>NC_067406.1:115238057-115838057 GCF_009764475.1 Pristis pectinata
AATCTGAATGCACTCCCTCCACCACAACCCCCTGCTTTCTACAGGCAAGCCAATTCTGAATCCACACGGCCAAGCCTCCCTGGATCCCTTGGCCTCTGACCTTCTGAAGAAGCCTTTTTGATTTTTAGATGGACAGACTCCACACTGTGATTTGAGGAGCAGCTCTTCAACCACTGGAAGGAAGTTGTCAAGGAGGCTCCAGGCGATGATTGTCCCACTGGCTGATAACAAGGAGATCCCTCCATAATTACCCCATTTATCTCCTTTCATTAGACAGTCATGAATATGGCATCTCTGACGTCGCCTGGTATGTCCTCCTCTTCCAAATGTGGGAGGTGTTGTAGATTGGTGTGTGACATTTCTCTCACTAAGCTTTAGTACTTCAGCAGGGATACTGTCTGCTTCCTAGGCCTTGTCATTGGTAAATGACCTCTTTTAGACAGCATAGGGAGTCGGGAACCACAGAGTGAAGGAATAGTCACCCATTGCTGTCCTCTAAAATCAATGGCACAGCAGACCACCACTAAATGCTGGTGGATGTGGCACATTTCATGAGGGCTTCCTTAATGAATCACAAAAAACACTTGTGTTGTTCCAGAGGACAGAGGAGAATAGCTCCGTAAAGATCCTTAGTGGAAACAACCCACTGCTGAGGGCCCTTCAACTCCAAGGATACACTGTGAATTGTCACACCCAGCTGAACATTAAGCTTCCCAGTTCCAGTACATCCATGTTGTTATGTGACCTTCAAACCAACGGGAGTGTCACCAGCAGCACCCTGCACCGTGGAAAATTCCAAATAGTAGAAATGTCAAGTAACTACCTTATCTGAGTATTTACAGCAGTGACTATTATCAAAAGAGACATAAAAACTGGGAAAGAGGTGACAAATGATAAATTAATCAGAGATTGATTATGTAAAGAGGAAAGTGGAAAAGTGTGGAGAAAAATTGACCGGTTATTACTGGTAGGAATGATGATGGAATCCTTTTTAAAATATGTAATAAAAATATCTAAAAATTTAAAGCAAAGAGTGGTTGTTACAGATTCCAAAAGGAAAAGAGCTACCTCTACGGCAAACTGACTGAATTCTTTAAGAATTAATAGAATTGGTAAGCAGAATAATTTTATACATATTTCCAATAAAGTTTGATATGTTTAATCTACATTAGAGGGACATGTACCAAATGCAGGCAAATCGGACTAGGTTAGATGGGCACCTTGGTCAGCATGGACAAGTTGGGCCGAAGGGCCAATTTCTGTGTTGTATGACATTATGACTCTATAATGAATGAGGCATGGAAAAAGGCCATTCATCTCAAACAGTCCATGCTGAGCTCATGTTCCATTTGGACCCTCCTGTCATTCCTCATCTACTTCTACCAGTGTAATTCTTTAAGTTTTTCTCTCCTCTTCTTAAATGTATCCAAACCATTCACTTCCAGGATTCCCAGTGGCAATGAATTCCACATTCTCACCACTCTTTGGATAAAGAAGTTTCTCCTGAATTCACCATCTGGATTTCTTGGTAACTGCCCTTTAATTTTGGCCTCCAGTAATTTTCTTCCCACACAAGTGGAAAGAAGCAAAGAGTGGAGAGGACTGACTTTTTAACTCTAAGAGAGCTGAATACATCTGCTTCTGCCTTGAAAGGCAGCAGAGGGCTGGGTGAGGACATGGCTTTGCCGGGACGGCAGACTTTTCCACGGTGCAGGGTGCTGCTGGTGACACTCCCGTTGGTTTGAAGGTCACATAACAACATGGATGTACTGGAACTGGGAAGCTTAATGTTCAGCTGGGTGTGACAATTCACAGTGTATCCTTGGAGTTGAAGGGCCCTCAGCAGTGGGTTGTTTCCACTAAGGATCTTTACGGAGCTATTCTCCTCTGTCCTCTGGAACAACACAAGTGTTTTTTGTGATTCATTAAGGAAGCCCTCATGAAATGTGCCACATCCACCAGCATTTAGTGGTGGTCTGCTGTGCCATTGATTTTAGAGGACAGCAATGGGTGACTATTCCTTCACTCTGTGGTTCCCGACTCCCTATGCTGTCTAAAAGAGGTCATTTACCAATGACAAGGCCTAGGAAGCAGACAGTATCCCTGCTGAAGTACTAAAGCTTAGTGAGAGAAATGTCACACACCAATCTACAACACCTCCCACATTTGGAAGAGGAGGACATACCAGGCGACGTCAGAGATGCCATATTCATGACTGTCTAATGAAAGGAGATAAATGGGGTAATTATGGAGGGATCTCCTTGTTATCAGCCAGTGGGACAATCATCGCCTGGAGCCTCCTTGACAACTTCCTTCCAGTGGTTGAAGAGCTGCTCCTCAAATTACAGTGTAGAGTCTGTCCATCTAAAGCCACACTGGACATGGACACTATAGGTCAACTCTTCGAGAAGTGCAGGGAACGGTCTCAAATACTTTACCTCACCTACCTTGACATCACTAATGCCTTTGACTGCATCAGCAACAGTGGAGTATTACTTTCATATTTGTCTGCCTAACACCGAACTAAGGTTGTCATTCACCTCCATCTTACCAATAATATGCAGCTGTGATCTTAACCAACGGGTTCACACAGACCTAGTGTAGACACAATCTGTACCGACTGGTGTCAAGCAAAGCTGCATCTTCACCTCCACACTTATTAATGTACAAATAAGAGGCAGGTAATCAATTCAGCAAGAAAAATCCATTCGTTGTGTGTCCTTCCAAGTTTTCACACAAAAACCTTGATGGGGCTCAGAGCAAACCAAGTTTAATGAAGCAAAATGTACGTACTTCACCTTTTCATATCTTCTGAGTATTAGTGTAATGTATACTGAAATATACAGTAAAATTGTTTAATCAAGTTTATCTATGACTGAAAGAAAGTGTGGATGATTTCTCTGTCTCTGTCTCTGACTCTGTCTCTGACTCTGTCTCTCTCTCTCTCTGTCTGAGTACATTGGGGGAATTGCTAGATTTGGGGTTAAGACAGAGAAGCAGGCGGTTTACCTGAATTCAGTGTGCTGCCCCACCAGTCCTAGGGGATGTCAGGTGAAGGTGTACTTGGCAGTAGCACCACCAGGCAGTCATCCTATGCCTCAATGAATGAGATTTCTTTTATGTTAGGTCTTTTACCCCACTGCAGTGGGCTGTATTTGAATTAGAACCTCAGTTCAGTTTTGGCATTCTCTCCCTGAGCTGGCGGACCTAATGTTCACTGCAGTACCGAGGAAGCACTGCTGTACTGGAGGTGCATCTCTCCATAAAGTTCCCCTTCGTCTGCAGTAGCCCCTTTTGAACAGGAGGCCAAACCAGGCTCCAAACTGTTGGTTCAAGTGGATGTTAAAAAGTTCAAAGGAGAGCAGTGGAGTTATCCTTCTCTCTGGCCAACGTTTATCTCAACCTTATTGCTGAAAGCAGATCAGCTGATCAATTAGCTGACTGCTGTTTGAGGGAATTAGAAGCATCAGTTGCCCCTTCAGCCCATTCAATCAGCTCATGGTTGATCTTTTACCTCAGCACAATTTTTGTACGAAAGCCGTATTCCCTAATTCCATTAATCTCTGTCTTGAACATTCTCAATGACTCAGGCTCCAAGCCCTCACAGACAAGAGAATTCCAAAGATTCACTACTCTACAGGTGAAGAAATGTCTTCTCTTAGTCCTGAAGAGCTGACTGCTTATTTTTAGATTGTCACCCTTGATTCTAGACACCTCTAGCCAGGAAACATTATTTCTGCATCTAATCTGTCAAGCCCTATAAGAGTTTTGCATACTTGAACTATCACCAGGTACCTACTTAATTGCGGTAAGATACTGCTACACTTGTAGTCATATACTGTTACAATAAAGGGCAAGATATCACTTGCCTTCTTAATTCTTTTCTGTATCTCCATGTTTCAATGATTTGGGTACATGGACACCCTGGTCCCTTTGAACACCAACACCTTTCAAACTCTCACTATTTACAAACTACTCTGCTTTTCCATTGGCCACTGCGTTTGTCAATGTTACAGCACTTTTGACATATTTCACTGGCTGTGAAAGACCTTGGGAAACCTGAGGAGGAGGAAAAGCCTCCAAGGTTGCAAGTGCCACACACTGCAGCACCCACTGCTTAACAAGCAAACTCATCACTTTCACTCTTTCCTTCCCCTCTCCTTTTCCCACCAATTTTATCTCCTACTCCCCTCCTCTTCTGAGCCCAAACCTCACAATGGAGCCTGGGTCTGCATAACTACAGAATTAAGGTGGTGACAAGACCAAGGTTCTGAAGCCAGTTTTGCTGCTCCAGTTGGTGTCCTGGTTAAAATGCAAACGGCAGAATTCTGACAGGATGTTCTGCACGAGGGATGGGATTGAAGCATAGAACAGAGGGGGTTTAGGGACATCAAGCTGGAAATCATGTGTTACAGCAGTGTTGTCCAGGGTAGAAGAGGTGCTCAGGTGTGTTATGTGTGAGGCCCCTTCAGAAAAATTCCACCATGTGTAGAATTGGCCTGGTACACACAAAGGCCTTTCAATCACTTCCTCTGAAACAGCAGAACCAATGAAGGAAATCAGTTGGATTCTGAAGTGTGGGAGGGATAGGGTTGAAGGGATTAGTGGCATAAAGAGAGGATTGGGGGACAGGGAAGGGAGATTTGAGATGGAATGGAAATACATGGTGCCAAGAAGCACTGGGGAGATGGGGTGAGTGTTGGGGCGGGGGGTAGACAGGAGAAAAATCAGGGGTTGTAGTGGAGGGAGCAGTGATAGTCAGGCAGGCAGGCAAAAGGAACAAAGATGGGCGTTAGTTGGTAGGGTGCTCTGGGTTTGCAATACAGGCTGGAGGAGTGATCAGGGGATCTGATAACATTAGAATTAGAATCAGAATGTGTGGGTTTCCTCCAGGTGCTCCGGTTTCCTCCCACTTTCCAAAGATGTACAGGTTAGGAAGTTAGGAAGTTGTAGGCATGCTATGTTGGCGCCGGAAGTGTGGCTGCCCCCCAGAACACCCTACGCAAAAGAGAACCATTTCACTGTGTGTTTCGATGTACATGTGACTAATAAAGATATCTTAAAAAAAAGAATCAAGTTTATTATCACTGTCGTGAAATTTGTTGTTTTGCAGCAGCAGTACGGTGCAAGACATATAAGTTACTAAAAGTTACAAAAATAAATATATAGTGCAAAAGAGGAATAACGAGGTAGTGTCCATGGGTTCATGGACCGTTCAGAAATCTGATGGCAGAGGGGAAGGAGCCATTCCTAAGTTGTTGCGTGTGGATCTTCAGGCTCCTGTACGTCCTCCCTGATGGTAGTAATGAGGAGAGGGCATGTCCCGGGTGGTGAGGGTCCTTAATGATGGATGCTGCCATCTTGAGGCACCGCCTCTTGAAGATGTCCTCGATGGTGGGGAGGATTGTGCCCACGATGGAGCTGGCTGAGTCTACAACCCTCTGCAGCCTCTTTCAATCCTGCGCATTGGATCCTCCATACCAGATGGTGATGCAACCAGTCAGAATGCTCTCCACTGTACATCTGTAGAAATTTGCAAGAGTCTTTGGTGACATACCAAATCTCCTCAACTTCCTAATGAAGTCGAGCCACTGGTGTGCCTTCTTCGAGATTGCATCAATGTTTCGGGCCCTAGATAAGTCCTCTGAGATGATGCTCAGGAACTTGAAGCTGCTCACCCTTTCCACTGCTGACCCCTCAATGAAGACTGGTGTGTGTTGTCCAGACCTCCCTTCCTGAAGTCCACAATCAATTCCTTGGTCTTGCTGATGTTGAGTGCGAGGTTGTTGTTGCAACACCACTCAACCAGCCAATCTGTCTCATTCCTGTACACCTCCTCATTGCCATCTGAGATTCTGCCAACAACAGTGGTGTCATTGGCGAATTTATAGATGGTGATTGAGCTGTGCCTAGCCACACAGTCATAATTGTAGAGAGAGTAGAGCAGTGGGCTAAGCACGCATCCTTGAGGTGCGCCTGTGTTGATTGTTAGCGAGGAGGAGATGTTACTACCCATCCTCACTGACTGTGGTCTCCCGATAAGGAAGTCGAGGATCCAGTTGCAGAGGGAGGTACAGAGGCCCAGGTTTTGAAGGTTGTTGATTAGTCCTGAGGGGATGATGGTGTTGAACACCGAGCTGTAAAACAGCAGCCTGACGTATGGTTTGCTGTTGTCTAAATGCACCAGAGCTGAGTGGAGAGCCAGTGAGATTGCGTCCACTGTGGACCTGTTGTGGCAGTAGGCAAATTTCAGCAGGTCCAGGTCCTTGCTCAGGCAGGAGTTAATTCGAACCATGTCCAACCTCTCAAAGCACTTCATCCCAATAGATGTGAATGTAATCGGGTGATAGTCGTTGAGGCAGCTCACACTGCTCTTCTTGGGCACCGGTATGATTGATGCCCTTTTGAAGCAGGTGGGAACCTCTGACTGCAGCAGTGAGAGGCTGAAGATAGCAGAAGAGATGAGAGGGCAGTGGGAGAGAAGAGGGCAGGAGAAAATTCAGATTCACTTAAAGGAATTGATGAACATGGTGAAGACATTAGGACTCCAAAACAGGTGACCAGGTAAGGTCCTCTAAGTGATGCTGAAGCAAACCTTTACCTTGACTTAAGGCCCACCTTCTCAGATATGCAAAAACATGTGCCGTGCACCATTTGACATCACTGTTCATGCCTAGAAACTTCCAAGTGTATGCCAATCATTTTTATGAAAAGCCTGAAAAATGTTCTGTAACTGTAATATCCAAATATTAAATATTCGATAGCATTTAGGGATCAGGGTGTTGATAAAGTTCAATTGCTCAGCCCACAAAAATATTACACATTGTGATATGCTCTGCATCTTTCTATGTTGTGCCTGACCTGGGAGCATTCAGTATCTGCTCCCGAGTGCTTGAATTAAAAGAGTTTGATTCCCTAGTCCTTCATGAAAAATAGAACGAAAGGCATTTTTTCTGTTCTTATCATATGTGATGGTGTAATCCGTAGCTATATATACCCTGTATCTTGTAGAATTTCAGTAATAAATAACTGGAAGCTAGAAGACAAAATCTGAACATATTTGAGGAAATATTAAATTCTCTTCATTCACACAAAACAACCAACTTACCAACCTGTGAGTGGTACAGTCAGATCTGCAGAGAACACAAGACTATCTCTCAATTGTTTAAATGCATAAGATAAACCATCAGCTGAACCAATTGTAAATACTTTCTTTCCATGACCTGAAGATAATAGCCAGCTTACCAGGAAACGTGAGCCACACTTAGGAACCCGGCAAAATAAAAGACTCATCATCTTACCTCATTCTCGGGTCACTTCCACAAACACAGATGTGTACTTGCTTCCTGCTGAACATCTGAATAAAAGAAAGAAATCGGACCTCTCCTCTCCCGATCCCTTGTACCTACAGCTTCTGAGTATTTGTCTGTGTACTTTGAGGAGATTGTCGATAAGCTGCCAACAATTTTTGTAAAAACAAAACAAACTGCTCTTAACAATCTATTCTTTGGCTGTTTTGTATAAAAAATCCAGACCCCACTGAACTTATACTCAGTATATACAACCTTCCTTATTCTGTTTACACAAAAGGGTTTTCCAAGCTGTGAACAGCAGGCCACCCATGACCACTACCAACCCTCTCACAAAATCCATCCAGTTCTATTCCCACATATTCCTTGCTCATATTCCGTGCCTGAAATTCATGTGCTGGGTACAGCGATTTATTTCAGCTCGCTGGCAAGACCATTGTGGCTGTCTGTTTTCAATGGTCCTGCTTTGTTCTTATGCTGATGGTTGGTTGGGAATTCCTGTACGTTAATCCAGTAGTAATGGAAGAATGGCAGCACTGGGGTAAGACAGGACACAGTGAATAGATGGGAAGTTAGATGTGATGATGTGCCCATGCCATTGCTGTTGTTGACTTTCTCAGTGGTAGAGGTAGGGGGAGGGAGAGACGTGCTGTTCTTGCTGTTGCTTTCACTGTACTGACTTGTTGGCCTTGACAGAGCAGAAGAATCTGCCCAAGTCACATTTACCAGTGTGTTTGCTGAATGCAATGGCCCACCAGGCTAATGGCCAAGAGTGCATGTGAGCTTATCAAGGACAGAGAAGCAGTCAGTGCCTGCAGGAAGGAAAACACCAAAAAACACCTCAGCCATGACTCTGACCTTGACTCCATCTCACAGCAAACTGTCCCATCCAGCCTCACCACCAGCCTTGGCTGACAAGAAGCTGAAAAGGCCATTTGCCAGCTGTAAAGCAAAAAGTCCTTTGGAGCCATTGGTATGACTGCTGAAGACCTAAAACTTGGTGGAGAGGAATTTCAGTCATAAATTCACAACCTCCTCTCCGACGTCTGGGAAGAGTGGTGCATATCAGGGGACTGATATGGTGTCAAACAAGGCGACATCATCACTCCCACACTTTTCTCAATGTTTCTCACCACCTCTGACAACTGTTCTGCTGGAGTGGAGCTACTCCACAGGTTAAATGGAAACTTCTAGTCCGGAACCAAGGGCACTTAAAATGTCCACCACTGAGCCGCAATATACAGATGATGCTTGCTGTACACTGATTCGGAGGGCAGGCTCCAAGCTATTGTCAACTTGTTCATTGAAATACCTGAAAGAATGGGCTTTACATTTAACATCTGCAAAACAAAGATCTGCTCCTAACTTGCCCCTACCGCACAACACAGTGCTGTCATAATATAAGTCCATGACAAGACCTTGGACAATCTGGACCACTTCCCATTATCTCAGGAGTTCAAGGGAGGCAGATATACATGGTTAAAGTCACCATAGGCTCAGTGCACCAACACAATCTTTGTGCTGAGTATAATGCCTTGATCTTCAAACATTCTTTTCTTCACATGGCCAAAGCTGGTGGTCTACTGGGCAGCAGTGATCCCTATCCTCCTGTATACTCATAGAAGGCCACCCACAGAAGGCAGTTAACACCAACGTATTTTTCACAAAATCCTCCAGATCCATTGGCGGGATCAGCAAATCCATGTCAGTGTTCTCTCCCAGGGCAGCATCGCCACATTGAGGCCATGGTTACACTCATTCACCTCCAATGGGCAGGCCACACAACCATTTACATGCTTGACACTGACTTTCAAAGTGGGCACCTGTTTCCAAGCAATGCCATGGCAAGAGCTTTTCAAGTAGATAGAGGAAAAGGTTCAAGGATGATCTCAAACAAAGCATAACATCCCCATCAACTTGTGGGAATCCTTGGTCCATTACTGTTCAAAATGAAGGAGCATTGTGGATTGTGTTGAAAATTTTAAGTACATTCTTTAGGGGAGTACAGAAGCCCTATGTAAAGAATTAAAGAAGCGTACCACCTCCCACTGTGCCCACATGCTCCACCTGTGTCAGAGTCTGTGGGTACCACTTTGGCATCATCAGCCACCTCAGAACCCACAAAACTGAAGTGGAAGCAAGTCATTCTCGATCCCAAGTAACTGCCTAAGAAAGAAGGTGAGTTATGCAGCATTTCAGATGGAAGCTAATTCTGTTTCTCTCTCCACAGATGATGAGTCTTTTCATCATGTCCTGTTTCAGTTCATATTTCCAGTGTCCACAGTATTTTTTTCGTGCTCTCTGGTTCCTGCTTTGGGTTTCCTGGCCTGTTTCATCATTGGAGAGGTTGTGAATGGAGCTGTGAATGATCAGGAAAAAGCCCCTGCCTTGACCTTATAAAGAAACAAAGGTCATTGATGAAGCGCTGAAGATTAAGGATGGTTTTCTGAGGAACTTCTCCAGTGATATCCTAGAGCTCGAGTTCCAACAACTACTACCAGCTTCTTTTGTATCAGATCAGATTCCAGCTAACAGAACATTTCCCATTTAGCTGGTTCCCGCATCACCCCCAACCATCCCCCACTTCCCAAAACTCCATATTCATACCAACCACAATCCCTAAACACCCCATCTTCCAACTGTTGACCTTCCTCCTTGTATCCATGACTATGATCAGAACCATAAATGAATGGCCCTGGCAGGGCCAACACTGAGCATAAGTGTGGAACTTATTGCCAAAGGTCTGCAATCATTACATGATAAGGTCAAGTGTGTGACTTGATATCTTGTGATCTTGATCCATCACTCTGGCCAATCTGTTGGTGAGGAACCAAGATTCTCTCAGGGCTTCCTCAAAGAGAGGAGCAATGCATCAGTTCTGGTTGTGGGGGGGGGGGGGGGGGGGGGGGGGGGGGAGTGGGGTAGCTTGTGACATGGGTCTGGCTTGTCAATAGGAGCAAAATTCACCACCAATACAATAGAACCAAGGAGGCAAGTTTCCATGTGATCTGTCATCCTTATACTAATATTCCACTTAAAGGGTTAAAAAGGTTAACTGAATTTAAAACAGACAAACTTTACAATAAACTTACCTAATGCAGAATGGGAATGCAAATTATTAAAGTTACTTTTTTTTTGCAGTGTTTGGTGCTCTTGTGTGGCCACTTTCATTGATCAGTTGTCTTCACTGTTTTAAGTGGAAGGGATTTAATAACTGGAAGAAGTGCATTGTAAAGCTGGCCAAGATTCGGCTGGAGCAGCAATTTAATCACTAGTGTTAGTCTCAGACCCTGAGGAAGTATCGACCATGATAACTACTTCTGATTGTCATTTAATAACTTCATTTGAAAAGTTTGGTGAGCACCGGACCAGGCTTAACTCCATTCTCAAATAATTCACTTAAACTATCCATCTTCACACATGGATTCAGTCACTTGGGTCATAATGCTTTGCTTGCTGTTTGTTAAACTGAACTGCCAGTGCAAACAAGAGCTGATTGAGAAAACATCCCTAGCCCATCTGTACTTACTTTTACTGGAAGCAGGTAAAAACAATTCTGATTCATAACTAAAAAACAACTGGAATAGCAAGTGAAAAATAAAATCACAAGAAGAAAATGAAAGAATAAATCTGTGGTTGATGTTGGGATTTGAGCTGAATTTGGCTGTAGGTCTCACTTCACTTACATCAGATCTATTGGAGATGATTTGAGGATATAATTAAACATTTAAATGATACTATCTAAGTACAGTAAGTTCTTTCTTACTTACAAGATTTAACCAGTAATTTCCACAGGCTTTTAGCAATATTTGTTTTAATTGTTTACCTCCATTTTAATTTAACCTTTAACAACTCTGGTCTATTGTAAAGCCTTATCTAAATCCATGACACTTCTAAACCTACCCACAAATAATGAAGGGTCACAACCCCATCTGCTATTGATTGGGTCTTCAATACTTCTGCAGTAAAGCTTACATTTCTCTGTGTTTTCCACTGTATGTATTCTATCTTACCAAAGACGTTGAAGATAAAAAGACAATGCATTAATATAAAGGTGGAAGTGTTTCTGATGAAGAAAATCCCATCTTGTAGGCTGAATATTTGGAAGTTCTGGTCAATAGGAAAAAAGCATGAATGTCAGTTGATGCTGTCTTTATGTCCATTGAATTTCACTGAAAATAATGGCCTCAGTTTTACATTTTTCTACTGTATCCACCAACTTGCTACCTTCACATATTTATGGCCATGTACTTCAAGATTCTGGCATTTCTCTATCCATCTTAATATCTTGTTGGTTCTCTTGCCTTGCTTACTTTTCCCAAATGCATTCCCTCTCTGGATTGAATTCAATTTATCGCTTTTGTCCTTAGTATTCCAGAGTGTCCAAGGGAATAGCTTATATTATTGCAATTCTTCTGTACCTTTCCTTATTACTGAGCTAATGGCTTAAAGGTACCAATTATCAAATGGCCATTCTTCATGTAGGTGGCGTGATAGTGAGTATTGCCGGTTTATTTATTCAGTGCTTCACCATTTCTTAGCCCTATCCTGTACCGTATGTGCCATCAGGTATCTTTGAATAATGAACTGGTTTAGAAATCATTGGCTTATTTCTCCCAGTTCTAACCCAGGATGGAGTGTCGACATTGACGCCCAGTCTCAGATCAAAATGACTCGGTGCACACTGAGTAGTGTATTTTGGACTTGGCTTTACAGATATTGTGAGCTGTGAGAGGTTGCAGAGAGACTTCAGAGATACAGACAGATTAAGATAAGGACATGGCAGATGGAATATAATGTCGAAAAATGTGAGATCATCAAGAAAGCAGAGGGATTTTTAAATGGGTAAAAGGTGTCCATATTTAAAGGAACATTACTTTCTTTGTATACAATCACTGAAAATTAATAGGTGGGTTCAGCAAGCCATTAGGAAGGTTAACAATATGTTGGTCTTTATTGCAAACGAATTCCCCATGTAAGGAAGGTTATACTCATAATAGAGGAAGTGCAGCAAAGATTCACCAGTTTGATTCCTGGGGTGGTGGGTTTGTTGAATGGCAATTAAGCACAACTGGGCTGTATTCTTTTGAGTTTAGAAGCATCAATTACCAAATAAGAGGACGGCTGTTCCAGAATGAGATGAGAAGAACTTTCTTCACCCAGACAATATTGAATCTTTGAAATTTTTTTTATCCAAGACAGTGATGGAGTCTCATTTTGTTGAGTATATTGATAAATTTCTAGACATTAAAGAAATGAAAGGATATGGGATAGCGCAGGAAAATGGTGCTCAGGTAAAAGATCAGTCATGATCTTATTGAAAGACTCACTAGTCAGGAGGGGCCAGATTCTGTTTACCGTTCCTTTTCAGAATCCAGGTGGATCATGGCAAGGCCCTTGAGAATGTGGCAGTGAGCCATCTTCTTGAACCACTGCAATACCACTGGTGAAAGTAGTTCCACAGTGCTCTTGGGGAGGGAGATCCAGGATTTAGTACCAGCAACAGTGTTTATTCTAGTCAGGCTGGGTTGTAGTTTGGAGCGGAGCCTACTACTATTGTTTCTCCCATCCACCCATGGCACTTGGCGGCAGAGGTGGCTGATCTGTGAGGTGCTACTGGAGTAGCTTGGATGTGTAACTGCAGTGCATTTTGTAGACAGTGCACACTGCCGTCACTGTCCACCAGCGGTAGAGGGGATGAATGTTTAGAGTGATGGATGGGGGTGCCAATCAAATGAGCTGCTTTGTCCTGGATGGTATGAATCTTCTTGAAAGTTGTGGGTGCAGCACTCACCCAGGCAAGTGGAGAATGTTCCATTATGCTCCTGCCTTGTGCTCTATAGAAGGTGGAAATGACTTGAGTGTTAGGAAGGGCATCACTCACCAAAACCTCTGACCTGCTTTGTAGCCACAGTATTTGTGTGGCTGGTCCAGTTGAATTTCTGGTCAATGGTAACCCCCAGGTCTTTGATGGTAGAGGACCTGGCAATAATATTGCCATTGAATATCAAGGGTAGATTAGACACACAAAATGCTGGAGGAACTCAGCAGGTCAGGCAGCATCTATGGAGGGAAATAAGCAGTCAACGTTTCAGGTCAAGACCCTTCATCAGGGCTGGAAAGGAAGAGGGCAGAAACCAGAATAAGAAGGTTGGGGGAGGGGGAGGAGCACAGGCTGGCAGGTTATAGGGGAGTCCGGGTGAGGCGGGAAGGTAGGTGGGTGGGTAAGGTAGGTGGGTGGGGGATAGGGTTGAAAGGGAGTGATGTTAGAAGCTGAGAGGTGATAGGTAGAAGAGGCAAATGGCTGAAGAAGAAGGAATCCAGTAGGAGAGGGCAGTAGACCATGGAATAAAGGTAAGGAGGTGGGGAATAGATGGGCAAGTCATGAGGGCAGGGGAGGAGAAAGGGAAGGGGTCACAGGAATGAGGGAAGACAAGGGGAGATAAAAAAAAGGGCGGGGGAAGAGGGTAGGAGTTACCAGAAGTTAGAGAAATTGACATTGAGGCTGTCAGGTTGGAGACTACTAAGGTAGAATATGAGGTGTTGTTCCTCCAACCTCTGTAGCAGTAGAGGAGGCCATGGATAGACATGTCAGTATGGGAGTAGGATGTGGAATTGAAGTGGCTGGCCATCGGGAGAATCTGGCTTTTGCAGCGGATGGAACTAAGGCACCTGATGAAGCGGTCACCCATTCTGCGCCAGGTCTCACTGATGTGGAGGAGGCCTCATTGGGAGCATTGGATGCAATAAATGACACCCTCGGATTCAGAGGTGAAGTGCTGCATCACCTGGAAGGACTGTCTGGGGCCCTGAATGGTGGTGAGGGAGGAGGTGTAGGGACAGGTATAGCACTTTGTATGGTTGCAGGGATAAGTGTTGGGAGGGTCATCGGTGGGGAGGGACAAGTGGACAAGGGAGTCATGGAGAGAGCGATCCCTGCAGAAAGCAGAGAGATGGGGGGACGGGAAGATGTGCCTTGTGGTGGGATCCCATTGGAGGTGACAAAAGTTGCAGAGAATGATGTGTTGGATGCAGAGACTCGTGGGGTGGTAGTGAGGACAAGGGGAGCCTTGTCCCTGTTATGTCGGCGGGGGTAAGGGGTGAGGGCAGACGTGCGGGAATTGGACAAATGCGGGTGAGGGCTGCATTGATAATGGTGGAAGGGAAACCCTGTTTACTGAAAAAAGAGGACATCTCAGATGTCCTGGAGTGGAAAGCCTCATCATGGGAACAGATGCAGTGGAGGCAGAGGAACTGGGAGAAGGGGATGGCATCCTTGCACTGACAGGGTGGAAAGAGATGTCTACCTATCACCTCTCAGCTTCTTACATCACTCCCTTTATCCCCCCTCCCCCACACCACCTACTTCCCCCTCTCACCTGGAGTCACCTATCACCTGCCAGCTTGTGCTCCTCCCACTCCCCTGACCTTCTTATTCTGACTTCTGCCCTCTTCTAGTCCCGATGAAGGGTCTCGACCCAAAACGTTGACTGTTTATTTCCCTCCATAGATGCTGCCTGACCTGCTGATTTCCTCCAGCATTTTGTGTGTGTTGCTCCAGATTCCAGCATCTGCAGAATCTCTTGTGTCAAGGGTAGGTTAGATTCTCTTCTACTGCAGATGGTCATTGCCTTGTGCTTTTGTGCTGCAAATGTTACTTGCCACTTGTCAGCCTGTACCTGAATGTTGTCTGAGTCTTGCTGCATGAACTGCTTTATTTGCAGAGGAGTTGTGAAAGGAATAGAACATTGTGCAGTCATCAGCAAACATTCCCATTTGGGATGTTACAATGGCAGGAAGGTCATTGCTGAAGAAACTGAAGAAGATTGGACCCAGGATGCTGGGTATGACATGACATAATAGGATATGATATGACATAAAGTATGACTCCAACCACTGGTGTTTTCTGTTTGGTGTTTGTTGACTTCAGTTTTACTGGTTTCAGTGATGCCGCATTTGGTCAAAGATTGCCTTGAGATCAAGGGCAGTCATTCTCATCTCAGGACTGGAATTCAGCTCTTTGGTCTACGCTTGGAGCAAGGCTATAACAAGGAACCAGATGGTCCTGACAAAAGCCAAACTGGCCATTAGTGAGTACATTATTGGTAAGTGCCACTTGATAGCACTGTTGATGATGGTGTCCAATCACTTTCTGAGAGTAGACTGATTGGGTGGTAATTAGCTAGATTGGATTTATGAGCAGTACATACCAGAACAACTTTCCACATTGTCAGGTAGATACCAATGTTACTACTATACAGGTGACCCCCGCGTTACTGGGGGTGGGGGGTGGAGGTTGCATTTCTAGAAAATGGGCCATATTGTGGTTGAAAAAAATTATTTTTTTTCAACTTGCATTCGTTGATGCATGGCTTTGTGTTCTGGAAAATCACAATACAAACAGTTTTCTAGGAACACAATCCCCAGTAAAATGGGCGTTGCCTGCATTGTGTAAAGTTTTGGTCACCACAATACAGGAAGGATGCATTGGCAATAGTGAGGGTGCAGAAGAGATTCACCAGGATAATGTCTAGAATGGAGGACTGTAGTTATAAGGAGAGATTGGATAGGCTGTGTTTATTTTTGTTGGAACGTAGGAGATTGAGGAAGACCTTATAGAGGTTTACAAAATAATGAGGGGCATTGACCGGTTAGATTGTCTTTTTCCCAGGGCAGGGGCATCTGGAATAAGGTAGTACAGGTTTAAGGTGAGAGGGGAGAAATTTAAAGGAGGTCTGGGGGTGGGCATGTTTTTCACACGAAGGGTGGCTGTTATTTGGAACAAGCTACCTGAGGAGGTGGTAGAGGTAGATAATAATTACAATATTTAAAAGGTATTTGGATAGGAAAGACATAGTGGGATACAGGCCTAATACAGGCAAATGGAATTAGTGCAGATAAGCATTGCAGTCGGCATGGGTAAGGTGGGATGAAAGGGCCTGTTCTGTGCTGTACAATTCTATGATTTTATGATTCGAACTTCAGACCTTTGATCCGATCCATTGGTTGCACGCTATTTTTGGTGTTCAGCGCACAAGTTGTCCAGTACTGCAGCTCCTATATTACTTCTGTTTCTAATTCTTATCTTTTTAATATAATTTCCATAACCAGGGACTCAGTAAAAGATAGTGGAGGACAGATAAATTTAAAATAACCAACAAAGATACTCTATTTATTAAAGAATTTTATGCAAAACAGCATTTCTCATAATGGCCGTCTCTACACATGGAAAACTTCTGAAAGCTTCTGAACATCCAGTCATTCTCCACACACACAATGCATCAACAACAGGGAGCAGTTGGTCTCATGCTGTAATTCTTAAACAGGTACAAAGAAATTTTACATATGCTACATCCCTCCTTTAATAATGAAAAGGAGATAAAAACAAATACCCAAAATAATAGTAGAGTTTCAATGTGCTTTACTTTGATATAATGTTTTGCAGATGCTTCCAGATTTGGTTCTAACTGGTTGTGGTTTGCCCAGGAAGGGGGGCCTGTTTGATGTCCAGTGATCATGTTGTCTGTTCCTTGAGAAGCTCTCACACAGATCTGCTGCAAACTGTGGCTTTTTATCTATGATAAGCACCTGAGGGATGTCATCGCTGGCAAACTGCCCTTTGAGCATGCAAATGACACCAGTGAATGTGTGTTTTCCAAGAAGGCTTCTAACAAATAGTTTAAAAGTAATCCACTGTCACCAAATTCATTTTTCCATCCAGTAGGGGCAGACTAACTCTGAGCTTTGCCTAGGATCAGTCTGGGATTTGATGATGCTGAATCATTTAAGTTGGTTGGTTCCTTCCTAAAAATCTGCAGGTATTTCTACACATTTTCCCTGTTTGCCCTGGTCAATAGGTACTTTCTCTCACTCTACACAGGCAACATTTATTCCCAGATGTAAGTGTGAACACATTTGGTCATGTCGTTCCTTTGTAGCTTGGAAACAATTACCCATTCATCTCTGAACAACTGGTCTCTTATGTTTTCTTATGGTCCTCTCTAAATGTTATGCCTGCATCCTGACAAATATTCTCTGCAACCTACTTGGTGCATATTTGGACTGACATAATGGCAATGATTTTGAAGAGCTTGTGATCACTATGTTCATCTCTCATATATGTATTTGTGAAACTCCTCCCATCCAAATATCACAGCAAGTACCTACATTTCAATTTGTGCAGTCTCTCTATGTCCATCAGATCTGGCAATCAGCTCCAGATTATGTTGGTCTTTCAGAAAGAACAATGAATAAGACCCTTGGATATGTCTGGGAACTGGGAGTTCTCAGGGTCAGATGCAGGGGAAGATCCAAGGCATTTTTTGAGGCATTTGTCGTAGTGTCAGCTCCTTCTGTCAAAGTATCTTAACACAAGTTCGGCTATGATAGTCTCCTTACTCCTTAATTTGATTAATTACTCTTGAGTATCCAACCAGCACCATTCTCTTTCTTCCCGGTACACTGTCTTGCATGGTTCTGCTACTTCACTTAGATGGGGCAGGAACTTGCTCAGATAGTTGTTGAATCCCAGAGAGCTTTGGACTCCTGCAGTATCCATTGGGTTCACCATCTCCTTCACTCTTTGACTTCGGCTGGATCTAGCTTCACACTGTCTCTGGTGATTAGTGACCCAGGAAGGAGACTTCCTCCGTTTTGAACTTCAACTTATGCTCTTTCAAAGTCATTTGGTTCTTCCTGGGCTCCCAGCTTTTGTTCATGGTCTAACTCAGCTCCTCCTTTGTCCCTCCTTCTCCAAAGACCAATATGTCTTTACCTCAGTGAAACCTTCAAGTGTACCATCTATTCTTTGCTAAAATTCCTTTGGTGCTTTAAATAGCTCATGATTCACTACTTTCACCAGCGTGTAATCTTTGTTTTATTGAGAATTAAAAACAAAGGTCGTATATCACAATCCATTACCTGTCAGTAAACAATTAATGAGTGCTATGTACATGGTAACCTAATCAGATGGCCAAAATATAATGTCAAGTGGCACCCAGGATGAATCACCACATGAAATGCCAATATCCCAAAGGGGAGGAATTCAACAGGAAATTAATGAATACAAGCAATTTAAAACATGTGCAAAGCACTTTCTTTTGCATGATTTATGCATTAAAATGGAATAATGGATCCAGTTACGAGGCAACTGTGTTCAAATGGTACTTTGAATCTGATCCTGCACAGCTCATTTAGTCCACTCCACAGAATTATGATATTCATTTCATTGTGCACCATTATAAAAATGGTTTTCCAATCCCCATTGCACACTTCCTTTCTGTTATGTGGGTTATTTCTCTCTCAGCTGCACACGGTGCCACCTTAATTACATTTTCCTCTTTTTGTGTTTTGTCTTGTGCTTTGCCACAATATTTCCAACCTTGCCTTGGATAGCTCCTCAGCTTTGCCGGTCTGTATGCACTTTTCTTGTGTTGTTATTGGGGATTCTATAGTAAGGGTTACGGATAGCAGATTCTGCGATACCGACAATGAGTCTCGGATGGTGTGTTGCCTCCCTGGTGCCAGGGTACGGGATATCACGGACCGGGTCCAGAATATTCTGAGGGGAGAGGGTGAGCAGCCAGAAGTCTTGGTACATGTAGGTACCAATGACATAGGTAGAAAAAGAGAAGAGGTCCTGAAGGAGGAATACAAGGCATTAGGAAGAAGGTTGAGAAGTAGGACCTCAAGGGTAGTAATCTCAGGATTACTACCAGTGCCACGTGTCAATGATAGGAAGAATAGAAAGCTCTGGCAGATGAATACATGGCTGAGTGACTGGTGCAGGGGGCAGGGCTTCAGATTTTTGGATAATTGGGACCTTTTTTGGGGGAGGCATGACCTATTCACTAAGGATGGGTTGCACCTAAACTCCAAAGGGTCCAATATCCTGGTGGGAATGTTTAATTTAGTTGTAGGGGAGGGTTTAAACTGATCTGGCAAGGGGATGGAAACCAGGATGTTAGGTTACAAGATGCTAAGGTAAGGGAGGAAGTTTATAGAAACAAGTCCAATGAGGATGGCAAGAAGGACAGGCAGGTGAGAAGTCAGGATAATTTGCTGAATAATAGAAGTACAATAAATCAGGATGTTAGGATACAGAATGTTAGGATAGAGGATGAGGTATATAGGAACATGTCTAAGATAGTATGTAGTGAAGATGGTAAGAAGGATAGACAGGTGGAAAGTCAGGATAATCTGCTGAACAATAGAAGTACAACAAAATCAATAGCAGATACCGGACTAAACGTACTATATTTAAATGCACGTAGCATTAGGGATAAAGTAGATGACCTAGTGGCACAACTACAGGTTAATAAATACGACATTGTGGCAATCACCGAGTCATGGCTTTATGATGGATGTGATTCGGAACTGAATGTCCAGGGGTACACAGTGTATAGGAAGGATAGGCGGGTAGGCAGAGGGGGAGGTGTGGCCATGATGGTTAGTAGTGATATAAAATCAATAGAAAGGAAGGACATTGGGTCAGAGGAGATGGAATCCTTATGGGTGGAGCTAAGAAATAGCAAGGGTAAAAGGACAATAGTAGCAGACATATATAGGCCCCCTAATAGCAGTCAGGAAGTGGATGATAAGTTGCAGTTTGAGATAGAAAAAGCATGCCAGAGTGACAATGTGAAGATAATTATGGGGGATTTTAACATGAAGGTGGACTGGGAAATCCAGCAAGGCGGTAGAACTCAGGAGAGTGAGTTTGTGGAATGTCTAAGGGACGTTTTTCTGGAGCAACTTGTTGAAGAGCCCACCAGGGGATCGGCTGTTTTGGATTGGGTGCTGTGTAATGAACCGGAGGTGATTAGGGAACTAAAGGTAAAGGAACCACTGGGAACCAGTGATCACAATATGATTGAGTTCAGTTTCAAGTTTGACAAGGAGAAGCTGATAACTGGTGTATCGATATTTCAGTGGAACAAAGGAAATTACAATGGTATGAGAGAAGAGTTGGCCCAAATTGATTGGAAGAGTAAGCTAGCTGGAGGGACGGCAGAGGAGAAATGGAAGGAATTTCTACAGGAAATAAGGAAAATGCAGGATAGATATATTCCAAGAAAAAAGGTTTTGAATGGAAAAAAGGCACAAATGTGGATAATGCGAGAGGTGAAAGCTAAAATAAAAGCAAAAGGGGCGGCGTACAAAGAAGCAAAAATTAGTGGGAAAACAGAAGACTGGGAAACTTTTAAAAACCTACAGAGAGAAACCAAGAAGGCCATTAGGAAAGAAAAGATGAATTATGAAAGGAAGTTGGCGGATAACATTCAAAAGGATACTAAGAGATTTTTTAAATACATAAAGAGTAAAAGAGAGACACGGGTTGATATAGGACCAATTGACAACGGTTCAGGAGATATTATAATGGATGATAGAGAGATGGCAGAGGAATTGAATGAATATTTTGCATCGGTCTTCACCGTGGAGAACATCAGCAATGTGCCGGTTAGTCAGGAGTCTCATGAAATGGAATTGAGTTCAGTTAAGATTACTAGGGAGAAGGTGCTAGGAAAACTAAATGGGCTAAAGACTGATAAGTCTCCCGGACCGGATGAGGTGCATCCCTGGGTTCTGAAGGAGGTGGCTTTAGAGATAGTGGAGGCATTGGTGATAATTTTCCAGGAATCGATAGATTCCGGCATGGTTCCGGAGGACTGGAGGGTCGCAAATGTAGTTCCATTGTATAAGAAAGGTGGGAGGCAGCATAAAGGAAATTACAGACCTATTAGTCTGACGTCAGTGGTGGGAAAATTATTGGAATCTATCCTCAAGGATGGGGTTACGGAATACCTAAAGGCGCAAGGCAAGATAGGTCCTAGCCAACATGGTTTTGTGAAGGGAATATCCTGCCTGACCAACCTATTGGAGTTTTTTGAAGAAATCACAGGTAGGGTGGATAAGGGAGAGGCGGTAGATGTTGTGTATTTAGACTTTCAAAAGGCCTTCAATAAGGTGCCTCACAAGAGACTGATTAATAAGATGAGAGGTCATGGAATTACTCGTAGGATAACAGAATGAGTGGAGCATTGGCTGGTTGACAGGAAGCAAAGAGTGGAAATAAAAGGATCTCGTTCTGGTTGGCTACCGGTTACTAGTGGTGTACCGCAGGGGTTGGTGTTGGGGCCGTTCCTTTTTACCTTGTACATCAACGATTTGGATGATGGAATAAATGGTTTCGTGGCTAAGTTTGCGGATGACACCAAGATAGGTGGAGGAGTAGGGAGTATTGAGGAGGTAGGAAGGTTGCAGAGAGACCTAGACAGTTTAGGAGAATGGGCAAGGAAATGGCAGATGAGATTCAATGTTGAGAAATGTGCAGTTGTACACTTTGGAAGCAGAAATAAGCAGGCAGATTATTATCTTGAAGGAGAGAAAATTCAAAGTATGGAAGTACAAAGGGACTTGGGGGTACTCGTGCAGGATACCTTAAAGGTTAACCACCAGGTCGGATCGGTGGTAAAGAAAGTGAATGCTATGTTGGCATTCATTTTGAGAGGTATAGCGTATAAAAGTAAGGAAGTGTTGATGAGGCTCTATGGGGCACTAGTGAGGCCTCATTTGGAATATTGTGCGCAGTTTTGGGCCCCACATCTTAGGAAGGATGTGCTGATGTTGGAGAGGGTTCAAAGGAGATTTACGAGGATGATTCCAGGAATGAAAGGGCTTACATATGAGGAGAGTTTGTCGGCTCTTGGACTGTACTCACTGGAGTACAGAAGAATGAGAGGGGACCTCATAGCGACATTTAAAATGTTGATAGGAAAGGACAGAGTAGATGTGGCTAGGCTGTTTCCCTTGGTGGGTGAGTCCAGGACCAGAGGGCACAATCTTAGAATTAGAGGGTACAGTTTCAAAACAGAGATGAGGAGAAATTTCTTTAGCCAGAGGGTGGTGAATTTGTGGAACTCCTTGCCACGTACAGCAGTGGAGGCCAGATCAGTGGGGGCGTTCAAGGAGGAGATAGATAGATATCTAAATAGTCAGGGTATCAAGGGATTTGGGGATAAGGCCAGAAATTGGGATAAGAATAGGTTTTTGTTTTGTTTCCCCCCTCCATTTCCCATTTCTCATTTCTTTTTTCCCTTTTCCTTGGAGCAGACTCGATGGGCCGAATGGCCTGCTTCTGCTCCCTTGTCTTGTGATCTTGTGATCTTGTCTCACTTAGTGACTATGCCATCAAGTTGACTCCTGATTTCTATAAATAATCCTATCTCTGATGAGCAAGTCCTCCAAATTGGGAGTAAAAGGTTAATAGTCTTAGCTCCGTTAAGAAAGTATAAAACAATTCCCCCTACTCCTGGGGAACTGCTTTATTTCTGGGAGAGTCACAATTTGCTTGTAATGTATCTGACTTCTCTGGGGCCTCATTAGAGAACTTTATGGTATTGTACTATTCTCTCCTCTCCTCTAGTGATCATTGAGGTCCAACAACACCTTTTCTTTTATCTGTTATGTATTTTTCACCATTGCCAATTCAATATCTAATCTAAAATTTCCTCTCCCCCATCTCCATTCTTTAGCCAGCTTATGTGCCTGACAATCCAGTGGCTTGGTGCCTTTATTTGTTCCATAGTACTCTATCTCCATTGAGTCATACAGT
Source organism: Pristis pectinata (assembly GCF_009764475.1). Taxonomy (NCBI): domain Eukaryota; kingdom Metazoa; phylum Chordata; class Chondrichthyes; order Rhinopristiformes; family Pristidae; genus Pristis; species Pristis pectinata. The sequence continues at coordinate 115,260,981 of NC_067406.1, forward strand.
CACTGCTTCTTGGTGCACTTCCATAGTATTGGTTTATTGGTATTGGTATTGGTTTATTATTGTCACTTGTACCGAGGTACAGTGAAAAACTTGTCTTACAAACCGATCTTACAGGTCAATTCATTACACAGTGCAGTTACATTAAGTTAGTACAGAGTGCATTGATGTAGTACAGGTAAAAAAACAATAACAGTACTGAGTAAAGTGTCACAGCTACAGAGAAAGTGCAGTGAAATAAGGTGCAAGGTCACAACAAGGAACAAGGAAAAGATCATGCCCAGCATTTGACATTCAGATTCAGGCACGAAATGTAAATTTCATAGTTCATCAACCAGTACTTTTGATACTATGTCTCAATACCTCTGTCTAAGATCATGGAGAACAGCCAATAATTTAAACTAACAATACAAAGTTAATTAGAGTCATAGAGCTATACAGTACAGAAACAGGTCAGTCAGCCCAACTCATCTATGCTGACCAAGTTGACTAACCAAGCTAGTCCCATTTGCCTGCATTTGGCCCATATCCCTCTAAACCTTTCCCATCCATGTAACTGTCTAAATGCCTTTTAAATGTCATAATTGTATCACTTCCTCTGGCAGCTCATTCCATGTACCCACCACCATCTGTGTGGAAAAACTTGCCCCTCAGATCTCCTTTATATCTTTCCCCTCTCACTTTAAACCTACGCCCTCTAATTTTGGACTCCCCCACCCTGGAGAGAAGACTGGCATTCACCTCACCTATGCCCCTCATGATTTTATAAACCTCTATAAGGTCACCCCTCAGTATCCTATGCTCCAGGAAAAAAAGTCCGAGCCTATCCAGTCTCTCGTTATAACTCAAGTCTTCCAAGTCCTGGTAACATCCTCATAAATCTTTTGTTTTTGATGCCTCTCCAGTTTAATGACATCTCCTATATCAGGTTGACCAGAACTGCACACAGTACTCCAAATGTGGCCTTACCAACATCTTGTATGGCTGTAACGTGAAGTCCCAACTCTTGTGCTCAATATTCTGACCACCCTGTCTACCTGAGTCTCTACTTTCAAGGAAAAATCACACTGTGCAAAACAGCATTTCTTACAGTGGCTTTGTTTTGAGAGACAGACAACTTCTGGAAGCTTCTACAGAACCAGACAGACTTCCTGGCAACATCTACACTAAAACAATGTATTCTCAACATACAGAGCAATTGGTCATAGTATAATTTTTTAACTGCCACCAACCAATTTTACGTTTTATAGTCCACTCTTCTATATTTAGCATTCCTTCACATTCTGCATTTAGTTTTGTCCTGTGCCTCTTTATCTGTGGGCCATTAGGCCATAAGATTTTTTAAGGATTTTTTTGTGTAAGGTGGATGAGAGTGAACTCCCTCACTCCAATTAGAGAAACACCTTGCCACCATTTGTGAAATAAGCAATATTGTCTCAACCAATGAGTCTGAAGCAGGACAGGATTTGCAGCAAATAGTCAGTAAACAGTATCTATCTATGAAGAAGAGCAGAACTCATCATCAAAGCTACAGTAATAAAAACAAAGATTACTGTTCCAGTAACATGTAGTGTGAGTGGTGGATTGTTACATAACACAAATTACCTGAGTAAATTCAATTGCAATTCCCTCAGGAGTGATCAGAAGGAGAATTACCCAATCACTTCCAAATACATATGCAGCCTTTTTTAAAAAAAATAAAGGCACTATATAAATGTGATAAGTTGTTGTGACATCACTAAATAACTTCCCTGCTATCCTGTGTGAAACAGGAGTTGATTGTACGGGGAAATGATACATGAATCAACATTCAACTAATCTCCTGGCCCACTCCACTCGAGAGTTGCAGTGCAGTGTAAACATACCCTGCGCTTGCCTTATGTGAAAATACATCACCTTTAAGTATAATAAAAAGAAAACACTCTATGTAGTGTTAGGCAGATAACATATAACTGTTGCGGTGATTCTTGCAACATACATCTCCATGACATCACTTTGGTACACATCAAATTGTAATTTCCACATTGCTGTTAGATGAAATAATCGGGAGTCAAAAATACAATACAGCTTTATGTCATTCAATGCGATATTTTAAAAATATCTAATTCTGAAACTGTACAGATCCTTATAATTATATTTACAAAACAAGTAAAGTGCTGGTTCCTAATCTGACTCTGATTCTTTTTCCTAAACATTCTGTTGCTATATATCCAGCTCTGAATTGCCACACATTACAGGAACACAACAGTGTTTTATTTTTAACCAAGTATCTAAAAACTACTCAGAAATGAACACATGAACAGAAATTGCCAGAGGTACTGGCCACATGAAACGTGTGAAAAGAGAAACCAAGTTAATGATTCAGGCTGATGAATTTTATCAGAATGTCAATTCAGGTGGTTTTAAGGGAGTGTATAGGCAGGGAAATGGGAGAAGGAAAAGTAGGAATGAGCGAAAGGTGGAATGAGGTAGAAGAAACAGTGTCATCATTACCAATGGCTGCTGTCTAAAAACAGGAGTAATGGCTATGGACTGAGATTGTTCCATATGTATGTTTGTCATGCATCAAATAAAAAGAACTTAAAATTTCATTCACACTACCACTGTTGTAAGCTGTAAGAAATTACCAGACTTTGAGCAGGATTTTCATTTGTATCAGCATGTTTCTCCAGCATCAAACTCCTCCACTTGACGCCAACCATCGTGCAATGTGCCATGTGCCTCAGTGACACAGGGATTTATTCCGGTTTTACTAACACTGAAACTTGGCTAGTTAAATGGGTGACATTCAAACTGTGCTTTTTCTTCTCACTGAGACCAGTGACCTCCTATGATTCAAATACAGCCTTGCACGTGTGGCAGGACTGCTGTGCGTGTGGGATTTATCATCACTGCAGCTTTCCTAAAGGCAATGAGCTGTGGTATAGTGGTTGTGTTACTGAGCTAATAATGCAGAGGCAATCTGAAAATGTGGGTTTAAAACCCACCAGGGCAGTTGGAGAAGTTATTTGGGTGGCACAGACTCAAGGCTCCAGCAACTTAAATTTGATCTTGAACTCCAGTGCTCTCTGTATGGAGATTGTACATTGTCCCTGTGGCCGTATGGGTTTCCTCCAGTGCTCATGTTCCTCCCACTTCTCAAAGGTGTGCTGGTTGGTAGGTTAATTTGCTGATGTAAATTACCCGTAGTGAAGGTGAGTGTAGGAGAATCAAGAGGAGTTGATTGGCATATGAGGGAGAATAGGTTACAGGGAAATGGGTTGGGGAGTAGGAATCATGCGCCTTGAGAGCTGACATGGACTCAATGGGCCAAACAGCTTCTTACCATGATCTAATGAAACAGGTGCAGGCATTCCTCAACTGCACATATCCTTTTATAGATGTTTGTGCCGGGAACTCTCAGCTCTATTGCTGGAGATTCAACGTGTAGCCCACCCCCCAACCCCACTCCCCCACCACCACCACTGCATAAAGAACTTGGCTCCTGCAAGCACTTATCTTCAACAGCTTGTCCACAAGAACAGCTTGTTCTAACGTCTTGGCAGCACTCTACCATCCATATCACAACACCCCACCTGCAGCACCTTCCCATCACTGTGACACCCATTCATTCCTCTGTGGATGGCAGAATGTTGCTTGTATTGTAGTATGTCCTGTTGAGAGCTGGCTGCAAAGATCACACCTATTGGCCCACGCATAGACAACTGCAAAAATCTTACTCATCATTAAGGAATGTCAGTTTCTGTGCAGTATTGCACAGGGATCCCATCAATTCTGTTCTGTGAACCACACAATTGAAGTTTTTGCACTTTATACAGCTTTAAAACACCATTATGGTAACTGACAACATTGCTATTGGAAGGTTCTAATGCAATTTTTAGTCCAAGGTGTTCAAAAGAATTCAATAGAACTGGAACTAATGTCACAGCAGGGAGGGTCACTTGTGTTCAGGGATGGTTTAACCTCAATCGGCAGGGAATGGGCAGCAATATATAGTAATAGAAAAGAGGATAACATACACAAAGGAGTGGGTGGATTAAATAGTAATAGAGAAGGAAGCAGCAGAGTAAGAGAGAGACTACCAGAAACACAAAAATGGGTTTAGAATGCATGTAAGTAAATACAGAAATTGTAAGATGGGGTCATGATGTAGTGGCGATAATTGAAACACGGCTCAATAAGGTACAGAACTGGGCAATTAAGATTCCAGAATGCAAGGTGTTCAGAAAAGATACGGAAAGAGAACAAGGGAGTTGGGTGGCAGAACTTGAAAATGAAAGAAAGAAGATGTGGTTGAGAGATCCAATGCAGAATTCAGTTGGTTATTGTTAAGAAAGAAGAAAGGAGTTATCACCCTTTTGGGGTATTCCATAAGCAACCAATTCTATGAATCTATAAACTTCCAGGAACACCTCATCTTTTGATTTGAAATTTTACAATCTTCAGGACTCAACCGCAGTTTCAGATCATCAAAATAAACCCATATTTTTCATAAAGCAAGGTCTGATAAAGATTCTATGATTACCCATTCACAGCTCCTCAATAACATCTTTTGTTCTGATCAAGGATCTTTGATCGGAAACATTACCTCTGTTTCTCATTCCATATTTCTTGTCTGATCTGCTGGGTGCTTCCAGCATTCCCTGTTCTTATTTCAGACTTCCAGCATCTACATTTTTTTGATTTTCAATGTCTTTTGTTTCTCTTCTTTTCCATTAAGACCACACTTACATTGCATCATCATCCTTTCTATTAAGTAATTACGCCTGCCTTTCAGCCTATCCCTTTCTTTCTTTCCTCCCACTTTTCCTGCCTCCTACTTAGTAATGAGTTATATAAATTGGGACATTTCCAATATTCAGTCCTGGTTTACTTGATCTCAGTTGTACAAAACATGGTGTTAGATTGTTTGGTAGAATAAGGACTATCCTCCATGAATTACTGTTTCAAATACCAGCAGTAATGTCACGAGGAAGTTTCTGTGAGGATATCAGCTGAGAATATATCCATGATCACCATGACCATTGCTTTCTACCAGCACCTTGGCCAAAATCTGATACCTTAGCTCAGATTACTAGGCAATCTTGGAAACTTTCTAATTTTAATGGCTTCCACACATAATACATTTAGAAAGTGAGCCACTGGAGATATAGGCTGGTGAGGCACTTCTGGCGATCATCTGCAGCCGTCTGATTCCATGTTTCTCAAATCATATGGAGTGACATTTTGCCATTGTGCTTAGCACAGGTGGAAATCATAGCAGTTTTACTTTACAAGGTTGCCTGCCATCTGCTCAGGCTACCGGTGCACAAACAAATGCAGATTAACATGCATCATAATGCCAAAATCCAACTGACACCATGATTTATTCTAACCCTTTTTATATTAATGCAAACATTGTAAAGTTTAATCATTGATTCATCAGCTTCTGAGCCTGACTTTCCTCACAGACTGTTTTAGAAATTTTAGACATCATCCTGCAGTAGCGAGGAAACATTTTTTTATTTATTCATTTAGTGGTGGCAAAGACTAGCATTACTGGCCATCCCTAACTGCCCTTGAACCCCTGTAGCCCTTTCACTGAAAGCACATATAATGCTGCTGTGTAGGGAGCTTCAAGATTTTAATCCAGCAATGATGAAGGAATGCACAATATTTCCAAGCCAAGATATTGTGTGCTGTCAGGAGCCTGCAGGACATGGTATTCCTAGGCATCTACTGCTTTGTTTTTCTTAGTGTTAGAGGCCACAAAGGTTTGGGGGGTGCTGTTGGAGTAACTGCAGTGAATTTTGTAGTCGGTACACACTGCAGCCACAGTGTGATGTTGGTGGAGGGAATGAATGTTCAAAGTGGTGAGTGGGTTGCCAATCACACCGACTGCTTTGTCTTGAATGATGTCAAACTTCTTCAGTGTTGCTGGACTGAAATCATCCAGGCAACTGGAGAATATTCATCATGATGCTGAATTGTACTGTAGATGGTAGAAATGTTTTAAGGTGAAAGGAGGTGAGTCATTTGCCAAAGGATACCCAGAATTTGACCTGCTCTGGTGACCATCACATTTATGTGGCTGGTCCCATTGAGTTTCTGGTCAATGGTGACACCGATAAATGTTGATGGTGCTGCCCATCAAGTACCCATCTATTCTGTTTCCATTTACCTGCACTTGGTCTGTGGCCTTCTCTACCATCGCGTTTCAAGTGCTCATCCAAATACTTCTTAAAATTTATGAGAGTACCTGCCTCCACTACTTTTTCAGGCTGTGCATTCCAGATTGCAACTATCCTCAGGGTGAAAAAAAGTTCCTCAGATCCCCTCTAATTCTCTTAGTCCTCATCTTAAACCTATGCACTGGTTTTAGACATGTCCATTATGGGGAAAAGTTTCTCACACCCACTCTATCTATGCCCCTCATAATGTCATATACCTCTATCTGGTCCCCTTTCAGTCTCCTTTACAGCAAGGAAAGCAAACCCAGCAAATCCAGCCTAAGATTTCCATCCCAGGCAATATCCTGATAAATCTCCTCTGCACTCGCTCCAGTGCATTCACATCCTTCCTATAGTGTGGCATCCAGAACTGTACACTTTACTCCAGCTGTGGCCTCACCAAAACACTTATAAGGTTGTACTATGATCTCCATGATCTTATATTCTAATGAAGGCCAGCATCCCATATATCTTCTTCACCACCTTGTCTACATGTGCTGCCTTCTTTAGGGGTCTATGGACTTGCACACCAAGGTTCCTCTGATCCTCAATGCTTCCTAGGGCACTACCATTCATGGTGTATGTCCTATCCTTATTGGATATCCCAAAATGCATCAACATGCACTTATTGGGATTAAATTCCATTTGTCATTGCTTTGCCCAATTTACCAGCTGATCAATATTGTTCCGTAGCCTAAGACTATCCTCCTCAACTGTCAACATCACAAATGTTCGTGTCACCTGCAAATTTACTGATCATACCTCTGATATTCATATCCAAATTATTAATATATGACAAACAGCAAGAGTCCAGCCCCAATGCCTGGGTACACCACTAGTCACAGGCTTCCAATTACAAATGCAACCCTCTACCATCATCCTCTGTCTCCTATTAGCAAGCCAACTTTGGATTCAATTTGCCAATTTGCCTATACCTTTAATCTTTTGGATGAGCCTACCAAGTGGGACCTTGACAAAAGTCTTACTGAAGCCTACATGAACTTCAGGCTGGACCTGAACTACTGTGGATATCCTACATCCATGTATTTTGTATCTTCTTACACTCCTTTTTTGTAGTTTTACTTTCTAACTGCCCCCATTAAGCCATCAACTGGATGACCTCTACAACTTATCCCCATAGCAACTCTGGCCTCTACCCTATCGTGGACCTTAGTCCTATCCATCCCTTACCCTCCTCTGCAATTTATAACCAGCTTGTTTTCTCTGTTCCCCAGTTGTGACATCCGGTCTTTGACCTGAAACTTTAACTGTCTCTCTTTCCACAGATGCTGCCTGACCTGCTGAGTGTTTCCAGTATTTTCTGTCTTTAATTCATAATAACACCTTTCGTCCTGTCACATTTTGCCTTACTTTTCCTTATATTTTTTATTTGTATTAAGGCACAATGGAAAATACAAACCTCACATGACACAGATCTGAGTCATTCACACTGATTTGCAGAACTTAGACGAATGATTTGCAGGTTGTCGATAATTTTCTGTTTTACCTTCGTTAAATTTGTTAAGTGCGCCATATTACACATTGTAGACACAATTACACATTGAATTCATCCCAAATCTATGAGGACATTTTGTACTAGAAATGCCTCGATGGATTTATACATAGGAAAGATCCAGCCTAAGCATTTATTAATAACTCCATAAATGAAGGCAGAAATAGCTTAGCGCTGACAGTGCTTGTTTCTTTGATAAATGTACCCAGTGATAAAGGTGAGGTTGACATCGACATGGTGCTGAGGTCTAACAGGAGACGGTGACGTACTATTCGGAGACCTCAATCCCTTCTCGCACCAAACATAGCTCCAGGTGTTATTTGGTGTATTTTAAGGAGATTTTCTTTTTCTTAAATGATTTCCGGAGAGTTCGTGTTTAAAATGACGACCTTGATATTATTTATAAACAAATCAGATGGAAAATATTTAAAGCAGGGTTACTCGTTTCCTAGTAATCTGGGTGGATGCTACCCACGACGTAAGGGCTCTGTAACCACATTACTCCAATCATATTTGCATTATTTATCAAGTAAACCAGCCAGATATAATATTCCATAGTTTAATTCCAATCAGGAAGTCTATTCTTAATGAGTTAGCTTTGCAGACCTAGTTCCTGTACGTACATGCATCAAGGACAATATTGTAAACACTGGACATACTAAATATTGGAGTATCTGCGCCACAGCATTATGACAGTCTTTTATTAGACAGTATAAATTTTAATTGGTAGTCAAAATTTCCTGACATTTTCTTGCGATGTACAATATTTTGTAAGTAATTTACATACCTTTCCGTCTCTTTAGAACAATCTAGTAATAACTTTATAGAGGATGGGATGGAGAGGTTTCAGGGGACGAGGTGTTAAGTGGACCCTGCTGAGGTTTTCTTTAAAGACAACAGAAGCCTCACCGCCAGATGAGAGCAGCGAGAGGTCGGCGCTGCGATCACCTGGCGGAGGGCGGGTCGCTGCCGCGCATGCGCCGCCGCCGCCGCCGGGTTGAGGGGAGAGCGCGAGCTTCCCGGGACCAGCGGCTGCACCGAGAGATCGAGGGAGGGAGGGAGGAAATACAGTCCCTTCACCCCCCCCCTCCTCCCGACGTCCTTGTCTTCCAGCCTGGCCGGCGCGGGGTGAAAGCAAAAGGTAAGCATGCATTCCAGTGTCCGAGAGAACGGGAGATCTGTTGCAGTCCGGTGTGCGGCATCATTGAACTACTGCTGATGCACTTCGTGGAGATCTGCAGTGCAACCGGTTGTTTCAATGGTAATTCAGTCAGTTTCGGAGACCTTCACCAGTCCGATTTTCACTGCACTTGTGCAATATGTTGTTATTTTATTTGTGGTTCATCTGCAGGGATGTTTTAAGTTCTGAGCGGGGACGAGGTGGGGTGGTGGGCAAGTTGTGTGTGTGTGTGTGTGTGTGTAGGGCTACACGGGTTTCTCTGGTCCGTGTATGCATGCCACCCGATGGGTGCTGGGCTCCGGCAACAGTAGGTTTGCCGCCGATCGCACGCCGGCCGGTGGGCCGCCCCTCCGCTCACCTCCAGCCAGCGAAACACCATGGCTGCAGGATCTGCACAGAGAGGAAAAACACGAACCCAGTGAAGTGACCGGCGAAGTAGCCCGATCGGTTTCTGAGGCATTTTTAAAATATTTTCAGTTGTGAATCATTTGGCAAGGAGCATCAAGGTACCAGTAACGTGAGAAACGTGTGGTAACTGGCTGCAGAAAAAGGGGGCCTCGCCACGCCGGTCCTTTCTGTTGACTGCGGCACATTGCATTCACATCAGCTCCCGTGGTTATTTATTGATCCTGGGCGGCTGTCGGGAACTGCTGCCTCGCTCGTCTTTTCTGTTTGGAGAAAGGCTGCCCGGGGAGGTTTTTCACCAGGAGTAAGGCGAGCTCGCAGGTAGGGCGACGAGGGCTGTGCTCGAGGGAGGGAGGGGGTACGGGCTCCTGTTTGTGCCACTTTCTTTTTCATCTCTCAGTGGGGACAAAAGGCTGCTGTTTGGGACTGAGATCACCCGGGTAATTAGGCTGTCAAACAGGGACGATCAGATGAAGGGAGTCAGCAAGGGAAGGGGTGCAGCCAGACTGAGCATAGAAACGGCTGCTAGGGAGTCCGGCGTCGCTTGCTGTGTTCTTTTTCTTTTGGAGATCAGATTTCGCATTCAAGATGCATTGATCGCTAAAAGAAACAGGCAACAACAACAGTGCTTTCCCCCACCCAGCTCTAAACAGACATCCCACAACCCAAGTTGCCGTCAGCGCATGAGTGCTGCCGCCCTGCCGCCTCTCTGCGCGCTGCACGCTCTTTGATCCTTAGATCCCCTTTTAAAGTGCAAACTAGGGAATTAGTCAGGTCAGATGCATGGCTTCTGCGTTTAAAATGTAAACAGACGGTGTTTGTGTAATTATTTTTTTATGTTGCTTCCTAAGCACGCTTGAACAAGTGATAAGAACGGGTTGTAGGAGGGTACGGAACTGTAAGTTTGAGGCTCCGCACTGCGGTTGAGGCAGTAGGTTTGTGTTTAAAATAATTTGAAGAATAACTTCGTGCTGCAGTCCTGAAAATCACTAAATTTAGCAGAACCCAGACTTGTCCTAGATAGATAGATAGATGTCCCCATGGGACAGTCTTCTCTCCTCGAAGCCACGGGGCTCCAGCACTTTTTAAAAAGTCGATGATTTACGTTTAAAAAAAATCAGAATTTTGTGTTGGTTCGTAAATGTAGCATTAAAGTTACAGTAATGCATTAATGCGTTACCCACTCGGGGAAAATGCAATGAGTTGTTTTTGTTTTGAGTTACCACCCACTTCTGCAGCTTTTGGGATGAAATAATACTTCAGTCTGATCAGCATCGAGCCCGCAACAGTTTACAATCCTTTTCGGAAGTGATTGATCTTATGAATTTGGCCACCTTTCATAGAGAGTAAAGGCTGTTAATGTTAGAAAATATGACTTTGAGAGAAATAAGGAAATTATCTCCAAGTATTCGGTTACCCCAACATCGTCTACAGTGATTTGGATCTTTTTTTTCTGTTGTTGCACATCTCTTTTGAAATACCTTGGTATGCTTTTCTATTTTAAGTGCCGGGTTAATATTGTTAATGGACTTGGACGGAAAAAGGTCACTTGAGCGACAAATTGTGCAGAAGTGCGTTCCAAATACAGTGTACGCGAACCATAAACACAAATGATCCCTTCAGACAATAACAGGAATAACTGGAAACCTGCATTGGGAACAAAGGAGGTAAAGAACAGGCATTTATGTAGCACCATAAACAACCTCAGGACATAAAGGACGTCGCAGACTGCTTTTCGACCAATAAAGAACTTTTGAAATGCAGGAAAATATTGTTGATTTTGCTGAAAGTGCATTGATAGTAACACTGTTGCTTGTTTGATTTGTGCAAGTTAGGTGCCCTCCTGCTAAACCACCCATTTTCCAGCTGACAGGGTTGTAGATTTCCTGTGCCATTTTTTAAACCAAAAGAACTCAATTTAAATGACTTGTTGATGAATCTGATAACTGTGAATAAAGTATTACAGCTGACCCTCAAGAATTATGAATGAACACCCCAAGAAACCTGATCATGAGGATCATGTGTTTTATAAGGGAGAAAAATTATGCTTGATAGATCTTAAAATTTTTAGAGGGCAGAGTGCCAAGTAAAGATGATATTTATCCAGATTTCAGGCAAAATACAGCTGAAGAGGTTTTGGTTCATAGAAAAGCACAGAGTGGATTGAGTGCAACAGAGGAGTGTTGGAGTGGTAGAAAGCAGCAGCGGGGAAGGTGCTCAATAGCAGTGCTGGGAACTTACTTTTTTTCTTTGCTGTAAGTAGCACTGTCCCAAATAGACTCGAGTATTGGGTCAGGAAATGGCAAATGGCGTTTGGTGTTGATGAGTGCAAAGTGATGGGAACAGAAAAGAAGAAACCTGGGACTATTAATTATCAGCATTAATGTGCAGACTACAACAGAGGCAGCTAATTAGTATGTATTGTTGATTGTTTTTAAAAACAACCATGCCAGTCAGAAACAAGGTCAGTAGATTTTGAGTTGTATGTGGCAAATTACAGAATATGGTATTGAATCTGTGTGCGCAGTGATTTCTCCGTGTTGGAAGAACTGTGTAGAGAGCCACTATTACAGGAAGGATATCTCACCATCACAAAAGGTTCAGAATAGGCCACCCACATAGCCCTTAACTGTCCAGTCACCAGGAGAGGCTATGGCCACAATTTGTTTACACTGGGAAAGCCTAGAGATTCTATTGAGATACTCTAGTTCCTTGAGCGTATTGACCAGTGCATCCCTGTTTACCATAGCCTGTGATAATGAGTGACATGGGAGGAGGCTCAGCGAAGGGAAGCCATTTGGATAGATCAAATGGTTTCATGCACAGAGAGGTCAATATTTAGAAGGGGCTATCCAGTGAGGCAGTGGGCCCTGATTGTGCCAGTAATTTCAAGGAAGTCAGACAGACTTGTGGTAAGAAAATCAACAGAGGGATATCGGTAGTCAAAATTGTATTATAACGCTGGCCAGATTGATTGAAATGTATCTTCAATATCTTGTACATTCTTTTTGTCCCTTGTTAAAGAGCAGCTGTTATTTTAAGGGGCTTATTACATTAGGTTTTTCTAAAATAAAAGAAAATTGCTAGTTGTGCAGCTTTCATGCATGATAAATAAGAGTGAATTTATAACGATGAATAGTGAATGACTTGTTTCATTTAACATGGTAATTTTACTGGTTTTGCGTACTTTACAGGAATTTCTTTCCTAAGAATCAAATGGCTCTATAGTTACTCAAACTTTCAATGCTTAATCTGTGGTAGTGTGGTTTTTTTGGTTACTCTTTGGTATAAAAGATCTTTGTGCAATATCACGATTTTTTTTCTTGCCAAAATGCCAAACCAGGAATATAGGCCGCTCATGCATTACCCCTGTGAGTTTTAAATAAAAAATGGTTAGATTGCTAATCTTGTTAATAGCATGCTGAGTTTCAGAAATGATATATCCGTTTTCTGTTACTTTTACTCCAGACAACTCATATTCTGAGAGTTGTACACAAATGATACAACTTATGAAGGCAAGACTTTTAAATGTGGTAGTGAATATTGGCGTGCTTGGGAACTGGCAGTGAGGACCATGGGGTGCTGTGTGGTGGGCTGACAAGATTTTTAATGAGGAATCCTAAGAATCAGAAAGTGGCTTTTCACTTTGAAAACACTGCTTGCCCACCCTGGCCCAGTACAATGCACACAATGAAGCATTATGTGCCCTGCTCCTGACTCCCACTGACTATCATGGCATATAATGAGTTAAAAATAAAAATGAAATGATGAAACCACTATGGGTGGAACATTAAAGTGCTGAAGAATAACTGTGGGTATAGCTGACTCTTGAGAGAGAAATTGTGGTGCAACAAGTAATACTATTACAATTGCCATTGTTCGTAGAATAGACTATTCATTGTTCATCCTTTAAACTCACCCGCACCCACATTTACAATAGCCACAGAGTATAGACACTGTTCCCCTGGTATTTGTGGGAGGGCCAAACTATTCACTTTGGTTACAACCATCTTGTGGGCTTTGTTTGCATAAATGTTTGATTGACAGGTCCTTTTAAGTTTGAGCCATATATTTAAACCTCAAATAACAGTTAAATTTTGATAAAGTATTTTAGTGTTCTTGCTCCTGAGATTTGGTCCATCTGAAGCCATCGGACAGAGTAAAGCTGAAAAAGGCTGTTATGGTCAGCAAAATCCACAAGTTTTAATGTTCAGGATGCCTGTGTCTGGTTGAGTATATGTTGTAGCCCAGCACAGGTGAGTATACTGCTGTGATTTTACTCTATGATCTGGTTCTGCCATCTTATCCTTTCACTAGAGTTAGGTAAGTAAATCAGTGGCAGATAAAGTTGAAAGTAGTATTTTAAAGCCATCAAGTATTCTTTAGGATGTAAGTTTAGTGGAATTTACTCAGGGTGATTAACACTTGTAATTATCTTTTTGATGGAGAGAAAACTAGATTCTTCACCAGTTTGTAAAATTCTCTCTATCCTAAGAGAAGGAGCTAAACTTTAGCAGATTATCTTGATCATCCATAACAGACTTATGACCTCCTTGCTTGGTTCACTGTTTTGACATGGTCAAATTCATTCAGTTGTGTTTCTTCCCCTTCACTTAGATAGTGGAAGAATCAGTATAGTGTCCTTTTTAGATGTGGTCAGTGTGCTGGTTTTGTTGAACATTTACGTGGGTTGAGCAGCTTGAAATAAGATTTCTCTAGGCAATTGGGCAGCATATCTGAACTAAAGTTCAGGAAGTGTTGTTAATGGAAGGAGCTCCGTATCTGGGCAACAGTTGATGTCACTTGTACATTAGTGGATGGGGTGGTGGCTGTTGTTGGAGGTGGAGAAGGATGCAATGTGCTCTTACCTATCTGGATAAAGTTTTGGAGCTTGAAGCTGGGCATCTGGAGGGGGAATTGGTGAGAGTACAGTAATGCAGAAGAGGAGAAAGACAAAATAGGAGTATAGGTTCTAAATTGAGGTAACGCTGGTTCTAATAGACTGAGAAGTGATTTAGAATAAAGTGGGCTGGAAATAACTATTTGTAGGTAACTCACTCTGTGAGCCATGGGAAACATTTAAAAAGGAAGTTCAAAGAATTAAAGGTGTATTCCCATATAAAAGTGTAGAGTCCCCCTGGATAACAAAGAGCATAGAGGGTAAAATATGTGAGACACTAATAATATAGCAGAAAACATAAAAGAGATGGAAAGTGTAAGAGTGAAATTAAAGCAGAAATGAGGAAAACAAAGAGGGTATGGAAAAAAAATTGGTGAGTCCAATCAAAAATAAAAATCTGAATGTGTTTCATAATAACAGAATGAGCGAGAGGATGATGAAGGAAAGCATTGGGCCTTTTAGGCAAAAAGGTAACTTTGTGTGACAGAATAAGGTTCTTCAAGAATACTGTCTTCTCAAGAGGGGAACAATGTCTATATGATACCTGTGGACGATGAGTGTGAAAGGAAGTGAAGGGGAAGTATTAAGGAGAGTAGCATCTTTAAAAGTAAATAAATTACCAGGCTTGTATGAAATATACCCTGGGTTGTTAAAAGGGGAGTCAATGAGGGCAACGCATTTAATTTTTAAAAAAGAGAGAAAATCTGATTCAGATGAAAGGTCCTGGACTTGAAATGTTAACTGTTTCTTTTTCCACAGATGCTACCCGACGTGTTTTTCTAACATTTTCTGTTTTTATTTCGGAGCATTTGATGTCTTTTAATGATTCTTCCAAGGCATTGACATGTGACCATGTCCCACATAACAGTAAAAGCCCGTGGGAACCATGGGGAAAAAAGTAAAGGCCAACGGGATCCAAGGGAGAATTTCCAATTGGGTTTATTGGCAGGAAACAAAGAGTAATAGTTAACAGTGTTTTTGTAATTGGAAGGCTATTACTAGTGGGGCTTCACAGAGTTCAATACTCAGTCCCTTACATTTTGTACTATCTTTTGATGATTTAGTCTTTAAATGTAGTGGATATGATTTAAAAAAAATGTCAATAGGTTAATTTTTTTAATGTCGGATTCTGTCGCACACCAGTTACCATGCAGGCATGAGAAAGCAATGTCTTGGCAAAGAATTCCAAGACAACTGGAGACCAAGCTCTGCTGCAGGCTTTGCACACATGAAAGGTAGCAGGACAGGTCAATAAGTGGTTTAACTGGCATACGTAATGCTTTCCTTTATTTGCTGAGCTGTAGAATATAAAAGCCCATGCTAGAACTGTGTAGAATAGTAGACCTCTGCTTTGAGTGGTGGAGCAGGTGCAGAAGAGATTTATGAGGATGTTACCAGGATTGGAGATTTGTAGTTATAAGGAAAATATTGAATCAGGTAAAATTGGTTTTCTTTGGAACAAAGAAAGCCGTGGGAAGACTTAATTTAGATGTATTAAATTTGAGGGGCATAAATAGATAATATTTACCCTATGTCCCATAAGAAGGAATTAAAAAATCTGGGAGCATAGATTTTGAGTAATTGGTGAAAGAATTAGAAAGGAGAAGTGGAAACATTTTTACGCCAATAGGATGGCAGGGTGTGAATCTAACCTGAAAGTGTGGTAGAGGCAGAATCCATCATCATATTTAAGAAGTACTTAGATGTATACTTGAAAGGCTGTGACCTACTGGGTGGTGGGATTGGGCTAGTGAATCTCACATAGCTTCCTTCTGTGTCATAAACTTTCTGTAATTCAACAAATAATACCTATCCATTGTTTTAATGGTATTTTACTTAAAATGTAGAGAGCACCATTTCTATTTCATTTTTCCTTTTCACTGAAAGTGTTGATTTCTTGTTTTGTTTCCATTCTTCGAATGCCTTTCAGTGTCATGTTCAAGTTGTGCTCTTCAAATGTGAGTCTCTGGCAAGTTTTGGTGGGTTACTTGACTGTGGTGATATCTCACCATGAATTCTGTCACCATGAATTCACCATGAATTCTGTCCTCAACTAATGACTCTGCACACACTTTCATAGGATCTCAATCTTTTGTGAAAACCTCGATGGTTTTAACAGAAAAAATTGCAATGATGTTCACTGTAATGATTCTTCTATTACCCAAAATAAGATTTGCTACTTGAACATAGATATGGATCGAAGGCTCTCAGTTTGGTTGGTCTTTGCTTGAATCAGCTGTCAGGCTCTTTAATTGGAGGAGCAAAATCTGTAGTGTGAGCAACTTGTCATCTTGCATTTGTATGTCTTGTGTATGCATTTCAGTCTAATTGGTGGATTGTCTGAACAGTAGATTAGATGAGGTTTAATAATCTTTCAGATCACAGTAAAGTTAGATCAACAGTTGAAATCAGTATTTCTTATCTTCAGCAATACCATTTATCTGAATGTAATTTCTTGAATCTTGTGTGTTCCATCTACCTCACAGCACCTTTCAATCTGACAGCTTCTCAGCTTTAGTGAGCTCTGTTTTTCAAACCAGGTCTCCAGTGTCAACTCTCAGGCAAAATAATCCCTTCCTCAGCAGAAACCATCCTCTGAATTAGGCAATAATTCATGATGTTTAATTAAGAGTTGTTGAATCAGCAGAGTGTAAAGGGTCACAAATGTCAAACCATCTTCCATAGTCTCCAGGGTGCTGATCCAGATGCATTATCTGAAAACCGTTTTGCACTTATTAGACCTGTGAAGTTAATCCTCATGAAAGAGAACTTTTGCTTAACACTACAACTCTTAGCTTGCATTGCACAAAAGATCCCAAGTGGCATTTGTGAAGTCCTGAAAAGTGACAGGTGTTTGCCTCATCAGACTTCTCCCCATGGCAACTTAACTGGATGCCTACTCAAATCTTATTTCCATAAGTTATTTATATTCTTTTCAAATACTTATCCTGCCCTTTCAAATAATTTTACAAATCGTGGTCAAGTGCTCCATCCTCTAACAACAGTGTTCTTGTGATAGTCCTGGTTTAATGACCCCTGCTGTTGTTTCACTAACCAGTGTCCTCAGGCAACCTGCATTAGATCCCTCCTTTCTCCAAACTCTCAATCGTTAAACTATCCCAGCCTTCATTACTCAGTTGAAACACGTTTTCTCTCGTCTACCCACCCCCTTTCCCATGACACCAGGCTTCCATTCTTGGCTTCTTCCTGACCCTGATGTCTGGATGCAGTTGAAACTCCTATGGAGTGCTGGTGTGCATCTGTCCTTCAGATTATATACAATGAACTGCTTCCTATTTGTATTTTTCAAATGGTGAAAATATATCAAATTTATTATTTTTCAGTATTTGCTGATCAGCAAAGCAAATCATCAAGCAAATTTATCTAGTAAGCATAAGAGCAATCCAGATGGGAAAGGACACAGGTTTTACTTCTTGATTTAGGCCGAATCATCTGATTCAGCCTGTAGGGTTGGCAGTGAAAGGTTAGGGTACCTAGGCTAGAGGTCTCAACATTGGGCAAGCAGAGATCAATATGTACTGTCATGTTAAACAAAACTACTTTGTGAAAATGCAGGGGAACAACGTGAGCTTGTGAAATCACATCCTGGCAAGGATTAGGAAATTGACAGGACCAGAAAGTTTTTCATGATTGCATGGAGTGCTTATGATATTCCCCATAACACATAATTTGTTTCCATTTCAATTTGAAAATAATAGAACAGCTTTGTTGGTGAAAAATGATCCTAAAAGGTAGATCTATTCTTGCCCTCTCCCCTCACTAAATTTGGAGATCTGCTATTGTCCAGGTGCATAGAAAGGCAAAAGGAGATGAAGAGCAGTCAGGTCTGTGCTTGTTGGACTGCCCTTGGATTTCCTGGAACTCCACAGGCTGAACATAACTTGGCTTGTATACCTGCCTGTTAGGAATTGGTATTTTAATAAGTTGGAAGGACGATTCCCAACTTTCCACATTCTTCCAGATATACAGTGGCATGCAAAAGTTTGGGCACCCCTGGTCAAAATTTCTGTTACTGTGAATAGCTAAGCGAGTAAAAGATGACCTGATTTCCAAAAGGCATAAAGTTAAAGATGACACATTTCTTCAATATTTTAAGCAAGATTACTTTTTTATTTCCATCTTTTACAGTTTCAAAATAACAAAAAAGAAAAAGGGTCCGAAGCAGAAGTTTGGGCACCCTGCATGGTCAGTACTTAGTAACACCCCCTTTGGCAAGTGTCACAGCTTGTAAATGCTTTCTGCAGCCAGCTAAGAGTTTTTCAATTCTTGTTTGGGGGATTTTTGCCCATTCTTCCTTGCAAAAGGCTTCTAGTTCTGTGAGATTCTTGTGTCGTCTTGCATGCACTGCTCTGTTGAGGTCTATCCACAGATTTTCGATGATGTTTAGATCGGGGGACTGTGAGGGCCATGGCAAAACCTTCTGCTTGTGCCTCTTGATGTAGTCTATTGTGGATTTTGAGGTGTGTTTAGGATCGTTATCCTGTTGTAGAAGCCATCCTCTTTTCATCTTCAGCTTTTTTACAGATGGTGTGACGTTTGCTTCCAGAATTTGCTGGTATTTAATTGAATTCATTCTTCCCTCTACCAGTGAAATGTTCCCCGTGCCACTGGCTGCAACACAAGCCCAAAGCATGATCGATCCACCCCCCTGCTTGACAGTTGGAGAGGTGTTCTTTTCATGAAATTCTGCACCCTTTTTTCTCCAAACATACTTTTGCTCATTGCAGCCAAGAAGTTCTATTTTAACTTCATCAATCTACAGGACTTGTTTCCAAAGTGCATCAGGCTTGTTTAGATGTTCCTTTGAAAACTTCTGATGCTGAATTTTGTGGTGAGGACGCAGGAAAGTTTGGAGAAAAAAGGGTGCAGAATTTCATGAAAAGAACATCTCTCCAACTGTTAAGCACGGGGGTGGATCGATCATGCCTTGGGCTTGTGTTGCAGCCAGTGACACGGGGAACATTTCACTGGTAGAGGGAAGAATGAATTCAATGAAATACCAGCAAATTCTGGAAGCAAACATCACACCGTCTGTAAAAAAAAAAGCTGAAGATGAAGAGGATGGCTTCTACAACAGGATAACAGTCCTAAACACACCTCAAAATCCACGATGGACTACCTCAAGAGGCACAAGCTGAAGGTTTTGCCATGGCCTCACAGTCCCCCAACCTAAACATTATTGAAAATCTGTGGATAGACCTCAAAAGAGCAGTGCATGCAGGACGGCCCACGAATCTCACAAAACTAGAAGCCTTTTGCAAGGAAGAATGGGCAAAAATCCCCCAAACAAGAATTGAAAGACTCTGAGCTGGCTGCAGAAAGTGTTTACAAGCTGTGATACTTGCCAAAGGGGGTGTTACTAAGTACTGACCATGCAGGGTGCCCAAACTTTTGCTTCAGGCCCTTTTCTTTTTTTGTTATTTTGAAACTGTAAAAGATGGAAATAAAAAAGTAATCTTGCTTAAAATATTGAAGAAATGTGTCATCTTTAACTTTATGCCTTTTGGAAATCAGGTCATCTTTTACTCGCTTAGCTATTCACAGTAACAGAAATTTTGACCAGGGGTGCCCAAACTTTTGCATGCCACTGTAACTGTTGAAGATTTTAATAGAGAGGCACCTGAAGAATGTTGATACAAGGGCCTGTTCATTGACCCTAACAGTCCAGGGTCCTGGGAATTGTTGGTAGAAGATGCAATAAGTGTCAAATTCAAAGTCAAGTTTACTGTCATATGCACAAGTACACATGCGCAGGCGCAATGAAAAACTTACTTGCAGCAGCATCACAGGCACATAGCATCAGATACACAGCATTCATGAGAAAAACATAAACATAAATTATACAAAATTATATAAGAATTATACAGTGGACTGGGTATTTATTTTCAGAAGCACTGTCTGCTGAATGTTCTTTAGCAATAGCCAGAAGTCTCCGGTGTCTGTGGACAGGTGCTCACTTGCAATTGTGCTCAGATTTCTAATGTGATTTTTACGTGTGGCTGGGCAGGACCTGAAGCACGCCCAATGCAGGGAAATAGTCTTGGGAAAGAATCCACACTGTCTGGGTTCTATCCAAGAAAATATGCCCCAAACTTGTATTTGTCATTTGTTGTTCATTTTATTGTTCTCAAAGACCCACAAACTGAAAATATCATTACACAACGAGAGTAGTTGACTACTCCATTAAGGAAATAGCGTGGAATTTGGAGATCTGCCTGGGGGCACTATCAGATTGCTCATGTCAGTCAGTTCCCACATCTCTTTTTCTCTTTTGCATGGTACACAAGTGTGGAGATTGCACTTGCTCAGTTTGCGGGGTTTGTTTGCCTCTGGCCCAAAAAATGTCCAAAAGCAAGGTTGGGGGGGGAGGGGAGACCAGAGTTTTTGTTTAAATAAAATATTAGCAAAAAATATTATAAAGGTACATAATAGAAGAGGAGAAAATAGGGTCTGGAATAGGCCATTCAACTCCTTGGTCATGGTTCGCCGTTAAAAATGATCATGGCTGCTCATTCATCTAAATAACAATAACTCCCCATACACCTTGATGATTAATTTGACACTTGCAGTCAACCACTACTACAAATTAAATATAGCTTATATTATCACATATCTTTAGAGTATCAGAAATTTTGGTTTCTCAAAACCAAAATAGTGAATGATTTGTAATTGGATAATCCATTTTCTTTCGTCGTCAAGAATCTCCTTATGGATCATTCTGAATTGTTTCTCTAGTTTTGTATTAGCTTCTCATTGACACTTTCTAGTTGCAGTCTTCCATGTGTATTACGTATCATCCTTGCTACTTCACTTCTGATTTACTGATGTTTTTCTTCAAATAAATCAATATTGTGCAATGGAAACAAGTGGACCACTTTGTGAAAATACATGGTATAAACAAAGATACTACAAACAATGAGTAAAACAGGAAATAGCAGATCAGGAAGCATCCATGGAGAGAGAAACATGGACGTCCTTAAATGTTAATTCTTTTTCTTTCTGCTGTATTTTTCTCCTTGCAAACCACAACCTCTTACACTTATGGAGTTTTGAATCTCCCAGTTGTCAATCTGAGATATCTGGCTTTCAAAATTTTCAATTCATTTTAACTTCAAAAGAAATTTGAACAATGCCGTCACCAGCAACATTTTTGTGAAAATGAATATTTAAATCCTGGAGACTTGAATTTAAAGAGACTCAGATTACTGGCTGTGAGTGTCGCTGAGTGAGCTCTGCATTCTCTTCTGCAACATATCCGTTGTCCATTTTGCCTCTGGCATTTTGGGCAGTGATGAAGCTTTTCTATCCATGTATGTTCTTGGCAAGTATTCCAATGGTTGTCCAGATTTATTAGCTAAGGGCTTTCACAGCTCTTTGCCATGTTGTCTTCTGGTGGCCTAATTTTAGTTTCCCTTCAACTGTCCATCTGATTGCTGCTTTAGTTCATCCAAACCACATGACTAAAGTATTCTCAACACTTCCTGGTAATGATGGTGCTCGTATCTCCTTGGCTGCACCATATAAATTGGTCAATATTTGAGGTAGTTCTGGGATACAAGATAGGGAGGATTTTTCTGAGGCACATTTTATGAAACAAAGACCATTTGGAGATAATGTACACCTCATTTCCTGCGTTCAGCACCAGAGGCAAAATATGCAGCCCTGATAAATTTGGTTTTAAGTATTGCATTTCAATGAATTCAGGCTTTATTTAAGTAACTGTACATGCTGTTGTTTTCTTGATTCTGTTTCGTACATCCTGGTGTGTTTCAGGACATCTGTCTCTGCATGAGTGAGAATGTGATCCTCTATCTGTACTGGTGATGGTGAAGCAATATTAATGATTCTGTTGTGGTTAATTTTCAATCCAGTTTGCTGGCTGACTGTAATGAGTCTGGTTTTTAGCTGAGTATATGATAAGAAAGCAAGGTTCATCTGCAAACGTATATGTCCACCTGATATCTCTTGGTATACCTTCTGTTGTGCAGCACATTACCTGAGTATTGAAGAGCATTGCAGACCTGACACACCTCTAACACATTCCTGAGTTGACTTCAAGACTGCACTCACTGTGATCAAGGTTGCATATAAAGCTGGGGTAGAATCTTTTATGAAATCATAAAAATATTTCCAGCAGAGAAGAAAGCCATTTAGTCCATTGTGTTCACGATGGTCAAATATGAAGTCATACAGGTTACTCTCCCTTCCCAGCTCGCAGTTCTTTGCCTTGTACTTTATGGCTCTGGTTGATGTTGATTACATGGAGGAGGATTCCATGGGCATGCAGAATGCCCACACTTGAGAAGGTTATGGAGCTAGAATTCAAAGGGGCTTTGAGAGTATCACATTGGTCACTACACCAAAGCATAGAAAGCTATGGACCTAATGCAGGTAAACGGGATTATTTTAGATAGATACAAGGGGTGGCATGGATATGGAGGGCTGAAGGGCCTATTTCTGTGCTATATGACTCTATGACGCTATCTGGTGTAATGATTTGTTCTGCGGCACATTATAAGAATTACTGAGACAGTAGATCTATAGAACAGAAATTTGTTATCCCCTCAGGATAATAGCCTTTGTGATTCCCCCATTTCCACCTTCCAAATGCTTTTATTATTGTTTACCAGCACAGGAGCTGCCACGTATGGAGTAATGGTGCAGTGCAAAGTTGAGCCTTCCAGGCTGTCCTCCAAGGCCATGTGCAGCATCATTCCCTGCAAGTCAATACTCTGCACTAACTATGCTGCACCCACTTGGGAGCACTGAGATGAGCAGAAGGTTACACAGAGACAAACCTAAGGTAATGCATAAGGGCAAGCTATTAGTGGCTGCCTGTTCATTTTCTTGTGTATACAAATAAAGCTTGGAATGTTGTTCTGCTAATGGGAACAGCAGGTCTGTGGACAGGAACTGTAGTGGAAAGGAAATTGTTTATTGAAATGTCTGTCTGATGGGTTGTTCTGTGGCTTCCAGGTCAGCAAAGGGTTCCTTTCTTCCTTCTGCTCCATCTGCTTGCTCTTCTGCTCTGGACCATACAATAGATCTCCATACATTTGGAGATTTGTTCTGCATTCTTTGGCAAAGAACCTTCGGAGCAGTTTGGGTAGTAGAAGTGCTGCTACGGGCACTGTTTAATCATGTTTCTGGTGGTAGAATGGTACTCATTGTTTGAATGTTCTCCTTTTTCTCTTGAGCTTCTCAGTGGAGTCAAGTAGCAGGTTGTTCCTAAATAGCCATGCATTGGTTTGGTTTAATGATTTAAGGGTGCAAAGCAGACTGGCCTGTTATGAGATGAAAAGAGAAGTGATTGATCCCTATGTTGGTATTAACCATAATAATCTTTTGTATGATTACAGATCAGTTGGACATTGAGAATAAAATCACTTGTGGTTGCAGAATGTCTTATTACTAGGCTAATTCCTGGAATAAGAGAGCATTCTTGTCATAAATGGCTTTAGAAGCTGGATCTATATTTTGAATTTGACAGGCAGATTTGATATAGGACATCTAGAGGTTCCCTGTATTTGGATTTCCAGAAGACATTTGACAAGGTGCCACATAAAAGGCAGGTGCTAAGATAAGAGCACATGGTATTAGGGGAAATGTGTAAGCATGGATTGAAGATTGGTTATCACATTGAAGTCATAAATGAATCTTTTTAAGGCTGGAAGGATGTAATTGGTGGACTGCCCCATGGATCAGTTCTTGACCCTCAATTAGTTACTATTCATGTTAATGAGCTGGAGCAGGGAGCAGAGTGGAAAGTATCCAAGTTTGCCAATTACACAGAAGTAGGTGGGAGAGCATATTTGTGATGAGGATATTTGATCTCTGCAACAGGCTGTAAGTTGAGTGATTGGGCAAAAATTTGGCAAATGGATAAGTGTGATGTCATACACTTTGAAAAGAGGAATATAAAGGCAGATTATTATTTACATGGAGAAAGGTTGTAGAAGTACAGAGGATCAAGGTGTTTTTGCACAAGTTGCAAAATGTTAGCAGGCAGGTGCAGCAAGTGGTTAGGAAGGCAAATGGCATATTGGCCCTTTATTGCATGATGGTTGGAGTTAAAAATGGGGAAGTATTGTTACAATTGTACAGGGTAACGGTGAAGCCACACCCAGAGTACTGTGCACAGTTTTGGTCATTTATAGAAGAAAGGATGTAATGGCATTGGAAGCAGTGAAAAAGAGATTGACTGGTCCAATTCCTGGGATGAGAGAGTTGCCCTGTCATGAGTGGCTAAAGAAATTAGATATATATTCTTCAGAGTTTAGCAGAAAGAGGGGTGATCTTACTGAAACGTAAAAAATCCTAAGGGAGCATAAGAGGACAGTTATTGAGATGTTTCCACTAGTGGGTGAATTTCAAATGAGGGAACACAATTACAAGATACAGGGTTGGTCATTTAAATCTGAGGTGCCTAAGAACTTCTTGCAGAGGGTGGTGAATCTCTGGACTTCTCTACCCTGGTGGGTTGTGGAGGTCAGATCACTAGAGGTATCTGAAGAGGAAGTAGATATATTTTTGGGAGACTGGGGAATTGAGGGCTATTGGGAACTGGCACAGAGGAGGAGATGAGGCATGGAGCAGATCGTTCACGATCATATTAAATGGTGTGGTTGGCTTGAGGGGCCAAGTGTCCTTCTCCTGCTCCTGTTTGCATATGTTCTTATGGTCACAGGACAATGTCAATTATATGAGTGAGGAACAGGAGTAGGCCACTCTGCCTCTCAAGCTTCCTCCACAATTTAGTCAGATCATTGCTGATCTGATTCTAACTGTAGTCCTGCCTACCCTCAATTTATATTTATGAGAGTTAAGAACTCCCCGAGGATGGAAGAAAGGCCATAGTCCAAGAGTAGCTGAACTTGATGAAGTTCTTGATAAACTGCCTTTGTGAGATATCTGTGTTTAGAAAAAGATAATTGAAGGGATGGTTACTTGGACTAGGCACTTGGGTTAGGTGGAGACAAGAAAAAGTCTATCTTGTATACTTGCTCTTGCTTAACGGTTAGCTGGTGGATTTAATTAAACTGATGATTTTATAAATGTTTTGTCCATTCGTTGAAAGGGTATAAAAGGACAGGGATCTTGGGAATGAATGGAATAGAGAGGGGGAGTAAACTCCTCAAACTTACTCCCAAACATGAGATTGGGAGGAAAGGCTACCAAAGTTCCCATGTCTTGGAGCAGCAGAGTTTGGCAGAAGTTCAGAGGTCACTACAAGACTTGAGAAATTGAAGGGCCTTCCTAAGATCAAACAGTACTTCTCTACAATTAACTATTAACTTAATTATCAACAAACTTAAATGTACTTGATGATCCCTTTAAATATAATGGAGGATCCTCTAAGGACACGTAGGTTTGGCTGCATTATCGAGGTCGTTTGGCAGGGTTGGTTTCAGAATCGTCTTTGCAAACCACTTGACATCATGATCGGTCTGCTCTGCATACCCCTACTGTGTGAGAATCTTACCAACATAATGATTGGTTGAGATGTGCTTGGAAATAAATGCAAAGCTGCAGAAGAGCAGCATGAACAATACATGCAACTAAGCCAAATTGCATTGCCTGAATATACAGACTGTATTCCAAGGGAAGATGTAGATAATCTTTTCTTTTAAAAAATGGAGCCTTGGTAAATTGATGACTTTGTTATAAGATGGAGGTCTGGAAAAGGAAGATGGGTTCAAAACAGATTTCATTTGTACTTCTCTGCTCTCTCAGAATTTTAGGATGGATTTCAAAGAAGAGGGAAAAACAAAGATGGACATTAAATAGAGGCTTTTTAAAACTGCTCCCATGTCTTTATAATGGCTGGAATATGACTAAAAATTGCATCTGTTCCCAACCATGTAAACAGTGGAGCTGCTGCCTCATAGCTCCAATGATCCAGGTTTCAATCCCGATCTGCGGTGGAGTTTGCACTTTTCTCCCTGTGACCATGTGGGTTTCCTCTGAGTTCTCTGGTTTCCTCCCACATCTCCAAGGTGTGTGGGTTGCTGGGTCAATTGGCCACTGCAAATTGTCCCTAGAGTACAGATGTATGGTAAAATCTGAGGGGGGGGGGGTGATGGAAATGTGGGGAGTGTTAAATGGAACTTGTGCAGGATTAGTGTAAATGGGCACTGTATAGTAGGTGGGGACTCAGTGGGCTCAAGGGCTGATTCCATGCTATATGACTGACTTCTGGGAGAGGCAAAATTCAGAGATAATATCAAAGCTGGTGAGTGAGAAGTACTCTGGAAAATTTATCTGGATTTTTCTTTTCTACTGGTCGACCCCTACACAAAAACAGATTATTGAAACCAACCCAGAGAGAATGTGGATCATGCTTCCAAACTCCAGAAAGTATAGGCTCCATCTGCTAAATCTCTCCTCATAAAACAAACCTTCCTTCATGCCAAATCACTGCGCACCCCACCCCCCCCCCAACCCCCGCACCATCCCAGGAATCGTGTGGGGCATCTTCACAGCACTCAGTTTATCCTTCTTTTGAATGGAAACTAAACCTGTCCACTCTATTCCAAATGCAATCTCATTAGAGTTCTAAATAATTGGACCAAGATGCCCCTCTTCTACTTGTATCTTCTTTCAAAAGGCCTTCAGTAAATTGCCACACAATGTTATTCAACGAAATGAGAGCATATGGGATTGAGGTGAAAATATTGGCGTGGATTGAGAATGGGCTAATGGACAGAAAATAGAGAGTAGGAATAAACAGACCATATTTAGGCTGGGAGTCTGTGATTAGTGGGGTCCCACAGAGAACATTTTGCCTTCCTCATTGCTTCCTGAATCTTTTAGTGAGTCATGTACAAGGCCATCCAAGTTCATATGAACACCAATGCCTTTCAGTCTTTTCTCATTTAAAGAAAATACTGTTCCATCTTTTTCTGAGGATGACCTCTCATTTTTTTCACAATATATTGATGGCCTTGCATGTTCACGGATTCCCTTATATTCTCTCTGTTGTCTTTGCAATCTATACTGACACCCAGCTTTGTATTATCAGCAGACTTGGATGCATTATATTTTCGGTCTCCACATCCAAATATTTGATAAAGATTGTGAACAGCTGGGGCCCCAGTACTAATCTCTGCAGCACCCCACTACCCACAGGTAGCCAACAGAAAACTGACCATTTATTCATTGTTTTCTGTCTGTTAATGAATCCTCAATCTATGCCAGTAACTTAATGCCATATCCCATGTGCTTTAATTTCATGGAATAATCTTTTGAGTGGCACCTTTTATTGAAGACCTTCTGAAAGTCCAAATGCATCACTTCAACTGGTGTCCCTTTGGTATTCTGCTAATTACAGCATCAAAAAAGTGTGATTTGTCAACACAATTTCTCTTTCACAAATCCACGTTTAATTTTGAAGTCCTTTAATTTTGAAGTGCCCTTTTATCACTTCCTTAATAGATTCCAGCATTTTCCCAACTTCTGATGATAGGCTTTTATGTCATTCTCCATTTTCTCTCTCCCTTCACTAAAGGTATTTATTGCATTTACAGGGCAGGCATGGTCGTGTAGCGGTTAGTGTAACACTTTACAGCGCCAGCGACCCGGGTTCAGTTCCTGCTGCTGTCTGTAAGGAGTTGGTACGTTCTCCCTGTGTCTGCGTGGGTTTCCTCTGGGTGCTCCGGTTTCCTCCCACATTCCAAAAGACGTACAGGTTAGGAAGTTTTGGGCATGCGATGTTGGCGCCGGAAGCGTGGCGACACCCGCGGGCTGCCCCCAGAACACTCTATGCAGAAGATGCATTTCACTGTGTGTTTCGATGTACATGTGACTAATAAAGATATCTTATATTCCAATCTGTGGGGACTATTCTAGAATCCATGTATTTTTTTTTGAGGATGACAACCAGTGCATAGACCACCTCCATTGCTACCTCTTTCAAAACATTGGGATACAGGTCATCAGGTCCTGCAGGTTTATTGGATTTCAGTCCCATTAATTTGTCTCATTCTTTTAATTAATGCTAATTTCTATCAGCTCCTCATTCATGCTAGACTTATAGCTTTCCATTATTTCCAGAAAATGTTATGTGTCTTCTGTGATGACACAAAATCATTATTTAATATCTTTGTCATTTCCTTCTTCCCCAGTATAATTTCCCTCATCTTAATCTATAATGGATCCACATTAATCTTTTCCTTATCACGTATCTTTAGAAGCTTCGTCAGTGTCTGTTTCTTGCCAGGTCACCTTTTTTCTTCTTTCCTTATCAATTTCCTGGTGCTCCTTTGCTGAATTCTGAAATTTTCCCAGTCCTCAGGGTTATGTCTATTTAACAACATTATAATCCTTTCCTTTGGTCTGATACTATCTAAACTTCTCTTGTTAGCCATAGAAGCTTGGGAAGAAATAGCAGGCTCTAGTCATCATTTTCCCATCCATCTTGGGCACGGATGAATCGTGAGAGGAATGGACAACTGCCAAGCTGGTACTGTTGTACCAGGGGTGCAGCATTAGTGCTGCTGCCTCACAGTGCCAGTGACCCAGGTTCGATCCTTACCTCTGGTGCTGTCTGTGTGGAGTTTGCACATTCTCCCTGTGACCACATGGGTTTCCACCTGGTGTTCTAGTTTCCTCCCACATCCCAAAGAAGTGCTGGTAGATTAATTGGCTACTATAAATTTCTCTAGTGTAGCTGGGTAACTGGAGAATAGGGGGTAGGGGGAGGAAGAGAGTTGATGGCTGTGTGAGACAATAAGGGGCAGGGAATTATGTGTGGAGATGGGACTGTTGGCAATTCTCATCAATAAATTAAATGAGCTGAATGGCCTCCTGATGTAAAATATATATCTATAAACAGAGTTAATCTCACATCATTGGTGTCCAAATGATTGGAAACATTTCTTGAGGGACAATCAAAGACATCATAGGTTTGTTAAGGGAAATTCATACTCGACTAACTTGGTTGTTTCATTTTATTTGAGGAGTTGATAAGAAGGGCCTTTGAGGATGGTGTATTTGATGTAGCCCATGTGGATCTTAGCAAGGAACTTACAGCACCATGTGATCAGTCAAAGGATCATGGCATCCAGGCCAAAGGGTAATGATCAGTGGGAAATTTAGTGATCGATGGGCTTTATGCAGTGGAATTTCGTAGAGTTTAATCCTAGGCCTCCTGCTTTCAGCGGTATATCTTGTGGACTTTTCATGGACTCTGTATTTAAGGAAGCTTGTGGATAATACCAAAATTGGCAGTTATTGCAAAGGAAATTGTAAGCTGCACTAGAATATTGGTGGAGCATCACATGAAATTCAATCTGGGAAGTGCGAGGTGAGGCTATTTGGGAAGGCAAACTAGGAAAAGGAATACATAGAAACTAAGAATTGTTTAGATCTTGGAGTGAATATTTCATGTCCCTGAAGGTAACAGGATGGGTGGATAAGGTATCAAAGGGTATCTGCCTTTATGGCCAAAGCATTAGATATAAAGAGCAGGGAGGTCATGGTAAAACTGTTTAAAGCACTAGTTTGGCCACATCTAGATTACTTGTAATGAGATGACCACCGTGTATAGAGGGGACATGAAGGCGCTGGAAGATACACAGGAGATTTATGAATTTTAGTAATCAGAGAATGACCAAACTTCAGTTGTTTTCTTTATAAATAAAGAGGCTGAGGAGATTTAATTGAAATATATAACATTTTGCAAGGCTGGACATGGCCAATAGGAATGGACTATTACTCTCGGTAGAGAGGTCAATAACTAGGCTAGTGATTAAAGTCAACTGGTAGGAGAGGAACCAAAGAAACCTTTTACCAAAAATGATGGGGTTCTGGAATTTGTTGAATCTGAAAGGGTGGTGTCAGAAGAACCTCTCATTACATTCAAAATGTACCTGGATGAGCAGCTGGAAGTTCTGAAATCTGCAGGGCTGTAGACCAAGCCCTGGTAAATAAAATTAGCTTCAGTAATTCTTCTGGTCAGTTAGATGTAATGAGCTGGATGACTTCCTTCTGTGCTGTAAATTTCATTGTTAACTGTACAATCCTTGTCTTCCATGTTACAGTCTCTGCCTCAGTCAGGAAACAGATCAGCTGTTTTTAAAGGCATCCAGCTGCAATGTATTTCAGATGCTCAGAGCATACCTTCTGATCTCTAAACTATTTATGGGTTTCCTTCAAGTTGTTTCTGCATACATACTGTTCTAAAGTGAATAGACTAAGATTCTGAGTCAATCTTAGTTGGAGATTCTTAAAGCTCAGAAACCTCTTTGTGGCTCTGGTCTGGATCTTTTCCCAGGCAACAGTTTTGACTATCCGGGGGTTGAGGAGAAGGATGTCATTGGTTAATGTGGTTCAATGACTAAATAGTATCTGTTGATATGTCATTCATTTTAGAAAGTCACTGGACACCCTTGAGATCAGAGGATTGGAAATCAGATAACACAGTGTTTATGTTCAAAGAGGTAACATGATAGGCATGAACAGTCATGAAATCATTATTAATTTACAGTGTGGGTAAAATAATGGGATTGATTATTAGGAGTAAATTTAAAGATCATCTGTATAACACTTAGTACCGATTTATGTTTTCAGAAAGGGAAAACCCTGCCCGAGCAACTTCAAATATTTTATTTGAGAAAGGGTCAACCAAAGTGGGCTGTGGGAACCTCTGATATTGTGAAACTTCCGCTTTCAAAAGGCTCTTTATGAAATTTCACATGAAGGGTCACTGCATTAAACTCTGAGCTTTGGGATTTAGAGATAAACCCAGGGAATGAACAGGAAACAAATTGGAGGATAGGAAACAATGAGTGCTAGTTGGGAGAAACAGTGGATTGTCCCAAGGCTTGGATGTGTACTGCTTCTACAGATTGCTGAAACAATTTGAAAAACTGGGGGCATGAGGAATTTATATACTTCTTACTTTCTTGTGAACTCAAAGAAAAAAACATCTTGATGTAATTTGACTGGTTCATGTACAATTTATCAAAAATCTGAATTCATCCTTTTTTGTGAGTGAAAATTCTTAAGTAAATAAGTCTTGTCATTTCACAACCATGCTAAAGAGGCCAGTCTTTTTTTGAAAAAAAATGCTTTAGTAATGTAATATCTTTGTCTCTTGAACTTTGTCTTTTCTATAGCCCCTGTACATAAACCCTTTTCTCTGTTGCTTATAGCTTGTTGTCAATTAAGTAAATCATGTGGGAACTTGCGCCCTTTTCTTGCCTACCACAAAGAACATTGTTCTCATATTGAAAGAGACTGATCATTTTTCATGTAAGCAATTAAGAGTTATTTGTGAGAAGAATGCTCGTAGGTATGCACAATTCATACCTTTTTTGAATATAATTTAGTTTTGAACTTAACATTCCCTTCAAGCACAGCTTTATCTTGTCAGAAATATTTGATACATGTTGTTCACAGTTATCATTCTGTAACATTTAAGTATTTGATAAGTGTGATTCATGGGATTTCAAACACAAAGAATTTCAAACTCTCTACTTAGTCAAGTGATTGGATATTAAACTGGGATTAAATAGAATGTACCAGATATGATCTTTACTGAGTTAGGAGATGTAAACTTGATGAGAACTAGGGGAAAATGTTGCAATTTAAGGCAAATTACCCATTGCCTAATACTAAATGCATTCCAATTAATTCTGCTTGGTGCCTAAGTGACATAGGCACACAAGCTGGATTGCATTCCAGGCACCCCAAAGTGAATTGCCCAATTGCAGTCTCCATTCTGGTTCCTTCATAGAGAAAAGCCACCAGTGAGATATGAAGGTGCTTCTAATATTTAAAAGCCTGTACCTAAAGGAGGCATCAAATCCATAGAAGAAATTAGAGAGAAAACCTTGCAACTACTATTTTGATGTTGATTATGTTTTTTTATTGTTGATTTAGGAAAGGTGCGGCAAATTGAAATTTCAGCAAAACTTGAAGCAGTTTTTGAAAATCAAATAACTGCAAATGTTGGACGTCTGAAATGAAAACAGAAAATGCTGACATCACTCAGCAGGTCAGGTAGCGTCTGATGAAGGGACTTTGACCTGAAACATTAACTCAGTTTCTCTTTCCACGGATACTGCCTGACCTGCTGAGTATCTCCAGCATTTTCTTTCTTTTTCAAGTAGTCAGATAATTTTTGGTAAATGTATTGTATGGGAATCCTGGCCAATATTTAATCCCCACCCATCCCAAAAAATAAAGACCCTTTAGTGGAAACTATAAAGAGTTAATCAGTTTTTGCAGGAGATACACCTGTGCTGTTGATTATTCCATTATCTAACATGAAGGGATTTTGTTTTTTTATTAACAGGTTCTGATGCCTCGATAGATGAACCATGATAAAATATGATTGTTCTGAGACATTACGCTCTTCAATGGATTGTATGCAGAAAAACCTGTGAATGAGAGGAGCTTATCAGCAAATGTTGGAACAATGGGTGTGAATTAGCCCCAGCCTTTAAAGACCTTACAAGGGGGTGGAAAAAGCAAAGTTATTTTTTCTTTTCTTGGATTACAATGCAAGTGATGAGTTGCCTGTCATTTGTAAATGACAAAGAGAATGCAAGTTCTCCATCTGTCTCTGATTTAATCCCTGAGGCACCGACACCATCACCTTCACCTCCAGGGCCTCCACCTCCGCCTCCACCTCCACCTCCTCCTCCTCCTCCTCCTCCTGCACCACCAGGACTCCCTCCTCCACCATCGGGTTCCCGAGCTGGTCATCAAAAACGAATTCGCAGTTTCTTCTGGAAAACCATCCCTGAGGAACATATTCGTGGAAAAACAAATATTTGGACAATTAGTGCAAAAGAACACTCTTACAGGATTGATACCAGGACTATTGAGGAGCTGTTTGGTCAGCAAGATGACGTTAAAATTAAGTCTGGGACGGCAAATTCAAGATCCTCATTTAAAAGCAGCAGCAAAGAGGTAAAATCAGAATGTCAATTTTTCATGTGTTTTATCGCAAGATTTGAGATATTTTCCAATTGGTTGCTATACTTTGCTCGGTGATAACATTTTCAATTCTGGCTCTGAAGGTTGTCAGTTTTAGTCCATCCCAGAGGCTTGAACACATGATTCAGCCTTCCATACCAGTGCAATATTGAGAAAATCCCACACTGTTGGCATTGCTACCCCCTCAGGGTGGCAAAACAGATTCTAAGGCAATATTCTGAATGTGTAAGGTGTTTATCCTCATTATTTATCTCCCTATCAAATTTGCTTTGTCCTTTTATAGGATTTTTTTCTAATAGGACTTCATTCTGCAGAAACTACTTCATGTGTTTTCCTGCATTACAACAGTAACAATGCACAAATGTTCCTCACTCTCTGTAAAGCAGATTGGGACATTGTGGGATAAGAACAGAAAATGCCAGAAACACTCAGCAGGTCAGAAGTGATGAAGGGTCTTTGACTGAAAACGTTCACTTTTTTGTTGTACAGATGCTGCCTGACCTGCTAAGTGTTTCCAGCATTTTCTATTTTATATAAATGCCAGTTTCTTTATCTATAATTATTTTCAACACCATTTAATAAAATGTTAGCATTTGTATAGAATGCCAAAACCAGTCAGTGACTGGCAAATTAGGGAGGTTTAAAAATGATCAATGTTCAGATTTTTAATCCTCCAGTAAAATTGCATTAACTGTGTCTATTTGAATTATTGAACTTTTTGAATAATCTGCACACAGTTGTAAAATGACAAATGTTTAAACTATTCAGAGGAATTATCAACTTTGGAAAAGAAGAATTAGCATTTTAAGAGTCAAAT
This sequence comes from Pristis pectinata, assembly GCF_009764475.1. NCBI lineage: Eukaryota > Metazoa > Chordata > Chondrichthyes > Rhinopristiformes > Pristidae > Pristis > Pristis pectinata. The sequence continues at coordinate 115,294,968 of NC_067406.1, forward strand.
ATTTTCTGTTTACCCCTCTAAGTTCCTGCTGTACCATTCTCTGGATGACCAGGTGGATTGCTGTCAAGCTTTTGCCAATATTCCTTAACCAACTGTTCAGTGAAATATCTAAATGGACTGGGTTGATTTGGTTATTAGTTGATACGCATTTGTTATTTTATCCATTGACATGCTTATATTTAAGTAGATGATCCAGGGAAGTGGTGCCTAAATGAAGTTTCCACATTCCATCTGCCAATGCCTCCTAAATACTTTTCACCCTAACACTTGCTTTTAAAAATGTTTACAGTTCAACATTTGAATGGCAATTCCTTGAAGGAATCATGTAGGAATTCCTCAAATACTGAACTGTAACCAAATGGAATGTGGATAGCGTTTATTCTGATTTGGCAGAGCTTCCCAGCTTTATATCAAAGAGTAAATTGCTGTATGATTTTCATCCATTATACTGTCAGACTGTTACTTAATGCTTTTAGCTTTCAAACATTCTGGTTGCTCAAGGTATTCATCAGAAGCTGACTATTGCCCTAACTGTTGGGGAAGAGCTTAATATTGGATAGTAAGGAGGGGATCTGATAAAACTGTGTAGATAAGGATAGAACATGATGCAGAGGTACTGGTATTCCAGTGGGATTCTGACATGCAGTGCAAGAAACCTCACCAATGGAACTTCTGTATGGAGATATGGAGAAGAACATTAGCCGTAGCTCAGTGCACTACCAGGATGATTGAGAGGCTGGCATGGACACAAGGAGAGCAGTGGGAGAGGTACAGTCATGGTAATAGACAAAAATCCAGTTTTTAGTGGAATCCACTTGTGACATAACACTTGACACATCTATGGATTTCAGAACATGATTTAAGTTTCACGGCTGTGGGCTGGATTTCCAAGGACTTGGGAAACACAGCAGCTATATGGAGACAAGATCCTCTGTCAGCAGAAGGTAAGTGATTTTAAAGTACATATCCAGGAGAAACGATACTACCTTCCTCCAGCTGAAGCAAACCTCCTGCTAGTGACCTGTCCTTGCTGTCCTGATTTCAAGACTCCTTTAAATCTGTGATTCCAGACATTCTGTCCTCAAGACCAGGGTGAGCTGCCTCGACAACTATCACCCGGTAGCACTCACATTTATCATAATGAAGTGCTCCGAGAGGTTGGTTATGGCTAGAATTAACTCCTGCCTGAACAAGGACCTGGACCTGCTGCAATTCGCCTACTGCCACAACAGGTCTACAGAAGATGCAACCTTACTGGCTCTCCACTCAGCTTTGAGCACCTAGACAACTGCAAAACATGACCAGCCTGCTGTTTATCAATTACAGCTCGGCGTTCAACACCATCATCCTGTCAGTACTAATCACCAAGCTTCAAAACCTGGGCCTCTGTACCTCCCTCTGCAATTGGGTCCTTGACTTCCTTATTGGGAGACTACAGTCAGTGTGGATCAGTAACAACATATTCTCCTCGCTGACAATCAACACAGGTGCATCTCAAGGATGTGTGTTTAGCCCACTGCTCTACTTTCTCTACACTTGTGACGGTGTGGCTGAGCACAGCTCAAATGCTATCTATAAATTCACCAATGACATCGCTGTTGTTGGTAGAATCTCAGATGGTGATGAAGAGGCGTACAGGAGTGAGATAATTCGGTTGGTTGAGTGTGTCACAACAACAGCCTTGCACTCAACGTCAGCAAGACCAAGGATTTGATTGTGGACTTCAGGAAGGGGAAGTTGGGAGAACACACATCAGTTGTTCTCATTTGAGGGGTCAGAGGCGGAAGCCTCAAGTTCCTGGGTGTCAACATCTTGGAGGGTCTATCCTGGGCCCAACACGATGCAATTACGAAGAAGACACGCCAGCATCTTTACTTCATTAGGAGTTTGAGGAGATTTGGTATGTCACTAAAGACTCTTACAAATCTCTATAGATGTACAGTGGAGAGCATTCTGGCTGGTTGCATCACTGCCTGGTATGGAGACTCCAGAGGGTTGCAGACTCAGCGAGCTCCAACAAGGGCACAACCCTCCCCATCATCGAGGATATCTTCAAGAGGCGGTGCCTCAAGAAGGTGCCATCCATCACGAAGGACCCTCACCATCTGGGACATGCCCTCTTCTCATTACTGCCATCGGGGTCAATGATTCAGAAACAGCTTGTTCCCTTCTAGTATTCTGGACGGTCCATGAACCTGTGAACACTACCTCGTTATTCCTTTTTTTTGCACTATTTATTTATTTTTGTAATTTATAATAATTTTTATGTCTTTGCACTGTACTGCTGCTGCAAAACAATACATTTCACGTCATATAAGTCAGTGATAATAAGTCTGATTCTGATTTCTCTGCTGTCTGTTTGGCTGCCCAGTCCCTCCACTCTGAAATCTTTCTTGATAGCTGATGCCTCTGGTTGCAAACTCATGTCATAGACTTTCCTGCTGGTCATTCTGGCTGGTTGCTCGGTGGGAGACACTGCAAAAGCTGATAAAGAAGTTGCGCTGATAAATTCAGCAGAACTTTCACATCCCAAGGTTTAAGGAATTTTTCTTGACCACTAACCAACACTTTTTCATTCCTTTCCTGCCTCCTTCAATACCGTTACTCCAACCTCTCGATAATGTCAGAATAATTGGCCAGTAATAGCAATAGTGCACCATTTATCCAATGAATCACATCTCTACTATATAAGGGAGTACTCACACTATTTATAAGCATAGTTTACAATGCATTCATTTTTGAATTATAATTACAAATCTGCAAGGTTATATTTTTCTCATCCTCCTTATCCTACCCCAACACCCCCCCAAAATGAAATGAAAATCTCTTCAAACCTTTAAAAGCCTAGGTATCTTTCAAAGATTGGTAGTAGAGCAAAAGTGAAGTTTGTAAACCATTTTATTTAAAATGGATTAAAACTGTGCCTTTAATAGAACAACTCCCCCCACCCCCCCCCCCCCCCCCACAATATAAAACCTTCACAAGATGTTGCACAGACGTGCAAGGAAAATATTACAGAATTGATATTATAGCAATAAACTTTAAGGGCATTTTAATAGCATTAATATGAAGGTAGTGTTCCAAGATTGTGATTTGTGAGCTGCAGGTTTTATTCTGAAAAAAAATTGGCCCAAGCAAAACAGAATTTCCTGGACTTGCCAGCATTTTAACTAGAAAGAAAATGACTTTGGTTTACTGAGTGACTTGGTCAGCTGGAGAACCAGGAAGATGGGGAGGGGAACAATTAGTCTAACTTTTGGTGCTCCTGGTTTCCTGGTCATTAAAGTTAATCACTTTAAAATCAGGAGATGGAAATAAAGTATGATCATCCAGATGCTCAATTTGCAATCCAGCTGCCCATCTGGCAAGACTCTTTGTGGGAACAGACTCTGAAAATTTATTGTTGAAAAATGAGAAAAGACCATGGGGCGGTCAGGTAATTAAAACTGTTTCCTTCTACCTACAGCTAAGTGCAGGTGTGCTATTACGTTCTGGTATACAATGGTGTGATTTAATTGTGAACTCGTAGGTCGCTGGCCTTGAATTCCTAATTTTTATGGGGACTGAACAAGAAAGACAATGTGAAAGTTGGAGTGCAAACCATCTCGCTTAACTCCCAGGGCCACTATAAAGTGGCAGAGGTTTAAGAGAAAGTCTCCTGCCAGTCCTTTCAAACAGGGATTCCTGTGGAGAGTTTAAGGAAGGGTAGGAAAATGTTAAAAATGAGGTAAATGTTCGCAACCAAGTCTTTTCAGACAGATTTTCTATGTTAGGTTATTGTTTTTTAATGCTATTCTTGAAAAAGTTTCTAATACACCATTTGTTTTAACCAGTTGAAATGTGACCTTCGGAGTGAAGCTCATATTACAAGCATGGGGGGGGGGGGGGGGGGGGGTGCTGTGCGCGGAGAGAGATTGCTGAATGTAGGCTCATAAACATGCTAAACTTATTTTCTCACCCTTGCACCAGCTACATTTCTCACCAATGACCTGCCTTGGCTAGCTTTAAACAGGCATGATGCTATTTCCAATATTGGTAGTCTTGTCCCAGTGGCTGGTTACTCATCCTCTGTAGTTTACTGGAGTTGCAAGAGTGGGGAGAGCAGGAGTAAACAAATGTGAGTGTGAAAAGAGATGGCAAAGGGGTAGAATGCAGATGAGGGAAAAGCTGCCAAGCTGTAGTTTGCACAAGGAATAACAATGCCGGGGAAAGGATTAAGTGGGCCAGTGGTAGGGCTTGGAGAATAAACATGGATCTAAACAAAAATGGTAGGAAATAGACACTGTGAATATTCATTCTTCATTTCAACTCTGCAACTTGTTCACTATATTGCAATGCATGCACACTCAACGCACATTGTTAAATAAAGCGAGACGTGTTAAAATGGTTATTGCATTGTACTCTTGACCCGGTTGGCTCATTAAGGTTCTCAAGGTTGTCCAATACTGTGTGCCCTAGGAGGGGATGCTAATTAGGAAATAGCAATCATTGTCAAGAAATGCATCAGTTTACTTAACTTTGCCATTTTCAATACGTTGGTTAAGAGCACTATTCTACTTAATTTGACAAAAGTGTATACTCATTTTATAGAAAATGCGTTGCTCTGAGAATTTGACATTGTCCTCATCTGAATGGTGCCTTTTGGATGAAGTTATCATTTAAGATTAGGTGGCTCAGTTGGGAAGAGAGGAGAGTCCATTAGCTAACTGTTGGACAGTTGCAGACTGGGATAAGAGTGGGGAAGGTGCAAAAGCACTATATTGACTGATTAAATGCCACATAATAGAACTGAAGAGCAGATGAGGAAAAAGTATTAAATGATGAAATAATTTGTGGAAGAAATACTTAAACTATCTCTGCTGTGTTTTGGTATCTTGTTAATTACATAAAATGTTGCTTATTCTGGTGGCCCTGAAATTAGTTGGAGTGGGACAGGGGAAGTTAAGGGAATTCTCCATGTCTCCTGTCATGACTCTGGCAAAAGGTCACTAGACTGTCGACAGAGCTAACTTTACAGGGAACAGAGGAGAATCCTCAGAGAAACTGATTGTTGGTTTCTCTGAGGATTCTCCCCTGTTCCCTGTAGAGTTACTGTGGGAAAGTGAGTGAAAGCACATCTGATTTCAGACTGATATTTAATGTATGGCAATGAAGTGTATTTCTGCTAGAAATAGACTAGGAGCTAGAACAGGCCATTCAGCCCCCTGAGCCTCTTCCACACCTTGTGAAGAGGAAATCCAACTCATGGTTCCAAAGTCAATTTTTACTTGGCCATCTAAGACTGTGATGTAGTTAGTTTGTTTACACAGGTCAGTCCTACAAGTCGTAACTGGAAGTAAATTTTTCTCAAGAATTATTTTTATAACATCTCCTGTGACTTGATGAATTTTTGCCACAAACCATCGCAAGGTTTCTCAATCCAGCAAAAATACTGAATTGGAAATCACCTACTGGTATTAATGGCAAATACTTACCATGCTCATCCTGGTTCTTGTCATTTTAGTGGAGGTGTTAATCAATTTTTTTTAAGTAGACATTTATTCTGTTGTTAAAGGAGGATGGAGAATTATGATGGGAATCAATAATTATTAATAATCTTATTCGATGACAATTAATAATCTTACTATTAGTACTGATGGTGAATCTATTTAATTTGTAGATGTGTTTAACGAGTGATTTGCTTTTCCATGGGTGCTAACATGGTTCTCAGTAGTCCGATGTATAATTGCTATTTTATAGTGATTATATAACAAACTGTTTAGATTTGTAAAGAATACATGTTCAGCTATCTTCTGTCTTGCATGTTGCCTATCTCTCATATCACACTTGCATTGTATAAGAACTAGGAAGCATCGAACAGGTAGATATGTACCTCTCTCCTGTGCGAAAACCTTTTTTAAATGGCCTCCTAAATCTAAGTTATAATTGGCAAGATCGCAAATGTTATTCCCAGCCATACAGGGTACAACTAAAAGAATATGTCAAATTAAAACTAATGCTCCAACTGATTTCCATCGTTCCCCCAACAAAAACACATCATTCTGTATTTCAGTTTATAGTTATGGAGTTTTTGCAGGTATTTTGTTTTAAGTGAGTTACTTTGTGTGGGGAGTAGGGGACCAAAGTGAAGAAATCAGCTCAGCTTGAGAAATGCTGTGCAGACAGCATTCTGCCCACCAGTATTGCAGCAGAAATGACTGCTATCATTTCAAATTCATTCAAGCTTTGTGTCTTTACACCTAATTTTTTTTACCATTGCCAAATATATATGGGGTATTCTGTAAAGAAAATAAAAATGGGTAGGATAATAAACTGAAAGTACAACATTTGGGTAAATGCCAAATAAGATTAAAAAAGGCAAATGTCAGAAACAATTAAATCTGTTTCTTTTTCAACCATGCAGTGCCTTACTTGAAGTTTTGTGCCATCACACATGATATACCTTAGGAGTAATATTCCACTACAATCAGCACATATGTTTTAGTTGGCTCCAGCTAAATGTTATAACCACATTACACAATTCAGTTCAAATGCCTAATCTTAATTGTTTAATTGAACCCAGGCCATTCTCCTCATCATTTCTCTGGTTGTGTATATAAATGGTAAATAGAATTCTAGTACAATAATGTTTAAATGTTATAGAAACAAAGGACTGCAGATGCTGGAATCTAGATGAATAACACGATGATGTTGGAGGAACTCAGCAGTCCAAACAGCATCTGTGGAGATACACGGATGCTGTCTGGCCTGCTGGGTTCCTCCAGCATCATAGTGTTTTTCATCAATGTTTAAATATTCTTTTTTTTTTGTTGTGACTTGTTTTATACTTTTTTTTACAGATCAATATTTTGGATTCAAAAAGAAGCATGAACATTGGAATATTTCTGAAACAATTCAAAAGGTATGACACTTATGAACCACTGAAAGTTGTTGTATTTTCCCCCCCGTATAGTAAACTCTAGCAAAGCTTGGAACCTTGTGAATCTGTGTCTGCTTATTCTGCTGGTGCAGAACAGACTAAGTATATATTGCTTAAACTTCCGGAGGTGTGTATTAGAGAAAATAATCTTTTGCATTTACCAGTAATTTTGATGCCACATTGGACGTGCACTAACCTACCATATGTTAGTTTTGGGGGATCATCTTTCAAAACTAGAGGAATATTGTTGAAGCTTAATAACATAATGCCCCAGAGCAATATTTAATGCCTTGAACTAAGATTAAAAGTCACCACCTAGAAATCTGTGAAAGTGTTCCCTGTAATCACTGACTTACGACAACAGTAGCATCTGGATACATCATCCTTTTCAGGCATATCAGGCAATTCAGTCTCAGTGCTAAACCAGGCCAAGTGATCACCTGCAGTTATCTTTGCTTACCTGGAGGTCTGAAGGTATCTACAGTTATCAATCCTTAAGCTCTGGTCATCTTCAGTATTGTGTCTAGTTTGTCTTTACCTAAGAGGTCTGTCTTCTACAATGAACCCATGTCATCCATGTATTCCTCACCAACAAGCAAGCAGATAAACAAGTGTGAAGAGCATTGGAGTTGTGCTCTTGTTTGAACACTGGTCTTTAATGTTGTTTGCCGCTCCCTCCCTCCCTAACTCTCAACCCCTATTCACCCGAGTGCTTTTGAAACCACATTGGTTGCTGGTTTAGCAAAGGCTCCAAGTTAAAATTCTCATCCTCGTGTTCAAAGTCCTCTAAGGTCTCACCCCTTCCTATGTCTATAATCTGCTTTAACTTTGCAGTCCTCAAAGACCTGTGCTCCCTGAGTACTGGCACTTTACAAGTTCTGGAATTCCTTCCTGAAATCTCTTTTTTTCTGCAGCACTCTCCATATGGTTGGCCAAAGAGGTAATCTCATATTTCTTCAGATGGCATAGAAGGAGGCGATTTGACCAATCATATCTATCTCTCTCAGAGTCCTATTCCCCCACTTATTTCACTCACATGCTTATCATTCCACCCTGTTCTCCTGTCCCTCACGTACACTAGGGGCAATTTGCAGTAACATACAAAAATGTCCTGGGAGGTGAGAGGAAATCTGAACACCCAGGGGAATCCCACATAGTCAAAAGGAAAACATGCAAACTCCACACAGGAGCACCCAGGACCAGGATTAAATCTGGGTTGCTGGAGCTGTGTGGCAGCAGCATGAACTGCTGTGCCATTGCATTTGTACTAATGTCCAGAAACTCAGCACAGACTTCCAGTACAGTGGGGTGGGTGTGCCACATTTTTGGTAGTGCCATCTTTCAGGTGGGATATTATACCCAGATCCTGTCTTCTCTCAGATGAATGCAAAAGATCCTGTGGCACTCTTTCAAAGTAGAACAGAAAAGTTTTCCATAGTGTCTTTGCCAATGTATATCCCCTCAAGCAACATTTGCTAAAAGAAGTCATCTTGTTATCACTTGCACAGCAAGTTCCTACAGACAGCGCAAACAGGTTACCGAACTTCTTGCCTTACCACAGAGATGACATTTCAAAATCCACTTCATTGGGTTCAGAGAGTTCCTGAGGATGTGAAAAGTGGCATATAAATAAACACATTCTTTCTCAAATGGCTTGTACTGAAATTTGTGTCTGATGCAACTCCTGTGCAATACCTTCATATTTCTTACAAGAAATGAGAAAGGAACACTATGACAGCTTAATAATAACCATCAACCCAACTTCACATAGAGCCTACTCCATTTCTCCTGTACTGGAAAGTACCAAATTTGAAGAGCCCTTGAACCTTATTATTATTGGTTTTTGGCACCGTTTGGAATATTTCATCACAGATGGAATCCAGAGGCCCCTTGTCACAACCACATGACTTAATCAGCAATAAAAGAAGAAAAAAAATCTATGGTACTGTGCCAATTAGTAAGAATATTTCATTCTAGTAAAGGTCACTAGGAGTGGGAGTAAACTAACCAAAAGAACTGCAAACAGGAGGAATAAAACTCTCAGCCAAAAGAAGTCACTAAAGCACTCTGCACATTTATTGCACCAATGGAGTGTGGATTTGAAACTTCTACTGAGCATTGTAATTAAGGAAATGATAACTGGGAAAGAAAGAAAGAAGCCAAAGGATTTGACCCAAACAAGAAATGTAAGATTTATCATGGCTCAAAGTTGCCTATTACTCAAATTTTCTGAAAATAATCAACAACTCTCATTGCAAAAATTGATGTTTGTCAAATCCAATGCAGTGATCTAGCCTGCTAGTTTAAGCTCTACTATGTAATCTTAGTTACATTGTATTATCAATAATGATCCATTTACGGTGGCTGTAACTGGAGAAACTTGTCCTGCTGCAGCCATAAGGTGAATGTAAGATTCTGTGTCCAACCATCTGGCAGAGCATCTGAACGTAGCTGTTCCATCATGTCTTTTCTGCTTGGGATTCCGTATCTTAAAATGTTACTTTACACACTTGCGTAGAGATTAATTAATCAAACTGTCAAAGCATCAAGGAATCTTAGAAGAGATTTAAACTATGAGTTCATTGGCTCCCACCTTCCCTTTCTGCTGGTACTTGTCGTCTGTCTCGTGACCAAGGAGGAATCCTTTCAATTTTCTTTCCTATCCATCAGTTATTCCCGGGTTTGCAATCTTCCCTCAATTCCTGAGGCTTCATTTATGTCCTGATTATGATCTCAGAACTTAAGAGTTGACAGCTGCAAGGAGGACTGTGTCCAACTTGGCTGCCTTAATTTGAAGAGGTCATGGTAGCAAATGATTTTATTGTTGTAACTATCAACGTTTCCTAGCCTGTAGCGAATGCATTCACCATCATGTTTATGGCAAGGTCTGAAGGATGCTACTCCTTCAGGGACAGTATAATTTTTTTATTCCCATCTCACAATTAACTTTTTATGGCTTCTAAAGTTATATATTTGGATTTATTGCATCTACTAGCAATAGGTACTCCAGAATTGAGGTGAGAATGACTACCTTTGACATTAAGCCAAATGTGGTATCAAGAAGCACTGGGAAATGGACATAAATGGTAAAGCAGATCAATGGTTGGAGTCATACTGTGTACAAAGGAAGATGGTTGTGGTTTTTGGACATCAATCATCCTAGTGATAGGGCATGACTGCTGGAGTTCTTCTGGTTAGTGCCTCAGGCCCAATCATCTTCAGCTGCTTTCTCACTGACCTTCCTATTATCATAAAGTTGGAAGTGGTGATTATTGTCAATGCTCAGTTCCATTCACAACTCTTCAGATGAAGCTGGATTACTTTCACTAAGTCCTCTCATGATCAACACTCTGGGAAATCACTATTGATCAGAAATTCAACTGGACCAGCCTCATAAATATCATGGGTACAAGATTTAGATATCTTTATTAGTCACATATACATCGAAACACACAGTAAAATGCATCTTTTGTGTAGAGTGTTCTGGGGGCAGCCCGCAAGTGTCACCATGCTTCCGGCGCCAACATAGCATGCCCACAACTTCCTAACCCGTACATCTTTGGAATGTGGGAGGAAATTGGAGCACCCGGAGGAAACCCACGCAGACACGGGGAAAACGTACAAACTCCTTACAGACTGCGGCAAGAATTGAACCTGGGTCACTGGCGCTGTAATAGCGTTACGCTAACGGCTACACTACCATGCCTGTTGTCATACCATGTAGGTCAGAGGCTCAGTATCCTGTGGAAAATGTCTCTCCTCTGGATAGCCCAAATCCTTTCCACCATTTACAAGGCATAAGTCAGGCATATGATGGAATACTCCCCACTTACCTGATTGGAGTCCACCTCCAACAACACCATTTGAACCAAACAGTTCATTAAATTTAGGACCAAGCAGATCATTTAATTGGCACCTTATTATCCACCCTAAATCTACATTCTCTTCACCACCAGTGCCCTATGTCTGCATCATGTGCCACCTACAAATACACTGCACTTGCCTATGCTACTCCAACAGTACTTCTCAAGCTTGTAACTTCAGCCACCCCAAAGTGCGCACAGTAAGCACATGGGAATGTGTAGGTTTTCCTTTAAGTTTCATACCATCCTGATGTGGACACCTATCACCATTCCTGCATTGTTCCTTGGTCTAAATCCTGGAACTGCTACCAAACAGTATCCTACGGTAAGACTGTAGCGGCTGAAGAAGGTAGTTCACCATGAACTTTTCCAGGTCTTTTAGGGATAGTCAATTAGCACTGGCCTTGCCAACAATTCCTATATCCTGACAAACAAACAAGTAAAGGATTAGGCCAAAGTTCCCAAATGAAAGTTGAAAAGGAATTTGTCTTCAAATAAACATCCACCTAATTGCACTTGTCACCCGTAATTCCAGTTTATTCCCCCACCCACTGCAGTTTGTAGGCTTTAAAAAATACTTTGCTGCTATATAAACAATGTTTCTTGAATTATTAATTCTTATCTCATGCTTCTGTAGATTATGAGTTCTAGGGGGTTTTCCTGAATTCACCATGTTCCTTCCTTCAGTGCAGACTTCAGGACAACTCTCAATATCAGCAAAGCTGGTAGTAAGAACTGATTATTAACTTGCTCTGACTGGCGAATATCCAGGCTTATGTGTTAATGTTATTAGCAGAAACCTGGGACTCAAGGGCCCAATTTTTAGTGCTGCAAATTTTTAATGAGTCATTTCCCAAGCTGCTTATGACTCCACAGCTTAATTAACTGCAATAAATAACCACACAGAAATATGTAATGGACTGTTTTGGCTTCTCGGTAGTAAATATGTCATGTTCCTGGTGAGTGATTAGTCATCTTTTACCTTCTAAACATCCTCTTGTATTCAAAATCTCCCAATCCCCTTAACGTCTGTGTTGTTACAGAACATTTGCAATTTTATGGATGCATGTTAAAAGGTCAAATCTCTTTATAAAATTAAAAATTTAACCATGAACAGTATACAGTGTGAACTTGCTGTAGTAATACTTTTGAATGAAGATGTATAGAGGTGAAGGAAATAAGATAGTGACTTGCATCTCCTATATAGTATTACTAGTTAGTTTCTAGGATCACTTTATCAGAACCACAGTTGCGAGAAGAAAATGATGAAGCAATGACCTAATTATGGAAAATATAACTTGAGCATCTTTTCCAAATGAATTAAAAAAAAAGTTGATATATCTTCCCATGTTGATTTTAGGTACAAATATCCAGCAAAGGCTCAGCCAGCATTGTCCTCAATAAACATTTGAGGAACATTATTCACTTGTCAACCAGCAAATATGGACTCAAAAGGACACTAAAATGTGTAAATCTTGCATGTTAATTTTGTTAGTCTTTTAATATTGATCCAGTTTACAACATTTATCAGTTTACCACAGTTTATTAGGGATCACATATGGGACTTGTTAAATTAGTTGCCATTAGTCAGCTCCATTGATTAGTTTGTGTAGCAGCTGTGCAGTAGTGGAAAGAATGTCTCCTTGCTTAACTGTTGACTCTGAGCCTCATCTCTGTATGGTAACTCCTGGTTTTCCCACCTGTCTGCTGTATAAACCTGTTTAAGCTGGGTTGAAGTCAAATAAAAATGGAGTGATTCACTTGTACCACTAATCTTGTGGTTTCTGTGGCAATGGTAGTGCTCATTCCTTTGATTTAGAAGGCTCTAGGTTCAAACCTTGCTGGAAATTTGAGCGCAGAAATTTAGGCTGATGATCCAGGAGATCTGCATATCAGATTGTTGTGTATCAGATGGGGTGGCAAACTGAGTTCCAGTTCCTAAAATTTAAAAGATTCTGTGGCACTATTTGAATGCTTTGTCAGAGCCAATATATATCCATCAATTAATAGCACCTAAAGATTAAAAAGAATTTTATCACTGTGGGCCTTTGCTGAGCACAAATTGTCTATCAAGTTGTCTACATAATAATAACTATCCATTACACAATGTATTGCTTGATCCATTCTTGAGGATGACATAAAGACTGGAAAGCATTGTATGAATATCCAGCCTTCAGTCCTCTGCATCTTTTGATTCTTGGCCTGCTTGTTCCCCATAAATACAGTTGTGTGTTTGTTCTGGGGAACAAGGGCACATGGTTACATTGTGCGTGCTTTTGTAGGACTCTCTCTGAAGGTATTGAACCATCAGAGATCAGAAAATACCTGGGTCCCATCCTTCAATTTGTGTTCAGCTAACCAATGCTGTCTGGTACGTTTGTTAGCTGCAGCATTCCTAGATAAGCAGGAGAAAAACTGGCTGGTGTTTTGCTTAATATTATATTCAGCAGACTGGAAGTAGCTGTACAGTACTTTGACTACAGTATCAATGTTTTTAATTTCCCAGCACAAGTAGGCAGATTCTTGGGTGTGGCAATGTATGCTGTGTTGTATTACATTGAATTAAAATGTTCCATCTGCAATCCAGTGGACTATGTCGTAAAATGGAGGAAAAAAACACTTCATTTGCTTCTAGTTTATTTCCCTTCGCCAGCTCATTGTTTGTTGAAGATGTTTGCGGTAATCCCAGTGATGCTATTTATCCTTCATTTTCTTGCACAATCAACTTTTCTTTGTAGGCTGAGATAAGAAACTTTGGCAGGTTTCTCAACTTTATGACCCCTTATTCTTCATGAACTGTGCCCTTCTCTGGATCACTTTATCTTTGGTACACATCACTTGTATCATGCAAACTGTATTCTTTCAAATGTTACGAAATATGCCTTATGACAATGTGCTTTATTTTGTCAGCTGTTTTCAAGAAGAGCACGGTTGAGATGCTAAACTAGGCTCTAAAGCAGGGAAGGGTTGGGAATCAGGGGTGGGGAGGATGGAGGATTGAAATAGCACCCCCTAACTTCTTTCTATTTCTTCCATCCCAATCGAACTAGATGTCAGGTGACAACTGGGTCAAATATGGGACAGCATTAAGCTTGGCTTTGGCATTTTGGGTGAATACACAGAATGTCAACATGAACAACATGCGTTATTGGCTGCCAGTATCTCTGGAACGGTGTGATAATTCAAGGGAGATTGGGGAGAAAGTTGAAATGCAGAAAGCCTTTTTTTTTGTTGGTTTACCAGAAGCTGCAATACCCCAATGCAGAGATCCAGAACTCTTTGAGATTTGGGAAAGGAGTTGGAAGAAGCCATTGATGGGGAAAACCATCCTCAGTCACTTCGGCTTCTCTTGTGGATCAGCAGAGACTAAAAGATCATATTACTAACCTGATTACCACAGTGGTGATGCACTTGGCTCCAGAATAGAGAATTGTTGATGGTTAAATACAAATTGGAAAGCTAAGTCCAAAAATTTAAAAATGCCTGTTCCAGGAAACAAGATACGTTTTCCACAAATAGTGGGTACCTTGACTTGTGAAAATCATGTTTCAAGTACTTTCTGAAATCTGGTTTCTCAATGTCTATTTGCAAAAAAAAAAAATTGGTTTCAAAACAGAAAACTGCTATGGCACAAGGTGGGATTTTTCTACCCATTTTTGTTTAAAGGCACTGCAGGGAATTGCTTATTAATTCAGTTTCTAAACGGAGTATGTTGTCAACAGAATTCTGTGAGCACAATCAGCAAAGTCCTGCCCTTGGGATAAGCACTGGTGTTCATTTTGTGACTTTCACCCAATAGCCATATAACTACAATATAGAGTTGAGCAACATAATTTCACTGATACTTCTGGTTCCTAAATCTGAATCAGAATAAGCAGACATACAGTTTGTAAAATTAGTTTTATTCACTGCTTGTGTAATTTCTATGGACATTACAGTTAGAATTGACCTTTGAATTTCTAATGATTAAACTTTGAAACCAGCTGATCTTTGTTTTTCCCATGAGGAATCACTAAGTTTATGGTTGAGCTGAAGATTGAGGCTCTATGGTAGTTTAGCATGTTGTTTGTTTTAAATACCTGTGATAATTTGTGGGGCAGTTGGTTTGTCTCTGGTACAGCCTTTACACCATAGTGACCTCTGTCCACCTGCAGCTGAAGTTTCTGTTAAACAGATTCTTTACCAAAGAGTTCAGCTGAATTAATTCCAGTTGAGTGAATAAATTAATTTATAACTGGCTGTTTAATTTCCCCTCGTGGAAGACTGCCATATCTTTCTCTTAAAAACTCATTAACAAAGGATTAAGAAGCAAAAGTAGATTTGTCCGAAATATATGAACTATTTTACTAATCCACTTCAGCCAAAAAAAAGTCAGTAAAACTGGGGACATACTGAAACAGTTATCATCTTTTTCTGTGCAAGTTTCTGACCTCCTTACTGTTCAACAACAACTCAAGGGTTTCACTTCCAACTTTTTTGCCTGAACAAAAACCTGGACATTTTGAAATTTTTTGTACAACAAGGCCCTGACATAACTCTATTCCTTAAACTTCAAACTTGCCTGGGAATCTATTTAGAGTAAACAAGCACTGAGGGAAATATACCACCTTGGCTTAGTGACCATATACCCATCTCAGATTATATATTAAAGCTCCATCCAAGAGCCTTGAAGAAGAAACAAAAACTGAGAAAGTCTTGTGCTTTATATGGAAGGAGGCCATTCTGCCCATCATGTCTATGTCAGGTGAGAAAGAGCATCCACAGCCCAATCCCAACCTTCTGGACTAGATGTGCAGCCCTGCTTCATGGCTCTTCATGTGCACGTGAATGTACTGTTTAAATGCAAGTGTTTCTATCATCCTAGATCTTTACTACCCTCCAGGTAAAAATATTTTCCCTCTAATCTTTCTACCAATTACTTTAAGTCTCTGCCCCTTGGTTTTTAATTACCTTGATAAAGGCAATAGCTGCTTCCTGGTTTATTCAGGCCCCTCAATTTTACAAAATTGATTAAATCTCACTCCTGCATCTTCTACTGCCAAAAAAACCCAGCCTATCCAATCTGTTGCTAAAATATTCCAGTCCTGACAAGATTCTCATAAACTCCTCTGCATTGTCCTCAGTGCAGTTTCTTCTTTCTTTAAATGTGGTATCTGGAATTGTTATCAATATTCAAGCTAAGACTTAACTAGTGCTGTACACTGTTTTAACATAACCTCACTACTCTAACATTCTGTTAATAGAGGAAAGCATCCCAAATGACTTTTTTGCTACCTTATTGACCAGTTCTGCTACCATAAAGAATCTTTGGACATAGAATCAAGCGCTGCCTGTTCTGTCACAACTTTCAATATTCTCCTGTTTATTGTGTATTTCCTTGCTTTATTGCTCCTTCCCAATGGCATTACATTGTACTTCTCTGGATTGAATTGCATCTCTTCTGTCTAACAGACCAATTCATCAACACTCCCCCATTGTCTAAAACTTTCCATTTCACTGTCAACCATGCAGTTAATTTTTTGAACCTTCTGCAAACTTTATTATTTTGCCCCTACATTTGGTCTCAATCATTAATATATTACATACAGCAAAAGACTGAAGACAGAGCTCTGTGGAACCCCAGTGAAAACACCCTTTAGTCACAAGACCCATTAACTATTTTTTCCTTTTACTTCTGCCACTGAGTTAATTTTAGATCAAAGTTGCCTGCTACACTGGAACCCCATGGGCTTTTACTCTTTTTACCTGCTTGCCAAGTGGGAATTGCTATAACCTTTCATATCTCAGGATGCCTTAGAGTGATGCCACAGGATTTTCATTGCCATTGAGTGAGCAGACGGAGCTTCAATTTAATGTCTCATCTGCAAGGCAACACCTGCAGCACTACCTCTGTACTGCATTGCAGTGTCCAGCCACATTTTTGTATTCCATCTCCAGGGTGAGATTTGAACTGACAACCTTTCAATTCAGAGGTGAGCAAGTATGTTACCCTAACTGAGACTGATACAATTATGGCTGATATTTCAGTGCAACTGTCAAAGGACGTGCCATCTTTTGAGTCAGACATGAAACTTTGCTCCACTTGCCTGCCTAGGTGGATGTAATAGATCCCCTTGCATTACTTGAAGAAGTGCGAGGTGATTTTCCTTTGCCCATTTTTATGAATCGGTCAACGGCACTAGAATACTGTTCTTTTTACTCATTGCTGTTTGTGGGGTTTTAATGTTCAGAATGTTGCTATCATTTCATATTTCTTTATTTGTCATTGTACTGTTGCAACAACAATTTCAGGGAGCACCGAGCCACTGCGTCTATGCACGCCACCATCTTGTCCATCTTGAGGAGAGTCAGACTGTCTCAGAACATTCTGGTGAACTTCTACCAGTGTGCAGAGGAGAGCATCCTGACATACAGCATTACTGCTTGGTATGCCAGCTGCACTAGGAAGGAGCAGAAGGCTCTGCAGAGGGCCATAAAGACAGCCCAAAACATCACTGGGACTCAGTTACCAGCGATGGAGGACATCTATCAGGCTCTATGTCGGAGCAGGGCTTTAAACATCATTCAAGAACCAGCTCACCCTGCTCACTACCTTTTCAAACTACTCCTGTCTGGTAGGCAATACAGGACAATACATGCACACACTACAAGACTGAAACACAGCTTTTTTCCCAAAGCTGTTAAATTGTTGAACATGGACTGACACCTCCTATACATACATACATACACATACTATGTCTTCCCCCCTTTACCAGCTGGACTCATCATGGTGTTATTTAGTATATTGATATGCTGCTGATTATCATTATTATTATTATCACGGTTCATTTGCACACTGCCTTTTTATTTTTTTTATACTTTATATTTGTGTAAGTATGTTTGTTTTATTTTATAGTTATAATTGCTCTTATCAATTGACTGTTTTGGTTTTTATTAGGCAAGGGAGTGCCATCGTAATTTCGTTGTGTTGTTGCAACAGTACAATGACATAAAGAAATATGAAATGATATGAAATCATCTCCTATATTCCTGCATTGACTGCAGTTTTAAAATTCTTTATTGGTTGTGAAGAAGTATGGGTAATTAAGGATGTAAGTGACACTGTACTGACGTACATGGAGACACAAGAGGTTCTGCAGATGCTAGAATCTGGAGCAAAACACACAAAATGCTGGAGGAACTCAGCAGGTTAGGCAGGATCAAGCTGACCTGCTGAGTTCCTCCAGCACTTTGTATGTATTACTGTATTGACATAAGCTCTTTTATTACCTGGATATCCAATTGGGCTAAGGGAATAGTGAAGTGGTGCCAGAATTAGCCCTGGTTAAGGAAGTAAGCATCTTCCAGAATTCTAGCTCTGGATTGCTATATACTTAAACTATTCATGTGGGGTTGTCTGCTCAGGATGGACTCCACTTTTCAGTAGGTGCATAGCTTGCTGATTCCAGTTGCCAGAAGTTAAGAGATAAATGAATACCAGTGATATAGATTGGGTGGAAGGAGAGCCACCATGGTATAGCAGCTGAGATTTGGGAAGCAAGTAACTGAAGAAAGGGTATAACCACCATATATGCAATCATTGGCCATCCAGAGAATGCATTGAGGCGTAATCTAATTAAGAATACAAGAAACAGAAGCCCTATTACCTGCTTTGCCATTCCGTAAGGTCATGATCTTTTACTTCTATCCTGCACTAACCCCATATTCCTTGACTCTTATAATATACAAAAATCTATCTGTTTATCATGCAGTGGGGACATATTTTACATAGATCCTCTCCTTTCCTTGTGTATTCTGAGTTCCCCTTATAAAACCAGAATACTTAATAAATACTTACACACTCAATGCTATGTAATTTTAAAGACTATGCAGTGAAGCTTGGACTTCACAGTGCAGTCTGTGGTTGGTTCTGGACAGGTTGATTTTTGATGGCATATTTGACAGGAGATCTTTCATCGACAGATTAGCCTAGGTTCCCTATGCTGAAATATGTCTTATTTCTTTTGAAATATCCAAGGGGCTCACTTTCAGTATATCATTTACCAAAACCAATAAGTCCTTAGCTGCCAGTAAATGACACAACTTGTACACAGGTAGAATCAGGATCTTTAGTCAGGTGTATTCATTTTCAGTGGACACAAATTACATCCTTTGATTCTCCTTGATCTTATAAGCTGGAGTTCTTTGTTCAATCATATGTATCTGTTTATGCATTTCCTGCTCCCTCTGTTTTCAAATGCTCCCATTTGCAATTAATTATTTAGTGCAAAAAGGCTGAATTTGTGGTTCTATGGCCAAAGATCTGCAGGTTCTGTGCATGTGTTATATTTAACAACTAAATGTGTTATTCAGAAGGATGTATGTGGGTTATTTCCTCATTGCCTTTCAATTGAAATGGCAACACGATTCCTCTTCATACTGTTGATGCACTTTCTTGGACTTTGATCTTAGATGTGTCATCATGGAAAACGTCAAATGACTTCTGCTCAGATCCACATGCCTCTTCCTGTAACTTGGATGTCCTTATGCAACAAAATCACTGGCTGCAACTAGAATAGTGCCATTCCTGCAAATTCATTTCCTTAAAAAGTTCCTGATCTTGTAGAAGCTCACCCGTGGTCTAGGTGGTATGCTGGGCTTCAACACGGAGCTACTTCTTGAGCAAGTTAATGTTATGGATGATTATGGGTTGTGCAGTGGGAGTGGAATGCTGATCTTCAGGAGATAACCTAATTTTTGAGATAATTATTCCACCTGATTACCTATTAGGAATTTTTAAAAAATCTTCCCAAAGCTTTTAAGACTTAAGTAACTGACTTTTTTTGATTGCCACCCTGGAGTGTTTTTAAACACTGATGAACTTTCCTATTCGATTTTATTTCAGTGCATCTACTCTGCATAGGTTACTCTGCAGTTATGAATGGTGGCATGCATATTATAGAAGAGGAATGCAAAAGTACCTATGTGCTCCACATTACCACATAACAAACTTGGGTGGGACAACAGAAAAATCTACATTTTAATTCTGGCAGTATGGGCTGTTGTTGCTGTGGTTTCTCTGTGAGAGCTGATAGGTTGAAAATATCTAGAAATGATGGTCATAGGTTTGACTATCTGGACTGATGCTGAAGGTCAATGAGATTTATGACCACAGCCTTGCTGATGCTGCTAAACTTGTGCTAAATCTCCTTGTTTGCTCATGCTCCTTATTTTGATCTACTGTAACCAGCTCTATTCACCAATACAGCAGGTCATAACAATTGTCAATGCCTGTTCAAAGAATGTTCATTTGTACTATGAGTTGAGGATCTGCCCCTCAGCTGCTTGTAAATAGAGCTTCTCACTTGCAGGGCCTTACACAGAAACTCATAGTAGGTATAAATCTAAGGGGGAAGCATTCACCTTTGGTCACCAAGTGTGTGCGAATATCAGCTATGATTGCTTTCACTTCCTGCATACCAGCAGCCTATAATCTTGCTGTAGAGCTGGCCACAGAGATAAATTTCTCCCCTCATTCATTTTATTTATTTATTCATTTATTCTCCATGATGTTGCTGATTTCCTTCTCTGAATAGCAGAAAGGAGGGGAATGAGTGTTTGAAGGTTCTGCAATGTTTTGTGAGTATGTGCACCATAAGTTAACAGGGACATAGTGACACAACCCTGTAGTGATGAAGGGGCGGGGCCACTTGGGCTCCATTGTTTTAGATCTTGCTGTGTACAAACTTAATGGAGTTTTATCTGCTGCATGGCAGTGCCTTTGCACAATGCCTGGCATGCAACCTTGCTTGATCCAAGTGATTAGAGAACAGCCAAGGCTCTTACTCTTATGCTCAACAAACAGGATTCCTTCCTGGATAACTCAATAAAGATGCATGACCAAAGTTGTACCCATCTGTTGTTACCGCGCATACCCCTGGGAATACCTGTGACTTGGGTGAAAGGTATGTATTTCTCGTTTCAATCCCACATCCCCTCCAACCCTTATTCTCAATACTACTGCAACAAAGAAATAATCTGGACAGGTTTCCCTCATATCTATGAGGAACTTTAGGAGCTAAAATCCTCATTGTGTAGCGGTTGCTACCGCGGAATAAAACAAGACTCTACTCGGAGGATTGCCAAACAGAACTGGTTTATTTTCCCGCCTTGCGCGGGCCCTTTAAGGGAGAATGTTCCTGCCCAAAACAACCGGCAATGACGTAAGTCTTACGTCATGAGGACTTTCCCGCGTGTGGGTTCTCCCCGTTGCTCGGAAAGACGAGGCCCGCCGCCATCTTGGGCCTCGTCGCTCTGACGCCGCGCGACCCGACGGCCGAGCCGGTTCGCCCGACTAGACGGTGAGTCACCACACAACCCCCCCCAGAACCGGCAATACAGTCCCCAAGGTCCGTGGGCTGTGCCAGCTGCCGCTTAGGGGGCCGGCCTCTGCGTCGCGGCGTGGCAACCTCGACAGGCTGTTGCAGATCCAAATGGGCCGGTTTGAGGCGGTCCGCCGTGAAAACCTGTTCCCTGCCTCGAATGTCCAAAATAAAAGTGGATCCGTTATTCCGTGTGACTCGGAACGGTCCCTCATATGGTCGTTGCAATGGCGCCCGAGGTGTGCCCCTGCGAACGAAAACAAACTTACAGTCCCGTAGTTCCTTGGGCTGGCAGGATGGGGCTTGACCGTGCCGTGAGGTGGGAATCGGGGTCAAGTCGCCAAGCTTCTCGCGCAGTCTTTGTAGGACTGCTGGGGGTTGTTCCCCTTGGTCCCGAAGGGCAGGTATGAAATCCCCGGGGACAACTAGTGGCGCCCCGTATACAAGCTCAGCTGACGAAGTGCAGAGGTCTTCTTTGGGGGCAGTGCGTATGCCGAGCAGGACCCAAGGCAGCTCATCAACCCAGTTAGGACCCTTCAGGCGGGCCATCAAGGCTGATTTCAGATGGCGGTGAAAACGTTCCACCAACCAGTTTGATTGAGGATGGTAGGCCGTGGTGGTGTACAGCTGCGTCCCTAGCAGGTTCGCTAATGCAGCCCAGAGACTGGAAGTGAATTGGGTGCCTCTGTCTGAAGTGATGTGGGCCGGAACGCCAAAACATGAGACCCAAGTTGTGAGCAGCGCCCGGGCGCAGGAATCAGTTGTGATGTCAGTCAGGGGGGTTGCCTCAGGCCACCTCGTGAACCAGTCCACGATGGTAAGGAGGTACCGGGATCCTCTTGAAACCGGCAGAGGGCCCACGAGGTTGACGTGTATGTGGTCGAACCTCCTACGGGTAGGCTCGAACTGCTGTGGTGGGACCTTGGTGTGTCACTAGATTTTTGATGTCTGGCAGTGCGGACAAGTCCTGGCCCACTCACTGACCTGTTTGCGCAGGCCATGCCAGACAAACTTGCTGGCGACCAGTCGGACAGTAGATCTGATGGACGGGTGCGCCAACCCATGTACCGAGTCAAAAACGCGTCTCCGCCAGGCTGCAGGGACTATAGGGTGGGGCTGACCAGTCGCAACGTTGCAAAGTAGGGTCCGCTGACCTGGACCAACCAAGAAATCTCGGAGCTGCAGACCCGAGACTGCGGTTCTGTAGCTGGGCAGTTCGTCGTCGGCTTGCTGTGCGTCAGCTAGGGCCGTGTAGTCGACACCCAAGGATAGGTTGTGGATGGTTGGTCTGGAAAGTGCATCAGCAACGACATTATCCTTTCTGGAGACATGTTGGATGTCAGTTGTGAACTCGGAAATGTAGGATAAATGTCTCTGCTGACGAGCTGACCAGGGATCGGAGACTTTGGAGAAGGCAAAGGACAGAGGCTTATGATCGGTGAAAGCGGTGAAAGGCCTGCCTTCTAGAAAGTATCGGAAATGCTGGACCGCCAGATACAGCGCTAGAAGTTCCCGATCAAAAGCGCTGTACTTCAGTTTGGGCGGTCTAAGGTGCTTGCTGAAAAATGCCAAGGGTTGCCAGTGGCCTTCGAGTAGCTATTCCAGTACCCCACCCACCGCGGTGTTGGATGCGTCTACCGTGAGGGCAGTCGGGACGTCAGTCCTGGGGTGTACCAGCATCGTGGCGCCTGCCAGGGCGTCTTTGGCCTTAACGAAAGCAGCCGCAGCCTCGTCAGTCCAGGTGATGTCCTTGCCCTTACCAGCCAGCAGCGAGAACAGAGGGCTCATGATACGGGCTGCTGCAGGGATGAAACGATGGTAAAAGTTGACCATCCCAAGGAATTCCTGTAGGCCTTTGACTGTGTCGGGGCAGGCAAAATGGCAGATAGCATCCACCTTGGCGGGTAGGGGTGTTGCCCCGTCGCTGGTGATTTTGTGGCCGACGAAATCGATAGAGTCAAGTCCGAATTGGCACTTGGACGGGATGATCGTGAGGCCGAAATCGCGGAGGCGGGAATACAGCTGGCGGAGATGGGAAAGGTGTTCCTGGCGGTTACGGCTGGCGATCAGTATGTCGTCCAAGTAAATGAACACGAAGTCCAGGTCTCGGCCTACCGCGTCCATCAGCCGCTGGAAGGTCTGCGCGGCGTTCTTAAGGCCGAACGGCATCCGAAGGAATTTGAACAGGCCGAATGGGGTGATAATTGCAGTTTTGGGGACGTCATCCGGATGGACCGGGATTTGGTGGTATACCCTAACGAGGTCCACTTTGGAAAAGATGCGGGCCCCGTGTAAGTTCGCTGCGAAGTCCTGGATGTGAGGGATGGGATAGCGGTCCGGGGTGGTGGCGTCAATCAGCTTGCGGTAGTCGCCGCAGGGCCTCCACCCTCCGGTGGCTTTGGGGACCATATGCAGGGGGGAGGCCCAGGGGCTGTCTGACGTGCGAACAATCCCCAGCTCCTCCATGTGACGGAACTCTTCCTTTGCCAGGCGGAGCTTGTCTGGAGGTAATCGTCGTGCTCGGGCATGAAGGGGTGGCCCTGTGGTAATGATGTGGTGTCGTACCCCGTGTGTGGGCCTAGAATTTGTAAACGAAGGTGCCAAAATCGATGGGAATTCGGCTAGGAGATTGGCGAAATCGTCGCCAGAAAGGGAAATGGAGTCCAGGCGCGGGGCTGGTGGGCTGATTTCTCCCAGGGGATAGGTCCGGAGAGTGCTAGAGTGGACTAACCGCTTCCTTCGCAGGTCGACTAACAGGTTGTGGGCCTGAAGGAAATCGGCTCCTAGGAGTGGTCGGGCAAGGGTAAAGGTCCAGGTAAAACGGCTGCCGCCAAATTGTAATTGAAGCGTATGGGTGCCGAAAGACCGTATCGTTGTACCGTTGGCGGCATTGAGTAGAGGACCTGGTGGCCTGTCACGAGTGTCGCGGCCTGTCGGGGGCAAAATACTGACCTCCGCTCCAGTATCAACGAGGAAACGCCGTCCAGATTTCTTGTCCTGAACGAAGAGGAGGCTCCGTCGGTGGCCAGCCGCTGTAGCCATCAGCGGCGGCTGGCCCTGGCGTTTCCCTGAAACTTGCAGGGTGGGCGGCATCGACGGGCCTCTGCACCCCACCTCTGATGGTAGAAGCACAGCTGGTCACCCGTGTCGTCGTCTGCGTTCCTGGGGCGTGGTTGCTCGGTTGTTGGGGCCGGGCGAGGCGGGCGTTGGGCTCGCGGCCTGGTGATTTGACTGACGGACGAACCGCTCTCGCGCTTGGCCCTCCACAGAACATCTGCCCGGGCGGCCACCTGACGGGGGTTGCTGAAGTCGGCGTCAGCTAACAACGAGTGGATGTCATCGGGGAGCTGTTCGAGGAAGGCCTGTTCGAACATCAGGCATGGCTTGTGTCCCTCGGCCAATGCCAGCATCTCATTCATTAGGACGGATGGGGATCTGTCCCCCAGGCCATCCAGATGAAGCAGGCGGGCGGCGCGCTCACGACGGGAGAGGCCGAAGGTCCGAATCAAAAGGTCTTTGAAAGCCGGGTACTTATCTTCCTCCGGAGGTGACTGGATGAAGTTTCCAACCTGGGCGGCTGTCTCCTGGTCCAGAGAGCTAACCACATGGTAGTACTTCGTGGAGTCGGAGGTGATCTGCCGAAGGTGGAATTGCGCTTCGGCCTGTGTAAACTGGACGCTGGGCCGAAGTGTCCAAAAGGTGGGCAGCTTGAGGGCCACTGCGTTGGCTGCTGCGCTGTCGTTCATTTCGCGGGTCCAAAAGTCGTTTGGACCGTCGGGGTCACCAATGTAGCGGTTGCTACCGCGGAATAAAACAAGACTACTCGGAGGATTGTCAAACAGAACTGGTTTATTTTCCCGCGTTGCGCGGGCCCTTTAAGGGAGAATGTTCCCGCCCAAAACAACCGGCAATGACGTAAATCCTACGTCATCAGGACTTTCCCGCGCGCGGGTTCTCCCTGTCGCTCGGAAAGACGAGGCCCGCCGCCATCTTGGGCCTCGTCGCTCCGACGCCGCGCGACCCGACTGCCGAGCCGGTTCGCCCGACTAGACGGTGAGTCGCCACAATTGTTTAATAAAAAAACAGAAAATGCTGGAAATATTCAGCAGGTCAGGCTGCATCTGTGAGATAACTGAATAGGGGTAGTTAGGGAGCGAGTATGCTCTATATTGAAGAAAACAAATGCAGTCTGGGTGGCCACTTTATGAAGCACCTACATTCAGCCCATGGGGACAGCCCTGAGCTTCCCATTGTCCTTTTCATTATAAATACAATGGTTCTAGAAGTAAGTTGCTTGTAGGATTTTTGGCTTAATTTGTCATTCATTACTTCCCTAGCTAATAATTATTTTTCTCTTCTAATCTCAAAGGGCCATTAGTTCAAGTTTTTTCAACAAGAGAAGTTTTTGTCCTAAACTGAACATTTCATGAACATTAACATTATTAATTCTGCTCAAAAATTTCAGAATTCCCCTCAAGTTTTATAGGATGAGACCATCTCCAATCTCTTACTTAAATCCCTCACCCTCACATCACCTTTCCACAATCGTCCCTAACAATGCACTTTTCATTTATTCTTTTGTGTACTATTCATCACAGTACCTGTTCAGTCATACCCTTGCCTCACTTTTGATGCCCTTGTCTCCATTAAAACACTTAATCTTTCCTACCTTGGGATATTCCCCTTGATAAGACTCCCATCTCTTTTACCAGAGGAGACAGGTTTCAGCATTTATAATACACAATGGATGTATCTGGACCATACCAAACATTATCGGAGTGCTATGATTTCCCCTGCTACTGTTTACTACAACAGATTCATCATAAAATGCAAAAAAAATGACTGGCTCTTTTAAAACAAGCACAATCAATTAATAATCTTTAAAGACACTTCTGTAGAAACTTATCATAACCTAGAATTTTATATTAAGTTTGAGTGATTTCGCTTGGTCAAAAATTAGGTCAAAGCAGCCACATGTATGGGAGAGGTTTGGTTCAAGGTAGTTATGTCTGAAGCAAAAATGAGGAGTCCTTTCATCAGAACTTGGGTCATTAACTGGAAATGTTAGAATTCTATACAGGTGCTGCCTGACCCAAGTATTTCCAGCATTTTCTAGTTTATTTCAGTTTCCAGAGTCAGCAGCATTTTGCTTTTGTGTTAGTCAAGTCTGAAATTAAGTCTGAACAAAGAAAACTATGTGGGTATGAAGGGCGAGTTGGCTTAGGTGTATTAGGAAAGTAGCTTAAAAAGATTCTTAAGATAGATAAGCAATGTCAGGCATTTAAAGAATTAATTTTGAATTCACACCAGATGTGCATTTTGTTAAGTCATTAGAGAAAAACAACAAGGAAAGATATCCAATTATGGCTAATAAGATAATGGATTGGAGTCAAGTTTATAAATTGGTAAATTGGTTTATTATTGCCACGTACCGAGGTACAATGAAACACTTGTTTTGCATGCTGTCCATACAGATCGTTTCTTTACAACTGTGCATTGAGATAGTACAAGGGAAAACAAAAACAGAATGTAGAATAAGGTGCTTTGATACTTTCACCATACTTTCTATGGTGCATTGATAAAAATTGGTGAGGCTCAAAGGGGACATGCCAAATTTCTTTAGCCTCCTGAGGAAGTAGAAGCACTGGTGAGTTTTCTTGGTTGTTGCACCTAACATTGTCAAAAAGAGGAATTAGCTTGAGGGTTTTGGGATTTGGCAAATGATTATCTGGAACTTCACAGGGAGAAACTGAGTGTAAATTATCTAAAAGCAGATTGTAATAACATTATGTACGTAAACGGGAGGAGGTTTAGCAGAGATGTGGGAGCCAGAAACAGTAGACATAATGCAGAACGAGGAAATAGAAGAGACATTAAACAAATACTTTATGGGAGAAATTCATCAGTTCAGGTAAAATGGTAGAAGGTCTTTGCAACAGTCCAGTAGTTTTATGGTCGCTGTTACTGTTTAGAATTAATTTGGAATAAAAAATAATTATCTGAATTTAAATAACCCAACTGCTGTACTGTGAATCAGGAGCATCTTCCCAGATCAGTAGTCCAGTGCAATACACCCTGGATCACTTCAGGATCAATTGGTAGAATATGGGTCACTGTAGCTGTGAAACAATTGCATTATCTGCAGCTTCACTGTGCCACCCTATATTCATTCATAGTCTCTGAAGACATTGAAGGGGACCATTTGGCCCATCAAGACTTTGCTGGCTTTTGGAGCAATCCCATTCCCTCACTTATTTCCCCTTCAACCTAATCTACACATGCTCATCTGAGCCGCCTATACTTGGGGGCAATTTAAAGTCACCGTTGACATACCAACCAGCACACTTTTGGGATATGGGAGGAAACCAGAACACCTGGGAGAAACTCAGGTGGTCACAGGGAGAAATTGCAAACTCCGCACAGCACAAGGAATGAAGAATAGTACTAGAGAAATTAATGGCACTAAAATCAGACAAGGTCCCAGAACTTGGTGGCCTACATTCTAGGATTTTAAGATGAAAGAGTAAAAGCATTGGTTTGGATCTTTCAGAATTCCCTGATTTTTAGAATTTTTTCACAAGTTGGAAGGTAGCAAACCAAATACTGCTGTTCAAGAAAGGAAGGAGAAAAGTAATCAGGAAACTGAAGGCTCATCAGAGAAATGCTGAAACTTATTATTATGTATGTAGGATTAGGGCTATTGGCAAATCATATGACTGTGCAAAGTAAGCATAGATTTATAAAGGGGTAGTATCTGTTTAGAAATTTTCAACATTATAATTAGCTGGTTAGATAAGAGAGAACCAGTGCAAGTAGATTAAAAGCTTTTTAAAATGAGTATTCAATATGGTGCCATATGTTTGTTATGCAGAATTATGAATCATTGGTTTGAGATCTATTTAACTGATGGAAAATAGTGGGTTGGCAGGCTGTAACTATTGGGATTCTTGAAGCGTCAGTTCTTGAGCTATGAGTGAATTGGAAGAGGGGATTGACTAATGTGTGTAAAGTATGCTGATAAAACAAAGTTGGCTAGGAATAAAAGTTGTGAGGAAGTTGCAAGGAGAAGCAGACACGTTAAGTGGGCAAGGGTCTGGTAAATGTAATATAAGGTGGAGAAATGCAGTTTTGCACTTTGATAATAGATAACAAAAATTGAATTAATTTAAATGGAAAATATTATGGGTTTGTGAAATATTACATACAGTTTTTGTCTCCATACCTAAGGAAAAATACACTTGGCTTAGAGAAAGTGCAACAAAGGAACAAGAGACTGAGTTCTGGAGTGAAAGGATTGTTTTGTAAGAAGAGATTTGAGTAGACTAGATCTCTACGCCTCATTTAATAAAGTACAACAATTTCACCTCTCTGACCCTCCGATTTTCTCCTCCTCTGAAACTGTAAACCTCTGCACCTATGTTTTGTTCCCTTGTTATAATTTTTCTTCAAATGGCTTGGGGACAGTTTTTGTTTGATTGTGCCTAGAAATGTTTTTCTGCATTAAAGATCCTATTAAAATGTATTATTGTTTCTATATGTATGTCTGCAGCTTTCATAATGCGCTGCATCAGTTCTCATTTCCAAATCTCCATTGGTTCTTTACTTTTACATTAAAAGCAATGACGTGAGTAAATGAAATTTTGAACTTCATGCAACAAAAGATTGCATTGAATTCTGTGACCTGGGGCATATTTTGTTCCTTTCTCCCTCATACTCCATAAAACTTATTTTCTCTTATTATTTCCTTGCTTTTTGAGGATTATTGTATCTGCTTATCATGCATTCAGCAATAGATGAACAGAAACTGCCTCAAACTAAATATGCCCATTGTCTTTAGTTGCCACAGTGACCTCAATTCCATAATAATATCATCATTCCACAATAATATCAGCCCCATCCCTCTCATTGATAAATATCTGAAATTGAGTGGTGGCAATTTGCTGTCACATTTGAACTTCAGGTGAGCTTCCAACCATCCATCACTGAGGTTGCCTCTTTCCGCCAAAGAAACATCTGATACAGCACCTGCCTCATTTCCCCTCCAGCTGAAACCCTTCATCCATATCTTTTATTAGCTGCAGACATGATTTTTCCACTGCACCCATGTTATGCTTCCTAGCATATACCCTCCCAAGAACACTTTATTTCTAACCCTCTAGTCACTGAATTACACTGGCTCTTGATTAAGCAATATTCTGATTTTCATCCCTACTTTCAAATCACTCCATGACAACACCCCTTCCAGTTTCTATAATATTCTCCAACCCCACAATTTAGAGTGCCATTTGTCCTCCTTTTTCTTTGTGCCTACTTGTTCAATTTTAGTTAGGCTTCTCTGAAGTGCATTTTGGAATTTTAATATATCTGATAAAAGAGTTTTGTTATTGTACCTTGAACTAAAAAATCCACCCCTGTTCCCATCTGCAAGACTGGTAGATAATAAAGTCAGTCAATTCCACTGTGAATGTCAAAAGGGCCATGATTCATGGCATGAGCACAAGGTTGTACAATCCTGTCTATCCCTCCTGCCTCATTCCAAACTTACCTGGGAACATTATTTGTACATTGAAACAATGGCTGAGAAATTCAGTTATCATTGGGAATCAAAGGTAAACTTAATGCACTGTAAACACTTGCTAAATTATTTCAGTAGGAGGCAGGAGTCTCAATTAACATGCATGGCAACCTATTTATTCTCTGGACTTCTGGAAAGTCAGCAATTTGGACTAATCCTAGATTTATCACTGCATAACTACCTCTATAAGGAAGATTGTGTCTCTTGGTGTTACCTTGTGGAACAGTGTAAATTAATTGATATTGATGGTGTAATATGTTGTAGCCAAGTGATCTAGAGGGTTTGAAACTGAGGGCCACAATTACACTACCACCCACAGACAGTGCTAAACTTCATGTTGCTGGTTCTACTTATTGCTACAACAGGTGGCATATTTCACTCATGGACTCCCTGGTGAAGCAAAATACTAGTCCTGGAAATATATTTGTGGGAAATCTGTGTGCAAAGTTATTCTTGCACACCCTGGTTTCTCTCATCAATTTTATCTCTTACTGTTCTTTGTGGTCTTGCTTGCTTGCTGATACTCTTGCTCCTCACCCATTTTTGCACAATAAACAGCTGAAGCACTGACAAAATATCTCAGAAGAACTCTTCCACAAAAATATCACTGATATGAAAGGAAATGTCCCCAAGCCACAACTAAGCACATTGCTAAGAATCCACGGACAGATCAAAGAACCCACACATCAGGTTTTTCCACAATCCAGTTTTGCGGAAGGTGAAGACCCTTATTTATATTATGTCAGTTGCCTCAGAACTCTGTTTAGATGGCCACCTGGGATGACTGAAAGTCAACCAGATCATTATAAAACCACCACATTTTCACAGTCAGAAGCGAGACACCGCTGCACTTGATTCATCCTCTGCTGATTTTTGCATCTGAAATGGCACAGCTTGGACAATTTCTTGTCTGTGGAGGCAGAGAAGCTAAATTTCAGTGGGACAAACTAACAATGATTGTCAGATCTGGGGCTCAGTTCTGGACCCCATTCCAGGTTACTATAATGTAAATTTTACAGATTGGCTATGATATTAATGCAGTATTTGTCTGTGGAGTATTTTCAATTTAACAATTAATCATTGAAATTCCAATACATTTATTGACCTGGGATATGTTTTCTACAAGTGCTCCTAATATGGGCAATGTTACCTATCTGCCTTCACATGAAAATTTGAGTAGAAAGTTTTTTTTTAATAACAATAACTTTCAAAGGTCAGAGATATTATGATACACTAGAAGCAGTTATGTTCAAAGTGAATCATGGACACACAATGCAGTGAACTTCCAGGATGGAAGCAAATTATATGTTCCAATCCAGACTCCAGGGAATTCTTGTTTCAAATTATTTTTTTCCCATTCTACTGGTACACAGTAACTGGGATACACTGCGATTATGGTAGTTGTACTTTCATTATAAATCTCTGCTCATTCTTGCTGAGTGCTGGCAGCTTAACATGCATACTGAAATAAGGCATGCTTACACTCTTGCACATTACACCACAGAAGGTGGCCATTCAGCCCAATGGATCCATGCCAGCACCCAGCTGAGCAATCGCTTTACTCAAGTTCCTCTGTGGTCCTGAAACTTACTCTCTGTCACATGCCCATCAATTCTCCTTTGGTTCTTTTGCCTCTTACCTGTAAGGGGAACTTGTATTAGCCAATTAACCTACCAGCATATCTATGGAGCATCCAGTGGAAACCCCCATGGTCAGAGGGGGAACGTGCATCACATGCAGACAGCATCAAAAGTGAGGATTGAGCCAACATCCCAGAAGCTGTGAGGCAGCAGCACTAACTGCCGTGCCTTACTGAAGTTGTTGGATACTTACATCTGCAGGAAGATGTGCATTATGATAAAAATTTGTAGAACAGCAGCAAGCTTTGACAGAAAGCAAAAAAGGAATAGTAAATATAACTCATTCGCAAATGATCTCCTGTCTTAAAAATTACAATTACTTCTCAGCTGCAAATTGTATTAAGCAAGCAAGCGTACGAGTTAATTGTACACAGCAAGATCATACAAACAAAAAAACTTCAAACCCTTTCATGCTTTTTTGGTGGTGCTCCTTGGTCATTGGTAGGCCCTCAGCATCAAGATGATGCCCATCAGGCTTGGTGGGTCTTCAGATGATTGAGGCACCCACTTCTGGATGCAGGCATTCTTTGACATGTGGGGAGATGTTGTTGCTCTGGGACGTAGGACTTTTACCCCTTGGTTGGACCCCTTCTTCCTTGACTCCCATGGTTCCACCAGGTTGGCAACTTGTTCCGTAATTTGTCACCAGGGGATCACAAATGCTTTGTTTCAGATATCACAGAATCTCTTAACATCTGCCTGATTTACCTAAACAGGCTGGCAAAATCTTGGTGTAATTTTCACCTAAGTGCAGTGCCTTCAATACACCCCGTGTCTCTCAAAGTTAAGCTCTCGGCCTAAGGTACAAGGGGGAGATGTTCAAGTAGCTTTTAAATTTAACTTATAAGCAAAACTAAGCAAATGAATTAACCTGGGACTTAAAACAGCAGAATATTTGTTGACATCCATGGAGTGATATTTCAATTTTAAGGACGAGGGAGACAAAAAGAAGACATTTGGAAATTGTGCTTTAATAACTCAATTTCATTTGTGATTAGATGTAAATAATTCTTCATAAGTACATTGAATGTGAGGCAAACTTTCCTGAGAAATAGTGGGTTGTATGTTACATTACTCTAGCCATTCTTATGGTTGTTTCTTGAGGCTGTATACAATTGTTGGATTTTGGTCTGATTAGGTAGTTTTGAAAACTTAATAGAAAAATCCTTTCAAAAACTCCCTGTGACATGGATTTTCCCTTTCAGGCAGGCTAAAGATAAATAACAGTGCTGATTCTTATGATGATAAATGCAGAAATGATCTAAGATTTTTATATTTTCTTGAAGGGAGAGAATTTGATGGAACAAATTTGTGTTAAATTTGACGTATAGGGGAAGACAATGCTATTTCGAGAGGAAAAAAAGTTATTGATCCTTTAAAAGCTGATACTTCACTGCAGATATAAAACAGAAAACCTGAGTCCAGCAACTTTAAACGTTTGTGCTTGTTAATTTCAGCTGTTAGCACTAGGCCTGTGAGGTTGAGGAGTTTCAGTAATTGCATTGAGCTTCAATGGCCTAGTCGTCCCCCATTATAAATTTCTGTGTCTGCTGGTCAAGTTGCCACAGCAACGGTAAACAGAATAACCACTGGAAAAAAACAAGTAAAATAGCATAACATAAACATCTCTGTGACTTATATATATTTGAATGAAAGTATGCATCTATGTTTTTATTTATCTTTTTGTCCATCCTTATTTCAGAGCACACACCAGCTTGAAATCTAATCCGAACCCCCAAAGAACAGGCTGCTCTTCCTCTGAGTATACAGTGGGATAGGGGTGAGGGGGATGACTAGTTAAGAAGTTGCAACCCGATTGGACAGATGGAGCTTAGCTACAGACTTGCTGCCATTGAAATTAATGCAATGAGGCTAGATAGTGTGGGAATTGCTCTGTGTTCTAAACAAAGAGAATTGGAGAATTTGAAAAAGTTAGTGTCTTTTAAAATGATGCATTCTTCTGATGCATTTTAAATGAAAAGTCAAGCAAGGGGTTTGCTGATTGGAGGTTGGAATGTGGAGGAATTCCTCAAACACTACCACTAATAATTTATTGAGCTGATGTTTTCAGATGAATTTCCTTTCACTTCAGGCACTGTGACTAGCAGATGGCGCCAGCCTCAATACATTCTTCAAAGTAATTGTCTCTCTTTGCCCCTCCCCTGCCAATCTGGAGCTGCTCTTGTTTTAAGTGTACAGTATTTGAGAAAACCCTGTTTTAACTTGTTTTTGATATAATATAACCATTAGTGAGGTAGCATGAATTAAATCACACCCAGTGCATTGATGAAGAATAATTCCAAAAGGCTTTAGAATTGCATCTAATTTAAATACTTTGTTAAATGTCTGTATTTAACCTTTGCTCCTTAAATAATTAAAGTTTTATTTTTTGTCTTTTGCCATAAAATTACATGTTATGATTTAAGATGTGTTGCCTTTGTAGAAACATTACCATTTTAAGAAAGTCAGATGCACAGCCATCAATAGCAACCAAGTCACTGGAAATTCTTAGAATTTGAACAGACAGAACTCCAGCCGTAGAAGAAATTGTGGGAAAAGATCCCTCTTCATCACCTCCGTTTTCATGATGCACATTGTAGGTGTTAGAATTATATATTTGCAGGTTGCAAAGTGTTCATATTTAATGCTTTATTACATATATTCTAGGGAAAAATTAATATAAAGCTTGTTTTTTGACAATTTATCACCTCAAATTGCTTCCATCAGGATTACTGCCAATGAGAAAATTGTAATTTGCCGTATTTCCCTCCAGTATTACAGAGTTCTGATGAACTTAACTGATAGAAGTTTGGGAGGATAACATTTGTAATCCTGATGCATGATTTTCACTGTTAAAGTGGACAAAATTTGAAAATGTCAAATAACCTGGAAAATTGGGATGAAATTATTCTGTTGAATCATTTTAGTAAATATACCTCAACAAAGCATTATATATTTTTTTGTTCTATGTTTTTTTTTAGGTCGAATCAGTGCATCATTGAAGATATTCGGACTGGAAAGAGTGAGGCTTATGGATCTGAAAAACTGCGCGAG
The DNA here is from genome assembly GCF_009764475.1 of Pristis pectinata. Taxonomy (NCBI): domain Eukaryota; kingdom Metazoa; phylum Chordata; class Chondrichthyes; order Rhinopristiformes; family Pristidae; genus Pristis; species Pristis pectinata. The sequence goes on from NC_067406.1 coordinate 115,329,380, forward strand.
CTTCTCAAAATATTACCAGAGGCAGAAGAGGTCAGACATGTCAGCAATAACTCTTTTACTGCCCCATAATGAGAATGGATCTGATGATTAATTGGTTTCAGAATATGGGATGGTTCAGGACATGGAAAAGTTAAGCATTCCATTTATCTGGTGCTGCCAGCTCGTGTCTCCATTTCCCAATCCCTCAGATCTCTATCTAGTTCTTTTTGTACACTATCTGCCCTTCTGAATAGAACATTCCTTGTGTCCAATATCTACAGTAATAGTAAAACTGTCTGTGCACCTTCCCTCTTTCAGTCATAAGCTCCACAAATTTGTCTGATCTCAAACACATGAGAATTGTTTGTCTAGCTGCTTCAGAATCTGGAGCTATTGAAAATTGCTTTCGTGTGCCTTCTTTTTGACAGAGTAAATGGTCCCAGATTTCTGGACTTCTTTACAATTCAAAGCAGTGGCACAGCAGTTAGTGCTGCTGCCTCACAATTCCAGGGACCCAGGTTCAATCCTGACCTTGGCTACAATCTACATGGAGTTTGTACATTCTCCCTGTGACTGGGTGGATTTCCACTAGGTGTTCTGGTTTCCTCTCACCTACCAGGGATTTAGTGGTATAGTCCACGCTTCAAGTTGAGACTCTCCAGCTGGACCAGATGAAGGGTCTTGACATGAAACGTCGACTGTCTGTTTTCCTCCACAGTTGCTGTCTGACCCTCTGAGTTCCTCCAACAGCTCATTTTTTGCTCTGCATTCCAGCATCTGCAGTGTCTTGTGTCTCCATTGTGCTGGTATATTGATTGAGTACTGTAAATTACACCATTATGGAGGTAATTGGCAAAATAATCAAAGATCTGATGGGCTTGTGAGAAAGAATTTTAGGGTTACAGTGAATGGGACTGATGGGATTACTCTGGTGATAGGTGGCATGGGCTGAATGACTTTCTCCTGTGTTGTAGTAAGTAAGTGAATAAGAATATTTGAACTCTGACAAAATTACTGCCTCCGAGCCTGGCTGATGCATGTAGACCTGGCAAGGGATCATTAGTGGGGTGTCAAAGAGATCTTTTGCTTTCACGTGGTACATATATGAATCGCAGCTCCACGCAGTCACTCTGGAATGTTTGCAGGGAGCACCACTTCGGCTGGGGCCTTTAACCCAAACAGGAAGAAACAAATAACCAAAATATATTTATCAGATGAATCCACCTCTGTACTATCTACAATAGATATTAATAAAAATAACTGGTCATTATCACTTTGCTGATTGTGGGAACCAGGGGGTGTGCAAGTGCCATGGTATTACAGGGACCATACAGCATTTTGGATTGACCTGGGATCGTGAAAGTGCTATATAAATGCAAATATATAAATGGAAGTCCCACCAAAGTAGCTGGCACAGTTATACACTTCGGAGAGTTGACCTTGGGCATCGCCGCTGCTGGACACTAATGATCTCCTGTAGAGGACAACTGATAGGAATTCATAAGGGGAAAAGATAAATCCAATGCCATAGAAATTCCTGAATAATTATAGGCAGGCTTTGTTTTGCTCACAATGACCACTGTCACTTCATCACCAACTAGAAAATTTCAAGTTTCCAGCATGAATCTAACCGTGAACTCTCCATTCTGTGTTTGGCAATTCTGACCTGCTATGACATTTTCTAATTATCTAAAACTATATTTAGCTTTAGCATATTAATATTATCCTTATTTTGCAACAAAAGCTTTGATTCAAATCATCCTGCTCACTTTTTGTTCTTATTCTTGCTTGGGATGTAGACATCATTGGCGGCTGGTATATATTGTCCATAAGAACACAAGAAAAAGGAGTTGACCATTCAGTTCCTTGGGCCTGTTCTGTCATTCAACAAAATCACAGCTGATCTTCTACCGCACTCTATTTTCTTCCCATATCCCCACGTCTCTTGATTCCTCTAATATGCAGAAAGTTAGCAATCTCTTATTTGAATGCAGTCGGTAACTGAGGCTAACCTCAGGTGTAGAAATCTAAAGATTCACCAAACTCTGAGTGAAGAAACTTCTCCACATTACAGTCATAAATGCCATTGACTTAATCACTGAAGCATACATTGCAGGACAAAGGTCCATGAGCAGCTGTCCCTGCTGCACCACACTGCCCTCCGAAGGTAAAGACACACAGCAAGACCCAGAAAATTGTGACCACAGCTTGTATCTCAGAACTGACCCCGCCGAAATTTTTTCTCTCAGAGTAGTGAATCTCTGCAATACACTGCCCCCGAGGGTGGTAGAATCCAGATCATTAGATATGTGTAAGGAGGAGCAACAAATGATGCTGGAGGAACTCAGCAAATCAGGCAGCATCTATGGAGGGAAATAAACAGTTTACGTTTCAGGTCTCAAGTTCCTCCATTTCCCTCCATAGATGCTGGCTGATTCACTGAGTTCCTCCAGCTTGTTTGTTGCTCCAGATTACAGCATTTATAGTCTCTTGTGTCTCCATATTTAAGAAGGAGATAGATAAATATCTTAAAGATCAAGGAATTGAGGGTTATGGGGAATAGGTACAGAGGAAGAGTTGAGGTCAGCATAGACCAGCCACGATCATAATTGAGTCAGGCTTGAGAGACCTGGTGGCCCACTTCTCTTATTTTCTCATGTGTTCAGAGAAGGGAGGCACTGATGATGCAATTCCCGATCGCTTTCAATGCACCAGCACTTCCTGTGGTTCATTGAGGAAAAGGGTGCTAGAAGATCAGGACTTCAGACCTAACACAAAACCCATGGTCTGCAAGACAGGAATGATGGCTGTTCTTTTATATGCTCCGGAGACTTGTACTACCTATGTCAAGCATCTCAAGGCACTGGAAACAGACCACCAATGATGTTCTCCACAAAATCCTCCAATTTTTCCAGAAGGATAAGCGAGCCAAGTCAACATCCTCTCCCAGACTGATATTCCCAGCACTTAGTCAGCTTTGTTGGGTAGGCTATGTCTTTCACATGCCTGACACCATGCTCCTGAATCAGCCATCCTATTCCAAGCCCTGTCAGAGGCAAAGAGAGAAAAAGATTAATATCCTCTTTGAAAATAGACAATATCCCCATTGAGTACTCAAACTTCAAAAGGAGTATTTGTAATGGTATTGAGAACTTCAAGGCCATGCATTGGAAGCACAAGAAGCCCCACATAAATGGCAGAAGGACCACACCATCTCTCGAATGACCCACCTACCAGCCTTCTCAGGTACCTCCTGCCCATTCATGGAAATGTCTATGGTTCCCGCATTGGTCTTCGCAGTCACCTCAGCACCCACAAAATCAGAGTGGAAGTGAGTCATCCTCGATCCTGAGGACTGTCGAAGAGGAAGGTGTGTTTAGTTAATATGCAAAGTCCCCCATGATTAACCCTATCATATGCATTTCTAACTCCTTTATTTATACCATCTCTGACATCTCACCATTTAGAGGCCTATAAATGACTTCCAACAATGTTTTCTGCTCTCTGTTGCTTCGTAGCTCCACCCAAATTGATTCTAAGTTGATAACAGAAAATTCTAGGCTTTCACATGTGGAACTTTTGACTTGCATGTCTTCTGCTTGCTAAATTGATTTTCTAGTATTTCAATTTGTGGTCATATCCTTAGACAATACACCCTTACTTTTGCTAATTAGTGTTTACTTTGAAACTATTACTGCCAGGTTATCCTGTACCTTAATATCCAGATACACTTTTACAGCTGCATCACTTGTTATTTTCCATTGCTTCTCTCCCCTGCTAAGCCAATATCCTTTCTAACTACTCTACTGATGTCATCCTTTATTAATTGTGCTACCCCACCTCCTTTTCCTTTTTACCTTTCCTTCCTAATTGTTGAATGTCCTGGAGATATTTAGCTTCTAGCTTTGCTCACCCTGTAGCCATGTTTCTGTACTGGCAATTAGATCAGGTGTTTATTCATCCATTTTGCTGTGGATGCAGTGTGCTTTTAGATATAGTGCCTTTAAATTTGGCCTTTTAATATTTTTCCACACTCTGGTCCTGTTTCTGCTTGTCTTTGTTTCTGCTGCCTATTTATTTTGCTTACTACATTTCAATCTTCCATTTCCAACTTTGTTTCCCTCCTACCCTCCTGCCTCTCCTGTCAAATTATTATCCACTTACCAAGCTGATTTAAACCCTCAGTGCTCCCCAAGTGTCCTTGAAGGAAATTAGAGAAGCAGATGGGCTTTTATAACAATCCAGTCATTTCAATCAGCATAACCAATTCTTAAAACTGCAAATTTATTTAATTATTTATATTTCCGTTTACTGTGCTGAGATTGTAACTTTTATGTCTAGCAGTCAGTGGTCAGGCCTCTTATTACAAGCCCAGGAAATTAACCACTTTGCTACCATATTTGCCCTGCTATTGCTGATATCAGTAAGTAATGCGGCCTTAGACCAGTTATACTTATATTAGTCTCCTTTCACATCTGTCTTTTAGCCTAGTTACAGGGTTTTATCTTTATCAATATTCAGCCCACACAAGACCAGCCTACTTGTGGCCACTCCTGATATGCTCAGAAATTTTTACTCGCATTTTTCTTTTATAAAAGGACTCCTCCCAGTTTACCTCTACAGCTCAGTGAGTCTGTAAGTGGGTATGTTTACCCTGCCCATGTTGAATGAAATCTCTGCGAGTCCTTTCTCTTCAGCCAGGTGTTCCATAACTCTGTTTTAAAACTCTATGCTTTCAGATATGGAACTTTTTAACTTGCATGTCTGCTTCCTAGATTGATTTATGAATACTTCACTTTGTGGCCATATTCTTACACAATCCACCCTCAGATTCTGAATTAGTGTTTGTTTTGGAGCATTCTCTTTCAGGTTATCCTACACCATAACATCCAGATACACTTTAACAGCTCCATCACTCATTGTTTCCATTCCTTCTCTCTCTTTCCTGTAAGTTTATTGAAAGTCTTTGTAGACTTTCCCTATTATAGACTGCCCCTATTCACATGAAGTTTGACCACCCGTAGAATATTTCCTGTCTCAGAACTTGCCCCAGTGTCTTGGGAATGTAAGGCATTTGCTTCCACGCAACAATGGTAAAAATGTACAATGATCATTGAATTGAAGGTGACCTTAGAGGGAGCTCCCCAAACTTGTACTTCAGAGCAGTGTACCCAAACCTTATCTTCCAGAATTGAGGACCATTAAGAAGTTCACAGTTCAAGCCCTTCCGCATGGAGAACACACTAAAAAGGATCCTGAGTTGTAGCACTAGACTCATTAGAGGAAAAACAAGGAAATCATAACACATCCAAAGCAGTTATTAATCTTAAACAATTCACCCTGGTGCTTGCTATTGGTGGGCATCATAAGTATCCTCATGTCTATTCTGAAACCTCTACAAAATGCAGCCAAAGTGTCAGCAGCATTTGAAGTGGATGGTTGCTAATATTCTGAAGAGGAAATTCAGATGTCCTTCTGGAACACTCAAAGGGCTCATAGTCAAAGAGCATGGAGTGAGGTCTTAAGGCCCAGTGTGTCCATGCCAGCCACCAAGTACTTATCTATACTAATCCCCTTTTCCAACACTTGACAAAGTCTTCTATGCTATGTTGTTTCAAGTGCTTATCTAAATTTTTCCTTAATGTTGTAAAAGTACCTGCCTCCATCACCTCCTCAGTCAGTGTGTTCCAGATTCCAACTACCCTCTGGGTGAAAAAATTCTTCTTCAGATCTTCCCTAAATCTTTCCTTCAATCTATGCCCTCTGGTTATAACTACCTCTGCTAATGGGAAATGTGTCTTACTACCTACCGTATCTATGCCCCTCATAATTTTGTACACCTCTAACAGGTCCCCCATCAGCCTTCTCTAGTCCAAGGAAAACTAACCCAGTCTTTCCAGTCCTAAATGCTCCATCCTAGGTAATATCCTGGTTAATCCCCTCTGCACCCTCTCCAATGCATTCACATCTTTCCTACAGTGTGGTAACCAGAAATGTACACAGTATTCTGGCTGTGGCTTATTAATGTTTTATTTAGTTATACCACACCTTTCTACTCTTATGTTCTGTACTCTGGCTAATGAAGAGAGTATCCCACATTTCTTTTTAACCAACTTATCTACTGCTGCTGCTGCTTTCAAGGATCCTCGGACATATACACTGAGGTCCCTCTGTTCCTCGTTACTTCCTTGGTTCCCACCATTTATTTGTATATCCTTGCCTTACTAGTCCTCCCAAAATGCATCATGTCACATATTTTAGAATTAAATTCCATCTGTCATTGCTCCTGTCCATCGTATCAACGCATAACATGGCTAAGACTTTCTCCTCAATATCAAAACACTATCAACTTTTGTGTCAGGACTGTGGATTGTAATTTGTTTTGGGCAGTGGGCTATAATTTGTTTAATCTCTCAGAATAATATCATATTATATCGTTTCAGCATGAGCTTTGGCAGTCTGGGGCTGCTGGCTGGTAGACATGTGTAATGGTGGGGGAGGGAGCAGGAATGTTGGCATTCACATGCCAGTGGATTCCTGATCCATGGTCATAGCAATACCTTGGGGCGCCTGTTCAACCAGGCCACTGATCTGCTGTTGTAACCTCAGTCACTGTTATCACCCACATCTCTTAATATCCCTGGGATGCAAAGCAACTGGTCTTGGGAATTAATCACTTTTTAGTCCCTTTATTCTGATTACTTTAACTTTGCTTACATTCATTTTTGTGTATCCTGCACCAAATTTAGTGTTAGTTTCCTTGCAATGTTCTGACATGCTTCTATTATCATAAATTAAGATGCTAAATGATAATTCATCATATCCACCATTTTCTTCATTTTAATACCATGGTTATTAGTTTTCAAGAGACTCATATTGGTCTTGTCTGCTATCATTACCCTAAATTAATAGTAACAAAAATTATATTATTGATTTTTTTTCATCCTTTGTAATTGTTAAACAAAAATGGGGCAAAAATTGTTATTGATTAAATAATATCTCTCTAAAGGTAAAGAAATTACAAGCCTTCAAAGATGATGTGAACAAGCTGTCACTTGCAGATTCATTCATGGTGCTGTTGATACAGGTTCCAAGGTAAGGTAGCAGCATAACGCACAGTTCTTCATAATTAATAATTAAATATACAAATTATTGATTATTGTTTTAAACAATTTTGTTGGTTTGCAGCTATGCTCTTCGGATGGAAGCCATGATTCTTAAAGAAGAGTTTACTCCTGCCTGCTTCGCATTACACAAGGAAATGAAAGCAATGCAAACAGCTACAAAAGGTAATTAAAATTGCTGGTGAATTACAAAACTATTTGCCCATTACTTGGTTGAAAAATGGCTATATATTTCTGCTGGGTAGCTGTGTGAGCTAAGAAGAGGATGCATAAGGACTTCAGAGATATATAGACAGGTACAGTTAATTGGCAAGGACATGGCCCTGGAAAAACAGTCTGGAAACATGTAAAGCCACATATTTTGGTTAAAAAAAATTGGAAAGGTGAAATATTTTTTTAAATGGTTAGAAATTGAAAGGTGTTGTTCAGAAGGACTTCAGTATTCTCGTAAACAAAGTTAACATGCAGCAAGTAGGAGGTCATATGGTATCTTGCTTGGCTTTTATTGTAAGAGGATTTGAGTATAAGAGTAGAAATGTTCTGCTCCAATTATATAAAGCTCTGGTGATAATGCATCTGAAATATCCTGAGCCAGTCTCGTCTCCTAATGAGAGGAGTGCAGCTAAAGTTCACCAGATTTATTCCTGGGGTGACAGGTTTGTTGAAAGTGGAGAGGTTGAGCAGACTGGGCCTGTACTCTCTGAGGGATGATTCCATTGAAATACACAACCTTCTTACAGAGCTTTGTCAAGAGTAGATGGGGCTTGTTTATCTGAAGTCAGGGAATACAGTCTCAAAGTAAAGGGTTATCCATTCAGGACTGAGATGAAAAGAATTTTTTTCACCCAGAGAATAGTGAATCTTTGAAGTTCTCTATCCTAGAGAGCAATGGAGGCTTAGTCATTGAACGTATTCAAGACAGAGATCAATGGATTTTTAGATGTTATGGGAATCAAGGAATATAGCATTAGTGCAGGGGAGTGGTGTGAGGTAAAACATGAGTAATGATCTTATTGATGGCAGTATAAGTACTTCTGCTTCTATTTCTAATGGTCTTACATGGCATATTATATTTGTTCCATTTTATGATAAAGACCTGGTTCCAAATTAGCCTTTATGTTCAAGCTCAAGTCTTTTGTACCTGGGCAATGATACAGCTACAGTTCTCACTCTTGCCCATGATTCCTTGGAACTAGCTAAAATCAAGAGTGTGTGTGTGTGTGTGTGTGTGTGTGTGTGTGTGCGTGCATGCGTGTGCACGTGCGCGCATCTTTGAGGATTTCTTAGGCTCAGTTAAGTTGATCATATTCACTATTTAGACTGACATCAATCACTGTTTAGAGTCACACACAAGTAATGTTCACTTAAGGAAGGGGTCATAGTGTCCAAGAAGCAAACTCCACAGGGATATCACTCCTTTAAGAAGTGGAGGGAAGAAAGCATGAAAGTGGGTATCTATTCAAAGGTTTAGATCAATAGCCGTTGAATAACAGTTCATTCCCTTAAAAAGTTCTAAATACGCTGGCTCTTGATGCTTTTCATGGTCCTTTTTGGAACTAAACTTTGAAATCTTATTAACATTTTGCAGAACTGATGACCTGTGAGGAACTTCATGCAATTTTACATTTGGTTCTACAGGCAGGCAACATCATGAATGCTGTAAGTGATTTATGCTGCTTCCTCTTTTGTTGATTTTGATACCACAAAGCTTCTGTGTGTCATTCTTCTCCATTGATTATTTCTTCCCATTTCTCTACAGGGAGGTTATGCAGGAAATGCTGTGGGTTTCAAATTATCTTCTTTGTTGAAACTAGCAGACACAAAGGCAAACAAGCCAGGAATGAACTTGCTGCACTTTGTTGTTCTGGTTTGTATTTGCATATTATTTCCTCCCGTAAATGCTTTAACTGTCATTTAGTCACTTAGTTTTAATAGATGAATGAATGGATTTTTGTTTTCCTGGAATCATGATTTCTTGGAATTGGTTGAAAAGTTGAAAACTTTCAACTAGTTTTCAAAAAGTTGAAAACTAGAAAATAGCAATTATTAAAGATTCTTGGCTGATAAGATGCACTCCCATCTCCAGAAGATCTTAATTCATTTTTCTTTCGGCACATTAGAATGAGTATTTGCAAATAACAAAGTTCTTTGACTACTACAAATGAAGGTGAAATGTTATTTCAGTTGTGATGTTTATTCTTCATATAAAAGGGAACATGCCGGTAACAATGATTACTTTTTTTTCAAACAGGAAGCACAAAAAAAGGATGCTGCTCTTTCAGCTTTTCCTGAAAAGCTAAAGCATGTTCAGGAGGCAGCCAGGTAATGAAGTTCTATTTGTCTCATCTCCTTTCTCTCCTCTCACTCTATCACTTCCTATTATTCCCTCACACATACAGATACAGAAATCAGCTGTAGGAAAACAAATAAGGCAGCAACATGAGGAAATGATCATCAAATTATAAATATATCCCAAAAATGTTCAGTAGAATTCAGAAAAGTTATTTTCTGAAAACAAATTTTGGAAGACACACCTAAATCTTTTTGGTTCAGATACACTTTCCAGATATTCCAAAACCAAACCCCACCTGCAGCTGAGTTTAATGAAATGTTTGTGTTTGTCCTTACCTTTTTGTTTCCATCACGTACCTGCAGTCTGCTATCTAAACATTAGTGCTGCTTAGCTTTGTTATTACCTGACTGTTCGTGCTGGAAACTGCAGGCACAAATCTGAGCAACTTAGCGCAGGATAACCTCTCAGCATTGTGGGCAAATGCACTATGTGAAGTGTTACCAAGAAACTGCTTGCACATTCAATCCCTGATCTGTTCATTGAGTTACGAATAGGATGGATTAAACAAACTGGACACTTCAATTTTCAGATGCCGAAAGATGTGCATTATAATTTCAGAATCTTCCATTTTTATTTTTTATGTCCAGCATCTGTGGTGAGGGAAACTGAGTTAATGTTATAGGCTGAGGATCTTTCATCTTAAAACTTATCTAGTTCACTGTCCTTCAATGTAAGAAATCCCTACCCATTCTGGCATAATTTGACTCCAGATCCACAGCATTGTGGTTGACTCTTAACTACCCTTCTGCTGTATACTAATTGCTATGTTTATCCAGAATCAACTGTGCTGGCCAAATCCTAAAGGACATAGCTGCCATATTGGATCTGTGGCAGGTAATCAGCAAAGCAACACAAACGATAATCCTACTTGTGTTTGTGTTCTCATCAATTTACCTATTGCTAGTGTATCTGTGTATGACAACATTAATAGGAATGGCCACTTCACTGTTCTTGTAGACCCATCTTCAACCTTTAGGACATCCTTCATTGTATTGTGTGGCACTGTAATAATGCTAAATGGGATAGACACATACCAGATCTGACAGCTTAAAACTGGGCATCCACGAAGTGCTGTGGGCCATCAGCAGCAGAAATATACACCACTACAACTGTAACCTTAAATAAAAGCAGAAAGTGCTAGAAATACCAAGCAGGTCATGTAGCATCTGAGGAAAGAGAACCAAAGTTAATGTTTCAGGTTGAAGACCTTTTTGTCAGAACTGGGAAAGAGAGTTAGTTTTAGGCTGCAGAGAGGGTGGGGAGGGATGGATAGGTTAAAGGAAATATTTTCTTATATGGTGAGGTCAGGGTTCCTGTGGAAATAAACTATTGATGAATCTATCTGGTTGATAGGTTAATGAGGGAGAGAGAGAGTGAGAGAGAGAGCACAAATAAAGGAACATAAAAGTGGTAAGCTGCAGAGCTGTCAGAAACGCCCAGCGGGTAAGGTCATGCTGATGAAGAAGGAAAAGCGGTGCCAGTATTACAGATAGATGAACTACAGCAGAACTGGACAGTTCTGATACAAGCAAAGAAAGCAAGTTAGCTGAAGTTGTTGAATTTGATACCGAGTCCAGAGGTTGCAATGTGCCCACATGGAAGTTGAGGTGCTGTTCCTGAAGCTAATATTGGACCTCATTATAACCATGCAGGAGGCCACAGACAGATAGATCAGAGTTGGAGTGGGATAGAGACATACCTAAACATACCAGACATATCTAAACATGAGGTCCTAACCTGACAAAGCCAAAGTGGGACAATATCTGTGTTAAACAGCAAGAGTAATCTGAGTAGGGTGAAGTGACCTCATTAGTAATGGATCTGGTCAAAGCTCTATAGTCATTCAAGTTGTGAATGGTGATAGACAATTAATCAGCAAACAGGAAGAGAAGGCTCCACCATTTTCATAAAATGGTGAAAATCACCATTTTCACTGTTGAAAGGGCTCAACACATGATTGCAAAAGACAAGGCCGAAGCATTTTCAACCATATTCAACTAGAAGTGCTGACTGAATGATCTTCCTTAGCTTCTTTTTGAGACACCATCATAGAAGCCAGTCTTCAAGCCAATCAAGCAATCAAGAAATGGCTGAGACTACTGAATACTGAAAATATAATGGGACAAGACAACATCTTGATTTAAGGAGACACAAGAGACTGCAGATGCTGGAATCTGGAGCAACAAACAATGCTGGAGGAACTCAGCAGGTAAAGCAGCATCTTTGAGGGGAAAGGAATTGTCAGTGTTTTGACCCAAAACATTGACAATTCCTTTCCCCTCACAGATGCTGCTCGATCTACTGAGTTCCTCCAGCGGATTTTTGTTGCTCTTGACTTAAGAACTGAGGCCTTGCTGTCCACAGTCATCTGTGCTTCCAGTCAGGCTGTTCCAGTACACTTCAACTGGTGCTGCAATGCTGTGAAGGAAATCTCACATTCCATTTAGGGAAGGCCAGGCTTTAGACTCAGCATTGCCCAACATTCTGAAAAAAATGCCAGGTAGATCCTGTATGTAAAAAGGACAGATCCAATCCAGTTAACTACCAGCCAATTGGTCTACTCTCAGACATTAGCAAGGCAATGGAAGGTGTCATTGGCACTTGCTCACCAGTATCCTACTTACAATTGTCCAGTTTGGGTTTCACCAGAACAACTCTGCTCCAGTCCTCATCATGAACCAAAGAGCTGAATCTTATAGTGAGGTGAAAAATTTTAGTGTTGGAAGTCATACCTTACACAAAGGAAGATGATTGGTTGTAGGATGTTAATCATCCCGGTCCCAGGACAGGGCTTCACTGCAGGAGAGCAGTATCCTAGGCCCAACCATCTTCAGCTGCTTCATCAATGACATTCCTGCCATTATGAGGTCAGCAGTGGGGAGGTTGGTGATGACTGCATAATGATTTAATTTCATTCACAACTCCTCAGAAAATTAATCTGTGCGAGCCTGCATGCAGCAAGAGCTAGGCAACACTCAGACAAGGCTGATACGTGGCAAGTGATAGTTCTGCCACATGTGTATCAAGCATTATGATTTCCAAGTGGGTATAACAACCTACCCTTGATGTCCAATGGTGTTTGCATTGCCAAGTCCCCCACCATCAACATCCTGGAGCTAGCCACGTAAATACTGAGGCTACAGGAGAAGGTCAGAGGTTGTGTATTCTTTGATGAATGAGCCACCTCCTGAAACCCCATCAACAAGGTGTAAGTCAGGAGCTTAATGGAATACTCTTCACTTGCCTGGATGTATGCAGCTCCAGCAATACTGAAGAAGTCCAAAACTACTTAGGACAAAGCAGTTCACTTGATTGGTATCCGTCCACTACTCTAAACACATATTCTCTTCACTCTCAGTGCACTGTGGCTATAGCATGTGCCAACAACAAAACGCACTACAGTTACTTTTCTCAGCTCCTTCAACAGCCCTTCCCAAATCTGCGACTTTTACCACTAGTAGGTGTATGAGAACACCACCACCTGCAGGCTCTCCTCCAAAGTGCACGCCATCCTGACTTGGGAATATATCACTGGTCTTTTATCAGTGCTATGTATAAAGCTTGGCCCTCCCTACATAACGGCATTTTGGGATTTCCTTCGCAGCATGATTGCACTAATTCAAAAAGGCAACTCACATCCCAAAACATAAAAAACTGGAAGACCAAAAGTGAGATAGACCAAAAATTAAAAATATTCTTTGGTTTAAAGATAAAATTCCTGAATAAATGTTATTAAGAATTAAATTATTGGAAATTGAGATTTGATTATTGTCTAAAAGGTGATTATGTATGCCACTGGAAAGCTTAGTAAAATAATATGTGCTTGCATTGATCAGGATGACTGAGCATTCATTCTCACTGTTTATTCCATACAAAGTACCTGTGGTATGTGGGGCTGACAGAATAATGGTGTGGCAATTTTACTACGAAAGGGAAATTAGTTTGCAGTTACTATGCTGCTCAGTCTTGGAGGGTTTCAGAAAGTGTGGCACATATCCCTGGGATCAATGGAATCCTGGGGTTTTCAATCTGACATTTTTCCCACAGCTTGTTTCTCCACAATTGTGATATTTCTTTATCTCAGCTTGCTTTGAAACTCAACCAAGTAATGGTTCCAGTATCCATTAATCTCAGACAACCACTTCATTTGGTTCAGTATACTTTAAACTGTGTAAGCACTTAACCACGGGTCAAGTGCCTCAGTAGATTTGTGATCAATTGATCTGTGTACTCGTTGGAAGGAGAGAAGGTTCAAAACAGGGCAAGAAACCAGAAAGGTCCTCAATGGTGTTACATGTTTTTAAGTTCCCATTTTCAGCAGTTAAGAATTTAAATTATGAAAATAAAATAGTGGATAAAATAACTTGGATAATGAAGTGGAAAACAGAAATGAACAAAAATACACAGCAGGTCAGTTAGCAGTTGATGCAATTTCAACCCCTGAAATGTTAACCCCTTGCCTTTATTTGTTACAGTTACTGGTTTGTTGTGGCTTTCTATTCTTCTATCCTTGTTTATCAAAGAAATTAAATATGGATGTGTTCATTTTCATAATTATCACTAGTTGTGGTTACATAATGGTATTCATACACAATATTATAGCTACTCAATGGACATGTTTACAAAATGAACTTTGTTGTTCTTTTCCTTTGTAATACTGCATCTTGATTATTGATCTGTTGTACATGGAGGCTTCACCTGAGACAAGCCAGTGGTATTGCCAGTGTCTAGTATTTTTAATGGAAATTCTAACATGTTTTAAACATTTTCCTTTCAGATTGTCAGTTGATAGCATTAATGCTGACCTACATTCACTTGTCAGTAGAACAAAATGGATGGAAGTACATTTAAAGCAAGATGTTGAACTACTTCATCAAATGGAGGATTTCCTTCAGGTGAGCCAGTATCTAAAAGCCCACTTGTGCATTTCCAAATGACAGTAACATAGAGCAGAGATTAATTATTATGGTCTTGAACATATCTGATGACTGCATTTAATTTAAGAAGAGCATGGAACTCTTTAAGCTCTTGCAGTAGATAGCCCAACTAGGAAGATTAACAAATGTAGGTCTGTCTGTTGGTCTACTGGTAATCTTAATCTCTTCACATTGTGCCTATCTCAAATGTCCAACGTTCCTCATGGGCTTTGTTTGAATATATAGTGAATACTCAAAGTTTAGTTCTTGAGTACAGAATTTAACCCACAACTAGGGAGATCAAATAACATACGATTGCTGTGTACATTGATGACTTGTGGCAGTCTTCCCTTGTGTGTAATAAATCCATATTCAATGCCTAAACAAAGAGTATTCTGTTTCTGGCATAATTATAGTATTAAATATCTGTTCAGCATTTCTGAAAGAGAGCAAAAAGAACATAATTATTATGCTAAAAAGATTTGGCTGCCATTTTAAAAATTGGACTTTATTCAAAATTAAGTAACACAATAAAATCCAATTTTATTAGGTCAATAACAGAGCAAGAAAATTCTAGCTTTGTTAATGACAGCGTAAAAATGGATCAGTGGTATTTAGCATCTGTGCTAATGCAGGAACAAATTCTGAATATGCAACTATTCTTGGAGTTATCGTTTAGAGAGTTTGTGTTTGAATTCTGTTTCTACCAGCAGCAGTGAAATATGTGATGGAAACATGCATGCCCAAGGAAGAAATACTTATAAAACACAGAGGTGGTAATAAACTTACAAACAACTAGAGGGTTTTGGTTCTTTCTTGTAGAATTTCTGCAGCTTTCTGTAAATAGTGAAAGTGAAGATGGAGAGTGTGTGATCTAAGACAGGAACTCTCATAGAATTAGATAAGTAGGAGTAGGAGCAGCCATTATGGTCCCTGATCTGACCTCACTTTTCCTATCCGTTTCTCCCCTTCCCCTCTCCTCTCTAACTACCTCCCCCGTACCCTATAATTCTTGACTTTTCTGTAGACAAGATAAATGCCTATCTCAGCTTTGAATATATTCATTAGGGAAAGTACTGTGCCGTTTTACATTAGGCCAAATGACAGATGAGATTCATTATTTACTTTAACGATTAAATTAATGATCTCAGTAGAAGGCAGGTACTGACTATCTTTTAGTGTCATCTGCTCCTTAAATCTTAATTACAGTAGTTCAGAAGAACAAGAAAACTACTTTTACAGAAGCTTTCAAAAAAATCATAGTTATGATGATCAGATTTGAGGATCAGTTTATTATTATATAACTTGTTAGATATTTTGCAGTTAATAATGATTGAAAATAAAGGGACAATATTCTTTGATGTTTACCCCATGTTTGCTTATGTACTGCATATCTTACACTGCAGCAAGCTTTGAGAGAAGTGGACAGATTAGAGGAAGAGCGGATGGAATTGCAGAGGGAAGCCAACACTCTCATCGACTTCTTCTGTGAAGACAAAGAAACAATGAAATTAGAAGAATGCTTCAAAATTTTTCAAGACTTCTGTGATAGATTCAAAAAAGCTGTTAAGGTAAGTGGGCACACAACTCCACTGACCTGCCATATGACAGCTTTGTGGACCATTTTTCAGGTTTTGGAATGAGGGATTTCTGATAGCCTCACTGTCACTGAGTGCAGATGATTATGTTCACTGAATGACGAAAGGAAAGTTCTCATAACTCTTAAACCTAAAATTTGAAGTATGTCTCAAAATAAGGCAACAACTGAAATTACTATAAATGCAGCTGAGCATAGTATCAGACAATAAGAAAAGCAGCCTTATTTTACAAAATAATTGAGGATGATGATTCATTTGGTGAATGCACTGTCCCATGCAGATTATGAAACATCTGGTACAGACCTTCCTCTGCATTGACTGGGTTTTCTCAAGCAGGACAGCACTAGGTGGAGAGGAGAGAAATAAACTAACTTTTCCAATCCTGATGCTTATCAGTGATTTAAACTAAAATTTATATATACAGACATTCAATGAGGATAGAATCTAGATCAGTTATGATTACAGAATCGTGAATTGTTATCGACAGCATGGAGGAAGGACATTCAGCCCATTGAATCCACACCCATGAATGGCCATCATGTCTAAAGACCACAAGATTAATGGGTTCACTAGACAATATCAACATCTTCCCTAGAAGGGGGGAGACGTTACTCATGAACAAATTATTCTAAGAAGAAAATTATTGAATTCTATTTGTGGTTTTCAAACATTTTCATGCACACAGTATTTCTCTGAAATATCATACACAATTTTATGATAGGAGGAGTTCTCTGAGATTCTTCTGACTTTGTCCAAAATGTTAGTTTAAGTTGAATCATATTGGACGAGATTTTTGTTTTATATATTCATGCCAACATGATACAGGAAGTATCATTACTTAATTTTATAGTTGATGTGGGACTTTGTGTTTAATTTATTTTAAAGGTTGAAAAGGAAATTGTCATGAAACTGAAATAATTACTGAAAACTTAAATCTCTGTACCCCATAGGAAAACAGAGACAGAGAAATTAAAGAACTCCGTCAACAGCAGAGGCTAAAGGAATTGGAAGAGAAACGGCATTCATGGGCTGCTGGTGAACGAAGTGTCTTTGGAAGGAGCAGTAGTGAAAATGATGTGAAACTGCTCATCACGGATGGACTACATGACCTTATAGCTTTCACTCATCTAAGATCTCAAAGCCCTGGGGGTTTAAAGAGAACTAGAAGCAGACGCACACGGTTATCCGAAAGCACTGCTATTGACAGCCATCTATTGTCATTTTTACAGGCTGCTAGTACAGATGAACAAGCTAAATCAAATAGTATGCCTCGTTCTGTTGCACGTTGCTCTAGACAGAGAGCAGCTTGGCAAGAGGTGTCAGAAACTCGAGATGGAAGCTTAGATAGTACCTACTTTGACTCTGATCAGGGCTCTGCTCATGACACAGCTATAAAAGATGGCCGTCTCTGCATGGCTTCGGCTGAGCCTTGTACTACTAGGAATACAGAGACTGCTTCTACACAGAACTTCAGTATCACAAAAACTGCAAGTGAAATAGGACAGAATGGACAAGATGCCTACAATAACAATGAGAATATAGTAAAGGATAGGGGTCACACAGAGTACAGAGACACCACAAACTTAAACCAGATGATTGCCTCTAAACAGCAACTTGAGCATCTAGAAGGTTTACAGACTTTCAATTACTCCAATTTTAAAGTAGCTGACTGTAGCCAAATGACGACTTCTGATGAGGTTACACTAACAGACCTGGAGTACACCGAAGACTTGAGTTTGCAGACTCCTTCAACAGATGTGGGTTTGCAGACGCCTAGTACTGATGTGAGTGTACAGACGCCAAGTACAGATGTGGGGGTGCAGACGCCAAGTACAGATGTGGGTGTGCAGACTCCTAGTACAGATGTGAGTGTGCAAACTCCTGGTACAGATGTGAGTTTGCAGACTTCTGATACAGACGTGAGCCCCCTGATGTTTGGTACTAGTTTAGGCATTCAGACTTCTACCGTCTCTGATTCTAGTGTATTTTCTTCGAGTCTAGTCTCAAAGAAACTTAGTTGTGATGATGGTGGATTTTACTGCATTACAGGTTCTCTGCATTCACCACAGAAAGTAAAGAATGAAAAAAGCACTGAAATATCCATCCAGAGTTCAGATGCAATAACAACACCTGATGATTCTGTTTCAAATAAGGAGAGCAGAACCGTGTTTTTTGTTTTGGGATACACAAGTGATGGAGGAGATTGTTCTGAAGCCTCAGAGAAATGTGAAGTAAAAGCTGACTGCCAGGAAATCGAAGAAGAATCACAAGAGAAATTTGAAGGTCCTAGCAGAGATCAGACAGAAGTTTCTAACAATTTGGCAGTCGTGAAAAGGGACATTGCCCCCATTCCTATCACAAAAAGTACAAACATTAACAATGATACTGCTCTTGAGGCAGCCTCTGAGAAAATAAACTTACCAAAGGAAGCAAAGCAGATTTCCAGTTTAAAGCAGCCCAGTACAGTTAAAGGAAAAGCCTTGCCCACTCCAAAAACAACTTTGCAATGTTTAAACAGTGCAGATCCTCCTAAATCTTCAAGGACAACAAACCGCCCTAATAACGAGGAAATAAAAAGGGTCTTGCCGATATCAAAGTCAAGCAGAAGATCAAATAGTGTCAAAAGACTAGAAGCAAAAGCATTAAGCAGTGATGAACCAAAACACTCTCAAAAGGCCTTAGGTTCAAATTGGCGAGATAACTGGTCAAAGACTTCTCGCAGGTCCAGCTATCCAGTGACAGAACAAAAGCCAACAAAAGAGATTGTTGCTTTGGGTAATAGTATCCCAAAGCGGAAAGACTCCTTCAGAAAACCTAGTGCTATGCCAGTCCGAAATATCTCCAAGCCAAAGCCTGATGAAAGCAGTAAGATCTGTCGCTCAGTTACAAGAGGTCTCCCTAAGCCCAGCACAAACACAGGTGGAGCAACAGAAACCATGGAGGGAAATAGTTTAGCCATGCCAACTTCTATCCCCAGCTTTGCCAGAAATACTGTGGCCTCTTCCTCTCGACGCCAGAGGACAGACTCCAGACCAATTCCCAGCACACCTCAGCAGACTGCCAAGGCAACAAATCTCACCAGAGCAGTTTCACAAAGACAAACTGTGGCCAAGTACACTGGAATAAATCAAACAAAGAGCAGTGAAAATCCTAATATGAGAAGGGCAAGTACCCAAAAACTGGGGAGCAAGACTGAAGAGGAGGGTAAGGCACCAACATACAAATCACAGTCCACTTACACAGGCAACAACACTTTGCTAAAATCAACCGAAAAGAAACATCTTCCAACCACAGATTCCATTAGAAGCAAGAAAACTCCAGAAAGGGCATTGAAGTGGAAGTGAAATGCATTTTTTGATGTGTAGATTAGGGCAGTAGCAAGTTAAAAGCTTTATAGACCTTCCTGAATGGAAGTTCTCCCCTTGTGTGCCTGCAGTTCAACCTTTCATTGGTATACATTGCTGTTCTGCATTGGGTCAAAACCTGATAGGTCTTGCCTGTTGGAATGTTAGACTCCTAGCCAGAGGGGCCAGAGTCTGAATTCCAGCATTGACTAATGCTTGAGTTTCACTCGTGTGAACGAACTGTAATCAGCCACCTTTTGTGAACCATCCTTTGTGGCACCAGGAAGTGGAGCAGAAAACTGCCAGGACCAGCTCTGCCTTTTAGAAGTGTTCCTCCTGCCATTCAGTCATGAGTTAATTGATGTGCACAGAAATCTGTTGGCCTTACCCTTTTTTGCATGACACCAGGAGGCAGAGGTTGAAAATCCAGTGGGGTAATGATAAACAAAATTAAAAACGATACTCACATTCAGCAAGCAGCATGTGGTTTGTGGCAACATAATTGCTAATTCCTCAGGAAGAAGTACCGATCCATGGTATTTTCAGGATTGAGTTTGAGTGCTGCTTCTCTGTAATGGATTTTGATCCATTACGTAAAAATGTCAAAAGCTAAGCTAGCTTTATATCTTGTTGCAGTTGGTGAATGTATCTTTTTAAAATGTCAATATTAAATCTTCAAATTTTTAGAAGATGGATATTTATAGTTATGGTGGGCTGCTACTTTCTTTTTAAGGGAAGAAAGTACTGGTGCTAAGGAATAGAAATGTATAGAGAAACTAGTGAACGAATGAGTGGGCTGAAGCTTCCACTTGATTACATAGTTGCAGCACAATAATTTATTTTTTGTATTGTGAAATGAATAAGGTGTATAATACAAAGTGCATAGCATAATCTGTACAGTATTGATATACATTAGCTAAACTCCATGGATGGGGTTACCACTCCTATGTTCAGTCACTTTCACCAAGGGCTCATTACAGTTATAGGGATAGGAAGAGATTGGAATTTGAGATTTGGAGGGACTACTGTTTGTGGCCCTGTTCTGTTTTCTTACAGCTAACGTGGCTATAAAATTCTTAAACTTCTTACAATAGTTGAAATGAGTTTCTATGTTGCAGGAGTTCCCTGAGTGCAAAACACTGAACTTTGTAGAGTTCTTACTTTCAAACACAATAATAATCCATTCAATGTCGAATGTTGCTGGTGAATTTTGAGCACAAACAGTGCCATGAAACAACACCACACTTTGTACTTAATGATGTCCTTATATGTGCTAATATGTGTATGGGGATGTTGCACTGTTTCTTCGGCAGTTGTCTTTTTACTGATCTAATTAAATATGAAAGCTGCTCATTTGTCTGCAACTGCTTTGTTAGGCCTGTGCCTGTCCTAGCAATGGCGTATAGGACGTTTCCTGTTCTCATTCTGTAGTGTTTTTTATGGGGCTATATTATACCCTGATTTCTCTTCAGGAGCTACTTTAACCTAAATATTTATATATTTTTGTTAGATCTGAGATCATTATATCTCTTAACAGACACACTTACTGCCTGTGAAATGGACTAGACTGAATGTGGGCAGGTTTCTGGTTTCTGAAGCTACCCCCATTTGCTCGAGATGAATTTTTTTTTTATTGGCAGATTAAGGAATTCCAGTCTACCTTTGTTTGTATTTGAATTAGCATGGGATGTTACTATCCATCCACAATAGTGGTAGAGTTAGTCTAATATGACAAAACTGATTTTCATCCTGAAGAGCTCACACAGGTCAATTTAACAGTGTCATTTTTTTGTCTTCATAACTGACGTGTTTTTGCCTCATTTGGATTAGAGGATGTGAAATTAGTTTCATTGTACAATCCGCCCCTTGCCTGTTGCGCCCTCATATTTGTGTAACAAATCTATGAAAGCTGCTTTCCTTTACCTTTCTATTAGCATCTGCCCTCATCATGTATTAAATTGTAATGGCTCAATAGCCATTTCAAATTTTAAGATTACCTTAAATTTGTAAACAAAAGTGATGTAATTCTGTAAATTGAAATGAAGTGTTGTAGTATTTGCACGTTCCACATAACTTCTTTTCAGTCAAGTATTAAAAGTCAGTTCTGTCTCATTAAATTGTGATTGTGTTGTCTTCTTATTGCATTATCCTTTCCTGGTGAAGCTTCAAAAAGATTAACTGTTAGAGACTGTGGGATCTAAATTGGGCCTAGGGATGTGCAAAATTGGGAAGGTGATATGCCCTCCCCAATATTCAGTTCCATTGTGTGAATAATAGACATTGAATTTTGTCCCCTCAGTAGCAAGGATAGCTTCTTTGCAAAATCACACTAATTGCTATAATACTGAAGTTTGACATCAGAGGATACCAAAGAGAGATTTATGACAGCAATATTCCATCTCGGAAAAGTCTTTTTTTCCTCACATTGTCCAAAAATTCATTGATGGATTGCACCGGGAGTTGGAAGATGGAGAACTGAGCAAATGACTGTCAGATGGGGAGCAGTAGGCAGTTAGGCATGGGCACATAACAAATAGCATAATAGGACATAACCCCTAGAACATGATGTGCCATTCAAAAGATCATTGGCTAATCTGATCTTGGCTTCAACTCCACTTGCCTGTAATTCCTGACTTCCAAGTAGTCAAAACATCTGTTTATCTGAACCTTGAGTTTATCCAATGACTCAGTCTCCACGATGACCTGGGGTAGAAAATTCCAAATTCTCTGTGAAAAGAAGTTACTCCTCATCTCTACCTTAAAAGGTGGACTCCTTAATCCAAAACAGTTCTCCCTCATTCTGGATTCCCTCTGCATGTAAACATCCTCTCAGCATTCACCCATTTAAGCCCAGACTCTTACAAGTTTCAGTAAGATCACCTCCCATTCTAAACACCAATGAGTATAAGTTCATCCTGCTCAATCTTTCCTCCTAAGGCAACACCTGGTGAACCTTCTCTGAACTTCCTTCATTAGAAGTATATTGGGATCTGGGATAAGGAGACCTGTTGCCTTGGAAAATTGCATCCAGTGTGAATGGGACCTGGGATAAAGGAGGAAGTTATGGCAATGTCTTCTATATGGCACAATGTGGTAAAACCCCAATACAGGGGCTCCCCGCATATGGAACACCTGACATGGAAATCTGAGTTTACACAAATTCTCCAGATTTTTAGCTTGAAAAATTCTTTAGTAGTAATAATAAAATATTTTAACGTATTAATAGCAACTGGATGCAGTACATGTTCCATTAGTTTAATCATGGGTAGTGTTAAGGTGAATTTAGAAGAAATTTGATGGAACGAATCATAGGAGGTGTTTGCAGAGTGATACGACATGAGTAGCTATAGAACACCAATGTTTGACTTACGGAAAAATACGGTTATGGATAGTTCTCAGGAAAACCTTTATGTAATCTGCTATCCCAGTATTCAAAAATCATGACAGTTCAGCATCCATCTCACTGGGGTTTGGGTCCAGGCTGTTTTATACATCAGGATCCCTGTTCCTACATTCCCTTTCACATAAAGGGGCCACAGGTTGTGCACTCCCTTCCACACACCAAGGCTTCAGCTCCAACACTCCATCTAAATTTACTGGGGACTCAGTTCCATCACTTCCTGTAAATTCACCTGAGCCCTTATTCCTGCGCTCCCTGGATATCTACTCAGTTTTTTTTCCACGCTCCCTTGAAACTTAGGCCTTGTTTCTGTGCTCCCTTTAAACTTACCAGGTTCATTGGAAAATGTATTATTCTATCATGTAACATCTAAAGAAAGTGTTGGGAGAATTAATAAAAATAAATCCAATCATCCAGAAAATTGCTAATTCTGCACCACCAAGTTCTGAGCGTGCAGGATTAAAGGAACTTTATTTATGGGTTAAGGAACATGAAAAATCTTTGGGTATTTACAACATAACAAGAATGTAAATGATTTAATACACTTTGTTCTGGTGTGCACTATTAGTTATCATTTTTAACATTAAAGTGTGTTGACATTTTCCTAAAGCAATCAATTGCACATGGTGAAAGTTAATGGCATTGTTAATGGCATTAGAATGGACAGAGAACTAGGTAAGCCATTTTCATATTAGCAAGGAATCTGTGGAAAGGCAAACAGTCAATATTTTGGGTCTGTGATTCTTTATCATAACTGGGTAAAAGAGAGATGCAAGTTAGCTTCCCATTGTCATTAATGTATCCTGGGAAGAGCAGTGGCTCCATTACTGACCCCTGAGGTCTCCACTCAAAAACTAACTTGCATTTCTCTCTCTTTCCCAGTTTTCACAAAGGTTTGTAAACCCGAAACTTGGACTATTTCTCTATCCACACATGCTGTCTGACTTGCTGAGTTTTTCCAGCATTGCTTTAGTTTCTGCAAGTTTTTTAAAAATTTTCTTGTACAGTTTTGGTCTCTTTATTTAAGGGGGAATATATTTGCCTTAAAGGTAATTCAGAGAAGGTTCACTTGATTGATTCATGGGATGAAAGTGTTGTTTTATGAGGAAATGATGGTCAGGTTGGGGCAAGGTACATTGCTCAGAAGAGAGGTGATCTTATTGAAACATACACGGTACTGAGGGGGCTTGACAAGGAAGATGACATGAGTATGTTTTGCTTTGCCTCTTAGATGTATATATTGAGTGTGCATATACCTTTCAGGAACCAAGTGATATGACTATTGATACATTGTTGTATTGGCCATTGTAGTTGGTCAGATCTTGTTCATCTTTAATAATAGTGGGCAGGCATGGTAGTGTAGCGGTTAGTGTAATGCTTTACAGTGCCAGTGACCTGGGTTCAATTCCGGCTGCTGTCTGTAAGGACTTTGTATGTTCTCCCTGTGTCTGTGTGGGTTTCCTCCGGGTTCCTCCCACATTCCAAAGATGTACGGGTCAGGAAGTTGTGGGCATGCTATGTTAACGCTGGAAGTGTGGCGACACTTGCGGGCTGCCCCCAGAACACTCTACGCAAAAGATGCATTTCACTGTATGTTTCAATGTACATGTGTCTAATAAAGATATCCTATATGTCTTGTTGAAAACTCCAGGATCCATCACTGTTGCGATTGTTCTTCGCCCAAAGTTGTAGAGTTTCTTGTGCCTCTTTATCTTGACTCTCTCAATCTGTAAAGTTACATACGTTAAAAAAAATCTGCCATTAATCTGTCGACTGGCCAGTTCGTTTTGTAAACAAGTGAAGCCTGCAACGTGAGGACAGAGATTGCAGGAATTACCCAGTAGTGCAGGTAACGTCCTGGGAGGGAGATGGAGGGCCAACGTTTCAGCTCAATAAACCTCCATCAGTTCCGTCCCAGAATCTGCGTGTTTTCTTTCTGCTTCATCTAAAGTGGTACGGTTGCAGAATCTTGTGGGACTTCAACTTTGGAATAAGTTTAAATTGCTTTCCCGATGCATTATCACTCTGCAACCTTTGCGCCAACATCCAATCACCAAGCTCCTCCGGCCGGACAACAGCTTGGCACTGCGCATGCGTACTAACCCTCCCAGCCCTGTCAGGGCGGCGCGCATGCGTGCTGACAGCGAGGAGCAGCAAGATGGAGACTGGGTCGGGGAGGTTAATACAGAAAAGGTAAATAAAAACGGGGGCCCACGTTTGAATTTGGTTAGAAACATGTTAATTGAACTAAAATCGTATGGGAGGGAAGGTTGGGAACCTGCATCATCGGTGGGTTTAGATTTGGGGGGGGGAGGCTGGAGAGTTTTTGTTGTGTTCGAGGAGCCGTCAGTGGCGAAGAGGAGCTGAAGAAGTGGGCGCGCCCGATCCTGCTGACCAGCTTGTGGGGAAGGTGGGTGGAGAGGGCTCAGACTAGGGAAATGTCCTCTAGTACTTTGCCCGTTCTCAAGATGACCTCAGCTTCACGGGCAGTTGATGAATCTGAAATACAGTCACCTGCAGCAGTCAGCACACACAAGACGCTGGAGGAGCTCAGCAGGTCAGGCAGCATCTGTGGAGGGAAATGAGTCCTGATGAAGGGTCTCAACTGGAAATGTCGGCTGTTCGTTTCTCTGATAGGGTGAAAAATGTAGCTATTAAGGAGCCGTTAAGCTCTTTTTCCTGTGTAATGTCATGGAGGCCTACCAAGTCCATGCCGACCTTTCACCACCTATTTATACTAAGCCTGCATTAATCTTTTTTTATAGAACATTGAACAGTACAAGACAGGCCCTTTGACCCATGATGTTGGACAGAGCTAATTGAACTAGTAATTAAATGCCTAACTAAAACGTTGAAAAACATTAGGATAGATAAGTCACTGGGGCTGGATGGGATATATCCAAGGTTACTACAGAAAGCGAGGGAAGAGATTTCTGCGCCTTTGGCGATGATCTTTGCGTCCTCACTGGCCATAGGAGTAGTGCCAGATGATTGGAGGGTGGCAAATGCAAATGAAGGTAGAGCAGTGGATGTGGTGTACATGGATTTTAATAAGGCATTTGATAAGGTTCCTCATGGAAGGCTCAGTCAGAAAGTCGGGAGGCATGGGATCCAGGGAAACTTGGCAGTGTGGATTCAGAATTGGCTCGCTCATAGAAGACGGAGGGTGGTGGTAGATGGAGCGTATTCTGCCTGGAGGTCGGTGACCTGTGGTGTTCCACAGGGATCTGTTCTGGGACCCCTGCTCTTTGTGATTTTTATAAATGACTTGGATGAGGATGTGGAAGGGTGGGTTAGTAATTTTGCTGATGATACAAAGGTTGGTGGTGTTGTGGATAGTGTAGAAGGTAGCTGTAGAGTACAACAGGATATTGATAGAATGCAGAGCTGGGCTGAGAAGTGGCAGATGGAGTTCAACCCGGAAAAGTGTGCACTTGATCGAATTTGAAGGCAGAATACAAGGTTAATGGCAGGACTCTTAGCAGTGTGGTAGAACAGAGGGAACTTGGGGTCCACGTCCATAGATCCCTCAAGGTTGCTGTGCAGGTCGATAGGGTTGTTAAGACGGCATATGGTGTGTTGAGCTTCATTAGTCGGGGTATTGAGTTCAAGAGCCATGAGGTAATGTTGCAGCTCTGTAGAACTCTGGTTAGACCACACTTGGAGTATTGTGTTCAGTTCTGGTCGCCCCATTATAGAAAGGATGTGGAAGCTTTAGAGAGGGTGTAGAGGAGATTTACCAGGATGTTGCCTGGGTTGGAGAGCATGTCTTATGAGGGATAGGTTGATTGAGCTAGGACTTTTCACTTTGGAGAGAAGGATGAGAGGTGACTTGATAGAGGTATACAAGATGATAAGAGGCATAGATCCAGTGGACAGTCAGAGCCTTTTTCCCAGGGCAACAATGGCTAACATGAGGGGCCATAATTTTAAGGTGATTGGAGGTAGGTATAAGGGGGATGCCAGGGGTAAGCTTTTTTACACAGAGAGTGGTGGGTGCGTGGAATGCACTGCTGGCAGAGGTTGTGGGGGTAGATACGTTAGGGACATTTAAGAGACTCTTAGATAGCCACATGAATGATAGAGAAATGGAGGGCTATGTGGGAGGGAAGAGTTAGATAGATCTTAGAGCAGGTTAAAATGTTGGCACAACATTCTGGGCTGAAGGGCCTATACTGTGCTGTAGTGTTCTATTAAGCTAATCCCTTCTGCCTACACAACGTTCATATCCCTCCATTCTCTGCATATTTATGTGCTCTTGCATATCAATTATTCTCCACAGCTCTCCCCTGGTTCTACCACTCACCTACACACTGGGGGCAATTTTACAGTGGCCAATTAACTTACCAATCCACACCTTTTTGGGTTGTAGGAGGAAACCGGACCACCCAGAAGAAACCCATGTGGTCATGGAGAATTTCAAACTCCTCACAGACACGACCCAAGGTCAGGAATGAACCTGGGTCAATGGTGCTGTGAGGCAGCAGCTCTAGCTGCACCTACAGTGTGTGGCTAATGTTGTATAGTCTGGCTCAGCATACAAGAATATAAAATGAAAGGAAAGAGAGAGATGGCGGGCATTAATGGCCCATTCTGATACAAATTCCAGAGAGATAGAATTGATTCATTCTTCATTAACTGTGACTTCCTCTCTTCCATTGTGAACAAAGCCCTTGACCACACCTCATTTATTTCCCGCACATCTGATCTCACACCTTTTCCTCCTGGACAGAGCAAGATCAAAGACCCCCTGGTCCTTGCCTTCCACCCCACAAAACTGCCTTTGAAATATTTTAAACATTTATTACAAGGTGCTGTGCCATATAATTGTTAAAGCTGTTAGCTGCATTCCCATCACCAATTCCATTCCCACAGTTGTCACTGCCACAGATCACTTAACTTTTACAAATGGATCAAAGTTATTCTTTGCATTCAAACATAATTTTCTGCATATATGTTGCATGGTGTCATCAATTTGTTTGTAGAAATTGTCTGTTTCAAGTTAGACCAGGATGTTGAGAAGAAGTAGGGAACTTCCTTCTCTTGCATCTCCACACATTAATAAGCTAATAAATTATACCAGAAGTTTCTCCTAGGTAAAAAAACAGTTTCTGTCTGATAGAAAAAGCTTAATAGCCTGCAACTTAGCAATTCTGTAATAGGTGTAATTCACTAATTACCTGTCTGATGTGGAAGCTATATTTAATATACAATGTATTCTTCACTAACAAAATACATTCTCTGCAGTGTTAAAATTGCAGCTGGAGCTGTTGTGTGTGTTGAAAGTGAAATCAAGGGAGATGTAACTATTGGTAAGTAATGTTTAATTATGTTGTTTATTTTTAGAATAAATTAATGGTTGATTCTGGTAAGTTTCAATTTAACCAGTAACGTTATGTAGCTGGCATATACATCAACTGATTCAAGCATACTGATACAAAGGACAACAAAATAACACTGATTACACAATATCTAATTTATCTTTAACAGTCCTTTTTGATACTATGCGTTGCATTTGCTGCTAAAATATCAAAATAGGCTGATGGTGCTCATTGATTAGGTTTAATCCAGACTGCATTTTTTAACAACCTGATGTGTGCAGTTAAATGTGTAAATCCGTAAGCTGCTATCCAATCTGTGTCGCTCTTTCCAGAAGTTGTACATCTGATAGTTGATGTGTTTGTTTTTAAGCTGCTGAACAATCTTTCTTGGCATCAAAAATTAATAAGTGTGACAGACTTCATATTTTAATTACTAGAGATTTAAATAACTTTGCTTTTCACTTTTTCCTTCTGTCTCTTTCCATTTAATCTTTATTTTTTCCCTCTTTCTCATTTTATACCCAATTTGACGTTGAATTGCATATTCTGACAATTCAGACTCAGCTGTGTGTTACTGACACTTCAGTGATTGGCAATTCAGTTGCCTATCCACAGTTTTTTTTTAGAGGAGAGAAACTACAGAGCATTGCTGTACATTGCTATTATATGTGAAGCACAAGAAATCAGCATGCAGGTACAGCAAATAATTAGGAAATCAAATGGACTGTTGTCCTTCAGTGCAAGGGGAGTGGAGTATAAAAGTAGGAAAATCTTGAGACAACTGTACAACGTTTTAGTGAAACTACACTTGGCATACTGCCTACAATTTTGGTCTTGTTTTAAGATGGGATTTACTTGCCTTTGGTGCAGTTCAGGGAACGTTCACTGGGTTAAAGAGGTTTTTTTTTATAAGGAAAGGTTGATCATGTTGGGCTTATAGTCATTGGTGTTTTAAAAAAAAGAAAGGTGATTTTGTTGAAACATTAGATTCTGATCGGGCTTGGCTAGGGGATGTTTCCCCTTGTGGGAAACATAGAATTGAGGCATAATTTCAGAATAAGTGGTTGCACATTTATGTTGAGATGAGAAATTTGTTCTCGGGATTGTAAATCTTTGGATTTCCCTATCCCAGGGAGACGTGGAGGCTGAGTAAAAGATTTTTTTTGACTCTAGGGGGATCAAGAGTTATTGGGAAGAAGGGGGAAAGTGAGGTTGGGTCCAGATCAGAGTAAACGTGATCTTTTAGTAATTTCAGTACTCAGAAGCAATCATTAATTTTACACAATAACCTCTTGAAGAATTTTTGTTTGAAAAACAAAATAGCCAATATCCACAAGTTCCCTCTTATTTACTCTGCTGGTTAAACCTCTGAAACTGATATAACACTTCTGGTTTTGTGAATCTATATTGATTTTAAACTTGGTCATGGTTTTGCTTTTTTATTTACAGAATTTGGGCATCACTGGCAAGTCCATCCCTAATTACCATGGAGTGTCATATTCTTACTGTAAAGTTTTCCCAACTGGCCACAGTGGCCACAGTTATGTATTTTTCCCCTCCTTCCTTTCTCTAATAATGGGTTTATGTTTATTATCATCCAGTTTCCAATCTAGGAAACATCAGAATGTCAAAAACAATCCATCACTCTGCAGCTACCTCTTTTGGAACCCTAGGACATTGACCATTAGAATCATCAGCTTTATCACCTTTTAATCTCATTAATTTCCTCAGTAATTTAAAAGAATATTAATTTTTTTTATACAAGTACTAACTTCTTTTCCCAACCCTTACCTCTACATTCTGTAGATCATCCTGTGCCATTTCTGGTGTTCTAGACTTTCACTCCATTAGCTTTCACATCTAACTTACGTGCTAAGGCAAGAATGATATGCTATTCACTAGTTTTTGCTCAG
The DNA here is from genome assembly GCF_009764475.1 of Pristis pectinata. NCBI lineage: Eukaryota > Metazoa > Chordata > Chondrichthyes > Rhinopristiformes > Pristidae > Pristis > Pristis pectinata. The sequence continues at coordinate 115,359,328 of NC_067406.1, forward strand.
CCCAGCAAGACCTGCTCTGTTGTGAATACCAAAACTGCATAAAAGTTGGTCTAACCAAGTTTCTTTGCACTTTAAAAATCACTTCACTTTTTTTACTTCTGTCCTGCTGCAAGTGAACAGTGCTTTTTGTTTCGACCTTTTATGGTCTTATAAATTTAACAAAATCACTTTTACTCGTGTGTCTCCTGTCAAGAATATTCTGCACTTCTTGCTCCATTTCAAGGAATTTGTAGAATTATGGTAGCTTAACTGCTTATGTAACTGGACTAGTAATTCAGAGACCTGACAAATGATTTGTGAACAAGAGTTTAATTCCCAGCATGGCATTTGAAGAATTTTAAAAAAAGCCGATTAATTAACATTTTAAACATTTGGAAGGAGAAGTATGTTTCATTAATGGTAACCTTGAAATTAACGAATTGTTGCAAAAACCTATCTAGTTAACTTGTGTCCTTAGCTAGTCTGTCCTGTGTGAGACTCCAGACCAACTGTAGTTGATTCTTACTTTGCTAGTTTTTTTTGAGAGGACAGTAAGCATTTTAAGAGCAATTTTGCATGGACAGTCAGTGCTGCTCTTGCCAGTGAAGCTCACATCCAATGGACGAATGAATGAGAAAGCATTAGTCAAGGGTTCTTTCCGAGAATGTGGGCTTTGCTGGCAGAGTCAATAATAGCCCTTGAGAAGATGCTGATAAGCTGCTGTCTTGAACCAGTGAGGGGAATGTTTTGAAGGTGATTCCAGAATGCCATTGGGTAGAGAGTTACCCAGCAAAGCCATAGGATCAGAGATGTTTCCATGTCAAGATGGTGTATGACCTGGAGGGGCATGGTGGTGGTTTTCCCATGTTGTACTAGGCAGCAGAAGTCATGATTTTGGGAGGTGCTGTTAAAGCAACCTTGGCAGTTGCTCCAGCGACTTTGTGCTGCAGTTATGCTGCCCATCAATAGATGGAATGCCACTCAAGTAGGCTGCTTTGTTCAGGATCTTGTTCGACTATGAGGACAGTTAAGCACTATTTCTGGCCATCTCTCAAGAGATAATGTTGACTGTGAGAATTTCCACCATGATATCAGTGACTATGACCAATGGAAAGGCAACAGGATTCATGTCCTAATACAGTCTTTGAAATCTGGATGACCTACTACCAGATAATCCTCTGGGAAAATCACTGCACTAATGCTCACAAACTCACTACTGCTAACGATTTCAGCATTGAGGCAATCGTCCTCATGCATCAACTTTACTGAACTGGACATTGGGTGCAGATGCAAGATTCTTGACTCAAATCCTCTGTGCCACAGTCAGAGATCCTTTTGAGCTCAGAGGAATCTCTGTATAGACCCATTAGAAATATATCCCATGAAAACACGTGGATATCACAAGCTGGAAGTGAGAAGCCATCTATCAACTTCATTTGCCTATTTCAAGGAGGAGTACTCTCCCTAAGAAGCTAAAAAGAGAGAGAAAAAGGAAGGGAAATGAACCACCTACCAGCGGGTAGCTGATCTGCAACAAAATGCCTGTAACCATCATTGGTTTGATTTGTCGTTCTAGGATTCAACTCGTTAGTCATTTTGGAACCCATCTGCAATGCCAATTTTAACCAGAATGTATTATCTCACACTTGCCTACTCAAAAGTTTATTTTCCAATTCCATGTGTTTACTAATATCTAATGGATTTCAGGACTGCCACATTCGTCATAGCTTAGGAATTCCTCACAAGACGTATCCAAGAGCAATGTGGCTATATCCCAGAGCAATTTCAATGTCTGATCAAAAATCTATACAAGGAAACAAAATAAAGCTTTCCGATCAAAGTTTCAATACACAAACAACTTAACAAAATACCAAAAAAAAACTAGGAATTTGAATCAAAGACTAAAATTGCCCAAAACAATTAAGATGCCCGACAGCAGCTAAAATGTTGTTTCCCTTTGAATTTACTTGATTTCTTTTCTTAAATTGGCAATTAAAATCTCAACATGTTATGTTTTTATGTACTTTAACCTTTTGAAGACACAGCAAGTCAATTCCCTTAGATGGGCACCTTTAATTACAAAATTAATTTTGTATTTCTATAAGTCTTATAGTTAGATACATCTGTCAGAATATAAATCCAGTTCACAGAATAAAACTATTGCTTTCTCTGTAAGGTGTAGAGTGAAGGTAAAAAAAACAGTTTCCTTTTTAAGGTCCGAGGACAGTAGTTCATCCTAAGGCTCGCATTATCGCAGAAGCAGGACCAATCGTCATTGGGGAGGGGAATTTGATTGAAGAACAAGCACTTATTATTAACAGGTATGTGTGAGACTAAATGCTAAATGGGTATTCACAAATAAAGATTCCAGGGATGTAACAGAAAATTATTTCGCTCATGTTGTTCTGTAAATATTTCCTCCCATATTGGGAAGAACAAGGAAGAACAGATGTGCAAGGATCTGAAAAGAAGGATGACAATTTTGAAGAAAGAATTATTGCTTAACTAGCAGAGAATGTACAACCCCAGCAAAGAGCTCTTGAGTGAATGGGACATGGTATATATTAGGTGATGAGCACCAGAGCTTTTAAGCTTATGGAGAATAATAAATAAGGAGCCAGTGGAGAGTATAAACATGAACAGTCAAGTACATGGTACCAAAGGTTTGTCCACTATATAACCTATTATAGGGCTGGAATTGAGCATTGTCACAGAGGTAAAAGTTAACTTGGGGATGGGGAGCTATCTAGAGCAAAACTAATCTCTGAGCAGATATAACATGGATTGCCTACAGTATGGTTCAGTTTTAGACAGGTGCTACAGAAAAGAATGCAATCAGGTAGGAATAGGATTTGTGACTGGGACATAAAACAATGACTTTGGTCTTCCCAGTATTTAGTTGGTTGAAATTTCTCCTTCCGGTGTTGGATGATGGTTGAGTACTGTGATAATTTAAAGACGGTGGTGATGATGAGGTGAGATGAGTTGAGTACTTGAATGTTCATGTGGAAACTGGTGTTTATTTTGGGATAACATTGCCAAAAGGCACTACATAGATAAGAAATAGAATACAGCCTGAAACATGGATCCTTGACAGACACCAGAAAGGAAAAGTGAAACAATTACTAGCAATACACTGAATAAATGGGAATGAGAGGAGGAGGGTGCAATTCCACACAGACAGGGAAGCCATTACTGGTAGTTCCTTGATTAAAAAGGATGAGATTGGTGAGTGGAGTTTCATGCATTTGGAAGACAATGGAGAGACATTGAAGAAGGATATTTGTTTTGGGTTGAAATGGATGAGGAGGGAATTTCCACCTTTATTAGTCATAAATTGTATATATATGACTGAAGAGCTGTTTATTAGAGAGATGTTCTTTGGAAAGATTGGCATGGAATTGGGAGACAGCAATGGAGTAAAAGGAGGTTGGGGATATTATGTAAGTGGTTGTCACAGCATGGTTGTAGGGGAGTGGGACAGTACTTGAGGATGAGACATACTAACAGTAATGACTAACACAAGTGTCATTAAGAGAAGTTGGGTGGCTTGCAGTTGAAGGGGTTAGATGAACTTAGTGGGCATGAAGTGAGAAACTAAGAATCAAGTTCAGACCAAGGATAGGGAGTCACTTATCGGAAGGTTGGTCCATTGCTCTAGGGAAGATAGTGAAGTGTCAAGGGCCCTGGAATCTTAGTGAAGCTCCTTCCACTTAATAGTGATCATGAACATGGAAGAAAAGTGAGAAATATTTAAGACCGATTACACCAGAAAATAAAAGCCAGGTGTTATAGTTGCATTCCAGTATGTTCCTGGAATAATGACAGCTTTTCACATTGAGAACAGGACCCAGTAATACCCCACATGTACCCCAGCCAGATCTAGAAGTGAATAACAAAACCAGTTGATGCCATCTCCCTTAAAGGATGCATCACTTGAGTCTAAGGATATGGCATTGGCATTGAGGATTTTGCCCACTCCCATTGTACATTTTTGGTGTTCTAACAAATTCCAACATAGTCGAATGCTTTTACTAACTTCAAACCTTAACTATAGCTCACATTATTGAATGCATAATGTTGTTTGTGGAATTGCTTATTTTGGCATTTGTAAGTGGGAAGAATGAGCAGGGTAGAAGATTACTGTTCAGAATACCATAGAACCATAGAACAATACAGCACAATACAGGCCCTTTGGCCCACCATGTTGTGCTGCCCTTCAAACCACACCTAAGACTATCTAACCCCTTCCTCCCACATATCCCTCTATCTTAAATTCCTCCATATGCTTATCTAACAATCTCTTGAACTTGACCAACGTATCAGCCTCCACCACCACCCCAGGCAGCGCATTCCATGCACCAACCACTCTCTGGGTGGAAAACCTCCCTCTGACATCTCCCTTGAACTTCCCACCCATTACCTTAAAGCCATGTCCTCTTGTTTTGAGCATTGGTGCCCTGGGAAAGAGGCGCTGGCTGTCCACTCTATCTATTCCTCTTAATATCTTGTATACCTCTATCATGTCTCCCCTCATCCTTCTTCTCTCCAATGAGTAAAGCCCTAGCTCCTTTAGTCTCTCCTCATAATCCATACTCTCTAATCCAGGCAGCATCCTGGTAAATCTCCTCTGCACCCTTTCCAATGCCTCCACATCCTTCCTATAATGAGGCGACCAGAACTGGACACAGTTCTCATTACTTTGTGTGCCTTAATGTTAAAGTTCTCATCAAAATGTTTTGATGTCAAAGTATTTTGTTCAAAGCATGTCTTTTCAACTTTTGAACAGGAGGCTTCAACTGTACAATAATAAAATAATAGAAGAACCATAAGTACTACATAAACATCTGGGCACACTGTTAATGGGCATATTCACCAAAATACTGGTGAATACTTTAATCTGCAACAGGCTTCTGAATATTCTGATACAAAACAGCTTCTAAGCAGTTCAGAGCCACACAGTAATCTGGCTTCATAGGAACTGCATTTGGGAAAACTCAACACCTTAAGTGCTCAGCTGCTTTCTAATTCTGTCAGGGTCCAGGATTGCCAAAGCCAACAAATTTTACCCTTGCAGTTTTTTCTCCTTTTCGTTTCTACCTAGTCCATCATCATTAACTGCATGCACACACACAGTCTCACCATCTTTGATATAAACAGGATTGTCCCCATAACCCACACATTTTTTATATCATGCTGTGTGTTTCCATGTCTTTACATAATTTTGCAGTAACACTGCCTTTGCATCTTTCTTCAAACGTAATTCCTGCTTTACATCTTAAAATTCTAAACTTTGTCCATGTACAGTAAATCTCTGTTAACCTGCCATCTGATCGTGCAGGAATCCTGACAGTCTGGCATCTGGCTGACTCAAAAGTACGAAACGTGAGCAGGATGTCTAGAGTGCAAGTGGGGTGTGCAGCCAGAGCTGGAAAGGGTAAAGTGTTGTTGGGGCCAGGGTCTGAATTGTGGACTGAGTGTGTAGCCGGAGCCAGGAGTGATGTTGAGAACACCAGGGGTCAGTAACTTGGGGAGGTATGCAATCGGAGCCAGGGTCCAGAGTGCATGTACATTTTCACCTCCTTTTAAACTGACTGAATTTACTTGAAAGTTTATATTATTGTGCAATATGTAAAAAAAAATTGAAGTAAAAGTATGTTCAGGCATTGATAGGAGTAACATCCAGTTGTCTGGAAAACCTTGCTAGCCTGGCACTATCAAAATCCAAAGGGTGTTGAATTATCAGTGTCTTACTGTAGCTGTTTTGCTATTACTGACTCCACAAAACTCATCCCAAAGCATTTCTCTTTCCAAATTTGAAAACTTCCTTAAACCTGGGAGTTTAAATATACCTTTCAGACCCTACTTTCAAACATTATACAAAATGCCTCAGTGCCTGCTCTCATTTTTCTTTCTTCTTTAACCCCTACAAATTACCCAAGGGCAATTTCTATGCTAAAGGCGCAACAGTAAAAAAATGCAGTTTTTCTTTGAGAAAAAGACAAGATCTTGTTTTCTAGTTTTAATAAAAATTGCTGCTTTCTTCCAGCTATCCAGAAAATCTTGCGCCTCAGAAGGAAGATGTTGAACCTAAACTTATGACTATTGGAACAAACAATGTATTTGAAGTTGGGTGTCGTATCCTTTCTTGTAAATAATTTATCAATGGGATTTGCTTTTAGATTATTATGAGTAATAACCTTCAGGTGAGTTCTAAGAATTCAGTTTCCTAAGATGATGATGTTTCCAGTGCCAAAGGTAAAATCAGGAATTGTTTTGATATGTCTGTTTCCATCTGAACTGTAATTGAGTTAGCTTAAAGATATCTGATATTGTAATCTGGTCAAAAGATGAATGCTATCCACAGCAGCTTTATCAGAATATTTCTTTTTAGTATTTTCAGTTCAGTAACTCATTAAATCTCTCGCAATCAAGATTCTTCATTACTTGATGTACTCCAGAACATTTGTAACTGAGACAAATTCCTTTCAAATTTGTTATGTCCAAGCATCAAACAAAACACTTGTACTGTGGAAAGCATGATCATAGATGAATGCTGTCAAGAGAGCTGCCACTAAGTGTTTTTGCTGGATTTTATATCCAATCATGATCAATAATTTAGTGGCTGGATCTTTGCCTATATTTTATGTAAATAACTGATTCAAGAGTCATAGTGAACTACAGGAAGTCCCCGGATTACAAACGAGTTCCGTTTTTGAGTCTGTTCGTAAGGTGAATTTGTATGTAAGTCGGAACAGTACTGTGGAGGTACAGTTACCACATCGAGTGAATTTTGTGTATTTTACGACTGACGGACAAAATCAACTTAAGGACATCTGTAGAAATGGACCTCGGTCATTACCCAGGGACGACCTGACGGGGGAGAGCGAGTGCTGGATAGATAGATAGATAGATATGGTGGGTGGGGTCTGCGGGAGAGGGGACTGGTGACCATTCGTGGCGTCCCTCGTCATTAGGAACTCCTCGAACATCCCTGCCCCGAAATAGCGGTACAGACTGTAACACATGAAATCCACGATCCGGCCGTTCACCACCTCCATCACCTGGAAAAAGTCAACACTTGACAGGCAAACCGTTCTGCGCCCAATTCTGCACCACCTTCCCACCGTTCGTAAGTACGGGCGTTCGTAAGTCGGGCGTTTGTAACCCGGGGACTTCCTGTATATCGAACATTGTTTTGTTAAAGTTGGTACTTTGCAGCAAATTCTCATGAGAGGTACCATGCAAGATAAGAACTTAGTATTGTACAGGTTAGCAGTGAGCACCATTGGCTTGCTTCTAACTACATTTTTGGGCTTATGAATTTTCTGTCCAAATGCTTTGTAGATTTTTCCAATTCCGATACCAGCAATAATTCCAGTAGAACAAATTATTGTCGGGCAATGGAGATGAGATTAATTAGTCTTCATTTAAAATGCAAGTGTGAATACATACAGTGATTACTGTACAGAAAAGTGGCTATTGTGGTAATTATAATTTTGCTTTAATGACGTAGCCTCTACTGCTTCCCTGGGCAGAGAATTCCACAGATTCACTGCTCTCTGGGAAAAGCAGTTTCTCTATCTTAAATCTATTCCCCTGAATCTTGAGGCTACGTTCCCAAGTTGAGTAATGAGTAATATTTTAGGTTGCTCTCAGGATGATGCATCATCTGTGGAAGAGAAAGATCAAAGTGATCAGAAAAGAAATGGTAATGTTAGTTTTCTTTAACTATCTAAATCAGATTTTGAAGCTCTGAAGATTGGAGATAACAATGTAATTGAATCTAAAGGTAAGTTGCATTTGGGAAAGAAAAATCTAATCATGATGAAACAGTTTGATCAAAAGGTTTGAAATAAGATTTATTGGTACTTGTGTCTAGTTGACTTATACTACCAGTGAATTGTGGACGTTTGAATATCTGCTATTTCCAATTATCGGTAAGATTTTTGCAGAGAAATGTGTGACCAGCCAAGTCAACGATAAGGTCATTCTACTGTCAAAATTGACTAATATTTTTCAACTATTTAATCTACTGATCTGACCTTTAGCACACCATACACATATGCATATCTGTGAGGATTAATGGGGCAAGTGCTGAAGGCTATATGCTCTCATTTCTGACAATTCAATGAAATTTTTCTGAACTCAGTAGTTAAACTGAATCCAGATGATCTAAGACATTGAAGCAAAACAAAAATCTCCATAATAACAAAATACTGAAAATTGTACAAAATCTAAAAAAATGTGGATAAGATGTGAGATTCAAAAGTCCGAAAAAATGTGTCCGCAGGACATAGGAGCTGGGTGGCAATGTCATCATAAAAAAGTTAATGATTCCATGCAGCATAACATGTGAGTAGCACAAATTAAATTAGAGGGATATGAGCTCATAGCATGATTGGAAGTTTAATATTCCAAAACTAGATCATTAGAAAGACATCACAGTTCCAAAGAATCATGGAAAATCAGTGAATTGGGAGAACTACAAAAACAACAATAGGGGACTTTGAAAATGAAGTGGTTCAGAAAAAGCTCAGAGAATTTGCAAAGTTGATAGCAATACTTTTAAGGGTTAATGTGTACCCATATGAATATAATGCATAATAAGGAAGTGACAGATTTGTTTACCTAATTCTTTCATACATTATTACAGTAGAAGAAGAAGATGGGATATTCGGAAACAAGAGGCACAAAGTAATCAAAATTGTAAAGAGGAGGAACTGATTTGAATTTATTACTTTAAAAAAAACTTTAGAGAAGATAGTGGACAAAGTTTCAGGTCCTGATGGTTGCCATTCCAAGGTGTTTTTTTTAAAAAAGTGGAAAAAATTGTTGATATCATTAATATAATTTTGTAAGGAATTCCCAGATGCTGAAATTGTATCTAAGAGTAGAAAATTGGGAATTGCATTGCAGGGTCCTTGACTTTTTACACAGTGGCATAAACTATCTAAGTAAGGAAATCATAGTTAAATCTTTCATTCATCTGTCAGGTGTCAGCTGGAGCATTATATGTTAGGAAGGAAGTTATCACTAGAGTGGTTCCAAAGATGAGAAATTCATTCTGTAGAGAGTGTGGAAAAACTGGAGCAGAAAAAGATACGAGGAGATAACGGGGATGTTTAAAATGTATGAGAACATTGTCTGAAACAAAGTGTTGAAAAACAGTTTAGATATTAACTTTTGAAAGGAAATTGAGTATGTACTTGAACAGGAAAAGATTTCATGTTTCTGGGGAAAGAGTGAGAGGGTGGGTAATTGGTTAATGAATCTGTGATTCATTTAAACTGTATTGCATTGGAGGTAACCGTATGCCATAGGCTGATGGAGACAAGGGACTACAGCTGCTGGAATCTGGAGCAACGAACAATCTTCTGGAAGAACTCAGCAGGTCGAGCAGCACCTGTGGGAGGAAACGAATTGTCAACATTTCGGCTCAATGCAGGGTTTCGACCTGAAACGTTGACAATGCCTTTCCTCCCACAGATGCTGCTCGACCCATTGAGTTCTTCCAATAGATTGTTGCCGTAGGCTGATAGTTGACTGACAAATAGGAGTCTGGGTAAGCATAAAGAGAATGTTCTCTAGTGGGGCAAAACAGGTGGTATTTCACAGGGGTGTAGTCACCATACCTATTTATCACTTTCTTTTCATTCTTACCTTTTTGTTATATTTCTTTCCCTTATGCACCATATATCTATAGTTATCTGGATCTGCGGATAACAAGGTTAGGCTATACAGTTTGTCATATAGATGGATAAAGAATTCATAAAGGGGCTTGGAGAAGGAAAACTGGTGGATGTTATTTAAAGTGGAAGTGAATCCTTGAAGAGACAATCTGAGGATTTTATTGGTAGTGAAAGACTGCAAGCAATGGTGGAACAAAACAATTTGGGCATCAATGTTCACTAATTTAAAAACTAGTGGAATAGATAGTAAAAGTAATTCTCCCCTTGAATCTGTTCAGTCACAGCATGGAAGCGCCAGGCTTCTCAGGAACAATAGGGGCCCCATTATAAAGCACTTTATTTCAAACATTAAGACAACCAAATAAACTTTTCTTAATGAATCTCTTATGCTATGCACCTTATATCCAGGACTGACTTGCAGTGAACAACCTGCATATTTTTGAAGTATGCAAAGTGACTACGTTTGTTTCCCTTTTGTTGACCGTTGCATGTTTCTACGTATTTTTTTGATACATTTATGTGATTGGTGGTCCATGTTCATGGTTTTTAGCTTTTTTTTTAGTAGTTGTTTCTTTTTTTTGGTTGAGAAATTGGATTGATCATTTCTATACCTTGGGTATAGTTAATCTTTATATTTTAATTCTAACAATTTCGGAACTGTTGTGGCCAGAATATATTCTTTCTGAAGATTCTGTTTAAACTGTGTACTTTGTAATTCTCATTAGGATTTTTCTTAAGCTGCTACTTATTATGTTTCAAATACCTATAGCTTTGTCTATTTTTTTTGTCTCAGCATATATAGGTAGAAATGTGATCCTGACCAGTGGCTGTATTATTGGAGCCTGCTGTCATGTAAATTCCTGTGAAGTTATTCCAGAAAATACAGTTATCTATGGGGTAGACTGTATGCGAAGAGTACAGTCAGAACGCCCTCAGGTAAGAACTGGACAATTTCAAATTCTTTTTCCAGGAAGAAACTTGGTTGTATTCCTGTATATCAAGGAACAGCAATCTATTAAAAAGTTTTGTAATATGCAAGTTTTGTAATATATAAGTTTTATAAAACTCTGCTTAGGCCGCATCTGGAGTATTGCATTCAATTCTGGCCGCCCCATTGTAGGAAGGATGTGGAGGCTATGGAGAGAGTACAGAAGAGGTTTACAAGGATGCTGCGTGGATTCAAGGGTATGTGCCATAAGGAGAAGTTGGACAAACTAGTGTTGTTTTCTCTGGAGCAACAGAGGCTGAGGGGAGACCTGATTGAAGTTTATAAAATTTATGAGAGGCTTAAGTAGAATAAACAGCCGGTATCCTTTTCCCAGGGTCAAAATGTCTAATACTAGAGGTCATGCCTTTAAGGTGAGAGGGGTAAGTTCAAAGGAGATGTGTGGGTCAGGTTTTTTTTACACAGAGAGTGGTGGGTGCCTGGAATGCATTGCCAGGGATGGTGGTGGAGGCAAATATGAAAGAGGTGTTCAAGAAGTTCTTGGGTAGGCACATGAATATGCAGAAAATAGGGGGTGTGTGGACCATGTGCAGGCAGAAAGGATTAGGTTTATCTGTCTGAGTCGTGGTATATCTGGGAGTTGAGATTTTCAAAAGAAGTGATAACAAGTTTGTAATATTAACTCAGTTTTTTCTCCAGAGACGCTGCCTGACCTGCTGGCTATCACCAGCATTCTCTCTTGTTTTTGATTTTCAGCAACTGCAGGTATTTTTGTGCTGGAGTTCCACCATTTTTCACCCTCTGATCTCATTCATCTCTGTCAATGTACATCTTCTCCGAATAGGCTGGATTAGCAGCACCCTGTCTCAGCTGGCAGCACTGTTTGTTTCACTCGGTCTCTCTTGGTGGCCATCCCATCCCAGACGTTCCTTTTGTTCTCTCCAACCATTCTCTGCAACTTAAATATGTTTGATTTCTAGCCTTTTTGCGTTCTGATGAATAGTCAGTAAAATGAAATGTTAATTATGCCCCTCTCTTCATAGTTGCTGCCTGATCTGCTGAGCATTACCAATGTTTTCTGCTTTTTTAAAAAAAATCAGATTTCCAGCATATGCAGGTTTTGCTTTTCAGGTTAACTCTATCCTGCAGTACACATGAATAGCATCTGGATTGTGACATGAAGTGAAATGTTCCCATTACTCACTTCCACCATCACCAAAAAATAATGATTAGTCACATCCAGTAACAATTTAATGGATTTTATTTTTCTTTGAAATGTAATTTGGCTGTTGGCTACTTATATCCTGAAACTTGAAGCTTGTTATCCCATGTATGGATATGTTTAATTAGTGACTAACCTTTTTATTTATAGCCACAAACTCTGCAGCTTGATTTCCTGATGAAGATCTTGCCTAATTATCATCACCTGAAGAAAACAGTGAAGGGATGCTCCACTCCAATAAAAAGCTGAAGAAGACCAGAATCTGAGTTCTGCAGAGGAGTTAATTTATTTTAGTACAAGCATAATCTCCTAAAAGCAGCAGCCTGTGCTGAAGTAGGAGAAACAATTGCATGTAGAACTTTATCCTGAAGTATGTAATGTGTCCTTCACAATTAAATGAAATAATGATTTAAGTCATAACCAATGTTAAATATATTTTGGTTTCAATTACCTTGGTCAGTTTGTTTTTTCACAATTTAGTTAATCTTATTCTTTTAAAGTAATAATGTGGATACTAGAGCAATCTTATTATGGACAAAAAAAAGTTTAAAGTCAAAGGACATTACAAAACTTGTTGGTCATCAGCTTATTTTGCATAAAATTAGTAGCTCTTCTCCCCCCTCCCCATCATTACATATTTATGAAGAAACAAACTAAACATGCCACAGTTCAGTAAATATATTTAATATTAGCCCCTTGATTCCATTTTCAACAAGAGTTTTCAACCTCTGTTGATTTTGGTGTAAATTTGATGAAGCAAAAAATGTTTATCTGTAACTTAAGGTATCCACACTGATTGTGAAGAAAGCAGTTAGTTATAATGTAAGTTTACCTACTTTACAATAATAAATGAACTTTGAAAGTATTTCATTGAATATCTTGAGATCATGAAAAGCCTGATGTGTGTGATTTATCACTGAAAACATTTAGATATTGATTGTAATACCTGTGGTAATCAATATTTTGATGGCAGTCATAATTTAAAGACTTTCTACTTCATGGTTGAGATTTCTGTGTAGTTTAACAATGAACTGGATTTTTTTTTACTATAATTGCTTTGGTGTCACGTCCAGCCCCTACACTCTGAGGGTACCTGCCAGTATTTCAGCTCGACAGCTGAGAGGTCTTGAGTGTCAGAAAGGAGGAGGAAAGAACAATATGAGTATGCTGAGGGGAGGAGATCTGTTAGACGGCCATTGTTAAGTCATCTCTCTCCTGCAGTCCAGGAGAGATTGAATAATGATGGTGGAACAAGAGCTGTGAAGCGGAGGGGAAATAATTAGCTGAATATTATCTTCCATGGTCTCCAATCTGCTGCTGGCAATGATCTGTGATTGCTGGTATGTCCCTCTCCAGACAATCTGGCCTGTGGGTGTGGTTGGGCCCAGTGCCATTCAAGAAGCAGTTGTGTGTCACTTTGCTGAAAAATTGAGAGCACTGGAGAAGTTTGTTATGGAATGTTGGCAAGATTGATGGAGATGGTGAATGAAAGTCAAAAAAAGCTACAGATGCTGGAAATCTGAAATAAAACAAAAATGCTGGAAAAACCTGAGTCAGGCAACGTCTGTGGAAAGAGAAATGGTCAGCATTTTGGGTCTGCAACCCTTCATCAGAACTGGGAAAGAGAAAAAAAACATTTAATTTTCAGCAAGAGAGAATGTGTTGTTAATGGCAAGGTTGTGGAATCTGCCCAATAGACCAGCATAGAAGAATATAAAAAGAAAAACTGAGGCAACATGGTTTGAAAATAGAAAATGCTGGAAAAACTCAGCAAGTCTGGTAGCATTTGTGGAAAGAAACAGTTAATGTTTCTGATGAGGGACCCTTCAGACCTAAGAAAAACAAGAGGCTAGATAGCAGCAAAGGGCCCTTAAGGGCCATGGGTGTAATAAAGGGAATTTCTCTGATCTGGTGAATTCATATGACAGGTAGGATCACATTAAGTTAATATGGCTGTTTAATTTGTTGCTACTGTGGTTCTGGCCTACTGGGACATGCCTAGCAAGCCAGACTACACAGAGATGAAAAGGAAGAATGGCAGGCAAAATTGGTTCTTTTGCAGGCAGGAAGAAAGAAGCTTGGAGAATTCAATATTGCAATGTGCACAGAGGGAAGGTGTGGTGGTGTTATAGAGTCACAGAGCAATACAGCATGGATACAGGCCCTTCAGCCCAACTAGTCCATGGCGACCACGATGCCCACCCAGCTATTCCTAATTTCCTGCGTTTGGCCCAAAGCCCTGCATGTTGTTCCTCAAGCTTGTTTTGGGTCTTCATGTGATAATGCAGGAGTCCACAGGCAGAGATCAGAGTGGGATGATGAATTAAAGTGGCAAGCAAAAGGAATCTTAGGGTTATTATTGTGGACTGGGCATAGGTGCTCCATAAAGCGCTCATCAAATCTACATTTGGTTTCTCCAATGTAGAGGAGGCCCAATTGTGAACACTGAATGCAGTACATCAGAATGGAAGAAGTGCAAGTGAATCGCTGCTGCCCCTAGAAAGACTGGTTGGGTCCCTGTCACAGCATTTTATACTCTATTTAAATAATTTTCTTTTTCTTTATTTTGAAATAGATAACCTCACACTTTCCCTTATGCTCTACCTGACATTTTGTTGCCCACTCATTTAACCTAGCTATATCCCTTTGCAGACTCTTTGTGTCCTATTCATAAATTGCTAACCCAACTCTTCGTATCAACAGCAAGTTTGGCTACAGCACACTCAGTCTCTTCATCCAAGCCATTATAACAAATTGCAATTAGTTGAGGCCCCATGACTAATTCCTGTGGTACCCCACTAGTTACTGATTTCCATCCAAAAATGGAACCTATTTATCCTCTCCATTTTCTGCCAATACAACCCCAAGGTCTCCTATCTTGTGCAGTGACTTTTTAAGTGGCATAGATGGGGTAGATAATCAGTTTTTTTCCCCCAAAGGTGGGTGTCTAAAACTACAGGACATAGGTTTAAAATGAAAAGGGGAAATAATGGAGATTCAAAGAGCATGTTTTTCACACAGAGGGTGGTGGGTATATGGAACAAGCTGCCAGAAGAGGTGGTAGAGGCTGGTCCAATCACGGTGTTTAAAAGCATTTGGACAGGTACATGGATAGGAAAGGTATAGAAGGATATTGGCCAAATGCTGTAAAATGGGATTAGCGTAAATAAGCATCTCAGTCAGTGTGGTCAAGTCGGGCCAAGAGGTCTGTGTCTGTGCTGTACGACTCTGTGATTAGGACAAGGTTTCACATTGTATTGCCCATGACCAACAGGGAGAACAGCTCTATTACTCAGGATGGAGAGCTACACAGTCCTCCCAGCGCCCATAACCGAGAGGGGGAGCTACTCCCGCTCCTCCCAGCGCCCATCACCGAGAGGGGGAGCTACTCCCGCTCCTCCCAGCGCCCATCACCGAGAGGGGGAGCTACTCCCGCTCCTCCCAGCGCCCATCACCGAGAGGGGGAGCTACTCCCGCTCCTCCCAGCGCCCATCACCGAGAGGGGGAGCTACTCCCGGTCCTCCCAGCGCCCATCACCGAGAGGGGGAGCTACTCCCGGTCCTCCCAGCACCCATAACCGACAGGTGGGGCTGTTCCTTGACCTCCCACCGTTCATGAAGACAGGAGGAGCTGCTCCCGGGAGGCGGAAGTGCGATGATTTGAGCCGTCAAGGAGCCCGGAGTGGGATTGGTTGATGTGATTGGTGATCAGAGGGTTGCCGCGGAGACGAGGTCCCGGTTGTTGGTAGCGGCGGGCCGGTGTTCAGGTACGTGTGCCGGGCCGGGGCTCCTCAGTCGCCGGGTGTTGGCGCTGCCTGTGGGTCCCGCCGTGTATCGTGAGTGGGATGGCCGCAGGCCCACGCACTGGCCGGCGGCCGTCTCTCCGGCTGGCGTCGTGTATTGTATTGGCCCCGGCAGCACAAAAAAAAACGTTATTTCATTTATATGGTATTAAATCGGAGAGGGACGAAACGATCAGCTTTTGGAGGAAGTAGGAAGCAGGGACCCGGACAGACTGGGTGGTACATGGGGCGAGGGGTCGGGAGGATGGATAATGTGGCATCCCTCTTCAGCACACGGTCAGTCCGGGGAGAAACGTGAGGAAAGAATGCAGGCAACCTTTTTACGCAAACTTCTGTAACTAATATTACTTTATTACTGTACTGGTTTCACTAGCTAATGTGTCACCTCATTTTCATGACAAATAGATGTTAGGATCAACAACAGCAATAATTGTTTCAAAAAATTCATGCCCTCCGAGCTGTTGAAATCCATGTAAGAGAATTAACTTTCCTGCTTCACTTTTATCACTTTAATTTCCCTGTTCTTTCTTTCTTGGTTTATATTTTATTTGGACAATTATTTAGAAATGTTGTGAGATGTAGGACCACCAAAATAGCTTTGTTCCTTCTGATTGGACCCTCTTTTGAGTTTATAAATTATCTCTCTTTCGTACAAGTTTAAGATGCTTTTGATAATATTGATTCAGAGCATTGTCAAATCCTTTACCTCTGTCTGAGACTGCAGATGGGGTTTCTGTTTACTGTCTCATCCAAAAATGGCAGTAGTATTGGTATTGATTTATTATTGTCACTTGTACTGAGGTACAGTGAAAAATTTGTCTTGCATACTGTTCGTACAGATCAATTCATTTCACATTGCATTGAGGTAGTACAGGGTAACAACAATTACAGAATACAGAGTAACGTGTCACAGCTACAGGGAAGTGCATTGCAGGTAGACAATAAGGTGCAAGGTCAAACAAGGTAGATTGTGAGATCAAGAGTCCATCTCATCGTATAAGGGAACTGTTCAATAGCTGTAATAGAGGAGCGTTGCACAGCCTAAATTTTTACACTTAAAGCTTGGTACCCACTTGAACCCACAATCTTCTACTCTGGAGACAAGAGGATTTGGATATGGGAAAATGGTTCGTTGACAAATGTGTAGAATTTGTAATGGATGCACCTTGAGTTAGAAGGGAGCAGCTTTGGGATTTCTGCATGTGGTGGGGGGGGGGGGGGGTCATAGTTTTTGATATCTTTAATAGTTTTCAAATGTTTCTGGGTTTTTTTTGAATACCATGTATAATCAAAGTTTTTGATAGCCAGCTAAACCTGGCACCCTTCTCCCCTTCCTCCTGTCTGGCACTCTCTTCCCTCTCATCCTGCTCTGTACACGTGCACTCCTGCCTCTGGGTAGGATCTGGAGAGAAGTGTCTGTGGAGCTTGGGACTACAGTATAAATGGTCTCCCACAGTCATTTGATCCAGGACTACAACTCGATCTTTGTAAATTGCAGCCAAAGAGAGATGAGGTAGTGACAATCTGACTAATATTAATTACAGTAAAACTCCATTAATCTGGCGTTCTTGGGACTTTAGTGCTGTAACTGGCAGATTTTCCAGACTATTGGATGCTTTTCTATCTATACTCTGCACCTTTAATTCACTCTTATTAGATGTTATACAGTACAGTAACATAAAATTTCCAGTGTACCCAGTAACACTCAAGGGAGCTCAGGAAGCAGAAACAGGTGAGTTTCAAGGGAATGTGGGAACTGGGGCCCCACTATGTTAGAGGGAGCCCTGGAATCAGCACCTGATGAGGCAGATGCTGAATCATTGGGATTTCCGTACAACTGGATTGCAGATTATTGGAGTTTTACTTTTAGATCTTTTCAGATAATGCTTTATGAAAAGGAAATGCACCTAAAAGAAGTGTCAAGGAATTGATATTCCTGCTAAAAAGTACTCTAGCAACAGCAGAAAATTGGCATAATGACTTTTTATTAGACAAGTTTATTTAGATTTTAAAATATATTAATGTGTGATTTGCTTGGCTGGGTAGGTTAAGCAAGTATATCATCTTACCAAATAAGAAGATCCCTGGTTAATTCAAAATTTTAGGATGGGAGGAAGCAACCAGGATTGCTCCACCAGTACACTGCACCTCAGTGTTAGCACTGTCTCCCCATCCTACCTTACGTACACTTTTCATTAACACCAGGCAACAGACCCCACACACGATTGCCTGTAACTCATTGATTCCCCTAACTTGCATCACATGCACCTATACTCTTTTTTTAAATCACCTTTCACTGTCTTAGAGAGTCATTGAGGTGTACAGCACGGAAATCGGCCCTTTGGCTACCATATCCATGCCAGTTCTGTTGCTGAGGTTGGGTTCGGATTCCCAGGGCACCAATGTTCAATACAAGAGGGCATGGCTTTAAGGAAGTTCAAGGGAGACGTCAGAGGGAGGTTTTTCACCCAGAGAGTGGTTGGTGCATGGAATGCACTGCCTGGGGTGGTGGTGGAGGCTGATACGTTGGTCAAGTTCAAGAGATTGTTAGATAAGCTTAGGGAGGAACTTAAGACAGAGGTATATGTGGGAGGAAGGGGTTAGATAGTCTTAGGAGTGGTTTGAAGGTCGGCACAACATGATGGGCCGAAGGGCCTGTATTGTGCTGTATTGTACTATGGTTCTATGGTAACCTTTTTGCCCATTTACACTAATCCCATTTGCCAGCATCAGGCTCGTGTCCTTCTATTGCCTTGCCTATTTAAGTGCCTGAATAAATGTTTCTTAAACGTAGTGATTGTATCTGACTCCACCACTTCCTCTGGTGGTGAATTCCAGTTATCAAACACTCTCTGTCTTTTAAAGAAAAATCCCCTGAGATCCCCTTTAAAACTCCTTTCTCTCACCTTAAACCTATGCCCTTTTGTTTTTAATACCCTTACCATGGGAGAAATATTCTGACAATATACCCTATCTCTGCCTCTTAGTTTTATATATCTCTATCAGGCCACCCCTCATCCTCTTTCACCCCAGGGAAGCAACCCAGTCTATTCAATCTCTCCACGTAATTAAAGTCCTTCAATCCAGGCAACATCCTGGTGAACCTCCACTGCACTCTCTCCAGCACAACCACATCCCTCCTATAGTGTGGCAACCAGAACTGCACACAATACTCCAGAACCAGTGGTTTATAAAGTTGCAACATAATTTCCCAACTTTTATATTCTATACCCTGATCAATGAAGGCAAGCATGCCAAATGCCTTCTTCATCACCCTATCCACCTGTGTTACCACTTTCAGGGAGCTACAGTCTTGAGCCTCAAGGTCCCTCTGTGTGTCAATGTTTCTTAGTTTACTTGTCACAATTAAATTCCATCTGCCAATGCTCTGCCCAACTTCCCATCTCATATGTATACTGCTATAGCAATAGACAACCTTCCTCTCTATCCACAACGTCACCAACGATGGTGTCATCTGCAGACTTACTAATCATATCTCCTACATTCACATGCAAGTCATTAATATATATCACAAACAACAAGGGCCCCAGCACTGATCCCTTCGGTACACTAAAGGTCACAGTCTTCCCCACTTCCCTTTGCCTCCAATCACCAAGCCCATGTGCTTTAACCTTCTGGACCAGCCTTGCATGTGGGACTTTGCCAAATGCCTTACTAAAGTGCATATAGACCTTGTCTACTGTCCTGCCTTCATCAATCTTCTTGGTTCCCTCCTCAAAAACCCAAATCAAATTAGTGAGGCAGGCTTGCCCCTGCAAAAAGCCATGCTAACTATCCCTGATCAGCTCCTGCCTTTCCAAATGTACATAAATCCTATCCCTTGGAATTTTTCTCCAGTAATTTCCCAACCATTGATGTAAAGCTCACTGACCTTAGTTACCTGGCTTTTCTCTGCTGCCCTTCTTAAATAAAGAAACAACATTACCTATCCTCCAGTCTTCTGGCACCTCACCTGTGGCTAATGAAGATGCAAAAATCTCTGTCGTGGCCTAGCTATCTCTTCCCTTGGTTTGCACAGAACATGGGATAGATCTCATTAAGCCCTATGCATCCCTTAACATCTAACACCACCTCCTCCTTAATACTGACCTGCTCCAGATTATCCAAGTAAACCTCCCTGAACGTACCATCTTCCATGTCTTCCTTCTTGGTAAATCGAGATAAGGAGGCGGCACAGTAGTGTAGCGGTTAGCGTAAAGCTATTACAGCGCCAGCAACCTGGGTTCAATTCCCTCCGCTGTCTGTAAGGAGTTCGTATGTTCTCCCCGTGTCTTCATGGGTTTCCTCCAGGTCCTCTGGTTTTCTCCCACATTCCAAAGACGTGCAGGTTAGGAGCTGTGGGCATGCTATGTTGGTGCTGGAAGAGTGGCGACACTTGCGGGCTGCCTCTGGTACATTCTCAGTAATGCAAAAAGATGCATTTCACTGCGTGTTTCGATGTACATGTGACTAATAAATAAATATCTTATCTTCATATATGACCTCACCCACATCACCTGTTTCCACACACACACAGTGGCATACAAAAGTTTGGGCACCCCTGGTCAAACTTTCTGTTACTGTGAATAGTTAAGTGAGTAGAAGATGAACTGATCTCCAAAAGTCATAAAGTTAAAGATGAAACATTCTTTTCAACATTTTAAGCAAGATTAGTGTAATATTTTTGTTTTGTACAATTTTAGAGTGAAAAAAGGAAAGGAGCACCATGCAAAAGTTTGGGCACCCCAGGAGATTTGAGCTCTCAGATAACTTTTGCCAAGGTCTCAGACCTTCATTAGCTTGCCAGAACGATGGCTTGTTCACAGTCATCATTAGGAAAGGCCAGGTGATGCAAATTTCAAAGCTTTATGAATACCCTGACTCCTCAAACCTTGTCCCAACAATCAGCAGCCATGGGCTCCTCTAAGCAGCTGCCTAGCACTCTGAAAATTAAAATAAATGATGCCCACAAAGCAGGAGAAGGCTATAAGAAGATAGCAAGGCGTTTTCGGGTAGCTGTTTCCTCAGTTCGTAATGTAATTAAGAAATCGCAGTTAACAGGAACGGTGGAGGTCAAGTTGAGGTCTGGAAGACCAAGAAAATTTGCCGAGAGAACTGCTCATAGGATTGCTAGAGAGGCAAATCAAAACCCCCGTTTGACTGCAAAAGACCTTCAGGAAGATTTAGCAGACTCTGGAGTGGTGGTGCACTGTTCTACTGTGCAGCGACACCTGCACAAATATGACCTTCATGGAAGAGTCATCAGAAGAAAACCTTTCCTGCGTCCTCACCACAAAATTCAGCGTCAGAATTCTGCAAAGCAACACCCAAACAAGCCTGATGCATTTTGGAAACAAGTCCTGTGGACTGATGAAGTTAAAATAGAACTTTTTGGCTGCAATGAGCAAAGGTATGTTTGGAGAAAAAAGGGTGCAGAATTTCATGAAAAGAACACCTCTCCAACTGCTCCAATAGCAGGGGGGTGGATGGATCATGCTTTGGGCTTGTATTGCAGCCAGTGGCACAGGGAACATTTCAGTGGTAGAGGAAAGAATGAATTCTATTAAATACCAGCAAATTCTGGAAGCAAACATCACACCATCTGTTAAAAAAGCTGAAGGTGAAAAGAGGATGGTTTCTACAACAGGATAACGATCCTAAACACACCTCGAAATCCACAATGGATTACAGAGGCACAAGCTGAAGGTTTTGCCAAGGCCCTCACAGTCCCCCGACCTAAACATCATCGAAAATCTGTGGATAGACTTCAAAAGAGCAGTGCATGCAAGACAGCCCAAGAATCTCACAGAACTAGAAGCCTCTTGCAAGGAAGAATGGGTGAAAATTGCCCAAACAAGAATTGAAAGACTCTTAGCTGGCTACAGAAAGCGTTTACAAGCTGTGATGCTTGCCAAAGGGGGTGTTACTAAGTACCGACCATGCAGGGTGCCCAAACTTTTGCTTCGGGCCCTCTTCCTTTTTTGTTGTTTTGAAACTGTAAAAGATGGAAATAAAAAGGTAATCTTGCTTAAAATATTAAAGAAATGTGTCATCTTTAACTTTATGCCTTTTTGGAAATCAGGTCACCTTTTACTCGCTTAGCTATTCACAGTAACAGAAATTTTGACCAGGGGTGCCCAAACTTTTGCATGCTACTGTATTACCCATTTTGTCCCTAAGGGGACCTACTCCTTTCCCTGACTGTCCTCTTGCTCCTGATACACATAGGATGTGTTGGGGTATTCCTTAATCTTACTTGCTGAAGATATTTCAAGGCCCCTTTTTGCCTTCCTAATTTCTTTCTTTAATTTCTCTCCACACTATATTCCTCAAGAGACTCCTTCCATCCCAGTTGCTGATATCTGCCATTTTTTTTCCTGATCAATCCTTCAGTATCCTCTGACTTTCAATGTTCCCTAATCTTGGCATCTTTGGAACATGCTGGCCCTGGACTATCACTAACTCTCTTTTGAAAGACTTCCACTTTGTCAGTTGTCACTTGACCTACAAGCATCTGCTCCCAATCTACTACCACCAGGTCCTTTCTCCCTCTACTCAAATCAGCCTCCCTCACCTTCCCCTCCACCCCCGTGCCCCCCCCCCCCACCCCAAGTCAAGCTCTTAACTTGAGGATTAATTTTATCCCTTTCCATAATGACCTTGAAACTTTCAGAAATATGGTCACTGTTCCCAAAGTGTTCTCGCACTGACACTTCTCCACCTGCCCAGTTTCATTTTCTAAGATCGGTTCGAGTCCTGCCCTGTCTGTAGCAGGCTGTCTATATATTGTCTCAAAAAAACTTTTTTGGATGCACTTAACAAATTCCGCCCCTTCTAAGCGCCTTGAACTAAGACACTGACTGGCACGATCTCTTTAAAATTTTCATTTTATGGCCATGAGCTTCCAATGAATAAAAACAAAATGTTAGAAATAATTATAGGACTTGATGGGTATGTAATTAATGGCAAAATAGTGGATGAAATAAGAAAAGTTTGAGCAGATTAGAGAGTGCAAATGGGAACTCATGAAGAATAAGTCACACCCAACAATACAATTGAACGGTTTGAGAAAATTATCAAAGTAGGAGACGGTAGTGATTTGAACTTGGTTTGTTTGAACTCCTAGAAGGCAGTCAATAATATTTTGTGTGAAACTGTTAGCTAATATTAAAATGAAGGTGAATCATTGGCCTTTTTGAGAGAATAATTACTCAGCGTTATAGGCAGCATCTGTGAGGAGAGAAGTAGAGTTAATATTTCAGATCAATAGCCTATAATCTGAATCAGCAAAGTGACAAGAGTGTTTTAAGTTGCAGACAGGAGGATGTATGGAGAGAATAAAGAGAATGTCTGTGACTGGGTAGATTGTCTAGGTGACACATTTGCTTTTATTGCCATCTTTTTATATTTCAAAATTAAACTTTATTCATAACAGAAAAATACACAAAAGAAGAAACAGTGTAAAACTTTTATATTCGTGGTCAATACATTCAGTAGTGTTAAGTCATTTTTTAAAACCATAGCACCATGCCACTTATGTAGCCCCCTGAGACTGATACACCATTTCAACATTTAAGGGGCTTCTCTATCCAACTTGCTGATCTGCCTGGGGGAGTGCAATTAGAGGGAGATGCATTTGGGGATTTAGAGGGGGAAAAAAGCTATAGAGTGAGTATGATTGATTTATTGAATAGGCAAAATTGTGGCAGACAGATATCAATGCATTAGTGTAAGTTCACTTGTTCTGTGTTGAAAGAGAATAGTTCATGAACCCACTAGAAGACTAGAATAACTGGGTTCTGCACCATAGTTTGTTAATTTAGAGACTTCTGGAAGTGATATCGGTTCAACAGTATATTTTTTAATCTTTTCAAGCAATTTTTAACATTTCTTATGGATTGTTAATTTAGATTTTGTCGAAAAGTGTTTCAAGGTTTACTTTTTTAAAAACATTAAAGATATTTATTTTTAAGTAAAGGTTTGAGAAGGTTTTTGAATGTTATTCCAGTCCTCTAGATACAATAGCCACGTAAGTAGCTGTTTACTAAAATTAAAATTGAAGACAAATTTTTTACCCATTTAGAATAATTAGATACTCGGCAGTCAGGCACACTTAGGAAAGGCCAACAAATTATTCATTTTTTAATTACTTTATTCTGCTATAATTTAGTGATCCTTCCAAGTTGTGCCTTAGATTCACCAGGAAGTTCCAGTGCAAGAGATTACATGCACACAGTCAGATCTTCCATATTTCAGTGCTTCTATTCCTGGCCTGGAATATGTGAGTTGATTGTTTTTCTTTCAGTTTGTTCATTCACTGGATTTGGACTTCGCTGGCAATGTTAGCACTTGTCTATCCCTGATTTCCCCTCATCTGAGGAGGTGTTAAAAGTCAACCACATTGGGTCAGGAGTCACATAAATCAGAATGGAGAAGGACGGTAGATTTCCTTTACAGAAGGTTGTTAGATTTTTGAATGCTTAAAGAAATTGATAGCATAGAAAGAGAGAAGCATTTTCTGCTAATGGGGAGGTTTTGAATAAGATAAGCCATACCATTGACATGACATGCTGTAAAATCTCTTCCACAGAAAGCTTTGGATGATGTACTGTAGTGGGATTTGGAGGGGCTGGGGGTTAGAGTTTATCAGGGTGGGACAGGGGATTGATAGGTGTGTTTGAGCCGGAAGCATGGCGACACTTGTGGGCTGCCCCCAGAACACTCTGCGCAAAAAGATGTATTTCACTGTGTGATTTGATGTACATGTGACTAATACAGAAATCTTATCTTGTTCTGTTTCGGCAGATTTTTATAAATATCCATGGTTTCAAATTAGTTAAGGTTTTATTGCTTTTCCATTCATCTGGACTTGAATAACTGTTTCTTGTAAATATTGTTGTATATCTGTTTTTTGTTGAGAGTTTATTTCTGGGAATATATTTGTTCGTTGAGACATGAAGGGGTACTTTAAATTCAGTACTTGTAAAGTAACAACAATGCTGCTAGTCCTTAACTCGGAACAAACTAAAGTAAAATCTTGTAGTTATGGAATGTGAGTATTTTCCTTCTTTGTCTTTTTCTTTTGCCAGTTTCTTTCGTTGTGTTACAAGCATTCTGGTCATCTGGTGCCTTGCCTAAGACACCATTATTCATGTGATAACCTTGGTTCCGAGAAAGCTGCTGAAACTGTGTGGGGCATTTTTTGAGATTTTCAGCAGAAGTTTGGCTAAAGGTCAAGTGTGTTTGCGGTGACCATTGAGATCCCTTAATTGAACAAAGTGGGAACCTGACCTATTTGGACCCATTTGCTGCTACAATATAGTCTTGCATCAGCAATCTTTGCATGTTTTCTTTGAATTGCAATGTTTTGATTTCACATTTTTGTAAAAGGCTATTAAAAATCACATTTAATTCTTGCTGTTGTAGAAATGGATCCAGCATTATTGAAAGAAAGGGAGCTGTTCAAGAAGCGTGCCCTTTCCACTCCTGCCGTTGAGAAACGTAAAGTGCCCAGCTCTTCAGGTTCCTCTAGTTCCAAAAAGAAGAAACCAAAGCCAGATCAGGGAGGTGCCTCAAAACCAAATTCAGGTAATCTGCTGCATGTACTAAATGATCCTTCCTCAAGTGATGTTCCAACCTGCAGCTTGGGGAAAATGCTGGGAGGATTCCTTTTGGCAAGGCCTTAAGAATTTTGTGGGTCTGAAGTTGCAAAGGAGTCACCACACAGAGTGCTGTGCATGAAATAAAATAATTCTGACAGTCGGCTAAGTCGTGCCTCCAGTCTTGGCCCAAACATTCAAAAACCTTCTAAAATCTTTATTTAAAAATAAATATCCTTAGTGTTTTAACAAAAAGTAAACCTTGAAACACTTTTCAGCAAAATCTAAGTTAACAATCCATAAGAAATGTTAACAATTGCTTGAGAAGATTAAAGAGTATATTGTTAAACTGATATCACTTCTGGAAGTCTTTAAATTAACATTTTACTGACTCTCCCACAGTGATTCCCTTCGATTAAATATAGTTTTAAGTAAGTTCTCTGTCCCTCTAATGACCTCTCACAGGTTTTCTATGCTACGCATTTAGCAAAAAATTATTATTCCTTTTTAGAACTCTGTGTTGAGGGCAGCCTTCAGGTTAGTGTTAGATCGCTGACAGCAACTTTTGAATTTCCAAGTTGGAACACATGCTGAAATCTCAGAGCTGCTATCAACATGGCTGGGAAGTGAAGCAAACACTGGTGATTGTACTGACATCACTCTGCAGGATTCAGGGTGATATCCCTTGTGTATATTCATTTGAAAATTAAGTATCTCTCAGAAGTCCTAGGTTGTACTGTGATCCTCAGATCTATGAACTGAAAAGAAACAATTTGAATGTGTGCAATGTGTGTAATTTTTCACCATGTGCTAATATTTGCTTAATATGGGTTCTAAGAAGAAATTGAGAAGGTCATTTGAGCTGGTTCTAATAAAAGCATCTGCAAGATGAACTACTTTGGAGTGATACCTCATCCAAAGTCCTCCTTTAAAGGTGAATTGGAGGAAGATGATATTGGTGTTAAACATTTACCAGCATATTTTATCAGTTCTGAAATATAGTCAAACAAGTTTAAGGCATAGACCCTTTATATCTGGATTGCATAGTTGTACATTCTAGGCCTTTGGATGAATTTTGAAATGTGTTTTTTGGATAATTATGGAGGAAGAATGGTGAAATTCTTTCCAGGATGGACACAGTATTCTTAACATGGAGGGACTGTCCACACTTAAAAAAAAATCCTGTCCAGACTCAATATTTTTATCTTCCTTGTGGAAAGAAAATAGCAAGATTATGCTTGGAGCATAGGTGCCCTTATTTGCTACTATCACTGGCAATAATTTTGTAAATTTGCTTCAATTATTTCATTCAGCAGTGTTGGAACTTGCTGTTCAATAAGTGTTGACTTTATAAGTAATACATTTACATGCATTTTTGTTTTGGAAGATCTAATAAGGGTAGGACATGCACCATGAACGGTAAGGCCCCGGGAGTATTGAGAAACAGAGGGACCTTGGTGTACCAGTCCAGAGATTCTTAAAGGTGGCTGCACAAGTAGATAAGGTGGTGAAGAAGTATATGGGATGCTGTGTTATAGGATGTAAAAGCATTGCAGTTATGGTACAACTTTATAAAACCTTGGTTAGACCACAGCTGGAGTATTGGATGCAATTCTGGGCGCTACACTCTAGGAAGGACATGAAAGTACTGGAGAGTATGCAGAGGATATTTACTAGGAGGTGGGTGAAACCATATAAGGGTATATAGGATTATGGGGGGCATAGATAATGTGGATAGTGAGAAACTTCTTCTCCTAATGGTTATGCCCAAAACCAGAGGGTATAGACTTAAGGTGAGGGATAAGAGTTAGAGGGAGTCTAAGGAAAAATATTTTCTCTCAGAGCACCGGAAGGCACTGCCTGTGAAGATGGTGGAGGAAGATACCCTTACAACATTTAAACATTATCTGTATGAGCACGTGAATTGCCAAGGCATAGAAAGCCATAGACCAAGTGCTGGTAAATGAAATTAGTGTAGATGGATACTTGATGGTTGGCATGGATGTGGTGGACCAAAGAGCCTATTTCTGTGCTGTAAGACCCTTTGATTCCAAGTAAATTTGTTTTTGAAATGGAAGGCTCTTAAATGCAAGAAGTGCTTTGAAAATCTGTTCTTTTGTTAATATAAGCTGAGATTTCCTTCTTGATCGCTTCAATACTGATTGCAGTGTTTACAGATTTATTGAAGCTATCCTAAGTAAATAGAACTCCCAAACAACAAAAAGTGGCAGCTCAAAAGTAATTTTGTACATAGGTTTATAAAGTAGCAATATGAGATTGCTTATTTTGTATGCTTCCTTTTTATATAAAGGTATTATATTTTTTTTTACAGAAAATGGATCTTTCTCATACAGGGCACTTCCAGGGAGCACTGGGTACAAATTTGGAGTTCTTGCTAAAATAGTTAACTACATGAAGGTAATTTACTTTCATATATTACTCTTGGGGTTAATAGTTAGCATTCTTAATTTTAGATTAAAATAGACAATGAATATCTATAAGGTTCCACATTTTTATAGAAGCAATGTCAGCAAATCCAGCCTGCAGTAGTCAAGTTTCTGTGTATATCCCACGGTGTGGGGCAGTGGTGTATGGTGAAATACTTCTCCATGCTACTTGTATCTACATTCTCTCCCTCCACTCTACATTCTCTCCCTCCACTCTTACTCTCAGTGGATGATAAATATTCTTGGACTTATCTAAGATTGCAAAAATATTATCAAGTATTTCAGCTTATTTTCTCCTATCTAATGTTCCATGCTGTATATTAATTATATATTAGTTTTTTTTCATTAGATATTGATTTTTTTCTTTTAAACAGCACACCATTGACCCATTTCTTAAAAATTAAGTCTTGATTGTCTCTTCTTACAAGTAATATTCTTATCTCAAACCTCCTTTACTACTTCAACCTTTTTGAATGTTGTTGCCTCCCAAATTTCTGGCAATCTTTCAGACAAATCAATTCCGATTTCAGATCATGCCATGGGACTGAAACAATGTTAGAAAATATTTTGTGTGGCTCTCACTGTGATGTATTCTCCCTCCTTGTGCTTTTTTTCACTTGATATGATTACACTACAGGCTGTCCACCAGTTACAAATAGTTTTTGTTTTTGCAGGCGTCCATAAGTTGATTTGTTCATAAGTCGGAAAATAAACAAAATCACTCGATACAACCATACCTCCACAGTATTGTAATGAATAGTGTTGATGAAGGCCAATTAACATGAACATTTATTGATTGTCTTCCTCTATCTAGTTACAATATTACAGATTCGGGATGACCTTTGCTCAGTGGCTAGTTTTGATGAGCTTGAAGTATCAGTGCATGTTACATTGTTTAATAGAGTATCGTTGCATAAGTATCAATTGAGGTGATTGTCAGTTTCCAAAGCAACTTTCTTAAGAGACAATGGCATTTGATTACTGTGGGGAGATTACAAGTATACAGTTATTTTTTTCAAGACTGATTCTCCTTTGAATTTAATGATATTTATGGAAACATTTGTATGGGGTGCCCATAAGCCGGGCGTTTGTAATCCGAGGACGACCTTTATCTACTCCAGTGCCTTTTCTATTTTGTCCACTGCTTTTTATTTTTCTCGTGTCTTTTTCTACAGATAAACAAAAGTAAAGTACTGTGAATGCCTAAGATCTAAACCAAAAATGGAAAAACTTCGGGCATAATAGTTCAAACAGCAGTTGTTGAGAGAGAAACAGTTGATTTTTCCAGTCAATGTCCTTTCATCAGATATTCCCCAGCACTACCACGCCACCTCCACTTACCATTATTTCTCCCAATCTTTGCAGCCTCTACAACCCATCCTTTGAGTTTTGGGTCTGTTTACTTGTGCATGCCCCCTTCACTGCAGTCTACCATTCGTGACATTGTCTTAAGTTATCCTTGCTCGTAGGTTAGAGTTCCACTACTTAAGTGACTGTGTCTCTCTGCCTCCCTATTGTCTCCTTAATATTCTTGGACAAAATCTTTGGCCATATTTCTTAATATCCTTTTTTATCTCTACATCCATTTGTGTTCCTGAATCTGTTTGGCATCTTGGAACTTTGTTTTTCAATGAGAATGGCATTATGTAATATGTAAGTTATCATTAGCTTGATTAGATGTTTTTTTCAGAAGAATTAACTTTTTAAGAAAAAAACCTGAATTAAGTTTAAAAATGTATGTCATTATCTAAACCCCTGATGGTGAAGGGAGAAGAAAGAACATTTAATGTCTGTGCATTAATACAGTCATAATGAAGTAGCGTCTGGGTGGACAAGATACATTCATTATACCATTGAATGTAATTTTGCTGCCTCTGGTATGCCACAAAAGTTTATCACTTTTACATATTTTTGTCTTTACACATTAATTTCAACATACTCTTTTCACTGCCTTCATGTATTTATCTAGCTTTTCTTAAATACAGTTATGTTAATTGTCACAAATACTCCAGTGAATTACAGGTTTTTATCATTAAGAAGTTATTTCTGAATTCATCACAGACAGTTGATATGGGACAGATTTTGTTTTGGATTACTTTTTTCACTTGAAGTCTAAACACTGACAACTGCGTTGTGGGCCAGCTGAGCTGTTTCTGGATAAACTAAACACTTAGTAGCACTGCATTTATACAATGGCTCCATTTTAAAATTCTTATCCTGATTTTCAAATCCCCCTGTCGTCTTGCCCTCCCTGTTAATGAATATATTCCAGTCCTACAGCCCTCTGGGGTACCAGCACTCCAAGTTTAATCACTTGTCCATTCCCAAATTTAAACACTCCATCATTGGCAACCATGATTCAGCCGTAGAGGCCATAGATTCTGAAATTTCCTCCCTACACCTTCGTCTTTCTGTCTTTTTCCTCCATTAAGTTGTTCTTTAAATTCCACCTTATAGCCAAGTCTTCTATCGTCTGCACTAATATCTCCTTATGTATTCTTTTGGCGGCGCTCCTGAGATGGGACTGATGATATTTTGGTGTGAAAAGGGTATTAGATAAATGCATTTTTTGTTAATTAAATTTACTCTTTTATATGCAGACTCGCCACCAACGCGGAGATACCCATCCATTGACTTTGGATGAAATTCTGGATGAGACTAAACTCTTGGATATCGGCATGAGGCAGAAACAATGGTTAATGACTGAGGTGAGGCATTTGTACAACTGTTACTTGACAGGCATCCAACAAGTAACTTTAGTATTCTTCAGAATAGAAAGAAGAAAGGTTTGTAGCAGGGGATTGCAATTTTTACCAATCTACCTAACTGTATCATTGAACATTGCAAATGAAATAGAAGACAAAATTGCCTAAATTTATAAAGTACTTTTCATAACATTTAGATATATAAAAGCAGTTTATAATTAATTGTGCTAATTAAAATGTAGTCAATATTGGAGTGAAACAGCAGCCAATTTGCTCTCAGAGGGGACCATGAGTAATGAGAAACAACCAGATAACCTTATTTTGTTTGAAAGATAAACATTGGCCAGATGATAAACAGAACAATCTTGCTTTGGTGTTTTGAAATCTTTTTCATCCACTTGAGAGAGCAGATGGAGTTTGTTTATTCCAAAAGACATCTTGCCTCAAGTCTGTGAGGAAGGGATAAACTCAGGAACAGGCAGGTATAGAAACTTCAATTTTTCACACCTAGTTTGCCATTTAATTAGCTTGTGGCTGTTCTGTTTCTTAGCAATCTTCCACACCCTAACAGATGTGTTAATTATAGTTTCCAAAGCAGCTATTTTTTGAATGATGTTTTTCATAATATCATATTTGAATGACTCAACTCATAATTTTAAGCTTGCACCACTTTTTTCTGGGATCACCTACTGGTGAAGAGTGAAGTGAAAATAGTCTAAGCTATCAAGTCTTTTAAATGTCTTGAGCATCTCAGTTAAATTACCCCCCAATCTTCTAGACTCAGGAAATATAAAATTAGTCTCTGCAAACCATCCTCAGAAATAAACTTATTTAGCTTTGTTATCCTTTTATTAAATCTGAACTGCAACCATCCAAAGTAGTGTATTCTTCCTGAGTTGTAGTACACAGAACTGAACACTTTACTCTGAGTGGAATCTAACAAATGGAGTTTAACATTGCTGCAACATAACTCTCACTCTATTTTTTCCAAACCTCTTGAGATAAGGGCCTTTTCAATTTTTGTTTCCTTTTAATTTTCTTTTCATGATTTCTGTACTGAGAAATCATGAGGGCTTTGACATTGGCATTACTGAATAAAGTTTGGCATTGAGCAATATAGGGAGTTCAAAAAAGTAGATTTTAAGGACCTTCTTAACTCCTCAAACAGATGGAGAGGTTAGACTGGGACCATAAAGGCTTTAGAATCCATACCATTAGAGGAAATGTTTGCTCAGCAATTACTATTTGTTAGATAAGCAACAGCAAGTGTTGATTTAGGTGATGGTGAGTTAGGGTGTCATGAAGCATGCATACTAAAATGATGAAGTTTTGGAAAATGTCATGGAATGGCAGCATTTAAGCAAGAATTATGAGGGTGATAATGGGAAACTCTGGTTTTAATGGGGATTAGAGTATCAGAAGCGAAGGCCAATTTGTGATTGGGCAGATTGGAAGCTGCAGAAATGGCATGAGAATGGAGTCCAGAGTCCAGGGAGATAAGAATTTTAAAATGTTGAAGTAATTTGTGGGAAGTTTTTTGTCCCCAGTGGCAGAAAAAAAATGTGGATTGGAAACTGAGATATTCAAGGGTATTGGCCTGACCTGTGCTTGGCACAGTGGGAGTATGGACAATGTTCAATGGCAAGATTTTGATCGTGAATGTGGGTTGACACATTTTGTGAAGGGCAGATTAAGAAAGAATAGATGAGAATGGACTTTGCAGTGGTGATTCTTTGATTGTGATAGAGAAAAGGTTTAAATGGTAGGGTGGAACATGTTTTTGATGTAGGAGAATTTTTTAAAGTTTTTTAAATTCCCCATGGTCAATCCATGTAATCACTTCTATTCATGCAACTCTCCAAGATATCTCAGTTGCTTCAATTCTGGCATTCAGCTGTCAAGGCAATAAGATTTAGTCTGAATTCATCATCTCTTTCCTCCTTGAAACTTGCCTGTTTGACCAAGCAATTTGTCATTGCTTCTTGTAACTGTTGTGATAAGGCACCCAAGAGGCACATTAGAATGTGCTGGTAATTCAATGGCACTGCGAGCATAAAACTTATTGCTATTGATGATGGTGTCTTTTGATTTGGTCAATAGAACAGCTTGCTATTCAGTTTTTGGGGTTGCACTACAAGTGAGCCAGAAGCAGAATCTGAACGGCAGAGGTATGCTTAAAATTGTAAGATGTCCTCCTAAATTAGCCAGCAATTTACTCACAGGATTGTACATTTTAACCCTAGTTCCACATCCATCCATCATAATACCTAGATATGTCCTGTCTGCATGATGGGGAGGACTCACAGAGGTGATGGTACAGTTTACACAGTTAGGAGTGAGTAGCATTGGGTCCTCAACCTGCATGAAGCCTTGTAGCATCACATTAAGCAAGAATAAGAATACCACCTGTAGATTACCACCCACTTGTGTCCATCTGTTGATGAATCAGTATTAAACATCCCTTGTTACTTCAATGTCCATCACCACTGGTACCCCAACAGTGACTGAGCTGGATGAATCCTGGAGGACATGCCTGCCAGACTTTTAATGAGGTGGAGTACAGGGTTAACTGTGTTCGATATACATTTGTTATGTCCTAATCTAGTGCCTAGTATATGCTAGATGTCCATCTAATTTTATTCTTACTCTGGTTTTTATACTAAGAGTTTGGTACAACAACTGGCTATTTGGCTAGTTCCTTTTCTCAAAGAAACTAGTGAATCTGATGGGTTTCTGTGATAATTTGCAATTTTGTAGCTGGGATAGTTTTATATACATGAGTAGCTGTGATGGAGAATGAAGATCCAACAGAGGAAAACCATCCCATACATCTAAGCTTGGTGCTGGGCCAGCATTGTCACAGAGTATCTACTATTGCATCAATATATAAAGCTATTAATTTCATATATTACTAATTTGAGTGTCATTAGTCTGATGCAAACTCTTTTCCTACCTGGTAGAGCTCAGAGCTCCAAATCTCCATAATTATCATAAGTAGTATTACTAATGCCCTGAGAAACATTTACTTTGTGCTATCTTCCATGGAAATAGCTATGTTGGTATAATAGATGTATTTCCTGAAGTTTTTTCTGTAACATCTCTTTGCTTCTTCACAGGCACTACTAAGCAATCCAAAAATTGATGCCGCAGATGGAAAATATGCCTTTAAACCCAAGTACAACTTGAGAGATAAAAAAGCTCTTTTAAGGCTTTTGGACAAGCATGATCAGCGGGGTTTGGGAGGGATCCTCTTAGAAGACATAGAGGAAGGACTACCAAATGCACAGAAAGCTATAAAGGTATCTGAACACTTTACTCAGACTAATGAGCTGCTACATTTCCTAAATCATTACCTTACCCTCTGTCCTGAGCAGGGGTTAAGTCAGACTTTATTTTTGTATTCAAGCCTCTGGAGAGGGGGATTGAGCCACTGATCTACTGGCTGCTGCTTTGGTAAAGAATTGCTTTCTCTTGACAACTGCTTTTGTTGAAGCCCATCTATTAGCATCTTGTATGCCCAAGAAACATGTTACTCCTCCTTATTCCTGCTCTGCTGTACAACCAGGAGCCTGGAGAGGATTGGGGAAGTAAGGAAGGAATTTTTGCCCCCACCCCTCCAAAAAAACTAGTATTCTATGCAATATGGCAGCTATTATCTGCCCACCATGGACTGCCTGAGAATGAAAGAGAAATGTATACGCTCTGTAGAAATGGCATTGACCATGAGAAATTGAAATTCCTGCTTGCATATTTAGGCAACAATAGCTCTTGTGAACCATGTGATTGGTTTCTAAAAGGTGCTTGGAGCACATTGTGAGTGCTGTCTATCACTCACTAAACCTTTGGAAAGCAAGCAG
This sequence comes from Pristis pectinata, assembly GCF_009764475.1. Classification (NCBI taxonomy): domain Eukaryota; kingdom Metazoa; phylum Chordata; class Chondrichthyes; order Rhinopristiformes; family Pristidae; genus Pristis; species Pristis pectinata. The sequence goes on from NC_067406.1 coordinate 115,393,577, forward strand.
TCCCTAGCAATCAGTGTGCCCATGATGCCTACCAGTCTCTGCTGAGGAGATGAAGTCTCCTATCCTTGAGCAGAGAGAATCAGTGATGTGGGTAAAGTCGCACTGAACTGCAAACCATTAAGTATTACGTGAACCAGTCACTGCTTCCTGGATTGATATGGATGTATAATAGCTCTTCATGCAGAGCACTCTGGACATGGTGTCCACCTGAAGCTCTGCCTAGAGAAGGTGACAGATCCCTGTCACCACTCTTTTTAATAACCTTAACATACAGATATATTGAAGTAGGAGTGTTGCTACCTGAATACTTTTGGGTTGGCTCTGTGTGAAGGTGGGGTGTTGTCGGTTGAAGTGAGCCCATCTTCCACTACTCACTTGAAGTCCTGTGTAAAATTTACCTTGCTTTTAACCCCTCTTGTGTAGCCCCTACTTGCGTTGCAGACCCATGGAGACTTCCATTGAAGGATCCATGGCAAATAGATAGTCACTGGAGAAATGTTTTAGTACTCTCTGCCTCTTGATTTTCTAGCCATGTAAACCAGTCCTGTGGGCCTTGCAGCCTCAAGTCAATTACATCTGATCCCTTAACAATAGTAAGGTGGTTGATTATCCATTAAAAGCATATAGCTCAAGGTTTGCCAGCACTGTTTCCTAATTGGCCAAATGTGATACAATTTCAGTGGGAAGGTTGATAAGGAGAATTGGATATAGATTGCCAAAACATGCAGCTTGGAGGTGTTGGCACGTTGTACATGATAAAATGGGAAATCAATCCAATAGCACACAAAATTGTTGTACTATATTATAGAATTTGTGGCCCTTTATACACAAGATAGTTATATTTGAGTAATGATCATTTATGAATTAAAGGATTTAGTACTAGAAATCATGTTCATCTTTAATTTGAGAACGTATTGGGCTAGGTCTCGATGAACCCAGCTGGTGCTTTCCATTCATTCCACTGCACGAGCCCCATTTTGTGCTTGCCTTTTGAAGCATGGTGACTCCTATCATTCTCCTTACATTGTGGCTTCGATTGTTCTGCAAAGTGGAGCAGGCCATGGATCACTAGCAACAGAAACTAAAATCCTTCCCACTGTTTCTAAATAATTCTTATGATCAAAGATAATTAGAAGCAATGGAAATCACATTTATAATTTAAAATTAAATTAATATCATTGTTTTTAATTACCTATTTTTTTTTATTTGCTTGAAGTAAAACAAACCTGGTAAGTTCACAGGAGTGATTGGGGCTGTGCTGGATGGATGAGCAATTACTAGTGTAAAGCCGGTGGGTCAGCTCGGAAGTGGATCAGGCACCTTGGCTCAGGATATTATGGACCACCCGTGGAGTCAATTCTCACCCCTACAGCACATTCTCATCTGCAGTACACAAGCATGGAAGTCCCAGAATGTGCTGATGTGCATATGCAGCTAGTTGGTGGTTCTCTATGGAATCAGCACCTAGCTATCACCCTAATCTGGCCCATTGAAATATCTCACTTATAATATTGTTTAGGCTTGTAAAAGTGAGGGGGATAAACCCCACATTCATGTTGTATATTATTGATAGTTATAGGAATGCTCTACATCTCAGATGAAACATCATTGCTGTGTAAATAAACTAAAATGTTGCAATTCATAGAGCAATACATCATGGATACAGGCCCTTCGGCCCAACCAGTCCATGCCAACCACGGTGCCCACCCAGCTAGACCCAAATTCCTGCCTTCGGCCCACATCCCTCTAAGCCCTGCTCTGCATGTACCTATTTAAGTGCTTTTTAAGTGATGCTATTGTACCTGCCTCAACCACTTTCTCTGGCAGCTCATTCCATATACTCACCACCCTCTGCGTGAAAAAGTGCCCCTCAGGACCCTTTTAAATCTTCCCCCTCATCCTAAATCTGTGCCCCCTAGTTTTGGACTCCCCTACCCTGAGTAAAAGACTGTTACCATCCACTTATCTATGCCTCTCATAATTTAAAAAATTCTATAAGGTTCCCCCTCATTCTCCTATGTTCTCAGGAATAAAGACCTATCCTGGCCAACTTCTCCCTATAACCCAGGCCCTCTAGTCTTGGCAACATCCTCATAAATCTTTTCTGCATTCTTTCCAGTTTAACCACATCTTTCCTATAACAGGGTGACCAAAACTGTACACAGTACTCCAAGTGCGGCTTCACAATGACTTGTACAACTGCAACATAATGTCCCAACTCCATACTCAATGCCCTGACTGAAGAAGGCCAGCGTGCTAAACGCCTTTTTCACCACCCTGTCTACCTGTGATGCCGCTTTCAATGAGCTATGCACTTGTACTCCTAGGTCCCACTGTTCCATTACAGTCCCTGGAGCCCTACCATTCATGGTACAAGTCCTACACTGGTTTGACTTTCCAAAATGCATCACTTCACACTTATCTGTATTGAAATCGATTTGCCACTCCTCGGCCCACTTCTCTAACTGATCAAGATCCCCCTGTAATCTATGGTCTTCACCATCAACAACACTTCCTAATTTCGTGTCATCTGCAAACCTGATCAAGCTGTTGGCGACATAATTGGTAGTCAATGTTGGTCTGCACGGAGTAGACAAAAAGAGACCTGCTCAATGTCAGGAGAAGACTATCTTTCATAAAGGAAGCCAATTTCTGCCTTATATTCCACAAAGAGGGTTAATGTTCCAGTTTTTCAAAAGGTTAATCAAGGCTATTAATATTCAGTGATACCGTCTGTAGAAACCAACCACACATACTTAAGGAAAATAAACAGGAGTAAGGATAGATTTGGTGTGCAAACTTCATACCAAGCTTCTGCTGGGTGCAGAAAGGATTGTAAACATACATTTACCTCTCCAAAGGACATCGGAAGATATAAGATAATTATCAACTGCAAGTACACCTTAAGGAAAAAATAAGACTGATTACAAAAGTGACAAGTAATGAATACTGTTATAACCAAATAATTATAGGGTCTTATTCCCTCTGGAAAGGTTGTAGAGTTTTAACTTCCATGAAAGTTCCCAGATAAACCATTCTTTCTAAATACTTGTTTTAACAGTAGTCCTGACTTTTCTCAGTTTGTATTTGGTACTCTTAACCTTCATTGTTGTTTAACTTGTCTATTCTTTTTCATATCTGGTAAAGTGTGGCATGATTCACTGCTAGTTGTATCTTGCCAACTAGAAAATATCCCATTTCTGCCTACTCTCTGTTACTTGTTGATTGCTGTGTAATAAGATCTGATTGTAATCTCAATTTTGCATTCCTGTCTTCCCATAGTAACATTTCATCTCCCTTGCTAATCAAGTATCTGTTTATTCTTTCTTAAGAATATTAAGCAACTCTGCTTTCACTGCTCTTTGAGGAAGTGGGTTCCAAAAGCTCATGACACTGAAAGGAAATATTTTTCCTCATCTGTGCCTTAAATGGGTGACTCGCTTTTATGCGGTGATCCTTGGTTTTAGATTCGCGCACAAAAGGAAACATCCTCTCCAGGTCCAACAGGTCGAGACCCTTTAGGATCTTGTATATTTCAATCAAGTCCCCTCTTTTTAGAAGTTTAGAACTCCAGTGGATACAAGCCTAGCCTGTCTAACCTTTCCTCATAACACAACTCATCCCATTCCACCTATTGGTACAGTAAACTGTCTCTGAACTGCTTCCAATGCATTAATATTCTTGCTTAAGTAAAGAGACCAATGCAGTATTCCACTTATGGTCTTACCAATACCCCACTTAACTTTAGCTTAACCTCATTCTTTTTTTTAATTCAATTTCCGTAGCAATAAACAGTAACATTCTGTTAGCTTTTCTAATTACTTAGCTGCACACCAGCCTTTTGTGAATCACAAACTAGGGCATGCATATTCCTCTGTGTCTTAAGGCTTTTGCAGTCTCTCATCATTTAGATAATATGCTTTCTTTCTTTCTATCAAGATGGACAATTTCACATTTTCCCACATTGTACTCCATTTGTTAGGTCTTTGCCCACTCACTTAACCTATCTGTATCTCTCTGTAGCCTCCTTGCATCCTTGTCACAATTTACCCTGTTTACTTACCTTTGTGTCATCAGCAAATGTAACAACCATATCTTTAGTGCATTTATCTATCATTTATATTAAGTAAAAACTTGTGGTCCCCCTGTCAATCTCTATGGCCAACCAGAAAAATACCCATTTATACTCAGCTTTCTGTTAGCCAGCCAATCTCCTCTCCATGAACTTTTTATTTTCAGCAGAAATCATTGATATGCCAACGTATTAAATACTTTCAAAACTGTGTTGCCTAATTCTTTTAAATTCGTCTATGTGCTGTGCTATGTCTTTAATACATTTTTAGCAATTCCCTCTCACAGATCTTAAATTAACTGGCCTGTAGTTTATTTACTTTCAGTCTCCCTCCCTTTTTGAAAATAGGAGTTAGATTTGCTATTTTCCAATCAAATGGAACCTTTCCTGAACCCATAGTGCACAGCAAATTTAACAGTAGTTCAGCATGGTAATATACTGCTTGTTTCTTCATATTCCTTTCAGCATATCTAGACAATTGAATGTCTTTTAAGAACAGGTGCTTTATGAACAATCAAAACAAACAACTCAATTAGCATATGTTTTTACTTGTTTTATTTAAATTAATGAATTTTGAAAACGTGTATATTTGTACCTCTTATAGGTATTGGGAGACCAAATTGTTTTTGTAACACGTCCTGATAAAAAGAAGATTCTCTTCTATAATGACAAAAGTTGCCAGTTCACGATGGATGAAGGTAAGATGTTTTTAACTAATGTACTTTTCAGTCATTCGGTCAGCTTTATTTCAGTACCTATTCATACAGAACCTACTAGTGCATTGCAATATAAAGCTACCTTTAATTTGGTTGAGTGAAGATTAAAATTTTACAACAGTTTGCAAATATAGAATCTCTAACCTAAAGTACCAAGTTATTTAATAGGAGTACGATTAAACAAAAAATTGATACCAAATCACAGAAGGGAATGTGTGGAAGAATTAGAGGACAAGACATTAAAGAAGTGTAGAGCTTAGGGAGGGTTTTTCAGAGTTTGGGACGAGTGATTGGCAGTGGTGGCATAGTTAAATTCAGGAGTTTGCAAGGGGCCTGAATTGAGGGGTACAGTGATATAGAAAGCTTGTAAAACTGGGAAAGTTTCTAGAGATAAGGGGCGAGTTGGGGTGAGACTATTGATTCAACATGAATAAAAAAAAATTAAATTGAATTGTAGGGTTGGCAACAAATGTAAATCGGCAAGCAGGAGTAATTGAACCAAGGTAAGAGCGGAGAAGCATGGTTTTAGCTGAGCACAAGTAGAAGATAGATGGCTGGCCAGTAATCAGAATAGGCAAGTCTAGAGAGAACAAGGGTATGGTTGAGGCTGTCAGCAGCTGATAAGCTGACACAAACATGGAGAGGGAATTGTTATAGAATTAGGTAATTTTAGTAATAGAACAAAAATGTGAACAAAAATTTAGTTTTGCATCAAACTCCAGCACGAAGGTTGTGAATACTCTGGCTCAGTTTTGGACAAAATAGTGGGATATTGGCCAGGTGGTTGAATTTGTGGCCCAGATCAAAAACAATGTGTGGTACAGTGGTATGGCTAGTAGATCCTCCGTCTCACAGGACCAGAGACCTGGGTTCGATCCTGACCTTGGGTGCTGTTTGTGTGGATTTCGCACATTGTCCCTGTGACTGAGTGGATTTCCTCTGGTATACCTTTGTTTTTCTTACATCCCAAAGGTGTGCAGATTGGTAGGTAATTGGCCACTGTAAATTGCCCCTAGTGTGTAGGTAAGTGGTAGAATCTGGGGGGATTTGACGAGAATGTGGGGAGAATAAAAAATGGGATTAATGTAGGATTTTGTAAATAGGTGGTTGATGGTCAGCACAGACTTGGTGGGCTGAAGGGTCTGTTTCTGTGCTGTATCTCTCTATGACAATGGCTTCAGTCTTCTCTATGTTTAATTGCACAAAATATCTGCTTAGCTTATGTCAGGTGTCAGCTAAATGGTGTGACAAATTTGAGGCAGTGGAGTGGTCTAAGGAGGTATTTGAGCACAAGCTGTAATACAGTCAAATAACGTTGCTGAGAGGTAGAAATAGAAGAGTCAGTGAGGGATCTTTGAAAATGGGAGAGGTAATAGTGCAGGATTGGAAAGGGGAACCACTGCAGTGGACTCTGGCTGTGTTTTAATGAAATAAGAATGGAAATGTGCTAAAGGGTACAATTCAGTAGGGTATTAGACTAGAGATCTGGAAGGAAATTAAGTGGTCAATTGTGTAATGGGCTGCAGAAAAATTGAGAAGACTGGGGACGCATGGTTGATCATAGTTATCACAGTGGTGACGTGGCTTGGATAAAGACCTTTTCAAGGCTATTTCACAGTATTGGTTTATTATTGTCACTTGTACCGAGGTACAGTGAAAAGATTGTCTTACAAACCGATCGTACAGGTCAATTCATTACACAGTGCAGTTACATTGAGTTAGTACAAAGTGCATTGATGTAGTACGGGTAAAAACAGTAATAGTACAGAGTAAAGTGTCACAGCTACAGAGAAAGTGCAGTTCAATAAGGTGCAAGGTCACAACAAGGTAGATCGTGAGGTCATAGTCCATCTCATTGTACAAGAGAACTGTTCAATAGTCTTATCACAGTGGGGTAGAAGCTGTCCTTAAGTCTGGTGGTACGTGCCCTCAGGCTCCTGTATCTTCTATCCGATGGAAGAGGAGAGAAGAGAGAATGTCCCGGGTGGGGTCTTTGATTATGCTGGCTGCTACACCAAGACAACAAGAGGTAAAGACAGAGTCCAAGGAGGGGAGGCTGGTGTCCGTGATGCGCTGGGCTGTGTCCACAACCCTCTGCAGCTTCTTGCGGTCCTGGGCAGAGCAGTTGCTGTACCAAGCCGTGGTACAAACAGATAGGATGCTTTCTGTGGTGCATCGGTAAAAGTTGGTGAGAATCAAAGGGGACAAACCAAATTTCTTTAGCCTCCTGAGGAAGTAGAGGCGCTGGTGAGCTTTCTTGGCCGTGGCATCTATGTGATTTGACCAGGACAGGCTGTTGGTGATGTTCACACCCAGGAACATCACTATAAGCTAAACCTGAAGAGATGCATATGTTAAGTTGAGGAACCAATGGGCATGGACTTCTCATGTGACCTCATAATCAGGGAGTTTGGAGTGGGAAGGTAATTCTCAAGATCAATGAGGTTAAGGATGAATGGTGATAGCAGGTAGCCAAATGAGGTGGAAAGTAATACTTACCTCTTATTTTCCTAATCGTCTTTTGAGATGTGTGCTGGCGCTGTGTGCTTTTTAAAGATTGTGGTAATCTGCTGATGAGACTAAAACTTTGCACAACACTCCAGAAGGGGAATTACTAAAACCCAATACAATTGTAACAAGACTTTCTTCACCAACATTCTCATATGTTTAGCTATCATTGGTGGAAACTAAACAGAGTTGTGAAGAGATCAAGGACTGACCTTATAGAGATTTTAGCCATTGTACTGGAGGAAATGGATTTAAACAGCTGAAGACAACTGACAACTCTGAAGGACGGAGGCTTCCTTGCATCCCAGTTTACCAGTGAGATAATGAAGGTGGCGGATTTAGAAATTCAAGATGTTGCACTGCTGTACCTGGTAGTATTTCCTTTTATTAATGCTAAAAGTTGTTAGTGAGCAAAGCAGAGTTACTGACAGGAAGTATTTTGGACCATATTTTACTGCAACAGTGAGATTGGCAATGTATCTCTTTGTTAGGAAGGTGGCTATACCATTGCTAAAACTCCAAATTTTTCTGGATTTCAAATTCAAATACACCACAACGAGTATATTAGCAAATTAGCCACTCGGACAATCTAAGGATCAAAGTTATGGGCACAGTCGCCATCACGTTCGATGGAATAGTTTAGTGAACATAAGTTAAAATTCACAAATTCTTATCTACAGTTAAGCTCTGTATTAAATGCTGATGTCCTGCTAAATGCATGCAGTGACTTAAAATTAGTTGAGTCGAATAAATAAATGAGTAAAGACTTGTCTTTTTTGATTTGAGACAGGTGACATATTTGCAGGAAAGTTGCTATCACAGATTTAAAATGATGATCTTCCAAGTATAATACATTTGATTTTGGCTTCCATTTCCTTGAGGATCTAAGAAGACTAAATTGCACCATTATAATGGGTCACCCCATTATAAGAAGGATGTGGAGAGGGTGCAGAAGGGGTTTACCAGGATGCTGCAGGATTAGAGGGTATGAGTTATAAGGAAAGGTTGGACAAACTTGGGTTGTTCTCCTGAGAGCAACAGAAGCTGAGGGGAGATCTGGTAGAGGTTTTTAAAGTTATGAGAGGCATAGATAGGGTAGACAGTCAGAATCTTTTCCCCAGGGTAGAAATGTCAAACACCTGAGGACATGCTTTTATGGTTAATGCGACGTGAGGGGCAAGTTTTTTACGCAGAGAGTGGTAAGTGCCTGGAATGGGTTACCAGGGGTAGTAGTGGAAGCAGGCAGTTTGGTGGAGTTTAAGAGGCTTTTGGATAGACACATGAATATAAAGGTAATGGAGGGATGTGCATGATACACAGAAGGAGGACATTTAGTTTAAATTGGCATCAAGATCAGCACAACATAGTGGGCCACGTGGCCTGTTCAGTGCTGTACTGTTCTATGTTCTATTACTAGGTCACCAGTACCATTTTTCTGAACTCTGTGACAGAGGTATAAAAACTAACTTGATTATCAAAATGCAGTTGCTATTCAGTCATAAAGAAGAATGGAGTGGTGTTATAGGATAAGACACACTCTGTGAGTTCTTTCTTTTATGCTGTTTGTGAATCTTTGATACTGATTCTGAGTATTTATTTGATAAATATCATCCAGTCCTAAAGCTACCAATTACAATGGTTGAACTTACTTGCATTCTGGCATTCATTTACTGTCACACCCAACTTGCTGCTTTGTTGAGGCCTATAGAACAGAGCAGCAGAGTGCATGTACCCTCCCAGCTGCAGAAATGTTGGTACTTTATTGTGCTTTGCATGTAATGTATCTGGATGGTTTCATTGCCATTAAACAGTGTGAACCTGCCAGCAATATCAGAATTTTCAGGCAACCTTGTGCAAGTGTTGTCAGTGAGTTCCCACAAACCATTTAGCTGTGCTTGAATGCTGAACAACTCATGGAGTTCCATGAGGGAGCAGGAGCTTCGGCTAATTGCCTAACACTTTCCTTATGAACTTGTCATTTAAAATTTGCATTGGGTCTTAAGGAGGCACAAGGGATATTCTTCTGCTGATTTTAAAAGAAAGGGATGGCTACAAGGGACTGTCGTAGAGTTTGTTAATCTAAAGGTACTTCTAGGTGGGTTATTAGTTTTACCAAATTTTTAAATCTTTCCAAGAATTTATTTTGAATCTCTATTGGCTTGTTAACTATTTTAAAATTGTTTCAGTTTTATTTTTGAGTTACTTATAATTTCTTTTTATGTTTTGTCCCTTTTATGCTGTCATACTCTTATGTGTGCAGGGCTGCATAATGCAGAATCCTTCCAAGGTTTCCACAAACGCCTGCTGGGAGAATTTTGAACAAAAGCTTATTTTTAACTGAAGTCAGCAGCAACGTCAGTTGGTTGATTCTGACCATTCAATCCATTCTTTTCATTAACAACTAGGAATAAAAACTCAATGATGATAATAACAATCAAGCCTTTATTTTGATGTAGAATTTCAGAAGTTGTGGAGAAGCATTCCAGTGGATTCTATGGATGAAGAGAAGATTGAAGAGTATTTGAAAAGACAGGGCATTTCTTCAATGCAGGAGACAGGACCAAAGAAGGTGGTATGTTCCTTTCCATTTTGGGTATCTCGCTTGAGACAGCACAAATAACCCCACACAACTTTTAACGTCATGTGTGCTGTCATCTGATCCTCCATATCTAGAGATGAAGAGTAAAAAAAAAGCATGGATGTAATGATTTCTTTTAGTAATATGGCTCTAAAATTCATATTATGCGACTCCTAAATAATGCATTCAATTCAACCAGGCTTAAGTGCTGTATACTGCATCATCACTTCTTCCCTGACCCAGCCCCCACCATAGTGTCATTTGCCCAATCAGTTGCCAAACCTATTTTCCATTTCTTTTCCATCATTGATGTAATATCTACCTGATTCATTAACTCCAAATGGGAATTCCGTTGTTTTGGAACTCAGTTTTTTTGAAAGAGTTTCTCTTATAAATTTTTGCACCATTGCCTCGCATCTTGTATCAATATAATGGCAAGGGCCTTGGACTATATGTATCATCTGCACATTTCTACACCATTGTTTTTGCATGGATATAAAAAATCATTACAAAAGGATATGTCCCAAAATGTTTTCTTTGGGACAGCACAGTTTGTTTCCTTTCACCTTGGAAAGACTGCCCTTCACCCCTGAACTGTTGCACTTTATTATGTTTGCCTTAATTCCAGTTCCCCTAATCTTTTCTAGTAATTTCCTTTAAGGCATCAAATCCACTTTATTTTCCCCATCTATCATTTAGGTTTCCTTTTTAAGGAATTCCGTGAAATAAGTCAAGCACCATCATTCCTGTGCTTGCGAGTTCTAACCATTTTTCTTTTTATCTATATATTGATAATTTAATCCTGAATTATATAAATTGTTCTCCCATCAAAGTTAATTCTACTGACCTGTGGCTAACTGGAGAAACTGTAGATTTTTGTTAAAACGTGTACAATATTGACTAATCTCCAGGGTATCAAGATTCAATAGAGCAGTGCAAAATAATTGATAGAGTTTTGGCAACTTCATTCCTTGGGGTCCCAAAATGTTTATCAGTGACCCTTGGCACTGTGCTTGCATTTGAAGCCTAATTAGTTCTTTGGCCTCTAATTATTTTAACATTAATGTTAGGCAGAAATGCTCAATTGGTTTATCTCTTCCTTTAACTAAACTTTAGTAGAACTTCCTTTGCATTTTGTATTGGCGTCCACCTATACCATTTTGCACTGTGAATAAACAAAAACATCAGCACTCTGCAATCTAGTTTCTGCATCTTGACATTAGAAAATTGTTCAATTCTTTAAAGCTACTTTAAACAAACTGGACTATCCTTGTGAATAAAAATACATATTTGCACTAGTATAAAGCTAATGCAGAGTAATGAAGAACAAGGTCAGCAATCAACAGGTCCAACATAAACTGATTTGTAAAACTATTAGTATCTCTTTGGTATTTTAATTTTCCTAACACACTGAGAGATGAAGGAATAAGAGACGAAGATAACAAAAAGGAAACTACCAATCAGAGAAAGGAAAGATACCCTAAACTAATTTAAATAAACCAAACAACATTTGCTTTCATATTGGAAATTCAAAACCCAAGAAACATTTGAGGTGAAACTTTAAGGGTATCAGTTCTGGATTAAAATTGATAACAAATTGATATCTCTTGACTGCTCAAGTTTTGAATAAGGACTTCCTGTGGTTTAGTTGCTTATGTTGCTGATTTTGTAAGTAAGCTCAGAAGTTTGAAAGGACTTTTTCTTGGAGAGTCTGACATATCTTTTCATAAATAGTTGCAGGTTAACAATAAAATTGGATTTTAAATTATATTTTAAGTTGTACAAGGCACTGGTGTGGATAAACTTTGAGTGCACATTGAGTATAACATTGTAGGTAGTGAACAAGATAACATTGTTATCTAAATTAATGCATCTAGGCAATGAGCAGTGACTCGAGCCTGAGGTTGCTTTACTGTACAGATAGTATTTGAAATAAGTTTACAGGATTCTTAAAGGACTTGAACCCCAGCATTGTGTTTAAGATTGGTACAAATGAAGAGAAAATCTTAAATTAAATTGGTACAGATTTCAGGGTTCCATTGATTGCACACATTGTGGAATTTAGTTTGTCACTCACACGTTTGGAATGAGAGCTAACATCCCAGACAGATATAAAAACAGAGGTCAGACAGCATCTGTGGAAAGAGAACCAGAGATTAGTTTATGTACTGTGTGCTGTATTAGGATCATGTTATTGGAATAATATTGAAAACACTGGAAGTAGCATAGTCACCAGTGTTAGCAAATACAAATAATGAGACCTTTTATCATGGAACGGCAGATTGTGTATGTCTCTCTGTTGATCTGTGTGAGCATATCTCAACACTGTGTGTATCTTTTACCCTCAATACACACTGCCATGCTTTCAGTACTCATGGCCTTGCCCTCACCTTCCTCATTTGTCTTTTTGCTGCTTTCATTTCCCTTGCTTCTCTCATGGCTCTGTCCTGCTTTCCCTCTACCTTTGTCCTCTAATCTTCTATACCCACCCCTTGTATGTTTTTGCTTTATTAGCAGTCAACATATTAAATAGTCAGTCATTTGTTACCCATTAAAATGAAGACCACTGTACCTTAAAAATATGTATATCTATTTCAGGTATCTGTTCAGAAGAGGAAAAAGTCTGCTTCTCAGAGAAAAAGGAAATTCAAGGCACATAATAATCATATGGCAGGGCTTCTGGAAGACTACTCTGAAGGAGTATCTAGCAAAGAATAGCCATACTGAACGAGGAAGTAGCATGATACTTGAAAAGGAACTGAATAATGCAGCAAAAGTGCTGTGATTGGAGCACAGTGCAGGAAGACTGATCATAGCCTTTCCATTGAGATCCTTTAGTTCTGTTACTTAAATCTACTGCTCTTTGTGTGTCTTATTAGACAGTTTTTTGAAACCAGCATTATCAATTCTGGAGTTAACTTATAGGATTTGGACAATACACTTTGTTTCTGTTTTTGGTTTGATTCTTGCTCAGTAAAATGTGATGTCTACATCGTGGGTTCGTATCTTTTTCTTCTGGAATTCTGAAGTGTTTTGGGGGGGTATTGTACAATAAAAACAAGCATTTATAAATATCAAAAATAATAAGTCTTAAGAACTGATTCATAGTGGATGCCCTGATTTTAACAACATCTTGGAGCCATAAATCATTTTGCACAGAATGACCAAGAAACTCTCTTGAGCTGCTCCCACTCTACCTTCATCACGTTGCAGAAATTTGGCAGTCTTCTGAGTTTCGGTATAGATTAATTCAATGCAACAATATTAAACATATGCCTTTGGATTGATGATTGTACAGTCCTATACCATTCCCAATTAAGCATTTTTTTAAAGTACAGGTTTTTAGCCTAGTACCTTGGAATTTCATAGAAATGACAAGCAGTTCTAATTTGCCACTTTCCATAAACTACTAATGAATGTACACATAAAGACATTTAAATTAACAACATTAAATCAAATAAAAAGCTCTGCTTTTTTCTGGCAGCCAAATTTTCCTATTTATTTTGATGGGTCTGTTGTACTTGTTCCAAGTCTGCCTGGGGAGCGTGCACCAGCCTGAGTTATCCAATGGTGAAGTGCAAGTGTCGCAGGGCCACCAATGGCAAGGCAGAAGGTGTCCTTCAGCAAATGCCCAATTGCAAATTTGAGCAGATTTCATTGGAAGAAATGGCCTATTATCTCTTGATTAAGAAGAAATTTGCATAAATCTGATAGCAGTGCAATAATTTCTTGCTTCAATACAAATGAATTCTGTCATCAAATATCAATATCAACAGAAAACAATATTTTTACCAGCTGTAATAATGAATCCTATTGCACTGCGCATAAGGCATGGAATGCTTGGAAGGATGGTCTGATCACCAGACGTTGTGCCTCATTGAAACATCAGCAGATTAACCCATGGGACAGTTGTGAGTATACGTAGGAGTTGCTAGTAACTTAGAGCGAGTGTGAGCAGACTCACTGAGTCGGTGAGGCTGGCTGGCAACCACTCTTCTCCCACACACAGTTTTTGTCCATTTCCAACTTGGGAACAGTTCAGGTAATGAACAGTTCTCAGGAATAGAAGCCTGTCATAACCTGGGGACTGCCTATATCTAGCTCTATTGACAATGCCAAGTTTGCTGCCACAATAAACAGTACAAGTGAGTGTGCGAAGTTGCCAAGGGACAGTACTAGATTAAATGGTTGGGAAGGAAAAACTGAAAGCAGGATTTCAATTTGGGATGTGTGAAGTTATCTACTTTGAAGCTAAGAAAGTTAGATCAGACTATTTTCTAAACGATGAGAAACCAGATGCTAATTGGCAGACCCCAATAATAATTTATAAGACTAATGGAGTGTTACCTTTATCTTGGGGTCAGGAATACAAGTGGAAAAAAGTAATGCTACAATTGTATAGAGCTTTTACTGTCTCTAGAATTCGGTGGTCAGTTCTGAGCACCACCCCTCAACAAGCATCAATCTTGGAGTGGGAGCGGTTTAAATTTGCTGGCAAAATACTGGGGTTTAGCAGGTTAAATTATGAGGGTGGATATTTGAGGAGATTTGGTATGTCACCAAAGACTTGCAAATTTCTATAGATGTATGGTGGAGAGCATTCTGACTGGTTGCATCACTGCCTGGTACGGAGGCTCCAATGCACAGGATCGCAAGAAGCTGCAGAGGGTTGCAGACTCATCCAGCTCCATCACGGGCACAACCCTCCCTGCCATCGAAGACATCTTCAAGAGGCGGTGCCTCAAGAAGGCGGCATCCATCACTGAGGACCCTCACCATCTGGGATATGCCGCCTTCTTGTTACTACCATCGGGGAGGAGGTACAGGAGCCTGAAGACCCACACTCAGCGATTTAAGAATAGCTCCTTGCCCTCTGCCATCAGATTTCTGAATGGTCCATGAACACTACCTCATTATTCCTTTTTTTTGCACTATTTATTTATTTTTGTAATTTATAGTAATTTTATGTCTTTGTACTGTACTGCTGCCACCAAAAAACAAATTTCACAATGTACGTCAGTGATAATAAACCTGACTTTGATTCTGATAACAAAATAAAGGGTGAAAATAATAATTCCATTTGTTTCCATTATCTTTGTAGGCAGTGCACTCAAGACACATTCTGCTTTGTAAAGTGTTTCTATTTTAATTTCTTCATGTTGTCTTCGATTCTTTTGCCAGTTATCTTAGTCTCTGAATCCTCCCATAACCATCACTTCTGTCATAGGACCAGTTAGTCTTCATTTACTCCATGAAAGATCATTGTCGATATTTCTCATAAACCCAAGCCTTTAATACATCCTCTCAGATCTTCTTACCCAAGTCTGCATGTTCTGTTTCTCTGGTTATTTACAGGCTGTGGGCATTACTGGCAAAGCCAGCAATTATTGGCCAGCCCTAGTTGTCAAGGAGTGACCGCCTTGAATCACTGAAGCCCTTCTGGTGGGAGACCTTTTCCTACCAAGGACCCAGGGCCTATAGGCATGTAGCAATGAAATTTACATTGGAGATCAGTGCTAGGGGAAGCCACAAGGACATGGATTCAGGACTGCAAGAAGTTCCAATGGGAAGAGTTTCCTATCTGGTACAATGAGGTTTTACTGAAACTAATTTAATTCAATGATTACAATATCTCTGTTACCTGTGAGTTAAGTGGATAAAATCAACCAGGAGGGTTGCCAGATCACTGACAAAGATATCTTGAAGCAGAAGACTAACTCATGGGGGAGAGTGAATGGATAGCATAACATGATAATTGTGGAGGACTCTTGGGGAAAGATAACAGTGTTGCTGAAGAAGGTTAAATCCTACATTAGAACACCGAACAGTACAACACAGAACAGGCCCTTTGGCCCACAATGTTGTGCTGACATAGCTATTCCCTCCTACCTACAGAATGCCCATATCCCTCTATTTTCCTCTCATTCATGTGCTCATCCAAATCCCTCTTAAAAGCCTCCAATGAATTTACCTCCACTACCCTATCAGGCAACGCATTCCAGGCATCCACCACTCTCTCAGTTAAAAACGTACCCCTCACGTCTATTCTGAACCTACCCCCTCTCACCTTAAATGCATGCCCTCTGGTATTGCATCTCTCAATAATGGGAAAATGATATTGCTTGTCCACCCTATCTATGCCCCTCATAATTTTATACACTTCCAACAGATCACCCCTCAGCCTCCGCTGCTCCAGAGAAAAGAACCCGTTTATCCAGCCTCTCCTGATAGCACATGCCCTCTAATCCAGGCAGCATCCTCGTACACCTCCTCTGCACCCTCTCTAAAGCCTCGGCCTCCTTCCTATAGTGAGGTGACCAGAATTTCACGGAATACTCTAAATGCGGCCTAACCAGAGTTCTATAGAGATGTATCATAACTTCTTGACTCCTATAATCAATTCCCCGATTAATAAATGCAAGAATTCCATAAGCCTTCTTAACCACCCTGTCTACCTGTGTAGCCACTTTCAATGAGTGATGGACTTGCACCCCAAAGTCTGTCTGCTCTTCAACACTGTTAAGGGTTTTGTCCTTAAGAGTGTACTGTCTCTTGACATTAGTCCTACCAAGGTGCAACACCTCACATTTATCCTGGTTAAACTCCATCATTGTATGTTGCCTACCTGGTACCAGAATGAAGAAACATCTCAAACTGGTTTGAAAGGATATTGGGGAATGAGAGGGAGGCCTATATTTAATTAACAGCCATTCAAACATTTGTCTTGTTCTTTGTACACGACTGAGTTCACTGTATTGTTTCAAAGGCAGAAATGAGTTTTAGCTACTAAGGTTTTAGATTGGGTAATGCTGACTTTCAGGTGATGAGACAGACTGTCCATAATAAACTGGAAAATTCACTCAAAGAAAAGATGGTTGTAGAGTATCGGAATGGTTTCAGAAAAGAATTTGGGTTGATACAGGATCAGTTTTTACAACTAAGTCGCAAGATTTTAAATTGAGAAAAAAGTGCCATTGATGACTAAAGAGGTAGCAAAACAATAAAAGCGTATATAAGGCAAAAACATGCAGATCCTGGTGACAGGGAGAGATGCAAAGAATAGCAAAAGTGACAAAACAATGTTAAATTCTACAAATAACAAGTAGGAAGAGAAACTTGCAAGGGATATATTTCAAGTATATTAGGAAAAAGGTGTGGATATATCAGGCACCTTAAAAATGTATAGCAGTGATAGTGTAAATTAAAACAAGGGCAGAAATAGTGAATGAATACATGTGTATTCACATTAGATGAAAAAGACTGAAGTTAAAATGCAGTTATAAAATTCCATAAGTTAGACAATACAATTGTGAGCAGTTCAGAACACCACTCCTCAGAAAGAATATGGTGGCCTAATCCCCCAAGATCCTACAAAAACTGGTGCCCAATCAATATCTAACTATAAATAAACTGATTGTACTTATAATAGTTCACTTGCTTCTCAGGATTAAGGGAAGGAATATCTATGAGAACAAACATTCTAAGATGAGATATCTTTATTAGTCACATGTACATCGAAACACACAGTGAAATGCATCTTTTGCATAGTGTTCTGGGGGCAGCCCGCAAGCGTCGCCACATTTCCGGCGCCAACATAGCATGCCCACAACTTCCTGACCCGCACGTCTTTGGAATGTGGGAGGAAACCGGAGCACCCGGAGGAAACCCATGCAGACACAGGGAGAACGTACAAACTCATTACAGACAGCGGCCGGAATTGAACAGGGGTCGCTGGCGCTGTAAACCGATACGCTAACTGCTTACTTCAACCTAGTATCACCAATTTTTAAATAGCAACCGCAGCAGTATAAACGTGTGTCCATATGATCCTTTAAACTAAGTAATGATTCCAGACTGAAAGAAGATTCAAGCAGGATAAGTAAGGCTTGTAGGGTCACGTCACTGCAGATTATTTCATCACCTACTTACAAAGTATCTGTCAGTTAATACTGTTGATGACATTTCCTTATGTAAACTTAGTCTGCTGTTGAAGCTGTCTCCAATTTGCTCAGTCAATGTTATCAAGTACAGATGTAAAAATGATTCTTCTATGAACCAATAGGTGCAGCAGTTTGTATTGAGAATGAGAAGGTTGGTCTCCATCATCACCTTTGTCTTGCAAGGTATGACTTCTGTCAGTGGAGAGAGTTCCATTGGTTTCAATTTTATTTGGGCTCCTTGATGCCACATGTGGCCTGAGGGTACCATGACATCAAGAAAAATCGCTCTCACGTTGCCTCTGGAATTCAATTCTTCAGTCCATGTTTGAGGCTTCTGAAACTGAACCTGTGTATAACCTTGTCCTCTGGAAAGCTGGCACTTAGATAATCTTTTTCTCCTGACCTGGCTGGTGTACTGATCCCACCCTTGAGCTGAGCTCTAAATTGAATGCAGTGTCAGTTTCCGAGCTGATGGCTTGTAGTGGTAAATCAAGTGATAGTGTGCCTCCGTCCTCAGTTTCTCCTCACTCCTCCACCACTGTCTTACCGGGAGGCAGTTCTTGATTATGTAAAAGTCATGAGAGTAGGGGTCTGGAAAGAGAGGGGGGAAAGTAAGAAGTGAATATTTATGCCATCTTCAGAGGATGTTGTGGGGTGAGAGAGAAGCGTCAGAAGTACACTTTCATCTTGTGTGATCTCCACCTTGCAGCTTTCTGTGGAGTCAGTAATGACCCTTCCAGTAACTGTGAACACTGACTCCTCTGAGGGGATAAGGAGATGCAGCAACACCTCTTCCTGCTGGTTAGTTGCTGCTCCCTGGGATTATCCACCACCTTGTCCTGTAAGAAAGAGTGAACAATTTTAGGTATGGTACATTTTAGATGTGGTCCATGAAAATGCATTCACTGACCTGGACCATTAGTGTAATGTCATTGAACTTCTTGCACAGAGTGATACAGCATGGAAACAGTATTTTGACCCAATGAGATTATGCCAACCATCAAGCACCAATCTGCACTATTCCAACAGTAATCCCATTATATTCTCCCTACATTCCCATCAACCTCTCTCTATCACTCCACCTACACAGAAGGACAGTTTACAGCAGCCTATTAACCTCCCAGTCTGCATGTCTTTGGGATGTGGGCAAAAACCAAAGCACTGGGAGCACAGAGAGGAGGTGCAAACTCCAAACAGACAGCAACAGGGGTCAGGATTGAGCCCAAGTCACTGGAACTGTGAGGCAGCAGCTCTACTGGCTCCACCACTGTGTTGCCTGTACTCTAGCCCTCCAGTTATAAAGCCTGGCAGCCTTTTTTTTGTACTTACTGCTACATTTTACTGAGCTATGTGCCTAGAATCCTAAATATGTTCAGGCCTCCACAGTTCCTACTTTTCACCTTTTAAATAACACTCAGATCTATCTCTTTAGATCCGCAATGGATGACCTCACACCTGCATTGAAATACATTTGCCACAGACTTGGCCATGTGTTTAATCTATTCGTGTCTTTTCATATTCTTATATTTCCTTCAATACTACTCACTCAATACTAACACATTCTTTGTGTTATTGGCAGACCCATTTACATGGTTCCCTCTGTTATCACTCAACAATGATTAGTTGAGTCCTTAGTTCAGATGCATATGGAACATCATTTGTTACTTTCTTACATTTGAAGTACATGGACTCTTGACCTCACAATCTACTGTATCATGGCCCTTGCACTTTACTGTCTACCTCCACTGCGCTTTCTCTGTAACTGTAACACTATATTCTGCATTCTGTTATTGATTTTCCCTTGTACTACCTTGATGTACTGATGTTGTGAAATGATCTGTATGGATGGCATGCAAACCTCTGTACATGTGACAATAATAAATAAATTACCAATTACTCACCATGCTACATACCTTTACCATTTAACCAATCTTCTAATCAGGTAATTAATTTGCCTTTGGTCCCATGCACTTTCTAAGTCTCTCACACAGAATCATGACAGTGATTGTGATCATATTAAAGAGATTCAATGAAATAATAATCCCCTGACTACTGCCTTAGTTACATCCATATAAAATGCAATTGAGTTTGCTAGCCATAGCCTAACCTTTACAGATCTGTGTTGGTTCTCTCCAATTGACTTCTTCAACCACTAATCATTCTATCCATAAGTATATATAAATCAATAATTTCCCCAAAACAGACTTTGGACTAATGTCCATAATATCCTGTTTTTCCCTCTTTCTCTTAAATGTTATATTTGCAATTTTTATTTCAGGGAAAAAAAATTTAAATCATGAAAGCTTTGGAAGATTATTCAGGAAACATCTAATATTTCTACTTTCTCTAAAATCCCAGGGTACAAAACATCAAGTCCTGAGATTTGTACTTGAGTGCAATATTCATTTCTAATACAGTTTTCTTGTTTGTGTTAACTTAGTGGAATTCTAGTCCTTGACTTTTCATTAATTTCCCTCGAAAGTCAAGTATATTATTTCTTTCCTCTAATGTGAGAAGACATTCCTCAGCAAATCTGTCATTTTCTTGTTCAGTACTAGAGATAGGAAAAAATCAAGAGTAAACAATGACCTCCTTTTGTCAATATTGTCGACTGTATCTGATCAATTTGTTTTTCCTTTCGATGGTGAGAAAGAGGACAATGATAAGGAATGTGGGCCAATGAAGCATTGGGGATGGAAGGGATCCTTAGATAGAGCACTTTTGTTGAGATGGTCTCTGAGAACTTGGGATGATAGGGTCTGCTAGCCAACTCCTCTTCTTCCCACTCCTGCACATGCTGCTGCCCTGATGGTGGTAAAGATTTATTATGGTAAAATTGTGGTTCATGCAGCAAGTGACGCTAATTCTGAGGGACATGCAGTAAGTTCAACTGGAGTGATCCAGGCATGAACTGCAGCTAGAGCCCACTGACTGCTCACTTGCATTCCTTGTGTAGCATGTCTCATTATAGATAAGCTCTGCAGTTCTTGACAGGAGCCATGACCCACCAAACTACAGATAATCTTTGTTACCTGGCAGTTTGGAATAAAGGCAGCATGGACGACTGCTACATAACTGGTCATCAGTGCTGTTGGGCTAGCAAGCTCAGTACATCATGATAGAATTGCCTGAGATCAAAAACAATCTGCCAACTGAGGGAGTTGAATTCCTTTCAAATGATATGCATGCAATATGCAGACTTCATTCCACTGGGAATTTGCCATTTGTATAAAAAGCTACAGTCTTGTCCTGCTTGTCTTAGTCAATGGAAGAAGAGATGTAGGCATTACTGAGGAATGGTCTTCAACCTGAAATGTAGCTCTGATTCTCTCTCCACACATGCTACTTGACCCGCTGAGTGTTTCCAGCATTTTCTGTTTCTGTTGCAGGTTTCTAGCAGCAGCAGTTTTTTTGATTTTCATGAGATATTGTCCTGGGTAGGGAGCTGCAAGAAGTGACACTGGCATCATCTCACTAAAGATAGCTGACGTTTCCAGTCTACAGTTTTAGAGTAAGTTGATGAAGAAGTAATGAGTGCTTCCATTATAATCTTCAGAAACTTTCTCAACTCAAGGATCCCTTCTTTAGAATAAAAGGAGCTCATGGAAGCTCTAACTTTGACAACCGCAGATGGTGCGGGCCTTGGTGTAGTAGGAGGCTCAACCTGTAGCTATAGCAGCTGGATTAGCTCATTGATAACTTCCTTAGTGAGCTGAAGGTGTCTGACCAGTTACTCATCAGTTAAGTTCACGTGGGGGGAGTGCTCCTTGCACGTGAGTCATGGTGCGGTGCCCCCTTTCTCACAGCAGCCCCTGCCCCCAATGCATTCTTCGTCACCTTCCTTCCTCATCTTCCAGTCCCAAAGGTAATTACACATTTCTGAGGCCATTAACAGCACAACAACAACAGAATCTTTGTGTCTGGACAGTGACAGAATGATAAAATAAACCACAAAACACCCAAAGTTATCTGGCGTCCTGAAATGATAAGCCATCAATCAAGCCATAAGTGTTCTGTCATCCCTTTGAGTATTACTGGTGAGGGACCTATCTTGTTCTTTAGTGCCATGTGTTTCAAGGTAGGTTTCGCACATGTGAGTCATTGGGGAAAACAATATTGAAAACAGTTCTCACATTAAATAAGGTGTGGTGCTGTTGGTATAAACTGTGCACCTACTGGTATTAAAAAGCAGTGGCTCACTTTCAGTTAGAACGTGTATGCACATCTTCCTGAAGGCCAAAAAGTTACCGTCTCCATCGTCTCACCCTGCCAAAATGGGTGCCACATAACTAACTTCCTTAGCTCATACCTTTGGAGAATATCTTTTTGTGTTACTCATACCCCTTCAAAGCTGAATGGTAAGACATATGGTGCCTTGAAGCTCGATCTGAATCGTTAAGCTGATTTATTTCACAGGCAGACTAAAGTAAGCAGACTAAATAACAGTCAAAGTAAATTCCACTTATTTAACTCCAGCTCATTTCTCCCCTCAGAAAGGTGGAGAAAAAAATGTATATTATGCATTCTGTTGCTTTCTTGAACTGACTCACTTTCTGTACCGCTTCTTATTGTAGCAACAAATCCCCTGTATTTTCAGCTGCAGTTTCTGGGCAAGAACTGTGCTGAAGAGTTCTTATTTAAAATCTTAAACAAGCTTAATACATTAAACATGGATTTTTTTCAATCTCTTTGTAAGTTCTGAATTGAGAATTTAGAATCACATTCATCACAGTGGATGTGAATAAGCTAACCTAAATTATTGATTGTCCCTGACCTATGGATCAGACAATTATCTGGAAGCTCTGTCTGCATTTTTTCATTGTAACTTAGGTAGGAACCCAGAGAAGACATTAGAAATACTAAACAGGGAACCCTCATATAAATTCTATCCCTGTGTGAAATAGAATATGAATTGCAATGTTCAACAAATTGTCACATCTAGTTTTAATACCTACAGAAGATTAAAACTGGTATAAACTCATTTTATTTTTTTCTCTTTAAACGTAACTTAATTCCGAAGTCCTTTCTTGAGGTAGTGTTCATAAATTCTAAAGAAGTGACATGTAATGGCCAGATGTGTGGTCAGTAAACATCTATTTCTGTGCAAGGATTACCTGAGGATTTTTTCTGACTGGATTACCAAAAGATTACGCATTATGTGAGTACTAGGACAAAAATAGCAAATTAGTCTACCCATTCATTAATATTTAAGGCAGCTTAGATTACGGATTAAACCGCTGATCAGAAAGCCACAGGACTGATTCAGACAAGACCAGACGTTCCCTTTGAAAGAAAATTCCCCGCAATTTGCATCAGGTGAATTTTCTGAAATTAATTTAAATTTCTTCATGTAAATAATGTTTTCTTAAGCTTCTAGCAATCTCTGCTTTACTAGAAAAAAAGCAAACTATTTTATTAATAATGCTCAATGGTTATATTCAAAATATTGATAATTAAGTGCTTGCATCAATGGATAAGAGTAAAAGTTAAATAATGTTGGTGTGGCTCTTTGTTCAATGCTATTAAATATTTTTGTTTTCAATGCCTCAGAACGATACTCCAGGTTTAGTCTCAGAGTGGTCTCATCAGGGTCTGTTGGTCTTGAAAAAGAAATAGAAATAATTGGTATTTGGACATGGAATTAATCAATCAGTTTTATTTTCCCAGTTGGCTAAAACTACTATAGCTCTTAGTTTACATATTGAAAATAACAGATTCACCAATGCCAGTTTTTAAAATCAGAAACAGTCTCTCCTTCTTTCCACAATCACATATCACACATCTACATTATAGATTGACATTCATTTTCCTGTATTTAATGCTAGCTATGATTCTGATTTAAATTTTAAATATATTGAAAGATTTCCAGAATTTTCTAATTACTTTTTTACAATAGAGCTAATCTTCAATTATCCTGCCACTCCACTGTGTGTTATCACAATTCTTTTCTTCCCTTTCTCAATGCCGTTTGTGATGAATTAGCAGAATTGACATACTGTAAGCAGGAAAGGATGGAGGTAATTAAGTCAAGAAGTAAGTCTGTAATTTAGTTATTAAGTCAGTAAATAAACTAACAGGCAAGATCATAGTTTTCTCTTCTTTCATCCAAGCCACATATAAATATGGTGAAAAGCCAAGCTCCAGTGCAGATCCCTGCCAACTGGAACATCTTTTCATTATTTGCTCTCCAGCTCCTACTACCTTGTCAATTCTCCAGCCAGGTTGAAAGTTTTTCTCTGGTTCCATGAGCTTACGTGTTATTATCTCTTGGGTGGACCTTTATTGAACAGTGATGTCCTGTAATGACTTTTGATGCATCTTTTCATATTATTTGTTTCTGATCATGTGAACAACGTTGTATTTATTGCCTGTCCCTGAGTGATCAGGGAAGATAGTGGTGGTCCTCATGTTAAACCCACTGTGGCTGGTGATGATGACACAGAGGTGCTTGATGGGGGATTATAGGAGGTTGACCTGTGATGAAGAAGGAATGGCAATATTGCGCAGGTCAGGATCTTAGGTGATTTTGAGGGAAATTTAGAAGTGATGACATTCTCATGACTTTTCTGCTCTTTTCTTTCTGAGTAACAGTTACAGGGAAGTGCACTGCATGAGTTGCTGAAATATATCGTATAGATTGCACATAATGTAGGTCTAATGTGTGGGTGATGGGGTTGAGCACCTTATGTATCTTGTTCCCATTTGGTACTCATGCAGTATAACACACTAATAACTTAAGCCTTATGTATAATGCAGTTGCATTTAGGTTATCCATTTTATCACTGAGTATCCAGCACATGAGCCATGATGTAGATGTGGAGATCCAGTTAATTTCTAGTCACTGATGACTCCCTATGATGTTGGTAATGGAGAGCTCACTGGTGGCTGTGCCATGTAAAGGTCAAAATACTGTTAAGTAGTTCTTTTGTTCAAGATTTTCATTTCTTTGCAATAAGTGGCTCAACTGTTACCTGTAACCTTTTATTGACCATCAATATAGCATAAATGAACAATTACCAATGCAAACAAACTTATTTCTAATCTTCAGGTAATCCTTGTACCATATCTTACTACATAAAAGTTAGTGTAACTCTGTGGTAGGTTCTCTCTGAGTCAGAATTAATCCAAGTCCCACCCAACCACAGCCAAACCAAACTCCATGGCCTAGATCATGGTCAATCCAAACTCAACCTGACCTTAGCCAATCCAAACCCCTCTCAACCATGGCGAATCCAAGCTCCATCCAACCTCACCCAATCCAAGCCCCACCCTGCTATAACTAATCCAAGCCCCACCTGACCACTGCCAATCCCAACTCAACCTGACAATGGCCAATCCAAATCTCTCCTGCCTGTGGCCAATCTAAGCCCAACCCAACTGACCACATACTTGGCCAATCCAATCCTCATCTGACAAGGGCTAATCCAAACTCAATCTAACCCTAGCCAATCCAAGCCCCATCCAATCATGGTGTTATCCCTCACTATCTGACAAAACTTCCAGGCAAATAATCACATTGAACAGAATTCTGTTTCCAAATTAATTTACTAATGCATGCATATACTGATTGCTTAACATGCATCATTACATTTACTTTCTATTACCAAGCTGGATATTACCTGCACACTTGCAGACTGACCAGGTTCACAAAGAGGGATTTTTCCTGATTACCTCTTCCTTTGCGATAGTTGGTCTCTGGAGTTGTCACTGCTGACACCTTGTGAAACCTTTTTATAAATTCTTTCACCTACTCTCCAGGTGCCTCCTGATATCTTTACAGCCAACCACAGGGTTATAAGTCTTCTTTTCCCATATATGTACTTGCTTCTAACTTCTTCACATACTGTCTCCACCTCTAACCTTGAACTTATCTCTTGGCTTTGCAATCTATCAGGCTGTTCATTCATAATGAGTTTAACAGACAAGATACATCTGTTCTATTGTGTAGTACTGATTAGTTGAGATCACTCTATGCTTCGCATTGCTCTGAGTCTGAACTTTCTACCTAGCCAACTCCTTGACTGGAAAAGCTCCACTCCTAGAGCCTGTTAGGATACTTGACAATGGCCAATCCAAATCTGACCAATCCCTACCTGACCACAGGTAATCCAAACCCCACAACGCCCACAACCAATCAAACCTGAACTGTGCCCAAACACTTGCAAGGTTTTTCTATCCCCCCTTCCCCTCCCGAACACAAGCAGCAGCAACCATCACTTTAAATATAACTATCCCAAAGATGCTATTGATCCGTTTGAGGAGGAATCACCAAATACTGTCAAGAGCAGTGGCCACATGCAGTAGTACAAAGTAAATCATCCTGACCTGGAGAAAGCACAGCACGACTGGACCTAACTTGCTCCTGAATGTCTTATCAAAAATGCACCTGCAATCAGCAAATTATTATATCTTTTTGTGTATGGTATTGCATTTCATACCATCATTTGGTAAGTGAATGCAGTTAGTGTGTTAGAAAAAAAATAAAGGAAATGATAAAAAAAAAGAAAAAAAAATGCACCTGACCCGACTCAGACCTGACAGAAATAGTCAGGTCCTGCTAGGTTTGACTGGGGAACCAAACTCTATTTTTTCCTATTGACATCAGCATTAGACATAAGGAGGTAAAAAATGTGGTAAAATGCCTAGTTCACAAGATACGGCTCAGATCAATTAATATGTTCAAGAAATTATTGTGTTAGTTAAATGCAGTAATACATATAAAAGATAAGTAAACTCAGTAATACATATAAAAGATTAGTAAGAAAGAAACATCAGTTATCAAGAGACACACCAGTTCTCAAAAGAAGAATAACAACTCTCACATGACCTAGATTACACAATCAGAGAAAACACCAGTTTATACAGCAGTAGAGAAGTATACGCAGTTCTCACATCCCTTCTGTTGTCAGTGACCTCTAACGTCAGGGATCTAAGAGTACCTTAACGTCAATAACCCTTGGTACTGCTCATGATCCTGGCCTGAACAAAGAGTCAATTCAATTAATTCAGAAGCTGGAGAAAATAAAGAGTTCTCAAGAGAAGACAACGTTCACACATCCCTACTGCTATTAGGGACTGTTCAATGATGGAGTGTGGGAGTATCTTCCCTTTTAGTCCTTGGCATTGTTTGTGATCCTCGTCTGAAGATGAGATCCAAATTTCAGCGGAAAAATTACTTCTTTAGTGTGCATGAACAAATAATTGACAAATTACTATAGCATCCAGCCTTTCCCATGTTGTTTACCATATTCTTGGCACAGAAGTCATTACACCCTAGAATTTTGCAATGCTAGTACGCAGCGGTTCTAATAAACTAAGTAGAATATACAATTTCACTATTTAAAATTGTTTGCAAAGTGCTTGCTTTCTTCTGCATCATACTACAGAACTGCTCTTTATCCACCTTGTTTAGCATGGTTATGGAGCCACTTAGTACCTAACCCTCTATTTGTCTGCGTGAATTATTCTGTGATTACTGCACCCAAAACTGTCACGGACAAATGCATTTGCAACAGACGGATTTCTGACATAGGTTGTCCTTCATATTGGCTCTTCCTCATATGTCCCAGACCCAGCTTAGCTGCTATCTCCTTCGATATTCAGCAAACTCAGTGTTGGTACTATTCACATTGCAGTCTCCCACCCAAAGTACATTCTATGCCCTTTCTGCTGCAGACATTTCTTTTGTGCTATTCAATATACTATACTCTAAGATATCTTTTGTACTGAAGCTACCTTTGGGCTATGGTCCCTTATTTTTGATGGTCGTTTGGACTGATTAAATCAGCACCCCCAGATGTCTAGCAAACGTACACATCAAACTCAGCCTCTGTGGCTTGCCATTCTCACAGGGCCAGGGAGATTTTAGTTTGGACTCATGGTTTCAAGGTAAAGAGCAATTGTTTAAAGCCCAGGTACGCAGAAGTTTCTTCTCACAGAGAGTGGTGAGTCTCCGGAAGTCTCGCCCCAGAAGGATTGTGGAGGCTAGTTCATTAGAAGTATTTAAAGTAGAAGTAGATACATTTTGGAAAGCTCGGGGACTGAGCGTGATGGGGATCTGACACAGAGGAGGAGTTGAGGCCTGGGGTAGGTCAGCCGTGATCATATTGAATGGGGGTGCAGGCTTGAGGGGGCTGGTGGCCAACCCCTGCTCCTACCTTCTTGTGTTCTAAAGGTTTTTGCCTTCTCCCAGCTCCTGCTGGAATGGTACCTTGGCCTGGAATTTGCAGTTGTAATAATAAAGCTATCAGTGCTCAAAATTGCTCTGTAAAAGTGATTGCTTTGCATATGTGGTTAAAAGAAGTAATCTATCAGTAATGCTTTATTTTTACTTTATTCCAATTAAAGAAAGTGCATTTGAAGAAGTTCACATTCACACTTGATCTTCTACCATACAACATCCTGCATGCATACCTCATAGTTCTTCAAAGTTGTGCCACATATTTTGGGAAAACAAACATTTCAGCAATTCAATCAAAACAAATCCACATCATTATCTGTAACTCTGAGGATTGTTTGCTTCTGCTCAGCTATATAAATCTTATGTTTCCTTCTGTTAAGTTATGAGGAGAGGCAAGACAGGACACCTCGACCCATAGAATCCACTTCCTGTGCCACGTGAGACCTCCAGAAAGATAGGCAAAGAAACAACCACGTTTGTCGGAACTGTCAGCAGCTGTAGAAGCTTGAGATCAAGATTTCAGAGATTGAGTTGTTGCTAGTGTCAATGCAGTATATCCCTGAGGCTGAGAGCTGGTGTATCATAGGCTTCAGGAGATCCTCAAACCACACGAAATGTGCAAATGGAAAAATGTGCAAGTGGAGGACCCACAGGGATAATGCAGGAGGTCCCTGGGTGCATCTAATTATGGGCAACCAGTCAGGTTATTCTGGTGGGGGCAATAATTTCTCTGGAATTATAGCCAGAGCCAAATAGATGACGTCTTAGGTAACACAGCTGCCCAGGGGGTGAGAAGAGGAAGGTCAGAAAAGTAATATTAATAGGGGATTCACTACTTAGGGGAAAGCCTGATGTTTCTGCTGCCACAGATGTGATTTCAGAAAGATATGCTGCTTCTCTGGCACTCATATTCTTCAGCCTTTCATGGGGGACCTTCCTCACAGGGTCAGCAATTTGCCTCCCAGATCACCAGTAACCCACTGACAACCATCCTGCACTGCTCCATCCTGGACGCTGGGGTCAGCAGACTGCAGGTTATCTAGGACACCTGTGTGGACCCAAGAGGAATAGAAGTAGCTGTCCAACAACCAGACTACAGCAGCAGAGGGGACAATATGACATAGCACTAGGCCACCAAAACCCATCTACCAGGTAGTCTAAAGAGAACAATTCTAAGGTGTTTAATTTGTTAGATTGCAAAAGATTTTCAAGACACATTGAAGTGTGTTCTCACTTAAGGAACATGACATCCTTCAGTATGCAGAGATAAGTTACACAGATGTAGCAGCTGCTGGCATAGCTACATATCTATGATGTCTTCTCTATGCATTTTATGTCAATGTGCTTCAGGTCAATTGAGACTGTTGCAAGACTGACCTCAGACTGTTCCACAAAAGTTGTCATCTGAAGACTTAAACTCCAATTCATCAGCAAAAATGTGGGTTGCGAGATAAATGGCATCATTAAGTGCAAATTAGAGACTGGGAAAATGCAGCAGCAGACTTACTGCAGCAGTCCATGTGGATATGAAATAAATTGATGTGATAATCACCATGCTATTCTGCCAATATTGAGTCGATTCCTGTCTCAAATTCTTCTCACTTGCTTGGTCTGCTCTTCCAATACCTATAACAGTAGCTTCTAAGGGAGGGACACCAATGAGTAGCTAAAGAATATAAGCATGATCCAATAGCCAGGATGCTGAAACTTACAATGCTCTTCACCTCCACCCAGACAGCAGTCCAAGCACAAGAGCATGTCCAAAAGTTGTCTAGCAGAATTTTACATATCTCTGACATTATAGGGTTATAAAGTCCAAGCCTGTGAAGCCATTGCTGATCAGAGATGTCCGCCTATGATCAAGTAGCTCTAAAGCCTTCATAGTGGGTACTTGTATGCTTTCTGTGCTGTGCTACCTGATCCTCCTTGAGTTCCATGCAACACCTAGTCCAAAGCCTCTGTGACCACTGAGGCACCAATTGAATCAACAGAATCAGCTGCAACAAGCACTCCCTGGTAGTCTGGAGTACCAGGTGGACTCTGAGAGCCACTGACTAATATGCAGACTGTTGTAAAGCTGACCTACAGGGTCTCCCAGTGTCAGCAGAGTGCACGTTTAAATGGTGAACACAGCAAGATACAGCGCACCGTGACCCTAGTTCTTCTCAGATTGTTCCACAAAAGTTGTTGTCTGAACCTTTGAGCTCCAATTCACGAGCAAAAATGTGGGTTGCAAGATAACTGGCATCATTAAGTGTGTATTAGAGACTAGGAAACATCAGGCCCACTGATGTGGATCACAGCCAAAAATGCCCAGTCCATTTTATGAATGGTGTGATTTGACACAGAAATGTTCTGGTGGTATTGACTATGGATTCAACATTTAGGCTGTAATATTTTATCCATTAAAGCAGCACGGCTGTTAATCAGAAACAGATGTGTTCTAATGCATCTGGATATTGCTTATTGAGCAGAGAAACGAGACAAGAAGACACGGAAGGAAGTTACTGGAGAGCAAGCAGAAGGAAAGATAAGAAATGTGGCTTGGACAATAGAAAGATTACAATAGTTTCATATGAACAGCAATCTACAATATAATTCCTGCAATTCTGAGGTAAGAGTAAATGTGTAGAAAATTGACGATGATGTGTTATTGTCCTTCACAGGATGAATTACTCCAGGTTTGTCCTGCTGACCATTGTCATCTCATTTATTGAGGATTCCATTTCCACCTCCTGTGTTGTTGATCAATTCACTGTAAAGAATGGATTTGACCAAAAGAGAGTAAGTTGTTTCTTATGTTTTAATTAAATTTAATTACATTTTAATTAATTAAAAAATGTTAAAAATTCCAGTGGCAAATGCAGGATTTCAGATCTTGTGTCAGGTTGCTGTTCACACACCGCCAGTCAAATTGGATCTTGGTTCCGTGGTAGGAGAAAGAAGTTGGGAGTTGAGTGAGTGAGAAATGTACACCCACTCCATCTATAGCTTGTAAATCAGAAGATATGTGGGACTGGAAAGGAAAGACATAAAAGAGAGGGTTAAGCATGGATATACTGTCTCAGCCTTGGCTTTGATCAGTGGCATCATTGGTCAAAAGGCATCACTCGGGATGCTGTGATGCCTGCTCCAATTACGTTAACATTCCTTTCTCCAGCGGAGTAAAGTGTATTCACACGTTTTTTCCTCTCATTGATTTGTTGTTGCTGGTACCAATGATTCTGTGGCATCTTCTCTTGCATGAGAGAGGACAGTAAAGGTTATGCTATGTGTTTGTGCAGTGGGCTTGAGAGTTGACAGAGTGTGAAAAGTGTGAGATGTTGTAGGAAGGTTGGTGTACAGCTATGTGAAAATGCAGCATGTAAGATCCCGTCCTTCATCTGGTGCCCATTTACCACTCATGAATCCTTCCATTAGTGCCACAATGTCATTGATTTACTCAGCATATGGTGACAGCAGGATCAGCAGTTGGAACGACTCCTGGGACTGACATGAAAGAACCTGACGCAACCCTGGTCTCAGTCCTTACTGACGGAGAATGCTGGTGGTTTTGAAGATTCATTCACGATCCATAAGTGTGAGGTCCCTTGAACTTGTTGAAGTGGTGCTTCCAATTCTTTGAAGCCACATTCCTGGCTCTGATGTCTCTTCCCACTGCCACTGGCTGGAAGACCAACATCTTGGGAGTTTGCCAGAAATTCTAGGTGGTGACGGTCTGCCTCTACAAAAATAAATAATCATCATTAACTTAAGTTTATTTCATTGTTCCAGTCTTTTTTTAAAGACTGGAACAATGAAAGAAACAACTGCTTTGAGCTGCTTGCATAGTTTCTCTCGTGGCTCCACCAATCCCATGCTGGAGAACCCCAAGAGAATTCCAGACAGATGGTACAAACTAAAGCCAAACAGGACAGACTTCATGGAGAGAAAACGTACATTAATCCTGAATGAATTTTTAAATTGTATTTGTAAACATTTGTAAGTCAGCATAGAACTACAGTTTCTACATTTCATAAATTGCAGTATGCTGGAAAGTGGTATGCTCTGGCGAAGAAGGACCCTGAGGGGCTCTTCCTTCAGGACAACATCTCAGCTGAATACTTTGTGGATGATGAAGGAACTATGACAGCCTCTTCAAAGGGAAGAGTAAAACTTTTTGGGTGAGTTCCATTTTACCACCATTTAGGATTGATGCTAAGTAGGTCCTAGCAAGGTCCAAACTAATTAGCATTTAATTTACTTGATTTTCAATGTTCCTCCTTTAAGACTCTATTACTTAGCTGCAAGATTCAGTTGGAACATGAATAAGGTTAATAAAAAGAAACAACTTATAATTTCTCTATTATTATGAAATAGAACACCTCTAACTGGGGCAAATTAAATTTCCACATGTTCCTTTTTTAACTATTTGCACAAGGATTCTAATTAATTTTGGCTTTCTAGTTTGAATGTACACTAACTTATATCATTTGACAAATCTACCACCAGATTACCTTAGGAACCCGAGTACTCAAAGCATGCACTTTTTAAGCCGTTCTGCTGAATGATAAGAGATGAGCAAATCAGAAAGGAATTATATAAAACCATATCCCTCAAAGTGATCTGCTTTATCTCCTGGGACATAAAGTATTATCAGATGAAAAAAAATCTCCACTGTTCATGTTTTAACTTTGTAACTGCTGCTGTCTACTTGAATTAAGTGGTTGTCCATTTACCGGTAGGTTCTGGGTGATCTGCGCAGATATGGCAGCTCAGTATAACGTACCTAATCCTCAAGAACCAGGAAAAATGGAAATGACTTACCAGGGGCTTGCAAGCTACCTGTCCAGTGGAGGTAAGTGAATGGCAGCATTTATATTTTTATATTGACTAGCCTAAGTTTAATGATTAAATCTAAGTAGTTTAATTCCCCATTGATTCCCTTTAATAGATACATTTTTGTAAATTTGTTTTGCTGGATAGTTGTAATCATTTCCTTCTACCAGCAGCTATGATACTGAGACCTTATAGCAAATCCAGGTCTACAGAGTGAGCTCTCATAATAGTCGACTAAAGCCCCAGTGTGCTAGACTGGAAGCTTGCATGCAGTTCCACACAGGCAGAAGTCATTGGCTGACTTGCTGATATAAGAAATAACCTTGCCAGCAATACCATATCCTGGGAGCATTCTAAGCGAAAATCAATGTATGTAATTAGGACCTGCAGTTTTTAGAGGGCACGTATTCCATTTGCACTGCACTAACCTTTAGTGCTAGCCAGCAAGAAGGCCCTCTTATCAGCCTATTTAAAAATATTATGCTATACTTGTGGTTTAGTCTCTGGTTTCATATTTCTGCACAAACTTCTAGTGCTTCTTACAATGTTTTATCTCTTTTGTGCATTCACTATGCCAGAACAGTGACTAAATTTCCACAGGTGATTTAATGATTTTGCTTAATGTTTAATGCTTCACAAATAGATTCACTCCTGAAACGGGTGGTCAGGTAGGGCTGACTTTGGAGATGGACGATGAAGGGGGTTTCCATCTGCTCACAGTGAAGAAACTCAAGGTTCTCAGATGTTGCTTGTCCATTTTGATTGGTTATAGGCCAGGGATTCCATGAGTGGGTGAGAGTGTTATTTTTTTTCAAGGAGGCTTTGAGAACATCCATGAAGTGTTTCCTTTATTCACCCGGCAATCTCTTGCCATGTGGAAGGTTGGAGTAGAGTGCCTATTTCAGGAGACTGGTGTTGGGTATGTGAATAACGTTGCCTACCCATTGTGTTTGAAGCATTTGTAGAGCATGGACTGACACAACACAAAGCTCATGACTACCCGACAGCAGTGATTCCCGCCTTCTTGTACAATTCAGAGACATGGACTACCTACAGCAGGCACCACAAAGCATTGGAGAGATACCACGGACGTTGCCTCTGCCAAATCCTCCAAATCCACTGAGAGGATAAACAAACCAGCAACAGTGTTCTCTCCCAGTCCAAGTCCCAGCATCAAGGTTCTAATCGCTCAACCAGCTCCAATGAGCAGCCCATATCATTCACTCACATATCAGATGCCAAAAAACAAAACTCTGGTGGAACTCAGCAAGTCATGCAGGACCTGTGGAGGGAAGTAGATTCTACTCCAATCTCTGTGTGGCAAGCATTTGGGGAACACCTCTTCCGATTCAACATAACTGAGGAAGAATCTATGGTGCACCTCCACTTTATTAAGGAGGCTGTCACAAATCTAATCTCAAATCAGAGCATCCTCAGCACCGCCTATGGGTATTGCTGTGACCCTTACCTTTAAAGTTTAAGATAAAACAAAAGGACATATATTTATGGTAAGGGGTAAGAGATTTCGAGTAGATCTGAGGGCGACATTTTCCACCTAGAGAGTGGTACCTGGAATAAACTGCCTGAGAGAGTGTTGGAAGCAGAATCACTGACAGCACTTGAATTATCAAAGCATAGAAGGCTATTGGCCAAGCACTGGAATACAAATGGGTGCCCTCTGGCTGGCGTGGACCTGGTGCCTGTTTCCATCTTGTATCACTCCATGACTTTTTGCTACCAGTTCCTTTCGGCCTGCAACATTTGGAAGTTCACAGTCACAGCCAGAGTACTGAGGCTCTTTAGACCAGGGAAAAACTTTCATTTCTTTCTCCAGTGACACAGAGAAACAGGTCAAGAGAGCTCTGACTTTGGACACACAGCAGACTTCCCCATATCCATTGTCTGTGTGTCTCTTCTAATCACCTTCAAATTACAATTGCAGACAACATATCAGACATGTCCCTGCCCACCACTGTGGCATCTTTCATGACACTTTCATCCTGTGATAGTCCTCAGTGCTGCTTTTATTTGAGACACAGACTTCCTGCTCAGATGGGATTAAAATTCTTCTGAATATGCTTATAATGAGAGCTGCTTTGCAATTAAGAATATCACTGACTAATCATTTACTGGGCTCAAGCAGTTCTGCGCCTGATTGGACATGGGTTGTTCACTCCATAGGCGACAGCTTCACCTTCACCAGGATCTGGCCCTTCCCATCAGCAATGTGAACAGGTGAGGGCACTTTAAGATTAAAGATAAGAAAGAGAGGAGGAAGATGAGGAGGAGAGAGAGAGAGCCACCAACCACTGAACCCCCTACCAGCCACTTCTTTGAGCAGCAGACTAATTAAGGAAACCTTCAGCTAAGTCAGCCCTCCAATTCTTCATTCAGTAACTGTGCCCACAATTTCTAACCCTTTTCTTACTGCCAGATTGTTTTCTCCTAAGCACACAGTGAGCAGCACAGTAATGCAGCTGATAGGGCTGCTCCCTCACAGTGCCAGAGACCTGGGTTCAATCCTGACCTCGGGTCCTGTCTGTGTGGAGTTCGCACGTTCTCCCTGTGACCGCATGGTCTTCCTCCAGGTGTTTTGGTTCCCTCCCACATCCCAATGAGGTGCAGGTTGTTACCTTATTAGTCACTGTAAATTGCCTCTAGTGTGCAGGTGAGTGGGAGAATCTGGGGGGGGGGTGGGAGGTTGTTGAGAACGTGGGGAGAATAAAAAATGGGATAAATGTAGGATTAGTGTAAAAGTGTGGTTGACGGTCTCGAAGGGCCTGCTTCTCTGCCCATATCCCTATGTCTCTATGACTCCATAACAAAGGCAAAAATCACCTGAGCTTCAACTGACCTTAGAGGACAACCTTGGGCTGCTCTGGCATGGAGTGCAGGAGTGTGCACCAGCTGATTGAATGACACCAGGCCTGCAGTGGGTGATGGTCTGATAGGTGAAGCAGATCCACTCTAAATGTGAGAAAGAGCATCAAAGACTTCTCCCATGGAGCGAATACAGTTCTGGAGTGAGCTGGCGTTCAGGAAGCCCCTTTCAAAAGTGGCCTTAATGAGAATTGTGGGCAGCTGTGCTTTAGTATTAGCAGTGTGAACTGCCTTACTAGTCTTATTCGTTTCTGTGGCACCAGTGTGTTAGCACAGTGCTACCTGAACTTTTATGATTTTAGCTTGTGGTGTGATGGAACCCATGTTGCCAGTTTTGACTAAGTTAGTAACTCTCGCACCTTTAGTCAATAGGTTTTAAGTTCATTGCTCATTGAAAGACATGAGCAGAATAATCTACACTGAGACTCCAGATAAGTACAATGGACGTGCTGCACTGTTAGTTGTGCAGCCTTAGATGTGACATTAAACTGAGACCTATCTATTCAAGTTCTCTTGGCAGAATTTGAAAGTGGAGAATTTCAAAGGGGAGCTGTTCCCAATCTCACCCTCACTCAACAAGACTGAAAGTGATCCACTTGTACTACATTACTGCTTCTGGGAGCTTACCGTGTGCAGATGCCTGCTGTATTTCTTACATTGCAGCATCTGTGACACTTTAAGATGTACTTCTTTGACGTGCAATAATATGACGTGCTGTATAAATGTGTGCACTTCTTTTATCTGTGTCAGGATGGTCATTAGATTTTTCCATTATGGCGAGTTCCACTTTAGTGTTGATGGAACCGACCACTTGTCAGGCAGAAAGATTTCTTCGCTACATGAAGTGTCTTGCCACATGTTGGAATTGGACAGTCCTCAGTGACATGTCTACACTCTTTGGTGGACTGTTCAGGGCACTGAGCATTTTCGCATATAAAGGCAAAATAAAACTGAGATACTCAGCCCATCAAACAGTATCTGTGGAGTGTGAAATAGAATTAACATTTCAGGTCAAGCTCTTTGGGCCGAAGGCTATGATGAAGTTCTGATGTCCTGGATTATGGCTGCAAGCTTTCTTTGCTAAATTATGCCTTTGAACTCTGCTTCAGAGTTTTCTGCAACAGAACCAGTCTGTGATCTCATCCTCTGGTGAGTTGGTACCAGTGGCACATGTTTCTCTGCTCGATTTCCTGAATGTTTGAGCATGGGAGTGGGGTGGAGAATTAGAGTGTCAGGAAATGGAAAGCTCAGGATCACGCCTGCAGATTGAATGCAGGTTCTCTGCAAAGCAATCATCCAACCTGCGTCTGGTGTCTCCCGTGTAGAGGACACTGGATTGTGAACACTGAATACGGTAGACTGGAGTGGAAGAAGTGAAAATGAATCCTCCGTTCCACTCCCATTTTGACCTATCTGTCTGTAGCCTCCTGTACTTCTATCATGAGTCCCAGTGCAAGCTTGGGGAACAGTACCTCATCTTCCTCTTGGGATTTTGCAGAATCCCAGACTCAGTATCAAATTCTCCAACTTTAGCAACCTTGTTCTTTCTGTCTGTATCAGATCTGGCCATCTCTCCAATAGTCCATCTCTGATTTTGGCTCAGTTTTTCTCTCTCTATTGGTATAGCCTGGGTTGCCAGGCATATCAAACAGCCCTGCTATTGGTAACATTTAACACAAGGAAGCATAATCTATCTCCAACTGCCATGGTAAACTATCAGCTCTCACCCTATCCCAGATACACCTTTTGTTTTATCGTCACTCCCCCATCTTCTCTGCAACTTAAAGCAGACTTGTTTTCTGTCTTTCCCAGTTCTGAATCAGGGTATCAGACCAATAACTCTGTTTCTCTTTCCACAGATGCTGCCTGATCTGCTGAGTGGTTTCAGTATTTTCTGTTTTCACATTCAGGTTGCAGGTTGTTGAAGAGTGCAGTACCACAAAGATCACTGCTAAACCCTCAGTAATTTACATTCCATCTGAATGACTTTTTTGAGAACACTGAATGCATCCAAATTTGCAAGTGATGCAAGCTGAATTGGAGAAGTTGGTTGTAAGGAAAATGCCTTATGCCTGAAAAGTGAAGTTGTTCACTTTGGAAGGGAGAATGAAGAAAAACAGAATGTTTTAAGGTAGTGAGAAACCAGTAAATTCTGGTTTATAGAGTGATCTCAGAATATTGGCACATGAAATGTAGGAAGTTAACATTTAATAAACATTTAGGATGGCAAAAGATATGTGGAATTCTATTGCAAGTTGGTCTGAGTTAAAGGCCAAGAAGATCACACCAACAGTACTCAGTGTTAGCTTGGTTTCCATCACTAAGCAGAATATATTTGCCATGGAAGTGGTACAGCAAACATTCACTAGATTGATTAATGGAATCTGAATTTTGCACACTGGGGAGAGATTGATTAAATGGTTCCATTTTAACTGGAGATTAAAAAAAATGGAGATCATGTTGAAACGTAAGGTTCTCATTTGACAGGATAAGAAGCTGAGAGAATATTCCTGTGGTCAGACTGTCTAGAAGCAAGGGGCACAGTGCTAGATAGACCCAAAACTTCTTTGCACAGAGAGCTGTGAATGTTTGGAATTCTTCATCCCTGAATATAATGGAAGCTCTGTCACTGAGCTTAATCGATGTTGAGTCACAGATATTTGGACACAAAGGAATCAAAAGATATGGAAACTGAGTTACATCATGGACAGGGTGGAGAATCGGCGTTGATTTCATCAGATAGTAGAAAGGCTTGATGGACTGCAAGGCCTAATATTCTACTTGTTTTTGAAAAATAATCTTAAAGTTCTCCAGACTCTATTCCCCCGTCACATAGGTGTACAATCTTCAATTTCTTTAACAAGGATCAGAATGATCTTCAGGTCCTATACTTCTCTTCCAATCAGTCACTACTGCCATCCTTAGAAATAAAATTTCCATGTCTCCATGAAAGAAGCTGAACCTATTTTTTACCTTAAACTTCTTTAAACCCACTTGCATCCTTTAGATAAAAGGTACTGCAATGGATATATGTTGGGATTATCACTGAATCAAACATCTTCTGATCTTGTAATTCTTTTGTTACTCAGGGAAAAAAATATCCTATAGTATCTGCAATATATAATGTATACTTGTATAATGAATGAATTTTTCAGTAATAGTGGATCTTTTGTTATGTTGAAAAACTCCTCTTTCCAAATGTAAATATTTAGATTCAGCTTATATCATTTGAAAGTTGTGGTATTGAATGTAAAGTTATCAGATACTAAACAGTGTTTATGCTGCCTAGGTGATCACTACTGGGTGATTGACACTGATTATGATAACTATGCCATCACATATGCCTGCCGTAGACAGAAGGCAGATGGAACCTGTGATGATGGCTATGCCCTCATCTTCTCCCGCAACCCACATGGTCTTCCACCAAACATCCAGCGCATCGTTCGCCAGAAACAGGAAGAAATTTGCCTCTCCGGGCAGTTTGAACCAGTGCTGCAATCAGGTGAGTAGAATTAAGCTCTGTTAAAAATGAATAGAAACAAAGACAATTTTTAAAGAGAGCCCATTGTCGATGAGTGAACTAGGGCAAGTCAGCCCAACAGTGCAACAATGGAATGGCTGTTCGCAGCTATATCGCAATGTGGTGGTCAGGGTGATGGGTATCTGGAGCTTACAGTGGAGTTATTTAAATCTCTGATTACAGCATAAACCATTTTCTGATACTCAGCAACTAATTCACCACATGATAAAGGCGACTCAGAACTTGTGACGTTAATGGCCGACACGAACCCTTCAGCAGCACCAAGTAGCCATCTCACCATTTACACACTGGTTTGATATGGATTATCTCTGGTTAATGTCTGGCTTGTTACTGACTTGAATCTTAATATTGACATCTGAGAAGTTTTGCTGCTGCTGCTTCACTGTTCTTGGCTGCCTTCTAATCTGCTCGATTGCTGCACTTCCACTAACTGTGGGTTGGTGGGAAGAGCAGTAACAGTGTGAGCAGGGGGCAAGTAGCCAGCATGAGAATGAAGGGTAAATCATGATGAAATGGACCATTAGGGAGCAGTTGGCTTCACTTAAAGACAACATATGAAGCACATAAAAGGCGGTACCCTCAAGCTATGCCACCAACTGCAATCATAACCCAAGCTCCCTATCGGGTCATGGACTATGCTGTTTATACCTCTGAGAATCTCTGGGATTACCTTTAATGTAACGGAATCCTTTCAGGCTACAACAGGTTTCATCGATGACAAAACACAGTTTACAATCCACCACAATATCAGAGAGGTTACCAAGCTTCTCTGTCCCAAAAGGCTTAGATATCTTTTCCCACACACAGAGTGACACAGAACAGAGGAGTTCATATTGCAGGATCCAAATTGGAAGAGACTGTACTCAGATTACCTGGTGTGCTGCCTATCTTCCTGAATTGAGAACATTATGTAGTACTGGTAGCATCAGACTTGTATTTCACTCCAATCTATAACCTCAAGCCTTGAAAAACCTCTCACAATCGGAGGAGCAATTCTGGTTCAATGGGGAGTAGAGAAGACCATGCTGGGAACAGCCCCACATAAACATAGAGGTGAGATGCCAACCTGATGTCTTCGATATGATGCAATATCTTCCACTTGCCTGAATGTATCCACGCAACTCAACACCATCTGGGCCAAACCATCAAATTTGCTTGATGCCCAATCCTTCACCATTAGCTCAGTTTTTCCACAACTGCTGGACTATGGTTGCTGCATAGCTTGTCTTCAAAATGCATTGCAGCAACTTCTTAGATGTCCACTGCCCTCTGCCCCCAGCCGCCACCCTATAAACCACGGTCCCCATCACCTAATAGGCTGTGGACAACAGGAAAATGGTAATGTCACAACCTACAAGCTTCCCTTCTAGTCACACGCTATTGTGACTTGGAAATATATCGCTATGTCTTCATCTATATTGGATCAAAATCCCAGAAAGCCCTACATGACAGCAATTTGAAAATATATTTGCAAAACTACATTTGTTCAAGAAGGTGGCTCGCAGGTGCAGGCTAAGTAGCACATAATAAAGGCACAGGAGGAATGGGAGATGTGAGGGGTAGGTCTGTGGGTTGTGGGGGTTGGGGTCCAAGGGACAGCTTTCGAAAGTGAAAAATACATATTAAAGAGGACTTACTTGAGGGGGGGGGGTTCCTAGACCTGTCCTGCTTGAGGTTGGCTTCAAGACTGGCGCAAGCAAGATTGGCAATCAACGGGTCAGATGCACGGTGGACCTGCATGGAAAATTTGCAGACTTTGTGGACCTTGCAGTCCATCTCTATTTCATTAATGATAACTTAAATTGTAATTATACTGTTTTCCGTATAAATGAACTATGGAGATTTAGGATCAATATTTATATTAAAATACCAAAACATTGTTGCTGTCAAGAGTTGTAACTAAACTAAATAGCTGAAAATTATATTTAATTGTATTTTTTTTCAGGTGCTTGTCCTTAAAGTTCCTAATGGGAGAGACAACTTGTCTGAAGCAGGAGCATGGAGTTTCACTATAAAGCTGTTACATTGAGGGAGGTGGCACCAATAGATGCAAAAACCTTGTAGATCCCTTTAAAATTTATGGTTCAGAAGTAGTTGGCTTACACAATCTAAAGCTTTTTTTTGTATTTTTAATAGCAGACATTAATAAAAAGTGTTCTAAATTGCTGCCCATAATACTAATAAAATCTTGGCATTAAACAATAATTTAAACTGAAATGAGCTTCAGTATAATTTCCTCCTTGTCAAATTGTAGACAAATGTGGTTGTCTTGTAGGAAGAACTACGATAAAGACCATTCATTCTCAAACAATTGTGGAAAAAGCATTGTTGGTGTCATAGAGTGTGTGTATCCAGAGACGGACATAACTGTGACTTTTACCAATAAATGTATCTGCTGAAAGATTTTAACCAGACTCCATTTCCGTAAAAAAAAAGTTAGTCCCAGTAGCCACTTCCCTTGGAGTGCAACATGGTT
Source organism: Pristis pectinata (assembly GCF_009764475.1). Taxonomy (NCBI): domain Eukaryota; kingdom Metazoa; phylum Chordata; class Chondrichthyes; order Rhinopristiformes; family Pristidae; genus Pristis; species Pristis pectinata. The sequence goes on from NC_067406.1 coordinate 115,435,286, forward strand.
GACAGAATGAACAGACAGCCCATAGTGTAAGACAAACTGCTCAATGAGGGAGTCGGGTGAAGGTTGTGAGCAGTCATCACTTCCCTTACTTGCATTATCACTTGAGGACATACTTGCTGTAACCTGTCCCTTGCTGTAGCCACGATAACCTTCCAATTAAGAGGGGCAGGTTAAGTTTAAATAATGCATGCTACAATTTAATATGTACCTTTACCATCTTTAATATGTACACAAGAAAAAAGCTGCAGATGCTGGAGATCTGAATTGACAAAAGGAATTGCTGGAAATACTCAGCAGGTTGTGCAGCATCTGTGTAGAGAGAATCAGAGCTAACATTCCAGGTTGGTTTAATCAGAAGTGGAAAAAATTGGAGATAAAACAGGCTTTAAGGTGAAGAGAAAGTGGGGACAGGAAGTGGGGACAGGCCAATGATAGGGTGGAAGGCAGGAGAGACAAAAGGGAGGATGGTGAAGGGCAGAGAGATGATAATAAGGGGAGAGTAAAGAAACCAGACACGGTTCCACAGGAGGTGCAACTGGGAAGAGGAGGCAAATTATCTGAAATTATTGAACACAGTGTTGATTCTGGAAGGCTGATGTGGCCATTTGAAAGAAAGGGGTAAGGCCAATTTTACGAAGCTGAGTTACAATTTAGCTGAAGTGGACTGGAAACAGTTATGTCAGAGTCGTAAAAGTAGAACATGTGAATTTGGAGCAATGGTAGAACCCCTCAAGCTTGCTGTACCATTTAATAAAATCATACTGAGCGACTGTACACTCAACTCCACATCCCCATCTACTTGTGGTAACCTTGCTTCCCTTTGCTGCTGATGTAGCTAGTGTCACTGCCTTGTAAACATTCTCTGCTTCCATTGCCTGTTGAGGAAGAGAGTACCAAAGGCTTTTGATATTGTCAGCTGAGATCGCAAAAGTTGCACAGGTAGCTTAATTAGCTACAGGTTAGTACAGACCTTAATTAAATTTAGATCTTAGTTAGATCTAATTTATGATTAGTTAATTAGTACAGATCCATACTACAGATTCAAAACATGCCCGACCGCAGGACTTGCCGGACCGCAGAATTCCGGACCAGAGTTTCGACCTGTGCTTCTATCAGGTGGCCCCTCAGTTTCTGACGCTCCAACGAAAATTATCCAAGTTTGACCAATCTCTCCTTTGAGCTAAAACATTTCAATTCAGCCAACATCCTGGTGAACCTTGTCTGCACGCTCTCCAAAGCCTCCACATCCTTCCTGTAATGCGGCGACCAGAACCACACACAACACACCGAGTGTGGTCTACCCAATGTTTGTGCCACCTCTCAAAAGGTTCATTGTGCAGGATGTGGGATTTTTCCATGAGATGTCTGATGTATCACACACATTGATGTTCTGTTTGAATTGCAACCGTGCATGCCAGATAGATATGGCCTCCTTTTGAGCATCTCCCTCTCTCTTCCTCCAACCTCTTCCAGCAGCTTGCACTTCTCTGTGGACACGGAGAGGAGGTGAAAGGGGCTGAGAAAAGGGAAGTGAGAGAGGGAAAGAAGAGAGAAAGTGAGGGGGAAGAGGACAACAAATGATGGGGCAAATGAGTTGGGGTAAGAGGGAGCAGGCAGGGAAAAGAGAAAGGAGAAAGAATGGGGTAGGGTGTAGAACACGGACAGGAGAGAGGGAAGAGGAGAGCAGGTGAAGGAAGGGAGATGGAGGTAGGCAGGAAGAAATGGGGAGGAAAGAGAGAAAGATGGGAAGGAGGAAAGTGGGGGAAGAGGGAGGAGGGAAACATGGAAAGGGACAGAGACGGGGAGAGGTACTGATGGAGTAAGAATATGACCAATGGATATACAGCATGGAAATTTAAGGAGGTTGTTCACTTAAGTAGGAAGAACAGGTAGAGATAATTTCCTAGAAATTCAATTGTTCCTTTCAACATTCTGCAGCTAAAAGTTATTTTTTCTTCTGGAGTGACTCAGTGAAAATTCTGAGTCATTTTGTTTCATTCCAGAAATTTGATCAGGTATTAGTGTGTATGAGACACCAGGGTTTTTACCATCAGGTGAGGATGGGGCCAGGTTACACTCACTGCAACATCCCTTTAGTTACCTGGATCACAATGTCCCAGGAACATCCATTGTCGGGCACTCCTGGAACAACCTTGTCCTGTCCGTGCACAGCCACTCTGAGGTGTCTGTCAAGTAGGTGAACCTATTGTCCCCATCGGCCCTCTGAGCTCCACCTGCCCCCTGTTCTGCCACTGCCCCACATCCCCTGATTCACCCCACGCACTGAAAATGTTGCTACAGTCCCAAGCCATTCCTGCTTCCTCTGAGATGCAGGTCCCGATCAAATTGTTGAAGTTCCTCCCTTGTTCAACCTCCCCACAGCTGCTGTAGTAAATCCAGAATAACCTCCAGCAGTTTTGAGGCTGAGTTTCAAGACCTGGAGGTCTGAGGTCAATTAGAACATGATGACTGGTCCAAATGCGGGTTATCGGAATACTAGTAGAATCTTATTGCATAATTATAGGCCAACCACTGAAAACATGCACATGTGTTTACACCAGCTTTGGGACTAAAAGCTGTACTGGGATGAACAGATAGAACCTCTCTTCCCTTCTCCTCTCAAAGGGTTATGGATCTTCGCAATTTTCCGCTGCAAATAGTCAGTCCTCAAGGCCGTGGGGAACGTTGCCCCACTACTGGACTCCACATTAACTCTAGAAGCATGTTCCACGTTCTCTCGTCTCTCTCCTTAAATGTGCTTATTTACAGGATTATGTAGTTTAGTTTTCAAGTAGATTTGAATGTATAGTTATAAACAGACAGGTTAGCATCTTTGTTCCCTGGCAGGTAATGTGCCAAAAGCAATATTTGCACATTATACAGGTGAAATAATTAATAAAAATCAAAAAAGCTGCAGATGCTAGAGTTAACATTTCAGGTTGAAGACCCTTTGTCAGAACGTAATTAACGGTGCTTTATATAATCATCTTCTGCTACATTTTGGACAACAACAGGTATACAGATGTGAATAAAAACTGTAAATTGCAAGTTACTTCAAGGACTGTAGGGATAGAAGTAATCCTTGGTCACGTGCATTAATGTGCAAATTAGTATCCCACTTAGCAGTCAGAATAAAAGTGCTGATGGAAAGGGAGACAAAAGATGTCATGATGGCATTACACATAAATGGATGAGTAATTGGGAGCATTTCTCTGCCTGGAACCTGGTCCAAGTCCTTGCCCTCCCTGCTGTCTACGGTACATGCTCAATGCTGGTCGCTGGTCATTAAGGTTGTTACCATAGACAAATCACTAGCTGGGAGAACTGCGCAGCAAAAAAAAAAGAGGACGGCGGCTTCCTTTACATCCAACAGAGGGTGATGAGGGAGACTGTAGGATCTGGGCAGCCTGTCGTCACGTGGAGCACTGCTGCCAGCCCCCAGTGATGGCCAGCATCCTCTGTACTGGCTAGGCTGCATTCTGGAGCCTCACATCTCAGTACTGAGTGGCGTACACCTCGCACAACATCACAGGCAGCCTCGCCACACTGATCCGTGGGGGCACTTTCCCTCTTCCCCCACTCTTCCCCTTCCCATCTTTCTCTCTTCCTTCCCCATTTCTTCCTGCCTACCTCCATCTCTCTCCCTTTACCTGCTTTCCTCTTCCCTCTCTCCCTAGTCCATGTTGTACAGGAAGGATGTGGAGGCTTTGGAGAGGGTGCAGAAGAGGTTTACCAGGATGCTGCCTGGATTAGAGGGCATGTGCTATAAGGAGAGGTTGGACAGACTTGGGTGGTTTTCTCTGGAGTGGTGGAGGCTGAGGGGAGACCTGATAGAGGTTTATAACATTATGAGAGGTATTGATAGAGTAGACGGTTAGAATCTTTTTCCCAAGGTAGAAATGTCAAGTACTAGAGGACATGCATTTAGGGTGAGAGGGGGAAAGTTTAAAGGGGATGTGCAGGGTAGAATTTTTACACAGAGAGTGGTGGGTGCCTGGAATGCACTGCCAGGGATGGTAGTGGAGGCAGATACGATAGTGACATTTAAGAGGCTTGTAGATAGACACATGGATATGCAGGGAATGGAGGGGTATGGATCAGGTACAGACAGAAGAGCTTTAGTTTCATTTGGCATCATGTTTGGCACAGACATCGTGGGCCAAAGGACGTGTTCCTGTGCTGTACTGTTCTTTGTTCTATGTCATTGAATCAACAGTGTGCAACAACAGGGAGGACAGGAATTTGTGCCAGATTCATGGTACTCAGTGTGTAGCCCAAAAAGATGCCTTTTTTAATGTACAGCAGGATATGTACTTGCGAGCATTTGGACTGCAGAACCAAGAGTAGAGCTAAATGAGGCACCGGTGCCGTGACTGTGTGTTGTAGTCTACCTTTGAAATTTGGTTCCAATGATATTGTGTGTTCAATGTAGTAATCCCATTGTGGATAAAATACTCCACCAGAAAATCACTAACCTCATATTTAATTTTGAACAAATCAGGAAAACCATTCATAGATGTAGATTTTATTCACCAGTGAAACATGCAGTGCAAATTTATTATGATCTTATAAAAGACCAATAGAATTTTATTACTAAACAATAAAAAATATTTCATTCATGATGTCATTTTGAAATAAGAATTATTATGGCTTGTATCGCCATGTTATCTTAGATAGTTACCCACATAGAGTAGATACTTATTGGTATTACAAATGTTTCTCACAAACTTTTTCTAATACTTCCTTTCAATGTATTTAACAGGGTCGGAATATTTTCCAGCTTTGCCCCAGTAGTCCACCGCTCGAATCCGGTAGAAACCAGACAGATCTGTCAGATAGAGAAAAAGATAACTTGAGAAGTGATAAAAAAGGAATTTTGGCCCCAAATTTATTGAAGATGAACTAAGCAATCTCTATGCCTTGTGATTGAATGGAACATGATCTGGAACCTAACATTTCTTCTTGAACCAGACTGCAAAACCCTTGTTTCAGTAGGCTGTTAACTTGGTATGGGCACCTCCTGAACCTCAAGAAGGGGTACTCTATTTCCTAGGAAGTTCTCCCAAGGGAGGAACTTGTGATGAATGCTATTGTCACAAAAGATGTGAGACTAAAGTCTCCAGACAGTGCTGTGACCAAGATTGGAATCATACTCTTGCCTGTTGACATATTCTTTTTCTGTGAGCAAAGGGTGCAGTTGTGACTATTCCACTGGCCTTTTGTCAGGACAGGGAGAAAGAGGCTCTGCAGAATAGGAAAACTTAGCAGAGGAGGTGGGAGAAAGGGCTCTACCCATATCCCAGTATTCCTCATTTTTTTTTGTAAATTGTCAAAACTCACTCACAAAGTACAAATATTTACTACAAACTGCAAAATTGACTTTTTAATCTCAGCTAGGTCGTTTGATAAAGTACTTCTGGCAAAACTTGTGAGACACCTCCCATTTAGGAAGAACTGAAGGATGATGTCTGCATTTTTGTTTCATTAATTCTTTCCCCAAACATCTTCAAAAATAGCTCTTGTTTCAAATGCATGAAATGAACAAAAGGAAAAGAATCTCAAGTTAAATAACAACTTGATTAAAAATGGGGATGGGACATCATCTACAAGAAGTTCGTGTCCTGTGCTTCGCAAATGCTTCAATAAAGAAAACTGGAGTAAAATCAGGAGAGTTATTTGGTCTCAAGTAAATGTTACATTTCTGGCAGCCACATTTTACATAAGCATTATACATAAATGAATGAAAACTGTATTTTCATCCTATATTTTCCATCTGTACATGCAGCTGTGCATGGATGAAGGTCTCAACCCGAAATGTTGTGGTCCATTTCCCTCCAGAGCTGCTGCCTGACCCACTGAGTTCCCCCAGCATCTTGTTCGGTGCTCGTTATACTATTTATTTTTTGGTTATATTCACTGCATAAAAAGAAATAAAAATACAACACTAACCTTTTCTCTTTCTGAGTGGAGCATAGACAAAAATGGTAAATATAGTGTCCTTATCATTAATCCTTTTGTAAACTTTTCCATTAACTGAAAACTCTACTTCAAATGTTTTCAAACATCTGAAAAAAATCAAGAAAAAGGAATATTGAAGGCACTCACATATTAGCTTCAAGTTTAAAATGACAAATACTGATTGCTGATATTTACAATTAAGTTTAAAATGAGGTTCCTGCTTAAAAAATGACATGGTATTGCATAATGGCCTCCCACCAAATTTGAAATCTTTCTGATAGTTTTCAGAGAAAGTACCTCGTTTTTCAGGCACACATTCAGATCTACTCAGTAACCTTACTATAACTGCACTGTGTAATGAATTGACCTGTACGATCGGTTTGTAAGACAAGCTTTTCACTGTACCTTGGTACAAGTGACAATAATAAACCAATACCAATACCGATATTATGTTATGTTGTCATTGTTAACTTGTTCTTCCTTTTTATAAAGAACTCCTTCTCACATTTTGTAGGTTCTGGGCGAATCTTTTTATGAGATGTTTTTGATCTACCTACAACCTTGTTATGTGGTTATCCTACAATTTGGCAATGCAAGCTTCTATCTCAAAATGCTTGTGTTTACATTTATTTTATTAACATCTCTTACATTCCGCCTTTCATATTTGCTTATGAATGTTCCAATTCCCACATTCAATACAACAGTTCATTCTCCAAGTGTCGTAGTCACGGAGAAATACAGCACAGAAACAGGCCCTTCAGCCCACCATGTCCATGCCAACCATCAAGTACCCATCTGTATTAATCCCATTTACAAGCACTTGGTCTGCAGCACTTATGATTCAAGTGCCTATCCAGTTACATTTTTGACTGTTGTGATAGTACCTGCCTCCAACACCTTCACAGGTAGTGAACTCCAGATTGCAATCACGCTCTGGGTGAAAATATTTTCCTCAGAACCCCTCTAAACCTTGCCTTAAACCTATGCTCTCTGGTGTTAGACGTCTCCATTATGGGCAAACGTTTCTCACTATCCACCTTCTCTATGCTCTCCACCCCCACCCCGGTAATTTTGTATACCTCTTAGCTTCTTCTCATCCAAGGAAAACAAACATAGTCTAGCCAAACGTAGGAACCATCCTGGTGAATCTCTTCTGTCCAGTGCAGTCACATCCTTCCTATAGTGTGGCAACCAGAATTACAACAATTCTCCAGCTGTGGCCTAACCGAAGTGTTGCAATAAACCCAAGCAAGCTCACATGCTTTAGTGACCATGCCACTTAAATCATTTCTTAACATAAATTACTGTGTTTCAAATGTAAAATATTGAATCCAACAATATATTATTTCTCTGGATCAACGTGTGTGAGATTGATGGTGAACAGTTCTCTCAGGTCAAGGTTGCTGGTTGGTGTTCAACATGGCCTGGTTAAGCTGCAGTGTTCTTGTTCTGCAGCAGGGGCTGTCAGGGCTTCTGTCTCTCGAACCTCTTCTGCAGTCTTCCCCAGGCTTGCTCCTGGGGTCTGCAACACCTTGCTTGGTCGGCCCCTCGTAGGATCAAGGTCATGACACCCATCTGATGACTGCAGTTTTCCACCAACTTTTTTGTTGGTGCTTTGGTTGAATGGTTATCTCACTGTCTGGCTCAGAGGATGGCACCTCCGTCTTGTTGAAGGCTTTGTGAAATGCTGCAGGAAGATCTTTGGCCCTGCTCTTGTGGCTGGTCTGTCCTCTCTAGTTTACACTGACTTTTGACTTCCTTGCCACAGGATCTTTCCAAGAGGCCACAGCAGATTCCCACCACGTCTCATAACTTACACTTCACTGGTGCATCAGAGGGTTACGTGAAGATATTTTGATTTCATCGAGAAACAGATGATATCTCACGCATACGGATCTGCCTGCTCACGAGTGTGGGCGGCCAGCAACCTCATGCCTGCAATGGTTCACCATAACAACCCGGACATTTTCTTACTGGGAATCATTTCACTCCTTTGGTGTTCTGGTGCATGTGGATCATGAGAGGAATTTCCTGATGGAATACCATTTTTCCAGCATGCACACATGAAACCATCATCCATGGTGAGAGTGAACTGCTGGACATTTTCCTGAACTGGTACTGCCCAGAGGGATGGATCCTGGGGGGCAGGGTGGATACCCTCCATTTCCCTGGCTGCTCGTTCTAGTCCGCTGTCCGACAACAACAACTGAATGTGTGTGCATCAGACAACGCTACCTTCAGACTCCGGTGCCTGCACCCGTGCAGACGAAGGCTGCAGCAGATGCCCATCAGGTGGGAAACTTCACCACTGTGTGCCACACAACCCGGCCAAATGAAGACATCACCGGCTGCTGGAGGAAGAGCAGGAATAAATGGAGGGAGGTGGGGAAGGCAGAGGGGAGTAGTGGGGGCAGGGGAACCAGTGGGAGGAGTGTGTGGGTGATGGGCGGGAGGAGGAGGGGAAAGACGCGGGGTGATGGGGGCCAGGTAGATCAGGGAGAAAAGGAACAGAGGGGGAGCAGTTACCGGAAGGTGGAGAACTCGACGTCCATGCCGTCAGGTTGTAGACTACCCGGGTGGAATGAGGTGCTGTTCCTCTAGTTTGCATTTAGCCTCACCCTGGCAGTGGAGGAGGCCGAACACAGACATGTCGGTGTGGGAATAGGGAAGAGAATTAAAATGGCTGGCAACCGGGAGATCCCAACAGCCACAGACCTCCCTCCCTTTATTCCATGCTCCAACTTCCTCTCCTTTTAGATTCCATCATCTTCAGCCCGTTACCTCTTCCATCTATTTCTTCCCAGCGTCTGGCACTGTTCCCACTCTCCCCTCCCTCATCTGCCTATCACCCCCTCCCTCACCTGGATCCACCTGTCACCTGCCAGCTCTTGCTCCACCCCTTCCCTCCACCTCTTTATACTGGCTATCTCCTATCTTTCTTTCAGTCCAGATGAAGGGTCTTGACCCGAAACATCAACTGTCCATTTCCCTCCATTGATGCTGCCTGAACCGCTCAGTTCCTCTAGTTTTTTTGTGTGTTGCTCCAGATTCCAGCATCTACACTCTCTTGTGTCCTTATTTCCGCATTGCTCAAATGAGTAGGGACTGGCCGACGGTGGGGACCATCTTCTTCCTGGCTCTTCTCAAGTGTCCCTGTCTGGTGTCCTGACCTTTTGGTGCACGGACCAGCCTTCCAGCATGTCTCTCACTTATTAGGGCCTTTGATTGAATTGGCTATAAGGGACTCCCTCTTGGAGAGACACTTTTCATAAGGAGCCTTTTAAAGAAAATCTATGGACTCTTTCCTGCTCTCTTTATGGCAAGGGGCCTTTTAGGAATTAAGTCAACGGTTTGTGAACTCTGTTAGTCAAGGGGGCCAGGAGCTGGTTAAGTTCTCTAATAAAAGAGTCAGTTGGAGATGGCAGAACCAAGTATGAAGGTCAGGCTGTACACACAGACCGATGATGAGGTATGAGTTGATGGTGGTTTCAAACAGATGGCAACAAATGATTTCTAATGTATAACGGAGGCAAGGATATTGGGAATTATTTTAAAGGCAAAAGATGATAGATAAGAGAGAGGCGGGAAGGTCAGTATTAATAGAAATCCAGGAATTAGGAAGGGAGGTGGATGCTTCATAATTCAGATTTTGAAAGAGATACCTGAGGAATTCACAAATAGACAAAACATGATACTGATGAGCATGACTCAGAGTAACACTGTATGTGTGTCAGCACGGTAACCTGATTGAACAAAAGGGTCTTGAGCAGGTTTGGTACTGTGAACCCAGGATCAACAAGCGAGAGAGAGGACGCTGAGCTTGGAATACAGTTCAAGTTGTGAGCTCTGCGTGCTCAACTAGCGCTAAGAATGGGTATATTGCGTCATGTTGTGAGTGCTTGTCTTTGAATAAATATTACTGTCTATATCACTCCTTCATTTTCTGATATCACTACTTTAGTATCAAAGTTTTGGTAAGAGCTTGTAGACTTTCTCTCCTCTAAGGCAGCCATAGCGTGTGTCACTGATGTTTGCCTGCCACAGGAGTATGCCTTTAAGGACTAATGCCCTTTCAGAATAGTGCACAGCAAGATGTTGGCAGCTGTGCTAAGTTAGGTATGATCCCACCAGGAACCACATCGGTTGTGGTTCAGTGCACGTTTCCAGGTATAAGCCACCTTAATGCTATTTCAGATGCCTTTTTCGCCATTCTCCTGACTTTTTGCAGGGAACACAAACGAACAGTGCAAAATGCAATGACAGTTTAGCATATCAAAAAAAAGGGGTGCTTGCTGTTAGTGTTTCTCCTTCTGTACTGGGATGAAAATGTATTCATCTTTTTACATCTGTAGCATTCCTTCACATAAGCTGAGCACTTCTCCTTCTGCTACTCTTGCTGTTTGTCACAACATTTGGATACTTCAAACTGCTGGTATTCTGTCTTTCTGTTTGACTGTATGAACAAAGTTGCCTTGTCCTCTAACTCATCAACTTTGACCATTGACCGCTCCGAGGCCCTACAGGATTTGACACACTTTGCCAGATTTAAGTCTGTTCTGCTCGACGGACACTCCTTCAAACTTGCATCTCAAATTCTACCTACAATCCTGTCGCAGATCAGATCACTCAGATCTTCCATGACATCATCTGCAGCATGTAACTTCAGTTTAGTCAAGTGTGTGTCAAATGTCTCCCCATTCTTATGATATCTCCTATAAAGCTTGAATCTGTTCACTGTTTCATTGTGTAGAGGATTGCGGTGATTCTCCAGATCTCATTGGTGGGCCTGATTGTTTGTGAGAGCTAGCAGCCTCAGAGACTAGTTGCACATAGTGGCACCTTCACTTTGGTTTTCTCTTTCTGAATAGCCATTTCCAATACGATACAGAAAATTCTTCCCTCCATTGATCTCACTTATTTAGCAAGATAAATGGAAGAACAAGGTGCTGATAATAGAAATGACACATTTCGGCATCAGAAGGCAGTTTTAAGCAAGGTTTTGTCTGGAACACTGACTTGCATTTGAGAAGCTCTACATGGATCTCTATAAGGGAAAGAGGGTATAAGGTAGGGCGTAAAAGAGACAGATTTTGGATTTATCTACTGGAACAGTGCAATGGCCACGTGACCTGATACCAGACAGCTATAACCCCATTAAGATAGCACACAGTAGATGCACAGACAAGAGACCAGAAATGCCCAACTTGGTTTTCTTCGATTAGATAGTTCACTAGTGAACTGCATGTTGGAGGATGGAGAAGGCAAAGCATCTCAGCAGCTGGACTTTGTGGCAAGTATACCTTGACACATTCTGAGTGAGTCAGATTACATGATGTCTTTAAGGTGCACTGTGCTCATACTCCATCTCGGCAACACATGCTCTGATCTTGAAATGCTTGAGACTTACAATGGCTGTGGTATCATTAGATGACACAAGATGGCACTACATCCCTTACAACTAATAGGAGTCTGAAAAGGCTACACATCTGGAGATCTGAAATGGAAACTGGAAGTGCTGAAATAAATAGAAGGCCCCATAGCAACTGAAAAGATAAATAGAGATTAATATTCATTGTAGAGATCCTCATCATAATGCAGACCAACGATGAACAGTCACTATCTGCAACACCACCATTGTTCCATTGTCTGTCACTCTAAATGTGAGCTTGTATGTCGGACGTTACCACCAGCACTTCCAGTTTATACAGCTCAGCTGTATAAAATATTAATAAAATCTCTTTGTTCTTTATCTTGTATGCATGTCTTACTGTGACAAAACACTTCAATTGTCCGAAAATTAAAAAGATGTGGACTCAAGCCTAAACATTTATTCCCTAAGCATATTGCAATTTAGTAAATTAATCAATAAATTATGTTCTCACTTAGCCTGGAGTGACTATCCTGCCCTAAAGCACTATTCTTCAACAACAATATGCTTATAGATGCCTGGAAATTAATTCCCAGTTGGTTGCACTAAACAATGTATATAGTCACATCAGTGCTTAGTATTATAACTCCAGAATTTATTCTATTGAAGCAACGTGTGTCCATTTGAAGATTCAAGTGGATGTCTTTGAAACAACTTGGTTTTGGTTTCACATTACTCCTTCATTTTTACCCGTCCTTGCTTCCCTGTCATTTGACACACCCACAACACCCCAGATTTGGTTAAGGGGTGGTTAGGTAAAATTTCCCCTTATCCCTTTATTTATAAAAGCCAAGATCCTATATAAGTTTTTAACAGCCTTTCCAGCTTCCCCTATCAACATCAAAGATTTACTCACATACGCCTGCCCCCACACCCTCTTTAAAATTGTATAGTTTAATTTCAGTACTTACTTTGAATTGACACAACCATCATTCCAACTGATAACCACCTGACCCAGGGTCAGAGGTATGAAGTTCACACCATTAACCTGCAAAAATAATTGGATGTTGTTCACAATACAATGCCACATTCTTTATTTCTTTAACAACATGTAAACTTTTCAAACAAACATGAGTTGAAATCTCTAGACCCTATATAAAATTGCCAAGAATTTCATGTTTAGTTGTATGTCTTTTCCATTTACACATTCACATCCCAATGATAGCACAAGTTGCAAGACTGGGTGCTAATGATTTTCAGTGGCCATGTTTATTCTATATGCAATTACAGACTTCACCCTGACTAAAACAAAATGATATGAAATTTCTGGGCTACCCTAGAATGATCATTTATTGTAGCAGTGGGGAAGGGGCAAAGTTGTTGGTCACATTCCCCAATTATAAATGATGTTAGAATCCTGGCACAATCCAATTCCTCTAAAATTCCCGGCACACAGGAGGAAACTGAATTTTCTGTGTTCTTCAACACTTGAAATTTTGGGGCTCTTCCTTGAACATCATAACATCCAAGTGCACCTGAATGGTGTCAATCCAAGAGCAATGCCTAATTCATGCCTTCCCTGTAAATTGATTCATGTATGTTCAATCAGCAAACAACATGGGCCATACATAGGAAAGCAAGTCAAACAGAGACACTCAGGATGATCTGCTTGTTGTGAAAGAAGACCAGAGAATTCTGTGTGATGGCATGTCACTGTATAAAATGTAGGGGCCCCTAAAAGGCAGAGGTAGAAGGGGATTTATGTGGAGGGTGTCAATTGATCTTCATCAGGAAGACTAGTCTCAGCCAATGTGAAGGACTATGTCACGCATTTCTTCTGCCCAATAAATGAGTATCTCTTCTTAGTATTAATGTGGTTCATCTGTGAGGACAACTATTCGTCTACCAACCAGAACTGTGAGGTGTTTTATGTTCAGAGAGGACAAATGGGAGGGTGCTTGGTAAAACGAGACCTAGCACTTCTAATCCTAAATGGATTAGGCCACTATGTCATGATTCCTTTCTCATACCGGGAATGGCAGCACAGCTGCAGGGAAGTGACTGTATTATTGCTATTCAGGTCGTTACATTATCATTTGTTACACTTTTGGCTTCTTTGGTTGTTCTCGACAGTGTTCTGCATTTGTCTGAGATCTGTTTTAATGGTTTTGGATTTCAATATCTCACATGATTCAGACTGATGCTTTGGCATCTTTCAAAATGCTTTCAAGTCCCAGGAGGGCCACATCCTCAGTGTCTAATTGGATCTTCTGTCTGGCTTCTTCTTGTCTTATTTCTCAGTTTAGCATGACATTGTCTTTCACATTGGCTGAGACTAGTCTTCCTGATGAATATCAACTGACACCTTGCACATAAATCCCCTTCTATCTCTGCCTTTTTAGGGCCCTTACATTTTGCACAGTGACATGCCATCACACAGAATTGTCTGGTCTTCTTTCACAGCAAGCAGATCATTTTGAGTGTCTGTTTGATGTTTCTTGCGGCTGTGAGTGTGGAGCACACTGGCTGTTGCACACACATATTGCACCTCGGATGCCAGGCGGATTCCACACTCCCAGTTCTTTAACCTCTCATTGGTGCAGGGGAGATGGTTCCTTTAGTGTACATAGAGTTCTTATAGTTTAGGAAATCTTTTGAAGACTTCAGACTCTTCTGTTTCCCAAGCTGTTTATTTCGGTTTCCTATAGTAAAATGTCTAGGATTTAATTTCATAGCTTGATGTCAGCTCCAGGGATTCTCTGCAGTCTTCCTTGATTCCAGCTGTGTTTCCATCACTGGACCATAGGCTTGCTGTAGTGACTGATATGGCACAAAATAAAATGTGAATTCTTTCTGATCTTCAGCGCTAGTCCAAGTGAAGACTGACAATTTTGTTAGGCTTGCAAGATAGGTACTGGCAGTCTGGCTTGTTTACCTGGCATTGATCCATCTGGAAATGCTTGCTGCTTGCACCCTCCAAGCTCAGTTAATGCTGCTTCCTACTTGTTTGTTGTCAGGCACTGATATTACTATCATCCACTGTCTAAGCTGCACAACGATCTCCAGCAGTAGTTGGGTTAGGGTTAGTGATTGTCTCCCCTTCAAGGGGACACAGCAAAAAGACTTATATTGAACATGAAATGGATAAGAACATTGTGACTGGAACTTCCCAAGCACACAAACCCTTGCATAATAATCAGGCACTTATAGCACTGGGTTAAACTGGAGTGGATTTGGACTTGGGGTGGATATTGTAGCACATTTTTAAATGGACAAGGTCAACGTTTCTGCAAACAAATGATGATGATAAATCATTTAAATCTTTAGATTGCATTGGCATTTAATTCAATCACAGGAATGCATAGTAAGCCCTGTAGTTGCAGTGAGTACCTTCTACAAGATGTGACGGCATTAAAGCTTCATCAACACTATTTCCCAAGCTAAAAATCTCCACCATCAACAAGGCAAAGGCAGCAGATGCAAAATTTTTTCCCAGTCACAAACAGTCCTCAATTGGAAAAATATTGCCATTTCTTCATTGTAGCTGGGTCAAAATCTGGAACTTTCTATCAATCAACATTGTAGGCATAACTTTGTCATATTGACTGCAGCAGTTCAGGAAGGTGACTCATCAAACCTTCCCAGGGTTAATTACTGACAGGCAATAAATAACAGCATGCCAGTGATGTTCATATCCCATGAATGAAGAAAATTTTTAATTGAGCAATTTCCTTACTGTGCAGAGTGAAAATAAGTGGGTTTTTATGATTTCCCAATTATACAGTAAGATTTTTCCTCTCACAAGAACAAGACAATTAAAAAAAAATCAAATTATAACCTGATTTGGAGGCCTTTCGGGCTTTGCACAAATGTGCAAAAGATACACGGAAGGAAGACGAAGCTGTAGTTTTAAAATGAGGATTTCTTCGGGAGGAAATGGTATTGGTCCCTTTACTACTGGATCCTGATGAAGACAAAATCAAATTATGACAAAACACAAGAATACACATTACACCAACATTGATCAATACTTCCTATATATGCTTCTATATGTAAAGATAACTTCTGTATAAATATATTTTACACATATTCAGATTGCATCCAGAGTAAAGATAAAAAAAAATCCTATGTTGGTTCAAATGTACAAATTTATGAACATTATCACTGAAAAATAAAGTTGAAGTCAAACCTCCATTTCTCTCATAATACGAAACTGATCCACTGTTGGAAAATCCGGGCTTCCAAGATTCTTCCACTGCAAGTAAGGGTTTGTGTCATTGTTGTCCAGGTGGTAAATGACATACATGAGTTCTACAGAAAGATTAAAAAGAACAGGAGTTAATCCATGTTAGGACTTAATTGCAATTTAAAGATTCTGTGATGTTGTCATCCATTATAGCAACTTCATAAGATTGTCCTTGGAAAAAAGTAAGGGATACAAAAGATGATCAAAACCTTTCTAAATTCCTTAGATTTGGTGATCTAGTACTAAGTTTCACTTCAAATTACAAATCCTCAGATGTTGCAGTATCTGGTCAGGTTTATAGAAAAATTAGACTATTGCTTAGTACTCGGAAAATAACAACCTCGCAACGAGCAGCCCTCTGGTTTGGTAACTCAGGTTCAGAAGGAGGCTCTGAAGAATGTTAAGCACATCCCATATCTTGGAAGCCATATTTTTTTCAAATGGCCAACATTGCTGATTAATCCAACAATGTTTTAAATGCACATGCAGAACTTTTGGTTACCTAAAGAAACATGATCTTGACGACTGTGAGTTTAGATACAAGACCAAGCTCGTGGTTTATCAGGCAGTTGTGATCCTCTCTTTACACTAAGGGGTTGAGGCAAGGTCAACATATAGAGACCATTTTCAGTTTTCACAGGCTGTTGCTTGTGGAGCATCAGATGGATCAGGGAGCATTCAGCTATTCATAATTTATTTTAATGACAGCTAAAGCATTGGATGTAGCATGTCTAACTTTGCTGATAATATCAAGCCGGAGGCAAATTGTGGATGAGAAGAGGAGATAAAGAATCTACAAAGGGTTATAAACAAGTTTACTGAGTGGGAAAGGATGTAGCAGATGAAGTATAATGTGGGAATAATGAGATTATGTATTTTGATAGGAACACAATACCTTTTAAATGATGTGAAACTGGTAAATGTTGGTACAGGGGAAGCTTGGTGTTCTGCTTCAAGAGACACAGAGAGTAAACATGTAGGTACAATAAAGAATTGGGAAGACAAATTGTATATTTGAGCACAAAAGAAAGCAAGTCTTGCTGAGGGCTTTGTTGGAACTTCAAATGGAGTACTGTGTCCAGTTTTGCCCTCTGTTCCTACTTGGGAATCAATGTAGCATTGATTGCAGGGATGAGGATTTATCTTGTGAAGGGAGACTGAGGACATGCTCACTGGAGTTCAAAAGACTTAGAGGAGCTCGCACTGAAGCATAAAAGTTCCTGAGAAGGATTGACAGGGTAGATGCTAAGATGTGGTTTCTTCCAGCTGGGCACAGCTGTTTGGAACTGAGATTTTTTCTTCATACAGAGGATTACAATTCTTTGGAATTCTCTACTGATGCCTCCCTGTAGATGGTCAATTGTTGAAATGTCGAAGGTTGAGATTTGTGAGTACCACCATTACCTCCATGATCAGATTATATTTCCTTCTGCTGTCTTTGGGATACCTTCCATGGATCCTTGTATCTCTTCTATGTTCCACTGATCTACCACCTGCATTCTGTCTAAGGATCAACATTTTCTTCCTCTCCACACAATCTCCTGCCACTTAGGATAATTTCCCACCCGACCCTTTTCACCAGATTCCAGCAACCTTCTCCCTGAAGCATCTCCTCACAACTCTTGCTTTGCCACTGTGATTGTCTCCCATTCCCAATTATCTTCCCCTTTGCGATCTTCTCCCCATCGTTTTCCTCTGAATAGCTCCACTTGAACATGGGTGCAAGGTCTGCTCGAGAGCACACAACACTTGGGGCAGAGAAACCTGGCATGGATCCCACATACAATTCCAATATGTTTTCACATGTTGCAGAATTTCTAACCCAATAATCTTTGCATGGCAACCATGACAATAACTACATTTACCTTTCTGAGTGGGAAAATTAGTCAGGTTGATAGTCACGAAGGTAACATCTAAAGATGTTCGAATGTCATCACTATTGTAAATCAATACTGCAGACTGCCAACAGTCAGAGGAATGACGAGTTGAAGGCTCGTGAATACTTGCTAGTGCTCCCAAAGTGCTATTCCAATCCGAGGCATCGCCACTGAGCATCACGTCTACTTTCAGTTGTTTCTCACCTATTTTTGGAAAAAATGCAGTGTAAAGAAATTAGGGGCAACAATATGCTATTTTCAGAAAGCAACAATTTATTTTACTTTTCTGCTATTCTTCAAATAATACATTAATACAAATATAATGAAAATGTCCACAGGCTATTTTGACAAAAGACTGTCAAAGTGTGAAATAAGAGAACAAATTCATGGGACTACACATGATGTGTAACTCAGTTGTTAGCTCTCTTGCCTCTCAGTCATGAAACTGACTTTCTGGTTTTCCAGCTCATTAATACAGATTGACCTTCCAGGCAGAAATGAGGGAAAGCTGTTGAGAATGGAGCCATTACGCTGAGGCATTAAACAGTATCTGTACCTTAATAGGACTGTAAAATAACTCTAATGCATCCATTGTTATCATTACATCAGATAAAGAGTATGACTTTATTGTTTTTATTTCTACCTCTGAGGTGTATTATAGGTAGGTGAAAAGTAGCAAACCAGAGGAAAATAGAAACAGAAAATACTGGAAACACTCAGCAGGTCAGGCAGCATCTGTGGAAAGAGAAACAGTTAACATTTCAAGTCTGGGACCCCGCATCAGAACAGGGAAAGGAAAAAATAGGTTAACGGTAGAAAATACTACTGCGGATGTCCGTAATCTGCAGTTCTAATTAAAAATAATTTATCTGACCTAAACTGTTGATGCTGAAATGTGCCCTTGGTTACTTGTGCTAATCATGTGACATACTACTGGCTGCGCACTGTACTCCACTTCTGCATGTGACATTGAGATGACATCGGGAATTTTCTGATCCAAGGTGTTCTGAGGAACAGGACATACAAGTATTTGCATAGACAGGGCCTGATTAGGGATAGTCAACATGGCTTTGTGCGTGGCAGGTCATGTCCAACCAATCTAATAGAGTTTTTCGAGGAAGTTACCAGGAAGGTTGATGAGGGGGAAGACAGTGGACGTTGTCTACATGGACTTTGGCAAGGCCTTTGACAAAGTCCCACATGGGAGGCTGCTCCAGAAGGTTAAGTTGTTTGGCATTCAGGATGAAGTAGTCAACTGGATTCAACGTTGGCTTAGCGGGAGAAGCCAGAGAGTGGTAGTAGATGGTTGTCTCTCTGATTGGAGGCCTGTGACTAGTGGTGTGCCGCAGGGATCAGTGCTGGGTCTGTTGTTGTTTATCATCTATAATTAATGATTTAGATGATAATGTGGTAAACTGGATCAGCAAATTTGCAGATGACACCGAGACTGGGGGCGCAGTGGACAGTGAGGAAGGCTACCAAAGCTTGAAAAGTGATCTGGACCAGCTGGGAAAATGGGCTGAAAAATGGCAGATGGAATTTAGTGCAGACAAGTATGAGGTGATGCACTTTGGGGGGGGACAAATGAGGGTAAGACTTACACAGTGAATTGTAGGGCACTGTGGTGTGCAGTGGAACGAAGGGACCTGGGAATACAGATCCATAATTCCTTGAAAGTGGCATCGCAGATAGATTGGGTCATAAAGAGAGCTTTTGGCACATTGACCTTCATAAATTAGGGTGTTGAGTACAGGAGTTGGGATGTTATGATGAAGTTGTATAAGACATTGGTGAGGCCAAATTTAGAGTATTGTATGTAATTCTGGTCACCTACCTACAGGAAAAATATCAATAAGTGTGAAAGTGTGCAGAGAAAATTTACATGGATGTTGCCGGGACTTGAGGACCTGAGTTACAGGGAAGTGTTGAATAGGTTAGGACTATTCCCTGGAGTGCAGGAGAATGAGGGGAGATCTTATGGAAGTATACAAAATTATGAGGGGTATAGATAGGGTGAATGGATGCAGGCTTTTTTTTCCTCAGGTTGGGTGAGACTAGAACTAGAAGCCATAGGTTTAGGGTGAAAGGTGAAATATTTAAGGGGAATCTGAGGGGGAACTTCTTCACTCAAAGGATGGTGCGAGTGTGGAGTGTAGAAAGTCTTTCAATTTCTTATTTTCAGCTAAAATATCACCTGTGCTTGTTCCAAAGGGGCCCACACACTCCTTATTCATGTTCTTACTCTTACTGTACTTGTTAAAACTTCTCATGTTTTCCTTGAAATCCCTTGCAACATTTTCCTGGTATTTATTTTTTGTAACTCAAACTTCTTTTATAGCTCTTTGTTGAGGTTTACATCTCTTTCAGTCATGGGATCACAATTCCTTGGTTTTGTATTATATCATGTTTCACCAAGTTTTCTAATTAAATAAGAATTCTGCTCTTCTGTATATATAGGTTGGAATATTGCCAAATACATGTTTGAACACTTTGTTCTCTTTGGACTCTTTGTTCTTGTATTATGCCTCAACAGATTGCTAAACCTATTTTGAAATCAACCATTACTAAACTTACCAAGATAGTTTCTGACTTAACTTTCTTCCAATTGAAAGCAAAATCAAAATTCAAATATTTTAACGATCACTTGTAGGTGGATATTCCCTTTTTTACTGACTCCAGCTTATTGCTCATCATTAAATCTTACATGGTGCATATCAATCTGATTAAATAAATATCATCCTAAACATTTGTTTTGAATAAGAAATATACTACTGTAGCGGTTGCTACCGCGGAATAAAACAAGGCTCTACTCGGAGGATTGCCAAACAGAACTGGTTTATTTTCCCGCCTTGTGCGGGCCCTTTAAGGGAGAATGTTCCTGCCCAAAACAACCAGCAATGACATAAGCCCTATGTCATCAGGACTTTCCCGCGCGCGGGTTCTCCCCGTCACTTGGAAAGACGAGGCCCGCCGCCATCTTGGGCCTTGTCGCTCCGACGCCGCGCGACCCGACTGCCGAGCCGGTTCGCCTGACTAGACGGTGAGTCGCCACACTACCTTTAAGACTTAAGCATTTATGGATGTTGCAGCTGGGGTGAAAATTAAATGCTCCTATTATATCTAAACAGGTTTTGCAGCAAGCTTTTATTGCCTTCTTATTTAACCATTTCATTGCTTATGTGGAATTATCTAAGGAGCTATGCTTCAGCAAGATGAACAGTAGTAATGAATGACTTCTGGGTGACAGAAGATGCCTTTGTTCCAATGGATAATTGCATAAACCCAAAAAAGCACCAAAGGAATCCTAACCTAGTGTTTGCCTCCATCAAATGAGCCATTGAAAGGTAGAGTGTGGTGTTGAAAGCATGCTTACACTCCTTTGATAACTGTGGAATAGAAACAGGAAAATAAGTGGACAATTTAGCCCTTTGAGTCTGTTCTACAATTCAGTGAGATCAAGGGTGATCTGTGTCTTAAATCCACAAATCTTTCTCTACATCCCTTCATATCTTCAGCTACCAAAAAACGATTAGTCTCATATTTTAAATTTATAATTGTCCTGCTGTTTACTGACAAGGGTTTCAAACTTTTCCCACCCTATATATGTAGAAACTGGCTCTAATTTTTAGACTATATCTCCTAGTCCTAAATTTAACAACCAACTCTTCTGCTCTATCCAATTAGACTTCCTTAATAGCTTGAAAATTCCAGTCAACTTATCACTTTCATTCCTAAATTTCAGGAAAGTTAACTCTAGTATCTGTAATATCTCTTAATACCTGAGAGCACGTTGATGCAATCATGAAGAAAGCATGCCAGCGGCTCTACTTCCTCAGGAGTTTGAGGAGATTTGGTATGTCACCAAAGACTCTTGCATATTTCTACAGATGTACAGTGGAGAGCATTCTGACTGGTTGCATCACTGCCTGGTACGGAGGCTCCAATGCACAGGATCAAAATAGGCTGCAGAGGATTGAGACTCAGCCAGCTCCATCACAGGCACAACCCTCTCCACCATCGAGGACATCTTCAAGAGGCGGTGCCTCAAGAATGCAACATCCATCATTAAGAACCCTTACCATCTGGAACATGCTATCTTCCCGTTATTTCCATCAGGAAGGAGGTACAGGAGCCTGAAGAACCACACTCAACATTTCAGGAACAGCTTCTTCCCATCCGCCATCAGATTTCTGAATGGTCCATGAACCCATGAACACTACCTTGTTATTCCTCTTTTGCATTATTTATTTATTTTTATAACATAGTAAGTTTTATGTCTTTTTGTCTTGCACTGTACTGCTGCTGCAAAACAACAAATTTCATGACATATGTCAGTGAAAATAAACCTGATTCTGATTCTGACCTGGCAGCTATTGTTCTGGTAAACCTGTACTGCATTCTCCCTGTGACCAAAATAAACTTCCTAAGGTATGGTACCCATAATGGTTTCAGGGATTTGTACAGATGTGGCATAACTTCCACAGCCCTGGAATGTATAAAGCCTGCATACCGTTAACATTTTTACTTGATTATTTTCTGTACCTGTTCATCACACTTTCATGATCTTTACACCTGGACCATTGGGCCTCTTTGGTGTTTCATTCCTTCTTTTATAAAGTAGTCTATGTAGGTCCAAAGTGGATGCCCACAATTTATCAGCTTACACGACAAAATAAACATAACAACACTAGTGCAAGTTGAGAGAGAAAAAAGAAATATAGTTTGAGGTAAATTTAGGATTTATCAGGTCCGTTCAAGAAAATGGAAAGCATCCTCTTGAACTGCTGCTGTCCCTCTGATGAAAGTATGTCCAGGATTTAGACCCAGACAATGAAGAGACAGCAGCGTATCTCCAGGTCAGCATGGTGTGTGACTTGGAAGGAATCCTGCAGGTAGTGGAGCTCCCATATCTCTGCTGTCCTGGTTCTACTTGGTGGTAGAGCTTGCGGGTTTGGTGAGTGCTGTCGGAATAACCTAGGCAAGTGACTGCAGTGCATTTTGCAGATGGCTCAAACTGCAGCCATAGTGTGCTGCTGTTGGAGGGAATGTATGTTTAAAGTGGGGAATAGGGTGCAAATTAAGGGGACTGCTTTGTGCTGGATGGTGTTAGCCTGCTGGAGAGTGGTTGGACCTGTACTTATCTTGGCCAGTGGAGCATGTTCCAACATACTCCTAACTTGTGCCTTGTCAACAGGGCTTTGGGGAGTCAGGAGATGAACCATTCAGTGCAGGATCCCTGGCCTTTGACTTGCTCTTGTAGCCGCAGTATTTATGTGGCTGGCCCAGTGAACTTTGAGTCAATGTTGACCCTCACAATGTTAATGAGGGAGGACTTAGTGATAGTTAAGTCATTTAATATCAAGGGTAAGTTGTTAGATTTTCTCTTGTCAGAGATGGTTATTACTTAGTACTTGAACGTTACCTCCCATGAATGTCGTCTAGATTCTGGTCTTCTTGTGTGCAGGTATATAACGCCTCATTTGCTGAGGAATTGTGAATGGGATTAAACATTGTGCTGTCATCAGCACCTACACACCCTGCTGATCTTATGATGGAAGGAAGGTCATTGATGAAGCAGCTGAAGATGGTTGGGCCTACACATTGCTCTGAAAAAACTCCTGCACTTATGTCCCAGGGTTGGGATAATTGATCTCTGACAACCACAACCACCTTCCTTTGTGTGAAGTTTGGCTCCAACTATTGCTGTATTTTCCTCTTGCGCATTGAATTAAGTTTGACCTGGGCTCCTTGCTACTACACTCAGTCAAATGCTGCTTCAATGTCTCTCCACGCACCTCTGGAACTCAGGTCTGCAGTCCATGTTTGGACCAAGGCTGTGATGAAGTCTGGAGTTAAGTGGTCTTGACAAAAACCATATCAAGCATCACAGAGCAAGTTATTTTTGAGAAAGCATTACTTGTTAGGATTGTTAATGCCAACTTTCATCACTTTGCTGATGTTTGAGAGTGGACTGATTGGGTGGTGATTAGATGGATTGGATTGTCCTGCAATAGGAAGGTCATCCAAACTTCATACTCAAGAACATAATACTTCTTCCACTTTTTCTTCAGCTCACAGGAATGAATGGAGCAGGCTCCGGTATTTACCCGCATTGCGGACTTCCCAAAAGTGCAGGAATTTGTAGACTATACATGTTGTTACTGAAACCTCCATGGGTTTCCGTGGTCCAAACACTCAAAGATCGTGCCTCCTACAAGTTCTGTTCTTCAGCCTATCCAGCCCCTCTGTCCCTATCACTGTAGTCCATTCATTCAGCAACAAACTCCCCATAAGCTGGTCGAGCGTTGTTTGCATTGAAGTATGACCCATTAAAAACTGACTTCAAAGATGTCACAAATTGTGCCAGATGCCAGCAGCTGCAAACATTTGCAATATATCAGCAGAGAGCACAATTGTTTTCATCATGGGGTGGAAAGCCTGACAATACTGCTTTGTGAACCTTGAACTGGGAATCTTGATTTTCGTGCAACTTTCTCAAGCAGAGTTAAGGTGACTCATCACATGGTTTTAACATCATCAAAAGGTAGTAATGCTATTTCTGCTCCTTAATTTCCTGACAACAAATGCGAGATTAACAGGTTAATAATCCTATGGTTTCTTTTTCTCATATTTCTCAAATAGTAGGGTGACAGTCAGAATTTTCAAGTCACAGCTGTATATTTCAGGAAGGACTGTAATATGATCAGGTTGCAGAATAGCTCCTATGGATCCCTTCCTGCAGGGATCAGACCTTCGGAAGAGCTTGCACACATGGGAGTCCTTGGTGGCCACAGCAAGGGGCGACAGAAGAAAAATCAGCCCAAAAACCTTTTCTCTTCTGCAACATTGTCTGCCTTAGACAATACAACTTTCATCCTCCTCCTCAACTTGCAAAAAAGACATCCTTAATTCAGTACAAATCCTGCAATATATCAACACATAAACTATCTGTCTCCCTTTATAACCAAATTGGTAATTATCAACACCAAATCAGCACATGCTTAAATGTATAAATACAGTCTCTGTGAATAAAACATCATCTAGTTTCAATACAATTTTTTCATAGTAAAAACAATCAGTACTCTTTTCTTCCACTGGATGTCTACACATCCTAGGTTATCACCCATTCTGCTTTCTACAGGAAAGAAAATCATAGAGCATATGAATGATTATGTGCTGAGCCAGGGTGTTGGGTTGTTGCTCATCAAGACTGAGTTCAATGGTGGGGAGGTGCAGGTCAACGATAAGAACTGGGGTTGGTGGCCAGCAGGGGTGTAGGTGTGGGGTTGGGTAGAGATTAGGGCCCACTTTGGATAGGAAGGAGACCAGCAGAGATTGAAAGGCACAGATGGTGGTGGGGCTGGCTGAAGGAGGATGGTGAATGTAGAACAGGAGGAGTGCAATAGGAAGAGATGAATGAAATCTGAAACACCAGAAGAGCAGAAAGAAAGAAGACCGTATGTTGGAAAAATAAGTGATTGGAATGGCTGATTATATTAAACTATTGAATTCAATGTTAAATCCTGAAGACTGAGGTCAGAATAGAAGGGGGATGTAGAAGTTCAGCATCACCCTTGCAGATGGAAAGGTGTGCCATAAAGTGCTTGCCCAATTTGCATTTGCTTGCTCCAATGCAGAGGAGACCACTTTGTGAGCACCGTATGCAGTAAACTCAGTTGAAGATGTGAAAGTGAATTGCAGCTTTGCCTGGAAAGTCTTTGGACGATGGGAAAAGAGGACACAAAAGGACAGATGCTGCTGTTATCTGCTATTTTCCAGTTGGAGTCCTGCAGTGGAAGCTCGGATTGCCGCTATCATGGTTTTGGGCACGGTGCATAACAAGAGATCTGACTGTTTCGCATCAGGTCAGCAACATGTCTTCCAACAGATTACTATGAGTACTGATGTACACTTCAGGGACACGGCAGTGGGATCGTGAACCTGCCATTCTTTCTCGGGATTACAGCGTTTGTCCTCCCGCTCCTGGCACTCTGTCAGTAGCCTCCTACAGTCAGCCAGCACAGACTGCTCCCACTCATGACAAGAGACTCACATTCTAGATCCAGAATGGTGCAGGTTCCTTCCTCACTATCTGCAGTTTTCTCCACAAAATCACCATCCTTCCAGCAACTCCGCTGGGGAGAAGTGCATGTGTATGTGTAGCATGGGCACTAAGGAAAAGCACAGGGGTAATGAGCTGATCTACAGCTACCGGTGGTTATTTTCATGGATGGAGATATGAAAACTGGTTGTAAAGCCGGTGATGTGGTTTGCATCTGTATTGTTGGATGAATGGATGATAATGTGGGCAGGCACAGTAGTGTAGCGGTTAGTGTAACGCTATTACAGTGCCAGTGACCTGGGTTCAATTTTGGCCACTGCCTGTAAGGAGTTTGTACGTTCTCCCCGTGTCTGTGTGGGTTCCCTCTGGGTGCTCCAGTTTCCCCCCACAATCCAAAGACGTACGGGTTAGGAAACTGAGGGCATGCTATGTTGGCGCCGGAAGTGTGGCGATACTTGCGGGCTGCCCCCAGAACACTCTATGCAAAAGATGCATTTCACTGTGTGTTTTGATGTACATGTGACTAATAAAGATACCTTATCTTATCTTAATTTCTGGATGATGAGATGCGGGGCAACAGAGCAATGTGACCTGAAGTGGATTTTGTGTGAGATTTCTTAGTGGAATCACAGCCAAAATAACTGGTCTCCATTTGACTGGCCAGAAAGGGACTCTGATGTGATCTTGAACTCTCCTCTTCCTCCCTCTCTCCCCCTGCTGACAATATACTGTTATGACATTGCCATGAAGGATGACACAAGCTGCTGCTAAACTGTGGCTGCATTCCAAGCGAAGATTATTTCAGCAGGTTCCTTCGTTGTTCACATGGATGACTGGGTTCTAATGAAATACCCATAAGCCAATGTGGTTTATTGCTCCCTGGACCTTGCCAGAAATCCCTATGCTTGCTCTTCCTTGCCAAGTTCGGAGGTGATGAACTCAGTTCTCCTGGGGGAGACAGAATCCATTAACTCCATCAACTCTATCAGCGTTCCGAAAACTGTGGGATACCTACAACTTGGAAGGATCCTTTGGCAAAGGTATTCAGGGTCACCTTGACCTTGACTTGAAGAAATCCAGCACGTGGCAGAAGTCTGTGACTATCTCCTTTGTAAAGTGCAAACATCTGAGGCACTGCTCCTCAATTAAATGCACACAACTCCATTGAGGTGCACAAAATACCTCTAAGGATAGGGTCTAGTATTGAGGGCTCTGCTTCATCCTCTTCTGGCAGACTACCCTGACTTATGTGCTCTTTCCTCATTCTGCTTTTGAAATATCATGCCCTCATTGTGTCTGAAGGCAACACTAGGGAATTTCATACTGATCAGCAGCCAAGATTTACATCTCACCACAGCCAATATAACAACAATTCATTCCCAACAAACCTTAACAAACTGATGACCCCTTTAAATAGTGCAAGTATCAGATTGACGAGGTAGGGGAGTGCCTTTTCCCACTTCATGGCAGATTTTCCATGTGTGATTAAGGCCATGTGTTAGCTGTGTGGTGAAGCTAACTCGGTGGGGCTGGTGTCAATTCAGCATTGTATGAAAATTGAGGAAAACAACTATGTACTCAGCATACTTGCAGCTTGTGGTAAAATACAAGCACTGCCATGTTATCCAGATTACCAGACTTCGCAAGTTGTGCTAAAAATGTCTTCGCTGTTTGTGCTGGAACTTGGAGAAATTTCACCCTCCAGAAGTGCTGACAAAAACGGCATTGTGAAACACATAAGTACTGAGGTGGGTCTTGTCACAGGCACCTAGACCTTGGCTTGAAGACCTTGCAGGCCACAACTAAACATTACTCCTCATTAGCCTGATCCTACATTAGTCTACTTCTCAGGGAAAGTGCTGGTGGTCTTTCCTGCTCTCCTGAGACAGCAGTGTCTGGCAAATAAAGTTCAGCCATGGTTACTCCACTGTTTCTGGATCCGCAGCTGAATGGCCAATGGGATGCCTTTTCTTACTGTTGCTCAGAAATTGTGAAAGACATGACCAGAACAATAATGATCCCGTGCCCCATTCTGCCCTTGAGTGGCTGTAGAACTACAATCACTTCAGGTCCATTGGACTGACTGATCCATGGCTGACACTGACTATACCAGCAAGTTGGAGGAAGCTTTCTTTACGTTGTTGCAAAGGGGTGTTGTAACCTTGAGAGTCACAATTGTCTTCTGTTGCACATCCTTTAGTCAGATCTTCACAGCACCAGAGCACAGTTGGGTATGAAATTCTTTAAAGATTCTACTTTTTGTATGAACACAAGGTAGCTATAGATCCCATAATTCAGTGTCTTTCAGCGGGCTTCCAGAGAAATGAGTGACTGCAGTCTGAGTTACTTCTTCCCTGAGGTGCTTCAAACTTTACTGAGATAAAGAATTCAAAATAGGAAGAATCCTTCATTTTTTATTTATGGGATATAGTCTTCACAGCCCACCCTAATGCCTTAAGATTGTGGTGTTAAGCTACTTTCTTGAGATGTAGCAATCCACCTCGTGATGGTAAGGCCACATTCTCATACTGTTACTCCATGAATACGATTAGTACAGTTGATGGCAGCCATCAGTCAGATGTGAGGATGAGGCAGACACAAAAGACTCTAGATGCTGGAATCTGGAGCAAAAAACAAATTGGGGGTCTTTAAATTTTTTGTTTTAACTTTTGTGTGTCCTTTCTCCATTGGTGAGTTGCATGTACTGCAGTTATTTTGGTGGCGTGCATCAGGAACATGCTCAATGCCTGCTCGCTTCAACTGATGCTGGATAGTAGGGTGCTTACGTTGAAGATGGTGGACCTTGTAATGACACTGACGCTTGTGTGGCGATTCTCACAGTTTCTACTGGGGATCTTCCAATGAAAGTGTTGATGTTGGCAATCCAGGTTTATCAGCTCTTTTCTGTAGATTCTCCAAGTCTCACACCCGTAAAAGACACTTTTTAAACTAAAAGTTTGGTATATATTCTAATAGAAAAACAGAAAATGCTGGAAATACTCAGCAGGTCAAGCTGCATATGTGGAAAGCAAAACAGTGTTAACATTTCAATTCGAAGAAGTTCGTGATGAAGGGTCTTCAACCTGAAGCAGTAACTCTGTTTCTCTTCCCACAGATGTGGCCTGACCCCCAAGTATTTCCAGCAACTTCTGCTTTTATTTTAAATTTTCAGCATTCACACTTTTTAAAATTGTGTGGTTATTGAATACTTGGTGCAACAGTCTGCCAAAGGCAAGACTAACTGAACAAATTCAGTGCTGAACCCAGACGCCTACGTTTGCCCTCTGGCAGGGAGAGCTGCCAAACCAGGTAAAGTTCAACTTCCTCACTGTTATTAACTTCTTTGTTAGGTCCAGTCATTGGCTGGATGCAGGCTGGGAGAGACCCTTTGTTTTGCCAAAGTTCCCTCCTAGGCTGTTGAAAGCTTTATGGAAGTACATAAAGCTTGTTGGTAGCCCTCCATTGACTGTGTAACTACAGAAGAATCATCTGTGTACTGGAGCTTGATTATTTTTGCCTAAGTTACTCAGTACTAGTTCGAGACAGCAGAGGTTGAAGAGGTTGCTGTCAGTCCGAGATCGGATGGCAATGCCCTATGGCAGATAGATTTGTATTAAGGTTTTTTTATAGCTGCTAGAAAAATGGAGAAGAGAGTGCGTTCCAGTACCCAACCCTGCTTTATGCCAGCTCGGATGGCAAAGGGTTTGGAGGTAGATCCACAGTACAGAATGGAGGCAATCACATGATTGTGCAGTGAACCTCACAACTGTGGTAAACTTGGGGCAGCCAACACTTAACAGGGTTTTCCATAAAGCATCACAATTGGCAGAGTTGAAGGTTTTGGTCAGATTGATAAAGACCATATACAGCTCCAGCTGTTGATCTTTACATTTTACCTGCATCTGCCTGGCCATGAATAGCATGTTGGTAGTGCCTTATGATGGTCTGAAGTCACACCAGGATTCTGGCAGGATCTTCTTTGCAAGGCAGAGCAGATGATTCAGTAAGATTCTTTGAAGAATCTTCCCTGAAATGAAGGAGAGGGCAATGCCTCTTTAGTCGCTATTGTTGGCGACAACATTTGGGGCTGCCTAATTCAATAGGAATTTCGTCAGTGGTTGGGATTCTGAGAAATAGCAAACGGGACTTCTCCATCAGTATTTTTCTCGCTGCCCACAACCACCCTGCTTTTAGTGTTTCAACTGATGTGTCACCAAGATCTGGTTTTATTGAGCTCCACTTGATTAATTGCTATTTGGCCCTTCTCAGCGATTGTTGGGTTGGGAGTTTCCCGGGCTGGGGGCTGAGGTAAAGAGTCAATGCTGTCATCAGTCACAGTTGATTGTCGAATTAGGAACTTCTGCAAGTGTACACACCAGTGCTCTTTGATGGATTCACTGTCTTTATGATGGGTGGTGCCATCTTCCTATCATAATGGTGACAGGCCATGAGTTTAGTGCATGCAGGACCACTGACTCACGCGTATCATATCCGAAGCAAATGCTTGCATTTATTTTGCTTTGTCCACTGATCACTGTTTTTTTGTTTATGCTTTTCCATTATTATTCCAATAGTCATAAATAAAGTCCATTCTTTGGAAGGGTGGAAGAGTAGAGGAATATTTAAAGTTGCGGAGGGATTTGTAGAGAAAGGATGAAGAACAGCAGAATAGCCAGAAGCTACATGAGGAAAATAGTTATTGGTTAAAGGTTAAAATGTTCTGCCTGATAATGTGGTGAATACAGATTCAAAAGTAGCCTCAAAAGGGAACTAGATAAATAGTTCAGAAAAGACTTACCAGGACTTGGGCACCTGAGTTACAAGGAGAGGTTGTGTAGCCTAGGGAAGCAAAGGACTGCAGATGCTGGAATCTAGATGAAAAACACGATGATGCTGGAGGAACTCAGCAGGTCAGGCAGCATCCGTGGAGAAAAGCAGGCGGTCAACGTTTCTGGTCAGGACCCTTCTTCAGGACAATTGCGTAGCCTTGGGCTTTATTTCTTAGAATGTAGGAGATAGAGGGGTGACCTGATAGAGGTATATAAGATCATGAGGGGCATAGACAGAGTGAAAGCACATAGTCTTTTTCCCAGGGTGGGGGTGCTAAAAACAAGAGGACATAGGTTTAAGATCAGAGGCAAAAGAGTTAAAAGGGACATCAGGGGCAGCTTCTTCACGCAAAGGGTGATGCGTATTTGGAATGAGCTGCCAGAAATAGTGGTTGAGGTGGGCACATTAGCAACATTTAAAAGCCATCTAGAAAGGTACATGGATAGGAGAGGTTTCGAGGGCTATAGGTCAAATGCGGGCAAATGGGACTACCTCGATGGGCAACACATTTGGCATGGATGAGTTGGGCCAAAGGGCCTGTTTCCATGCTGTATGACTCTATGACACTATGACTTGAAGGAAAAAAGATTGCAGGAACATGGAGAAGAGAGGGACAGTGGGACTAATTGAATAGTTTTTCCATAGTACCGTCACAGGCATAATGGATCAAATGGCCTCTTTCCCTGATATTGTTTCACCACTGCTAGTGATTGCTTCCTTACAAGCTTGGATACTTTCACAGTGGTGAAAGTAGATTGTGGTAAGTAGACTGTGGTACCCGATGATTCACAAAGCATGAAAGAATCACAGAAGTGAGGACCGGGTGAGGAAGTTGCAACTTGCTAGTGGAGACTGATGGAAAAAGACATACAGTTAAATAGTATCATTCACATCCCTTTAGAATGCACCAAGCTGTTTGACAAGCCTTGCAGTAGTTTGGACGTGCACTATTGCAAAGTAGGAAACACGCTGGTCAATTTGCACACTGCAAGCTCCTCTAAACATCAATGTTTGTTTGAAGGATTGTTTGGCTCACTGGATGGTGGGAAAGGAAGAGGTGAGAGGGAAGGTGTTGCATCTCCTGTGCTTGCAAGGGAAGTGCACTGAAAATGGGAGTGGTTAGTGGAGATGAAAGTATGAACTAGGGAGTTGCGGAGAGAATGGTTCCTTTGGAATGTTGAAAGGGGAGGGAGGGAAGATGTGTCTCCTTGTGCAATGGCATTGAAGGTGGCAAAATTACAGAGGATGGTCCATTGAATGTGGAGTTGGTAGCGTGGAAGGTAAGCATGAGGGAAACCCCATTCTGGTTCTGGCTGAGAAGTGAGGAATGAGAATAGAAGTGTGAGCAGCAGAGGAGATACAGCTGAAAGTTCTGTCTGCTACAGTAAAGGAAGAGCCACAGTTAAGGAAAAAGGAAGACATCATAAAGACAGTGTTGTGGAAAGTCTTGTCATCAGAACAAATATGGAGAATGGAATGGTCCTTACTGGAAGCAGGACGTGAGGGGATGTAGTTGAGATAGCTGTGTGAGTCTGTGGGCTAGCAGGCATACAACTTTATCCTTCCAATGCTTCCCTTATATATACACTGTCTATCCTATCCTGTGGCAGTAAGATTAAATGTTTGGGGTTGGAAACTCATCCTCAGTTGCTTGTGTTAAAATGTGGAATCTTATGGCCACTGCACATTGCATTTCCTTTCTAAAATTCACTTCCACCGAAGTCAATGCACAGACAATATTTAACTGCACTTTTAGTGCTACCAGCTGAGGACAAAGTCCTCTCTCCCATCTTTTCAAATACTTTTAAGAGTTTCTGTGGCTCTCCTCTGTTGGCTGGATTCCCATTGCTTCCCAGGCATCTTATACTATTCTCCAATGGGAAAATTGTCTTGTAATGCCAAAACATTCTTCCAGCAGAACCTCCAATGCAGTATGAGGAATCACCCACTTTCATTTGCTGTGATAGTCTAATTTGATACTTACACCTCCTAACAATCAAGTATTCAGGGCCTTTTTCAAACAGTTCCATAGGATGTTAATTGTTTTTTAACAGCAATAAACATCCCATCCCCTATACAATAAGCACCCACACAGTGGTGAATTTAATGTTTGGAACTCAGTATAAATGTTTAATGAGCAGTGCACTCATATGTGTCAGCATGGGATATACATGACTCATCAACCATAGAACAGTGCTCTTGGCATTTTCAGCAAAAGACCTAAAAATAGTCTCAGATATTTTAGCGGAAATCCAGGCGAACCCAGAGTAGGAATTAACTTGAATGGAGAACTGTGAAGCGAGTGGCTCACCCAGACCACCCAATAATTTAGGTTAAAGATCTCTCCCATCAAAACAATACAAAAACTCTACTTTCTACTTCCTCTCGACGTGCTTTATAGAATGTTGCACAATAACTTTGCAGAAGATCTTTTGGGATCATTTTAAATAAGTGTTGGGCTGACCGAGCAGAATTCTCCACCTCAAACAATAAGCATGGAATTTTTAAATTAATGTAATTAAACTGATTAAAATTGGATGAGATGGCCATTTTCATCATTTGCACAGCAACTGAATTTTACCACAGTTGTGCATGAATAAAAGCTTTCATGTTCACTCAGAAGATGTGATGCATTGTAAAATCCGTGAATACAGTAAAATCTTGGTTATATGGCTTTGCTGGACTTGACGGGTGCTGGTGAATCAGAAGTTGGCCCAGGAGTCCCTCAGTGTCGCCCTGATGCAGGCTGAAGTGCTCCCTTGGTGTTGCCCTGAGTATTTCCTTACTGCCTTCCTGATTTTGACCCTACGGCTTCCTTGGCTTTATTTCTCTGTCAGTTTGGCTGCTCTCACTGAAAGGTCGGTTACTGTGGCATGCTGGTCTGTATAGTGCCAGAACACCAAGACTTTACATAAACAAAGGCATACTATGGGGTTGAGTTCAATATCTGGCACATGATGTTGGAGTGGCAGGCAGAGCCTGGCTGCTTGTGGCAACTGCTGTTAAACCTGAGGCAGATTCAGACCTGGCATAGTCTCAAGGTGTTAACTGAACAGCTACAATTTTTTACAAATATGCATCTATTTGCACTTTTGAAGCAACCTCCCAGCTGAAACTGCTTGATGCTCTTGTGGTTCATCTGAAAGTGTCTATTAAGGTGAAGCTAATGGCATAAATGGGGAGGTAATTAAAGAACTATTGTGCATTTATGATTGGTTGCAGTTAAACTTTGCCCTGCATACATGTAGCCACTAATTGCATGTCAAAAACCCGTGATGTTTCCATTTTTGTTTTACACATTAGCTGATAAATGGCATTTGCTAATACATTAGGTGATAAATGACATTAGATATTGTGTAAGGACTTGCTACAGGACTGATATATCAATCATAATTCATGATATCTTGTATTCATCTTTGGCACTGCATCAATACCAATGCAATACTAATGACTTGATTTTGTAATTTTCTAATCTTGACAACTGAGAACAGTATTAATTTCAAATATAAACTAATTTAATTTGTAAAAGCTGTTTTCACGTTCAGTTTCTACTGAAGTCATTGATCTGATTGCCTTATGGTTCTTTGGCCACCAGCTACTCTCATTACCTGACTCAGGCAGCCATTATGTCTGAGCCTTGAGAACAACAGTCAGCAAACAATGCAACTGCAGAGGCTAAACCCAATTTTATCCTCATTCCATGTCCACCCAAGCACACCCTCAGCATGGTAAGATGGACTCAGGGAGTTGTGGTATATTGTCTCCTTCCTGATCTGAGAAACTCAGGTGATCATCCATTAGTTAATTAATCCAAGATCAGCTAACTCAGCTCAGAATGGAAATTAAGACAAAGAATCCTTCCTACCCATGGTTTAGCTACCCACTAGATAAATGCCTTGTGTTGATTTATATATTTATTTTATTTTAAGCAGTGGTGCATGAATAAATAGCTGGAACTTAGGTAGCAACATCAAGCTTTCATACACAAAGATGCCAGATATATTTCTGCTTACCTAATAATGCCAACAATCCCATAACAGTGAGCACTGGTTTGCGAATCATCTGTACATGTGGTGGCTTTGTATTGTTCATCTGAAATCTGGCAGTAAGAGTCCTCTGTGTAAAGTAGTTTGGGTGGTAGTTCAGGAAGGCATTATCATTGCTAAGCAATGTAAAATTTATAGTGCTCTTTGGATTCGCAATTAGCAGATTCTGGTGCTGTGATATTACCTAGAAGAAAGCAAGAAAATATTGAAGTTTTTTGTAAGTCAATAGATTTTTAACTCTGTCAACAATCATTAATTAGACATGGAAAACATTGTGGGAAACCTGCAACAAGATGTGATAAATTAACTCTTGGTATAAGAGTCTTTCATGCAATTTATATTTGAAGGTGTGGTGCAGGCAAGGGTCAAACTTCTTTCCTCAGTTGCTTGTATTCTGTAGACCAATTGTGACTGGCTCGGATCAAACAGCTTAGATCGCTGCCATGTGTCATTTATCTTGTGACTAATTGAATTTAAAAATTCACTTAGACGCGAGTTTGTTTTAGACCATTAATGAGAATAAAGGCTTCTAAAGCAGTTCAAAACCATATGTTGTTATGATTAATTGGTCCTTAAATCTTCAAGCACCAAACATTTATTACTAACAGATTTGGACGAGTGGATGGTAAACAAATGGTCCATGCTGGTGCAGCAGCAACACAGGACCATGTGAGCGATAAACAGCAGATGCAGCAACTTCTCTTATTAGGTGGTCCCTTGGGGTCGAGGGTGACTTGCTTCCATTGAGCTTCTGTGGGTTCTGAGATGGCCGATGACACCAATGTGCGACTTAGACACAGACAGGGCTTCATGTGGAGCTGTGTGGGTGGTTTGGTACGTGGTGTGCTCTTTCTGCCATTTGCATTGCACTTCTGTATGCTCGTGATGAAGGGATTCAAAATTCTCAGTCCCAACCCAAATGTTCCTTCTCCAGTTTGAGCACCCTTGGGCCAGGGATTCCCAGCGGTTGGTGGGAATGTTATATCTTTTCAAGAGGCCTTTGAGAATATCCATTTTCCACCTGATAACCTCTTGCCGTGACAGAACTTGGAAGAGATTGTCTGTTTGGGTAGTCAGCTGTGTTGTATGACGTGATTTACCAATTGGAGCTGACTGAGTGTGATTAGGGCCTCATCGCTGGGGACGTTGGCTGGGAGAGGATATTGAAGTTTGATTGCTTATCCAGTCAGTGAATTTGGACTACTTTACAAAGACAACACTGGTGGCGCCTCTCCAATGGTTTAAGGTGCCTGCTTTGAGGCGTACAGGAGGGGCAGGGATCGCTGCTGCCTGTTGGACCATGAGTTATGTGTGGGGTTTACATCTCGATATTCAAACACTCTTTTCCTCAGATGACCAAAGGCCGTGCTGACACATTGAAGGCAATGGCGAATTTCATCATCAATGCCTACATTTGTTAAGAAGTAGTTCCTGAGATACTGGAAGTAGTCCACACCTTCCAAGGTCTCATCTTGGACCTTTATTGATAGGTGGCATTGTTATACAGCAGGCAGGTTAGCAGAGAACTTTTGTTTTACAGATATTAAGTGCAAGGCCCATTCTATTGAATACTCCAGTGATCAAGTCGTCAATGACCAGGAGCTCATCTCTGAATTTATGTATACACACACATCATGTGTAATGCAGCCTGATGACTGAGTTGGAACAACCTTGGTTCTGGGGTAGAGTCAGAAATAGAATGGAATAAGTAGTGTTAAAGATCCTAGGACCAAAGTATCTGATCAGAGCTTTGCCTGACCTACTTCCAGTATTTCCTGTTTTATTTCTCTCTTGTTTTTGATCATTAATACAAAGAAAAACAGCATGCTTGGTGTTATTTAAACACTCAATTTATTGCACAAAATGTACAAAACTTGCAGAGGCATGGTTATAGTGCAAGCTTTCCAGTCCATCCAATTTCTAGGCCCATGTTTTCAAAAGATATTTGAGTGTTAACTTGGATGATGCTTGAAAACAGGCACTTGATTGTGCAATGCAGACATCGTTTAATCATACTGTCTGAAGATTTTAATGATTACTATGTGCAGCCAGGGCTATATGTATTGCTGATTGGCCCCACATATCACATGCTACACAGAGTTGGTCTAAAACACTGTTGCTTGTATCATAACATGCACTGTCCCTTTTTCCCCACTAACCTTATGTGCTCTGACATATATTGGCTCTCAATCCAGCAAGGATTTGATTTAAATCTTTCATTTTTCATGATCACCCTACACATTTTTCCAACTTTACAAAACTCGAGAATTTTAAAATTCATTTACAGGGCGTAGGTGATGCTGACAACACCGGCATCTATTGTCCACGTCCAACTGCTCTTGAAAAGATGGTGGTGAGCCATCTTATTGAGGTGCCAGAGCCCTGGTGAAGGTACTGTCTGTGTGTTTTTGGGTAGGGTTCCAGAACTTAGATCCAATGATATCCAAGGAATGATATATTTCCAGGTCAAAACACTGTGTGTCTTGGAGTGGAACTTGCAGCTTTTTGTTGCTCCGGTGTGTGTGATACCCTTGTCTTTCTTGGTGGTAGAGTTTGCAGATTTGGAGGGTGTTGTCTGACCTGCATCTGTGAGTTACTGTAGTGCATTTTGTCAGAAGCACGGTCTGTAGCCACAATTCACCAGCAAGAATGGATGCTCAAATGGTGGATGGGGTGCCAATAAGGCAGGCTACTTTGCCTTGAACAGTGTAAGAGATCCTTGGGTGATGTTGAAGATGCACTCATCCAGGCAAGGATATACAACCACACTGCTGGCTTGTGCTTTGAAGATTGTGGAAAGGTTTTCATGTATCAGGAGGTAAGTTACTCACTGCAGGACACACAGCCTCTGACCTGATCATGTAGACAGGATTCTATCACCCCCAGCACCTTATCACCATGTTTAACTGGAGAACTTTACGTGATAGGGTTTTATCCATATAATGGGGGGAAAGTCCAGCCCTTCCTGTCTGGGAAAAGTGGCAGGCAAGAATAAATCTGTATACGTGGTATTCTCGTGTCTTCTCGCAGAGGGTGCTGAATGTCTGTAGTTCTCTATCATGGAGGCCAGGTCACCCGGGGTACTTATAGAAGACTTGATACATTTTAAAAGATCAGGGAAATGAGGGCTTTGGCAAACTGGCACAAGAGAGGAAACAAGGCCTGGGAAAATCAGCCATGATCACATTGAATGGCACAGAAGGCACGAGAGGCTGTGTGGCCTACTCCTGCCCATATTTGCTTCAGCTTTTATGTCCTTCTTATGTAGGGTAGTGTGGGAGAGCAGTGTGATAGCACTGATCCTCAGCATTAGTGTACTTACTCTGTGAAGAGGGGCTGCTCATGTCAGTGTGATCATTCTTCTAGAAGGGGACTGGACGAAATTGCAAGGATGGGAAGAAGCAAACAAAAGATAATGAAATTAATTATAATTTGTCAAAAAATTGTTAAATATATTAGGGTGGAGGTGGAAGGTAGATCAGGAGAAGAAACAAGAAAGAGGTTGATGGATTTTTAGATATTAAGGGGGTCAGCAGATATGGGGTTAGTGAGAGAAAGTGGCACTGAGGTAAAAGATCATATCGAATGTCACAGTTATGGGGGGCCAAATGGCCTAATCCTGCTTCAGCTCCTTAGTTCTTATGACAACTTGCTGGCAGTCAAAGGCTTTTTAACAGTTTGTCAATATCGCTGATAGTTGGAGACAATTAAAGGCTATGAAAATAAATATGGAAAACTTAAAGACAGTAAATATAATCAAAAGCACATTTAAACACAAACAAATAATTAAAACGATTTAACTAAAGTAAAATACAGAAAACATTTATATCCTTAGCACAGAGTTGGTGACCCCTTTCATTGTTCCTACTCCAGGCCTCCTTGGCATAAGGCCAAAGGACCAGATTTGATCCAGACCCCTCGTCAGCGAGTTACCACTTTGTCACTGGGCTCAATAGTGAATCCAGTGATAAGAGTATACCACTGGCTATCAGTCAGTATGATTCAGCCCATTATCCTTTCAGTTAATGGGAAAAGTGTAGATTAACCTTTAACAGCTTTCAAGACTACATCAAATAAAATTCCACATGATAAGGTTATTATTCTTTAATTTGTAGTCTTCCTTCAAATTACAATTCCCAATTTGCAATGGTACTGCATAACTAAATGTGATTCCATGTGTTAACTTTTATTCGTTATTATTTTTCATACTGGAATGACAATGGTCTTTTCTAAACCTTCATGTTTGATTCTGAAGTTTCAGTCCAGGTTTCAGTCATTTTTATAATGCATACAATTTTAAAAAAAGTTGTTCTGATTTGATTAAATAATGTGGAAAAATCCACTGAAGCTCATTCATTTAATATTCTAGCTCTCCCAATTGGTAAGAAGTTCATGTTTGGAATATCCCTAAAGACCACCTCTGCAGCACTGTCTTCTGGACATTCCAGATATTTTTCATCCAGTGAAGAAGCTCCTTTGTTGACTGATGGGAAAACCCATTTTTAACTCCAAGTCAAAAGTCATGTGAGTGGGTTCCTACTGGTTCCCTGCAGCTTAGTCCGTCCACATAGACCCCTAAACTTGGTGGGAAGCCACTCCTTTTTAGGCAGTCCTTCAGGATAACTTGCTTCCACTGTGGAATCAGAGATGTATGAGGGGTCCAAGTGTATAGATGGGTAATTTGGGAAATTATATGCTTGTCCCGCTGTTTATGCATGACCCAGTGTTCGAAATGTGAAGGGCTCAGTCCCTTCCTGGATGTTCTTTCTTCATCTTGATGAGTCATGGACCAGAGATTCCCACTGCCTGTTGAGGATATTGCAGCTTTTTCCAAGGAGACTTTGAGGAAATCCTTGAAGTGCTTTCCCTGTCCTCCTAGAAATTCCTTTGCATGGTGGAGTTCAGAGTAGAGAGATTGCTTGGAGAGATTGGTTTCTGCTGTGTGGGCAAGATGGCCTGTCCAGCAGCGCTGATTGATCATGATTAAAGCTGGTGGTGTTGGCCTGGGAGAGGATGCCGATTAGTTTACTTAATAGATTTAGTGTATTTTGTGCAATGGCTTTTATTCAGTGCTTTATAGGTGGTCCTTGTTTCCAAAGCATACAGGAGTGCATGGATCACTGTTGCTTGGTAGAACATGATCTTGGTGTTGTGGTTGAGGCCTTGGCCTTCGAACACTCTTTTCCTCAGTTGGGCAGAAGGGTGTGTTGGCACACTGGAGGTGGCAGTGAATTTCATTAGATGTCTGCCTTCAGTTAGAAATGACTCACAGAGGCAAAATTAGTAGGTACCTCATGGTTGCACAAGTCAGGTTCAATCTCGACTCCCGGGGCTGTTTGTGTGGAGTTTGCCCTGTGACCACGTGGGCTTCCTCTGATGCTCTGGTTTCTTCTCATGTCTCAAAAACATGTGAGTTGGTAGGTTAACTGACTACTGTAAATTGTCCCTAATATGTACGTGACGGTAGAATTGAGGAGTGGGGGGATTAGTTGATGGTTATGTGGGGAGAATAAAATGGGTTAGGAAATGGGTGTAAAAATGGGTGCTTGAATGTTGGTGTGGACTCTGGGCTGAAGGGCCCATTTCCATGAAACAAAAACGTACTCCTTCTTGGGCTTCTTCTGTTCTCCCTAAACCTACCTCATAATCTTTCTCTCATCCTATAAAACATTCTGTATACACATCCTCTGACCAAACTTTATGTACATGTCCATTAGTCTTTGTTTATAGGCTGTCCCATCAAGATCCTCATCTGAGTCCTATGGGGCAGAACTTTTGTCCATACCAGCCCTCCAGTCAGGCACATCTCCCCCTACATTGGCTGCAGGCTGATATTTTCTCATCATGGCCATTGAGCTGAAAAAGATGATTCTGACCATCAGCAGTTTGCTGCTGCTGCTGGCTGTTATTGTGTCCTACCTTCTTCTGTAAGGTAGAAGGAAGTGTGTTAGTGAGTATGTTGCATTGTGTCTGGGTGAGGTGCCTGCTATAGCGGAATAGTTGGGAGGATGTATAAGCTCTGAGGTTTGGTGTGAGACAAGTTGTAGTGGGATATATGAATGTTATGTATGAGACTGATACACCACAATAAGACTCCAATAATCCAGCATCTGATTGTTCGGCAACCCTGAAGGTTCAGCATCTGGCTCACATATTCACTCAGAGTGTGAACCAGAGGTTCAGAGTGCAAACGGTGTGTGTGCCAAGTTGTGCAAGATATATCAAGCCACTAAAGCAAGAAATCCACTCCAAGAGTTTACTGCAGTAAATCTCCAGGTAAGTTCATGCATCCAAATCATTTCAGAACTCCAAAAGGTAGACTCCAATGCATTTCTGAAGACTCTATAGCTCTCCTTGAACCTTGTTTCCCAGGCAGGTGCCAGGTATATTGATGTGTTATTATGGCAAGAATATAGTGCTTATGTATGACTATCACCTATATAAATAATGCAAGCTTACCAAGTGTTCTGTTTCTGAATTTGTCTTTCAAGTGCTTGTATATTTCCTGCACCCTTTAAACTCACAAGGTTCACTGGAAAATTTATTACACTACTGTGGAACATGTAAAAAATATAATGAAAGTGTTTGGATATTAACGGGAGTGACATCAGTTCATGTATTTGATTATTTTGACCAAGTTTACGACATCATTAAACTTTCCTCAGTACTGCATCTTGGTCCTGGTGCCCTGACTGATAAGGCCAGTGTGCCAAAAGCCTTCTTCCCCATCCTGTCTACCTGTGATGTCACTTTCGGGGAACCGTGTACTTGTACTCCTAGATCCCTCTGTTCTACAACACTCACCAGGGCCCTACTGTTCACTGTGAAAGTCCTACCCTCTTTTGTCTTCCCAAAACGCAACACCTAGCATTTATCCGAATAAAACTTCATTTGCCATTTCTTGGCCCACTTATACAGCTGATCAAGATCCCTCTGTAATTCCTGATAACTGTCTTTACTATCTATGATACCACCTATTTTATTGTCATCTGCAAACTTACACACCTTGCCTTGTGCATTCTCATCCAAGTCATTGATATAGATATCAAATAGCAATGGGCCTCACACTGGCAAACACCACTAGTCACAGGCCTCCAGTCCAAAAAACAACCTTCCACTTCACCCTCTGCTTCCTACCATCAAGCCATTTGCGCATCCAGTTAGCTAGGTCTCCCTGGATCCCATGCAATCTAACTTTCTATAGCTGCCTACCATGTGGAACCTAGGATTTGGAGGATCTCACTAAAGCAATTGTCCATCAGGAAATTGTAGTGCCAGCTTTTGTCCCTGATTTGCCATGGTCCAAGCATCTGATTACATGGAATGACTTTAATGACAGAATAGAGACAATGTCCAATCTTGGCTGTAGTCGGGAACTGTCAGTTTCAGTCAATGCTAATTAGGCTATAAACACTGAGTCTGGCACTAACTGGAGATCACAATTACAATAATGAAATACAAGCATCAAGTTTAGATGTTACCCACTCTGGGTCAACTGGTACGTATCACCTCTTTTGTGATTCCAGTCCACATATTCCAGGGCAACCTAATTCCCCCCTTATCTCTTTTACACTTGGATTAATCATTGATGCTTTTCTCTGCAATCAGACTACTGCATGTGCATTTACTGTGCAGAATTTTAAAGATACTCTGTATGTGGCCCTATCTAAGTTCAATGGAATTGTCAATTGTTCTGGTTTGCAGAATTTTGTGAACATTTCTAGCCGTCTGAAAACTTTGTCTAGACCATGACAAATCCACCATTGCTCCCAGGTCCTTTTCAGAGTCAGACAGTACTAAATCTGTTCTTTGTTGCTGTGCTTAGATTGCACATTATTTAGTTAGTAAAACTTGTATAAATGGTTCAAATACATGTGCAATTTCTATGTATTTCACACTAATTACTGTTTTATTTATTTTATTGTTGTCTGCGAAATCAGACAATCTTCCATTTATTTTTAGAAACCAGATCATTCACAAAAATGAGACATACCGGTTCAGGCAAAAATCCTTGTGAATCAGCACTTGATACCTCCCAGACTTAAACAAAACTAATTGTTTTTTTTAATCTGCTGCACCTACTTAATGTCCAATCTACATTCCACCCAGTAATCTAGGGATTTCAATTCAAAACTCATTGAAATTCTCAAACAGAAAATTTTGCTGTTCATTTTATCTCTATTATTGACCAGAAGTTAAGGATGTTTTTCTCTTTCCCTCTGAAACTATATTTATAAAGTAAATTTTATTCTTTTTGTATGTTATTATACCAATTACTCTGGTTCTCATCCCTCAAGATGAGGGCACACATCCCTTTCACACCAATGACCACAATCCTACACTTGGAATAGGGTCACTGCTTGGAGGGTGGGTGGGGTGGGGTGGGGTGGGGTGGATAAATAAGTTTTAGCCTCAAGATGTTTTTGACCTCTGAAGTGAACATCCCCAAAAATATTCTTTTAGTATTTTGACAATCTTCTCTTCAAGTAACATATATTGAACTTAATCTTTCAGCAATCTAATTCACTGCCCCTTCTCTACTATGGATAGCAAATTCTCTGGTAATTGTCTCCTCTTTGCCATTATAACTGCACTAGAGACTGGTTATGAGCATAAATGGGGCTTTGTGCATTTTGACCAAAAGCATGGATTCTGTGCTGCCTTAAAAAAATTATCAGCATATAAGCAGAATAGTAAAGTGTGAAATATGTAGAAAATGCACAGGTTTTTGATTCATTTATGCAAATTTTACAAATTAAATGAAATAATGTGCAAAGTAAGCAGAGCAGCAAAGAATAAGTTGTTTTGATTTCCTATTCAGTTTTTTGTTTTCACATCTCTGCAGTTCTCCTAAAAACAATTTTTTCCAGACCAGTACTAGTGAGGCTTTGTCAAAATTTTGTCAAAGTGTAATTGGAGTGTGATGAACAGAATGTGAGAAAGTCAAAGTCATTTGTAGAAGTGATTTGTGCCTTTTTTCATTGCATGTATGATTTTTCTAAATCACTTTGCTGGTTCCTATAAACCATCCGTTAGACCTCCCACACTTTGTTACTTAACAAAGCTCTGCCTTCATGCAAAAGAAAAAATACTGCAAACCTCCTGTGTTAATGCTAGTTCAGAATGCCATCAGTTTACACTCAATAATTTAAAGTGAGACATATAATAAGATCAGTCCAGAAACAATAGATATCAGATAGGAGGAACTGCAAGATAGATTAGGATGGATTTGCAGAATATGTACATAAATTCATGGAGTGTGGGAAATAAAAATTGTTGAGCTACAGGCACAAATAAACCACAGGGAATTATAATGTAATGGAGAATTGATTCAGAAGAAAACATATTCATGAAAATGGGGAAGTTGACAAAATGATGTCCATTGTGGGACTGTGGGAAACTGATATTTTC
The DNA here is from genome assembly GCF_009764475.1 of Pristis pectinata. NCBI lineage: Eukaryota > Metazoa > Chordata > Chondrichthyes > Rhinopristiformes > Pristidae > Pristis > Pristis pectinata. Next base: position 115,479,084 of record NC_067406.1, read on the forward strand.
AATCAAAACTACTGTTACAGGACCTGAAAATATGATGTCTGCGAGTTGAAAAGCAGAATCTATTTGGTTAAAAATAACAAGCAATAAGGATGGTATTACACTATGCTGTGAACATGTTAACAATTATCGGGAAAGAGATACAGGAACAAAACAGGGCATCCAAAGTTGGAGCTTCTTGAATGACTAAAATAAAATAGAGAAAGGCTTATGATAAATGTCATGCATGGCACTGTGTAAAACAAATCTGAATACAGCAAGTAGAAAGGAAAACTGAAAATGCAAAATTAGGGGGGCAAAGAAAATGTGTGTGAATAAGATTGGTAGGTAACATAAGCAAAAGGGCCCTCAAAAGGAAGAGTGGGGCTGATAAGGACCACAAAGGAACGATGAGGGAACAGCCAAGATCTGAATGAATACTTTGCCATCAAGTTCATAGAAAAAGATGCTGCCAATGCCATTGTAAAGAAGAGAATAATGATAGAATAGGCTAAAATAGATAAATAGGGTATTTTTAAAAGCTTGGTCACAAACCAAATTGAAGGATTATCTTGCATTTTAGATGTTGGATCAATGTCAGAGGACTACAGTAATGCATCACAGTTCCAAGCAGATGGGATTACGTCCAGTCAGTTTTTTTTGATGGTAGGTAAACCTTTAAACTCAATCTAATTGCCATTTGGCAAAATATGGAATAAGTAACAGCTGGCATGAATTTGTTATAGGCAAATTGGGCTTTAGTAGTTGAGTGATTTGATATCAAATAATTGTTGTGTTAATGAGTATCCAAAGAGCATTTGATGAAGGACCACTTAATAGACTCAGTGGGAAAGGTAGAGCACATGGGAGTAGTAGTGTGAATAAAAAAATTAGCAAAGAAACAAAGAACAAAGAGTAGTGTTGAATGTTGCTCAGACTGCAGGGAAGGCTCCAGAGATTAGTATTTGGACCTCTGCTCATTTTAAAATTAATGATCTGGATTTGGGTACAAAAGGCACAATTTCAAAATTTTCAAACGGCACAATATTTGAATTTAACATTGAAAGTACGGAGGATAATAACATGTTCCTGGAGGGTATGGAAAACTAATAAAATGAGTAGACAAATGGCAGATAGAGAATGCAGGGAAATGTTAAGTAATTTTATATGTATGGGAGAGGGATAGTGTACAAAAGCAAGGAAGATGTGTTATACTATTACCAATGGGGCATCAGTTGGAGTGTTGCATTCAATTCTATGAACTATGTAAGATAAGATATCTTTATTAGTCACATGTACATCAAAACAGTTAAATACTTCTTTCGCATAGAATGTTCTGGGGGCAGCCCGTAAGTGTCACCATGCTTCCGGTGCCAACATAGCATGCCCACAACTTCCTAACCCGTATGTCTTTGGAATGTGGGAGGGAACTGGAGCACCTGGAGGAAACCCACGCAGACACGGGGAGAACATACAAACTCCTCACAGACAGTGGCCGGAATTGAACCTGGGTCGCTGGCACTGTAATAGTGTTATGTGAACCGCTACACTACTGTGCTGGTGTAAGACCTTTGAGAGTTGTTTTATTAGAATGCAGTTACCTGAAGAGATTAGAGAGGAAGGGCTTATTCTCATGTGAAAAGACAAGACCCTTTGCCCCCTGTGGGTAAAGAGCTTTAGGTCCTGTCTGTTTGCCTTAAGAGAAGATGGTTCAGAGCAAATCAGACCATGAATATACTTGTCATTCTTCCTGGGTTCTCAGACCTGCTTTGGTACCTTAAGAGGTGCTACTCCCCAAAGGACCAGCTCCACCTGTCACCCACCTGCCTGTCTCTCAACTCTACCCCTCCTCTGCCCACACCTTGATCCATCTGCCCATCATCCTTCACCTCTCCAAGGTCCATACCTACAAGGCCCATTCCTTTAGGTGCTCCGGTTTCCTCTCATATTCCAAAGATGTACGGGTTAGGAAGCCTCACCCTTTCCCCTCTCTTCTTTATACTGACTATCTTCCTTCTCCACTCTCAGTCCTAATAGAGCATCTCAACCTGAAATGCCAACAATTCCTTTTACCCCCAGATGCTGCTCGACCCAGAGTTTTTTTGCTTTGAATACTCCCCACTTACTCAGATATGTGCCATTCCAACAACACTCAAGAAGGTCAAAGTCATTCAGGACTAAGCAACCTGCTTGATTGGACCTTCAATCACCACTCTGAACATTTACTCTCCAGCATCATAGCTACATTGTGTATCTTCTATAAAATGTACTGCAGAAATTCATCAAACTCACAACCATAACCACATGGAAGTACATGGTCAGCAGAGGCCATTGGTTCCTCTGCAATCAACTAACCATCTGAACTCTGAAACATATTGTCACTGAATCAAAATCCTGAGCTCCTTACCTAATACTCATGGGAATTCATTCTCTTCAGGGATCACTCCAGTTCAAGAAAGTGACTCACAGCAGGGCAATTACTTGAACATTAAATTCTAATCTCCCAGCAACATCCAAGTCCTTTTGTTCAACCAGATCCAATGGCAGTACATTGAATCACCAAAAGATGTACTCAGTAGAAAATTGTCAGCTTGGCTTTCATTGTTTTACAGTTCAGAAGAACGCATGTGAAAAATACAACTGTTAAAAATTTTATACTATCTGTTTGAGGCAACAAAAACAAGATTCTGCCAAAAGAAGTTTTCGAGGTAAGTACATTAACAACAGTTAAAAGGCACTTGGACAGGTACATGAATAGGGAAGGTTTAGAGGGATGTGGGCCAAACATGGACATTTTGGAATAGCTTAGATGGGAATAGATGGAATAGCATCAGCATGGACTGGTTGTGCCGAAGGGCCCGTTTCCACGCAGTATGACACCGACTAAGATTCAATCTAAAAACTATGGGTTTAATATCTGGAAGGAGAATAATCTAAACAGAGGAAATACTGGCATGATTTGGTCATCAGATCAATCAGTACTTTAAAGGCACCATGTACTTTTGGTTCTATTTCTGTTGGTTAGAGTGGAACACGACAAGTTAAGTTGAAAATAGTGCAGTCCCTTCAGAGATCCAATTCAGTTAGTGAGGATCTGAACCTCTGCCTTCTGTATAGAATAAATATCAGATGACAGAATCTAGTTGAGCCTTCTTTAGTTTCACCATCTTTATGTCAATATATTACTGAGGAACAAAACTATCACTATGGAGACAAGGGGCTACAGATGTTGGAATCTGGAGCAACAAACAATCTGCTGAGGAACTCAGTGGGTCGAGCAGCATCTATGGGAGAAAAGGAATTGTTGACGTTTCGGGTTGAAACCTGATGCAGGGTTTTGACTTGAAACGTTGGCAATTTCTTTCCTCCCACAGATGCTACTGGAACAGCTTAGTCCCTCCAGCAGATTGTTTATCACTTTTGTACATGTTGTAACTAGATCCAGATTAAATTTGCTGCTTGGTGTTCAGCACCAGTCTGATCACTGTCAAAACTCTTAGAAAAGTGATCCTTGAAATACAATGCTTTATGTGAAGTTTGTATCATGAAACCAGATGTCAGCCATAGCTAAACTGGGAGCTTCTCTTGCCTCTGAGCCAGGTCCTGCTCCAGACACTTGTACACAAAGTCTAGGCAGGCAGTCTGGTATATTGCTGTCACTTACTGGATGAGATGTTAAACTGAAAATCTGACTGTTTTCCCAGGATGATTTTAAGGGGAAGTTATTCCCACTTTCCTTGTCAATATTTCTCTTTCAACATCACCAAAACAGATTATCTGCTCATTGTGACATTGGTGCTGGTGGGAGCTTTCTGTGCCGAAATTGGCAGCCATATTTCCTCCAATGACAAGAATGGCTATGGCTGAAACACTACTTCAATGATTGTAAAGCTTTGAGATGCCCTGAAAGGAATGCGATAAGAAATAAGTAAATGCACATCTTTCTTTTTAACTGTGGGGTGGCATTTTATCTTTACCTTAACAACCATAGCAGCGTAAGTCACTTCAGCTCTCCAGACTTGAGGAATTGACCAACCGACCAGTGGATCACCCTCATCGTTGTAAATGGGGATTGACTGGAATTTAGGAAAGAGTTTCTGGATCTGATGAACTGTATCCAATTCTTGCTCTATGATGTGCAGAGACCTACCAGCACCCTATCAAAATAAGCAAACAATAAAAAAGTGACTTAAAGAACTTGCACAGTACACAATGTCACAATCTGCTACATCATCTTTATCTCATGGCTACTCCAATCTCTCAGGATCAGAGATCACTTGATAATCTTATCAACTTTCTTCTTAATTATTTAATACATACTTTCTCCCAAATAAACTGCTCATTGTACATGAGTATCACTCGATGATTCAAATATAATAAAATCATTTATGGAAGTACCTTAATTAAATAAATCTTAAAGTTAATAGAAACTATGAAATTAAATCACAAGCCCTTAATAACAAATGCTGCAATGGTGCTATTGATGGTGTGATTTTTGTGTCTGTACTGCATGATAGAAAGTGTGCATTTGAATCATGAATTGCATTGATTTCTCCATCACCACGCTATAAGGATAGGTAATTACACAAATAATGTGCACCAGTTGAAAATGTTTGGCACTATTTGAAAAAAATATGAAGTAAAATAATGAAAAAGTTATTCACGAAGACTTTTTCTGTATAAAAAACAAGAGGATAACCAGGAAAAAATAGGGTTAGTAGAGATGATGAAGGTAACCTGTATGTGGAGGCAGAGAATGTTAATGAATATTTTCACAAATGAAGGGACCATGCCATTGTTGTAGTTAAGGCAAATGAGTGTGAAATGTTGGATGAGATAAACACAGTGAAGAGGAAGTACCATGGAGTTTAGTATCATTGAAAATGAACACATTGGCAGGCCGAGATGAAATGCATCCCAGGAAGGCAAAAGCAGCAAGAGAGGAAGTTGCGGAGGCTCTGAGTACAATTTTTCAATCCTCTTTCACTGCAACAGTAGTGGCAGATGATTGGAGGACTACTAATGTTGTATGTTGTTTAAAAAGAGGAAGGGATTGCAGGCAAGACAGTTTATCTTTAGTGGTAGACAAATTACTGGAATCCATTCTAAGGAACAGTTTCAACTTCCATTTATAAAGGCACAGATTAATCAGAGACGGACAGCAATGATTTATTAAGGGAAGGTTGTGCCTGAATAACTTAATTGACTTTTTTTGAGGAGGAAACAAGGATGGTTGAAGAGGGCAGTATGTTCGAAGTAGGCTATGTGGATTTTCGTAAGACTTTTGACAAGGTCCCATATTGAAGGCAGAAAAATGGCAGTTGGAACTTAATCCAGACTGGTGTGGGATAATCATTTTAGGGAGGTGCACAAGGCAAGGAAATAAACAATAAATGGCTGGAAGATGCAAGGGGACCTTGGAATGTACATCCACAGATAGCTAAAGGCAGCAGAACAGATCATTAAGGAGCTGACAGAGCTCTGAGGCTTGTCAATCCCACAGCAATACGATTCCATGAGACTTCAGTTATTTCTCAACCCTTGCCCACTGCATTCACCTCACTTAATCAATGGCATGCTGACTAAATCAAAAGAAGGAAACTCTCATCAAATCTAACCCTGCACTCAATTGAAGGGTGACCTACTAGTTTTTTTACCTGTTCCTGAAGATAATGCTGTGTATAAATTTGAAAAGAGAGCAGATTGAGGTGTTCAGAGGTCTGATTCTCTCCTCATACTTTGATCTCAGATACAGTAATGAAATGATCATTTTGTAAGTATGAGGTAATTGCATCTGTTTGCAAGCCTTTCAAGAGGCTCTTAAAATTAAACTACTGTTTTAGATTCAGGCAACGGGAGCTCAGGGTCAGCCCTGAGGATGCTCTACAATTCCGCCACCTTCAAAGAGATTCAACCACCAGACACATCTTCCTTTCTTGTCCCTGTTCAGCATTTTGCAGGGACCATTCCCTTCGTGACTCCCTGGTCCACTCTTGTTCCCACCAACCACCCCTCTTCTTATGGCATTTTCCTTGCAAATGCAGGTGATGCAACACTTGTCCCTTCACCTCTTCCCTTCCCACCGCCCAGGGACCCAAACAGTCTGTCCAAGTGAAGGAGCAATTCACTTGCACTTCATCCACTCTAGTCTACTGCATCTGGTGTTCAATGTGGTCTCATCTACATTGGAGAAACCAAAAATAAATCCGGTGATTGCTTTACGGAACATCTGTGTTCAGTCTGCAGGGGCGACCCTAAGCTTCCCTTTGCCTGCCGCTTTAATTCCTCAACTCTCTTCCACTCTGACATACTGGTCTGTGGCTTCCTGTCAAAATGAGGCCCAACACAAGCTTGAGGAACATCACCTCATCTTCCGTCTGGACTCATTGGAGCCTTCTGGACGATATTGAATTCTTCAACTTCAGGTAACTTGATTTCTTGCTCTGTATCATATACCCATCCGTAATATTGGCTCAGCTTGTCTGTCTTCACCCCCCCCCCCACACTTTATTTTTCTTTCTTTTCTCTGGGAGTGGAGGACATGCCCAGCCTGACCTGTCTGGCTTGTCTTCCTGCTATGCATTTTGCAACTCTACATTCTTTTGTAGATGTTCTCACGCTCTAACTGCTCCCATTCACTCACTGACAAGATAACCTTGTTTACAGCTTTACCCATGGGCACCTTGGCTTTGCCCTATTAGAGACATTCCCCTCCCCCTGCCCAACCTTCAGCTTCTCTGCAATTTAACAAGTTTCTTTCGTCTCCTTCCCAATTCTGATGAAAGGTCTTAGACCTAAAACATTAACTCTATTTCTCTTTCCACAGATGCAGCCTGACCTGGTGAGTATTTCCAGCAGTTTGTTTTTATATTGGTGCAAAAGGATGTTTGAATCATAGGATCATATAGTCATAGAATCGTACGGCATAGAAACAGGCCATTTACCCTGTTGTCTGAACCCCCTGAATCTGGACAAACAACGGCTCTACGCTACTGGGAATCTACTTAGGACGCTCCTAGGCCCCTGTGGAAGTGCACCCTCTCACCTGTGGTCTCGACCCCGGCAACAATTGGAAAAGAGAAAGGGAGCCCAAGTGTACCATTTTTAATAGGGCTGTAGCTGGGTGGAACCTGCTCAGGTAATTCAAACAAGCCAATGATTCAGGGTCAAGAACAAAGGTGGGTTACAAGCCAATCCTTAGGTGTGCTTTTAATGGGTGGGGCGGAGCCGGACCCTTGATTGACAGTGGTGTAGCTTCCGACCCGATAGGCAATGCTATCGTCCAACCATGGGGGTCAGTAGTATTGTCACTGTCATCTGACCCCTGGCCTTTCATACTACACTAATTGATTCAAGCGTTCATCTAAACACTTCTTAAATGCTGTCAGTGACCCAGCTTCAACCATTCTCTCAGGCATTGCAACCCATGTACTTACCACTCTCTGGGTGAAGAAGGCCCCCATCATATCCTCTCTGAATCTCTTCCCCTTTACCCCAAATCTGTGTCCCCTAGTTTTATATACAGGAAAAGTTTCCTACAATCTACCCTATCTATACCCCTCAAAATTTTATATGCCTTAATTATGCCCCTTCTTAACCTCCTCTGCTCTAGGGAGAAAAGATCAAGCTTCGAGCCTCTCCTCATAACTGAACTGCCCCACCTTCAAGGATCTATGGACTTGTACTCCGAGGTCCCTCAGTACTCCCCAAGACCTACCATTCATGGTGTAGGTCTGAGCCTCATTAGTGCTCCCAAAATGCATCACCTCACATTTGTTTGGATTCAATTCCATGTGATTTTTTTCAGCCTATTTACCCAAAAATTTGATAGCTCTCTGCAGTCTAAAACTACCACTCTATCAACAACTCCACCAATCTTCATGTCTTCTGCAAATGTATTAATCTTACCTCCCATAGCCACACCCAAATCTTTCACACACATTACAAACAGGAGGGGTCCCAGCACTGATCCTTGCAGGACACCACTAGTTGCAGGCATCCAATCGCAAAATCAATCCTCTACCATCACTCTGTGCCTCCTATTGCCAAGCCAATTTTGGATCTGGTTAGTCAATTTGTTCTGGATCCCATGGCCCCTAACCTTTTGAACCAGTGTCTCATGTGGGACCTTGTCAAAGGCTTTACTAAAGTCCACATGAATCACATCTACTGCCCTGCCCTTGTTGATACATTTTGTTACTTCTTCAAAGAATTCAATGTTTGGTGTGGACTTGGTGAATTGAAAGGCCTGTTTCTGGCTGTATCACTCTATGACTTATTTCAATAACTTTATTTAAATCTATTTTAATTGTTTTTAAATGTCTCTAATCATCAAAGGACTCTAGAAACAATTGAAAAGGCTTTGATTGCACAAGTTTTTTTTGCCCAAAGGCAGTTAGGGGATGTCCTAGGATCTGATGCCAGAGGCCTGGTCATTGCTTACAGGATGTTGTGGTGGGGGGGAGGTGGGAAGAGGTGAGGGCAGTGGGGAAAAAGGGATAGAAAAATAGTCATGTGTGAGATTTCTTTCTTTTGTGAGTCAACGACTAAATTTTGAAAGTTCTGAGCTCTCATTTGCCCTCTTTGCTTTAGCAGCTGGACATTGGCTCTCCTGAACTTCCTCTCCTTATGGTGAGTGGTTTTAAATTTTTTTTCTGCAATATTTGACCAAAGTACCTGAACAATGGTGATACAAGTGATTTGTAGAATTGAAATCTAGACTTAAAGTAAATGTATTCTTGGCTGGATAAATGCAAGTCTATTTGGTTACTGGGGGAATGTTTAATAATGAAGCCACAAGACTTACATATTAGCAAGTGGTTAAACTAAAAACTAATCTAGTTAGGCCTTCTGAACATTTAAGTTGCATTAAAATGCAAAGCAATCATTTCAGTCCATTAATTCGAGCTAAACCCAGAACCAGGCAGTTCAAAAAATGAACATTTATTTTACCAATGCAAAGGCACTTCGAATGTTTACTGCACTTTGCAATGAATACTTCTGATTGATGAATAACAACCAGAACTCAAAATAGGGGTCATAGATTCCTGGTAATATCCAAATACATAATGCAGCCTGCCAAACATCATGCTTTAAAGTTGATAAAGATACTCTGAGAGTGGTGCGACCATTTAAGGAAATTAATAATTTAGCTCTTGTACAGAATGTTTAACAAGCAATAAAATTACAAATAACAGCATCACTAATGGAGACAAAAGAGAATTACACCAAGTGTTCCCACCAGTGCAAATTACCTACAACTCACAAATGCTAATAGATACGAAATTAGAAATTTGATCCAGGCATCTTAATATGTCAAAATTGACACTACCCAATCCTCTTGTGCAAGACTGATATGCAAATATGGAGAAACATCCTCCATACAGGTCAAGCATTTAGTATGCCAAAGCTCTCAGTATGAGTCTATGTCAGATGGTGAGGGAACAAATGCAAGGGAGATGCTGTCTGCTGAACCATGTGATGCTGAATGTCAACTCTCTGGAACATCTTCTCATCTCCCATGAACGATGACCACACCACTGAACGCAAGACTATCACTTCCAAGACTGTCACTGATCTCAGCTCCGCTAGAGATTTTGCCCACAGATTCCTCCATCCACCCCTCACCCAACCCTCTCAGCCTCCAACCTCAGTCCCTCAATTATCAGTCCTCTTGTATCTCCATTTCAAGATCCACCATTTGGACTGCCCTAGTATGTCGTTTATTTCAGTTATATTCTGCAAAGCAGTAATAGTTCCTTCTATTTAGACCTTGCTTTCCTTGTTTGTTCCCTTACAAACTGCATCCAGTACTGTTTTCTTCAACAGAGGATATCCCTAATTTGTGACTTTCAGGAGACTTTAATTTTCCATTCCACTCTAACTTTGACCCCAGTCTCCTACTCTGTTCCAATGAAAATTAAAGCAAAGGAGCATTAACTCAATGTTTAAAGTCAATAATGAATTCAAAAATTTCAGATACAGAATCACATTTGAGAACAGTGTCAGTCTGTAAGCTGGATACAAGGTAGGGGATTTATTGAGCTCACAGTAAATGGCTTTTCAGCTAACAAGATCAACTTACTGATAAAGCTGTCTACTTAAAGAGTGGAGGAAACAGAACCGATGCAACTATGATAACATCTCCCAACCCAAGCAAGGGTAATTTTACTTGAAATGCAAGGATTGGAGGATAAATACACTCAGAGTAAGTGCCGCAGTTCAATCGGAGCCATATACAACACTAGTTACAAGCCTGATGCATTGACTGTTGTCTTGAAATAGCACTGCCAATTTATGCGGTCTTTCTCATTTAACCTCTCCTGCTGCCTCACAGTGCCAAGGACCCGGGTGCAATCCTGATATCAGGGCTGTCTGTTTCGAGTTTGCATATTCAGACATGTGCAAGTTGCTAGGTTAATTGGCTACGGTAAATTGTTCATAGTGCAGTGAGTGAAATAATTGGTGAAGAGTTGAGGGGAATGTGGGGAGAACAAAAAAAAACAGATTAATACAGGATTATGTAAATGGATGGTTGGTGGGTCCAAGGGCCTATTTTTGTGCAGTATCTCTTTATGGCTCTGAGACTCCACCATATCACAGACATTCCTTTTGGTTCTCTCCTCCCCTTCTTATTAATTCCACACAGACAGTTCCTGAGGTTAGGACTGAACCCAGGCCTGTAGTGCTGTGAGAAGCAGGAGAGATTAGTTGAGAAAGACTGCCTAAACTGGTAGTGCCATTTCAAGGCTACAGTCAATGAATCAAGGCCTGTGACTGTGATGTAAATGGCTGAGACTGAACTGCAGACTACATGTATGTGTAACCATCCTCCAATCCTTTCAATACTAGCCCTCACATCTTCAGCGACCCACATTCAATTCTGAACACAAGTGCTGTTTATCGTAGTTTCCCTGTGATTGTTTTTGTTTCCTCCAAAGCTCCTGTTCTTTCCCACATTCCAAAATACTTGCTGGTTGGTAGGTTAATTGAATACTGTAAACTACTCCAAGCGTAATGGAGAGATGGGAGAATCGGGGTGTGTTGGTGGACATACGAGAGAGAATAGGCTACAGGGAAATAAGTGGGAAAATGGAACTGATGGGAGTGCTTTGAGTGCTAGCATAGACTCAGTGGGCCAAATGGCTCCTTCGCTGTCATGAGAAAATATAAGAAATATATGCTTACAGTGCACTGCTGCATGCATGTGATGAGGCTTCCCACACAAGTGGTGGAGAACTTATTCACTTTAGCTTGAGCAGAGAGTGGCAGGTAATGTTGGCATGGGGACTTGTCTACAACAGCTGACTTCCAAAGGATTCCTGAAGTAATCAACTGCACAGTCACATGAGCTGCTACAGTCACATGAATCCCAAGCTGTGCATCTGCAGAAAGGATTTCACTCACCTGGTGTCCAAGAGATGTGAAGCTGAAGAGGATCCTAATGGTCAAGGCTGTACAACTGGGATGCTGGTAAGGCTCATTCCCCCTTCTGAGACAGTCTGCCAAGCCTACCATATTTTACTATCCCCTTTGGCGCATGGGCTACCCCCAGTCTAATGTTGTTCATCAATCTTGGCTCCTACAAAGGCAGGAGAGTGCAACTACAAGCAGAGCCTCTGCAACACCAGGAACATCACCCTGGGATGCCTCAACCAATCAGAACATCCCAAAGAGGGCCACCTGCTTTGTTGTTGATTCCTCCACAATCTTACAATATTACGCAGGAAAGAGCAGGAAGAGAAGGAGGCATAAACACAATAGCAGGAGTAGGCCTGTTCTGTCATTCAATGTGATTAGAGCTGATTATCTCAATACAGATAGTCCTCAGGTTACAAACACCCAACTTATGGACACCCCTACATACGACTGAGCTCCCATAACACTGTTAAGATCAAAAATCCAATGTATGTACATACGTTCTTTCCTACAAATGGAAAACTAACTTCCTCTCTCTCCACTTTGAGCAATTATTCTTTCTTATCAGTCTTATATGCTTTTGATGCCATTCATTACAATACTGTGGAGATATGGTGACCATGTTGAGTGATTTTTGTATATTTTCCAATTTACGGACAAACTTGACTTATGGATATCTGCAAAAAATAGAACCCATTCATTATCTGGGGATGGCTGTAGCGTATTCCCTTCTTTCCTCATATCCCCTTACATCTCTTGCATCTACAAATCTCTTTCCTTATTAAATATATTTGGCAACTTGGCCTCCATTATCTTCTGTGGTAGTAATTCCACAGATACATCACTGAGTGAATGACACTGAAGTTTCCAAACCTAGTACTATTTAAATAACCTCTGTTTTTCCTACTGACATGGATAATTATGTTTATCTAATATATACTGTGAAAGCCATGCCTTTTGTCCACTCGCTCAAACTGTATAGGGAAGGGAGCAGGAGGAGGTGGACAAGGAACAGGAATAAAACCAGTCGATAAAAATGAGAGGCTGTCTCTCTACATCCAGTCACACTGGTTCAGCTGAAGACCCTAGACCACTGTGTAAGAGCTCAAACAAGAAGATGCATTTTCTCACATGCCACCAGGCTCGAGATTACAACAGACAGATTTCAATGCTCCATTTAAGTGTTTGATGATGAGCATCACCAACAAGGGTAATGCATGCAACCACTTACCTTTGACAATCAGTAACATTATCATTGCTCAGTCTTTACTGTCCATATACTGGCAACAACTTTGAGCAGACCTTCCTTCCATCATAAGGTCAGAAGTGGGAATGCTCACTGATGATTGAATACAGTTCAATACCATTTGTAAAATTTAAGATTGTTTAACAAACATCGACTGCATGCAGCAACACCAAGATAACATTCAAGGACAGGCTGATAAGTGGCAAGTGACATTTGCACTACATAAGCACAAAGTGATTGGCTCAGGTGTAGTTAGTGATGGATAATAAATACTGGTACTGTCAGCAACATCCAGGTTCTGAGAATAAGTGATTAAAAAACAAAATAATCCTTAACAAAATACAGTCTTATCATTCAATAACATTATCAGCACCTGATACAAACTGCAAAATCTGGCTATCTGAAATTGTTTAATTTGATGATAAATCCTGAGGTCTGTAATGTGTTAATTTAGAAGATGAGATGCCATTCTTCAAGATCATATTGGGCTTTGTTGGATCATTACAGGGAGACCAAACAGAGAGGTCAGAGTGAGAGTGGGATGGAGACAGGCATCATCAGCTTAGTCCTCAAGACCTAACACTGAATTCAATAATTTCTGAAGTCTGCAGTAAACTTAAACAAAACTATCCATGACAACTAACCAGCTGCTACTGGGGTACACAGAATGCCTCTGCTGACTGTTCAGCAGCATCAAAGCTACAGAGAATTAATGACAACTTTTTCCTTTTAAAAGGATACTCTGCTTCAAACAGACAACTAGTCCTGATGGTTCAGAGTTACGGAGGGCATTAGAGGAATTGCTTCATCGTCACTGGCTGTACTCATAAGGACTTCTTAGTGCACATGGAACAATCAGTTATTTCTCTGAAGAAAATGAATACAAACTGCTGTGAATGAGAGGAAGTACTGCGCTGGCAATTGCCAGTGTCCAACCTCAGCAGCTGTGCTGCCATACTGTTTGAACAACTTTAGGTGTGCAGCTTTGAATCAAGAGGAACCTCTTATCTAAGGGGCAGAGATTTTGTGCTAATCAATGTCCTTGACAAATTTACATTGCTACATGGAGCAGTATTTTAAGAATACTGTGCTAAGTAAATCAGGTGACCAAAACAGTGTCCATTGCAGTTCAAGCCATGAATATAATGAAGATGGCAAGACATCCATTTTTGCATTCAACTTTAAGTGCAAGGTGTTTAGTGGAAATTGACAGTGTCCACATCATTGCATGTCAAAGTCCTTAAGAAGGAATCAATAACGGAAGTTGGCTATTCTACTGAAATACTTTAACTTTCAGCTGAGGAATCATTTAAAAGAATTTATCGACTTGTACAAAATGAAAAGAATGGAAGTCTCAAGTTGTGTGCTGAGCAGAACCAAGGATGCATCCTTCCCTATCCATCTGAATATTTGGATTGTCTCCGATTGCTAATATGATTGCCTTCAGAATCTGTTCATTTACAGATGTTGATTCAATTGTGTATTTTTGACATTCCAGGAAGCCTCATTAGTAGATCTGTCCAAGGGAAAGCCATGGAGCATCTGCTTCCTCTGACTGACATGATGCAATTGGGCACTAGTAAGCAATGGTATCCCTGCCTGCAGCAGACCACACAATCTGAGTAACTGGCAATGGTAAAGTTCCCTGACACTGATTCTCAGATGTGCTTGATAAGTCCATTTAGGTGATAATACATGGGACCAACAAATATGGGTTATGTATGGTTTTGGACAAATTGTTCAATATGCCAACTTTTAAGCACTAATTTACATGAACATGTGTACCTGTAAGAATTCTGTGTGGTGTGAACTTTGATACATTGTTATGTCAGCCACTGCTGTTCGTTGAGCATTGCCTGCTTTCAGTAAAAGATGTGTTGCTGGTAGCTCCAATTTTATTATGAACCTTAGTGAGCTGCAACCCAAAAGAACCAACAGATAGTGCATTCAGTTTGGGATGGTGCTGTATGAGGGAGTAGCAGGGCAGCAGTCAAATGTGAAATAATGCAGAATGTATTCTCTAGATAAACCAACAATGATGTCTGGCAGTGCACTTGGTGAATGTCAGTAAGCTTGAGAAATATGAGAAGCTATTTGCCCTGTGCATAGATTAAGCAGAATTGTTCCAAAAGAGAGTGAATGATATTAAAGTCCTGGAAGAGGAGACAGAACGGAGGGAAGGTGATATTGTTGCTTTCATTAGGGCTGGATACATAAGAGATATTGGTGAATTTACCAACACCATAAAACATGAACGAGGTCTTATCATGGAAATCACTGAGGGGTCAGCGGCGGAAAGGGCAAGTAGCTTCAAGTTCCTGGGCATCAACATCTTGGAGGATCTATCTTGGGCCCAACACATTGATGCAATCATGAAGAAGGCACGCCAGCGGCTCTACTTCAGTAGGAGTTTAAGAACACTTGGTATGTCACCAAAGACTCTTACAAATTTCTATAGATGTACAGTGGAGAGCATTCTGACTGGTTGCATCATAGCCTAGTATGGAGGCTCCAATGCACACAATTGCAAGAGACTGCAGAAGGTTGTAGACTCAGCCTGCTCCATCATGGGCACAACCCTCCTCACCATCAAGGACATCTTCAAGAGGCAGTGCCTCAAGAAGGTGGCATCCATCACCAAGGACCCTCCCCATCCGGGACATGCCCTCTTCTCATTACTACCACCGGGGAGGAGGTACAGGAGCCTGAAGACCCACACTCAATGATTCAGAAACAGCTTCTTCCCCTCTGCCATCAGATTTATGAACAGTCCATGAACACTACTTTGTTATTCCTTTACATTTGCACTATTTATTTATTTTCATAATTTATAGTAATTTTATGTCTTTGCACGGTACTGCTGCCACCAAACAACAAATTGCATGTCATCTGAGTCAGTGATAATAAACCTGATTCTGATCCTGAACATGAACAGTGCCTTTAGAGGTTTGAGGGTTACAAGTTCAGCATATGCAACCAGGAACAAAAATAAAAAATATAATGTGGTCAGGCGAAAGACATCGTCAAATAGATTCAAGTTCAGGACCTTAGGACCTTTTTAGATTGGGTGCTGCATGATCATTTAGTGTATGGACTGGTTGATGAGACAATTCAGATGACACAGGACAATATTTTATGAAATGTCTGGGATGGTCTCCATCATGGAAATGATGTTCAAGAATATTTTGGGTATAATTCTAGAGTGCAAGTGTCAGTCGTGCAAATGAGGGTTTTAATGGCATCAGGTTGATAAGCACAATCATTTTGCACTGGCTAGCTGACTGATTCATCTGAATGTCAGATCAGATAATGGTTTCTAGTTCCAGCAGGCAGTATATATTTTCATATGAAGGACTGGGTCTGCAACCATATTTCACAATGTTTATAATATAATTATGTACTTTAGGCTATTTATCATAACAAAGAACATGATTAAATCACATCAGTCAAAAATACTCAAATAACAGGTTAAAATATGGTAACTATAAAAATAGTCACAATATTCAATAATTTAAACTTAAATTATTTGTTCCCATCTATTGAAACTTCTAAGACCATAACGAGAGAATCAACCTTGTACAATCCTATTTAAAAACAAAGCAGTCTAAAAATAATTTTCAGTGCAAGTTTTGATTGCTGTAACTTGAAGCAATGTTCATATCTTACTTACTTTTTTGTGTAATGCAATATAATCCAATCGTATTCCAATCTCTCCTGTAAAGAAGTTGGTCCCATTATAGCAGTGATTTAGCAAGCCCCAACAAATTGGTGAGTGTGGGGGAGGATGGCATGAACCTCCAGGACCACCGAATTTAAGTAGCGTACTGGCATCTTTCAGACCTTCTGAACAGGCATCATAGTAGTTTTGGAATCCTAAAATCACATGTCATAAATGTCATATTTTTAATCAAGACTGCAATTTACCAAATCTAAATCAATATACAAGACCAATTCATAAGTTCTAACTGAGAAATGTTAGGGGGGAGGATTAGTGAAAGCTCAATATGTTTTAAGTAAGTGCATACTCAATATACTTCCTGGCATTTTATGATCTATCTTACCAACTTGTCAAAAAATGAGAGAGAAGTGTTTAAATGTGCAACGCACTCTGAACAAAATCAGCAAATAGTATTAAGGTCAGAGAGTCTTCAATGGTTTATACTGGGATTTGTTCTCATTGAATAAAATAAGGAAATATATGTTTGCTTCATTTTTCCAAACTTAATTTATTATTTCCAATTGCAGGTGATTACATCTGGATTTTTGGTAACATGGTGACCTTTTTCTTTTTCTGGAATATGAAAGGCAGCAAAATGTCAATGCCCTTTATATACAATTCAATAACCGATGTTTAAAATATACAGTATTTGTCAATGCCCATCGATATTTCTTTATAAACACAATTCAACTGTGCAATTGCTTTTGGCTTAATCATTCATGTGGTACTGCAATATAATGTATAAAACAACTTCCTTTAATTTCTTTTTGCACTCTAAGTGACAATTTTGAACTGATTACCACTTGTCATTAAAGACAACTTAAAGAATGCACATGATTAAAACCCTTCATACAGTATATTTATTTTATTTAATTTTCTGTGTGCTCACATGGAAATAGTGTTTCAAGCCTCTCCTTGTAATTATAGATAGGTAATTTTGTGGCATACTTGCTACTCACCTGAGCACAAGGTTCATATTTACCTGCAGAGAGTGTAACAGCAAGAATTTCTTGGATGGAGTCAGCTTCAACATGACTGATGAAAGCCCTGCGCAATGCAGGGTCATCACTTATAACCTGGCAAAGCTTGTGCAAGCCATGCCGACAGAAATAAGAACAGAAAATCTTGGAAACTCTTAGGAGGTTAGACAGCATCTGTGGAAAGAGAAACAGAGTTAACATTTCAAGTTTGAGACCCTTCATCAGAACTGTAAAGGAGAAAAAACAAGTTAGTTTGCAGTATCAGAGATACTAACTTGTTTACTCTTTCCCCGTTCTGATGAATGGTCTTGAATTTGAAACATTAACTGTTTCTTTTTCCACAAATGCTGTCTGATCAATATTTTCTGTTTTTAATCTCAGATTTCCAGCATCGATTTTTTTTGATTTTTCACACACAGAAATGTTTTGTCAACTGGTTAAGTCACAGGCTTCACTGGCTGTCACAGATGTCAAATAATATGAATAGTTGCAGATATCTCTCAGATTCACAAACAATATGTTGTTCCCAGTATAAGCAAAATTGATCACAGTTTTAAACATTATTAGAGAAATTCTAAAAATGTCAAAAAACTGAAACATATGGTGAATATCTCTCAGGAAGTTCTGGATATCCATGTTCACATAAGCCTGCATGGGAGTTCTGACCTTCCTGAGGTTATTAATGAAATACTGACTGTTCCATGTGGAAATGCTGGCATTTCTCAGGAACGTCTTACAGTATGATGGAAAACTAAGTTGCAGGGTTCTTACAGTTTTAATTATTTTTGTATAATCTGATACCATAACTGTATAAAATATACCAACTGAAGTCTATCTAAATGTACCTTAACTTCTCTAATCTTGTACTTTATGCTGCAGTGAATAAAATTCAATACTCTGAGCTCTTTTTATTGACTTTAATTGCATTGGCAGTTTCAGAGAATTCCGTCTTTGAATTGTGTTCTCAGGTCTTCCACACTCTTCATTGCCTTCTCATTGGGTGTATGTGTTCTGACCTAAAGTACATTATCGATAATAAATGACATACTCTATTCATCTTATTAGAACATAGAACATAGAAAAACTACAGCACAATTCAGGCCTTTCGGCCCACAAAGCTGTGCCGAACATGTCCCTACCCTAGAAATTACTAGGCTTACCCATAGCCCTCTATTTTATTCAGCTCCATGTACCTATCCAACAGTCTCTAAAAGACCCTAACATATCCGTCTCCACCACCGTTGCCGGCAGCCCATTCCAGGTACTCACCACTCTCTGAGTAAAAAACTTACTGCAGACATCTCCCCTATACCTACTCCCCAGCACCTTAAACCTATGTCCTCTTGTGGCCACCATTTCAGCCCTGGGGAAAAACGTCTGAAAAACCTCTGACTATCTACCCGATCAATACCTCTCATCATCTTATATACCTCTATCAGGTCCCCCCTCATCCTCTGTCACTCCAAGGAGAAAAGGCCGAGTTCCATCAACCTACTTTCATAAGGCATGCTCCGCATTCCAGGCAGCATCCTTGTAAATCTCCTCTGCACCCTCTCTATGGCTTCCACATCCTTCCTGTAGTGAGGCGACCAGAACTGAGCACTGTACTCCAAGTGTGGTCGGACCAGGGACCTATATAGCTGCAACAATACCTCTTGGCTCCTAAATTCAATTCCCCAATTGATGAAGGACAATACACCATATGCCTTCTTAACCACAGAGTCAACCTGCGCAGCCGCTTTGAGCATCCTATGGACTCAGACCCCAAGATCTCTCTGATCCTCCACACTGCCAAGAGTCCTACCATTAAGAATATATTCTGCCATCATATTTGACCTACCAAAATGAACTACTTCACACTTATCTGGTTTGAACTGCATCTGCCACTTCTCAGCCCAACTTTGCATCCTATTTATGTCCCTCTGTAACCTCTGACAGCCCTCCAAACTATCCACAACATCCCCAACCTTTGTGTCATCCGCAAACTTACTAACCCACCCCTCCACTTCCTCATCCAGGTCGTTTATAAAAATCACAAAGGGCAAGTGTCCCAGTACAGATCCCTGAGGTACACCACTGGTCACCAACCTCCACGCAGAATACGACCCTTCAAAAACCACTCTTTGCCTTCTGTGGGCCAACCAGTTCTGGATCCACACTGCAATGCCCCCTTGGATCCCATGCCTCCTTACTTTCTCAATAAGCCTTGCATGGGGTACCTTATCAAACGCTTTGCTGAAATCCATATACACTACATCTGCTACTCTCCCTTCATCGATGTGTTCAGTCACATCCTCAAAAAATTCAATCAGGCTTGTAAGGCAGGACCTGCCCTTGACAAAGCCATGCTGACTATTCCTAATCATATTATACCTTTCCAAATGTTCATAAATCCTGCCTCTCAGGATCTTTTCCATTAGCTTACCAACCACTGAGGTAAGACTCACCGGTCTGTAATTCCCTGGGCTATCCCTACTCCCTTTCTTGAATAAGGGAACAACATCTGCAACCCTCCAATCTTCCAGAACCTCTCCCGTCTCCATCAATGATGCAAGAATCATTGTCAGAGGCTCCATAATCTCCTCCCTTGCCTCCCACAGCAGCCTGGGGTACATCTCATCCGGTCCCGGCGACTTATCCAACTTGATGCTTTCCAAAAGTTTCAGCATGTCATCTTTCCTAATATCTACATGCTCAAGCTTTTCAGCCTGCTGCAAGTCCCCACTACAATCCCCCAGATCTTCTTCCATAGTGAATACTGACGTAAAGTATTCATTAAGTACCTCCCCCATTTCTTCCGGATCCATACACACTTTCCCACTACTGCACTTGAACCTGTAGAATGCCTTGGGGTTTTCCTTAATCCTGCCCACCAAGGCCTTCTCATGCCCCCTTCTGGCTCTCCTAATCTCCTTCTTAAGCTCCTTCCTATTAGCCTTATACTCTTCTAGATCTCTAACATTACTTAGCTCTCTGTACCTTTTGTAAGCTTTTCTTTTCCTCTTGACTAGATTTATTATAGCCTTTGTACATCACGGTTCCTGTATCCTCTCGTGACTCCCCTGTCTCATTGGAACATGCCTATGCAGAACTCCACACAAATATCCCCTGAATATTTGCCACATTTCTTCCATACTTTTCCCTGAGAACATCTGTTCCCAATCTAATCTTCCAATTTCCTGCCTGAGAGCCTCATAATTCCCTTTACTCCAAGTAAACGCCTTTCTAGTCTGTCTGTTCCTATCTCTCTCCAGTGCTAACATAAAGGAGATAGAATTATGATCACTATCACCAAAATGTTCACTCACTGAGAGATCTGACACCTGACCAGGTTCATTTCCCAATACCAAATCAAGCACAGCCTCTCCTCTTGTAGGCTTATCTACATATTGTGTCAAGAATCCTTCCTGAACACACTTAACAAACTCCTCCCCATCTAAACCCCTCACTGTGTGGAGATGCCAATCGATGTTTGGGAAATTAAAATCCCCCATCACAACAACTCTGTTATTCTCACACCTTTCTAGGATCTGCTTCCCTATCTGCTCCTCAATATCACTGTTACTATTGGGCGGCCTATAAAAAACACCCAGTAAAGTAATTGACCCCTTCCTGTTCCTAACCTCCACCCACAGAGACTCTGTAGACAATCCCTCCACGACGTCCACCTTTTCCGCAGCCATGACACTATCTCTGATCAACAGTGCCACTCCCCCACCTCTTTTACCTCCCTCCCTGTCCTTTCTGAAACATCTAACACCCGGCACTTGAAGCGACCATTCCAATCCCTGAGCCATCCAAGTCTCCGTAATGGCCACCACATCATAGCTCCAAGTATCCAAGCTCTAAGCTCATTTGCCTTGTTCACAATACTCCTTGCGTTAAAGTAGACACATCTCAAACCTGCTTGAGCATGTCCCCTCTCTATCACCTGCCTACCATACCTACTACTAGCTTTCTCTATTTGAGAGCCAAACACCTCTTCCCCAGTCTCTTCAGTTTGGATCCCACCCCCCCCAACAATTCTAGTTTAAACCCTTCCCAGTAGCCTTAGCAAACCTCCCCGCCAGGATATTGGTCCCCCAGGAGTGAAGTGCAACCTGTCCTCTTTGTACAGGTCATACCTGCCCCAAAAGAGGCCCCAATGATCCAGAAATCTGAATCCCTGCTCCTTACTCCAATCCCTCAGCCACACATTTAACCTCCTCCTCATTCTGTTCCTATACCCACTGTCACTTAGCACAGGCAGTAACCCGGAAATTACTACCTTTGAGGTCCTGCTTCTCAACTTCCTTCCTAATTCTCGATAGTCTTTTTTCAGGACCTCATTCCTTTCCCTACATATGTCTTTGGTACCAATATGTACCATGACCTCTGGCTGTTCTCCCTCCCCCTTCAGGATATCTTGGACGCGATCTGAAACATCCCGGACCCTGGCACCTGGGAGGCAAACCACCTTCTGAGTTTCTTTCCTGCGTTCACAGAATCGCTTGTCTGCCCACCTAACTATAGAGTCTCCCATCACTAGTGCCCTCCTCTCTCCTTCCCTACCCTCCTGAGCCACAGAGCCGGACTCTGTGCCAGAGACACTGCCACTGTTGCTTCCCCCATGTAGGCTGTCTCCTCCAGCAGCACTCAAGCAAGAGTACTTATTGTCAAGGGGTACAGCCACAGGGGTACTCTCTAGTACCTGACTCTTCCCCTTCCCCTTCCCCCTCCTGACTGTGACCCACTTGCCTGACTCCCGTGGCCCCGGTGTGACCACCTGCCTCCAACTCCTTTCTATCACCTCCTCATTCTCCCTGACCAGACAAAGGTCATTGAGCTGCATCTCCAGTTACCTAACACGGTCCCTCAGGACCTGCAGCTTGACACACCTGGTGCAGATGTAGCCCTCCCGGAGGCAGGGAGACTCCAGGAACTCCCATATCTGACACTGTATCTGACAGTGTATCTTTGATGTTATTTGTCCAAAACATTGTTTTTGTTTCAGCAGCAAATCTAAAACATCTACTTGTACTGGGAATAAGAATGGATCAGGGATAAGCTAAAGGTGAAGGTTGAGTTGAAGAAGGAAGACAAAAATGCCAAATGAAATGGACATATGACATAATCTAGGTTTAAGCTTATCTTCACATTCAACTCTTTAAGGAATATTGCATCACAAAAGTGTCCTTGTATTTACAAATAAACTCACCTAGAACTGTGAATGTTAAATTATCAAAGTCATGATGATCTGGTTCATTCCATGTTTCAAAATTCCACTTTGACACATATGCTATACCATACATATCTATAAACGAATGGAAAACTTTCATAAGTTGTGAACCTTTTATGAAGTCTTACCTTTGCAGTTAGAGGTATTGTTGTATATCTAAGTTTATGACTTATTAAAGTTGAAAAAGATTAGGCAACTAAATAGTCAGGAGTATGATCAATAAAAGTCATAATGGAACTAAATTTATCTATGAACAATAACATGGAATTACTTTCTTTTAAACATTGCTAACATAAAATGTTATATGTCAAATAATAGATCCATGAGGAAGTGTGAAAAGTTAGAATGATACTGAAAGAGCATTCAGTCAATTAGTTTTCAAGAAGGCTGCTAAAGATGAGTTGAGACATAACAGAATTGGTTTGGAAAACAAAGCTAGAGATAAGTAGCTGGGAGCAGGGTACGAGAGGTGGTGACAAGTGATAATGGAAGCATTTGTAAAGGAAGATACAGATTTTGAAATCAAAGTCCAAGGTCTGTCCATGTGCATATTGTTATGAAAAACAGAAAATAATCAGGAGGTCAGGCAGCATCTACGGAGAGCGAAAAACTGAACTGATGTTACAGATTGATGACTTTCTGATCTACAGTTAAGCACATTTCTAAGTCTTGGGAGCCCTAGTTAAGTCTAGATTTTTCTGAGTTTGGAATGGAGTTGGGGTGTAAAACAAAGTTAAATTGCTTCTTAAAGGCATCGCAAAAATCACTACCAAAAATCTGCACAAGTTCAATCCTCCAGAAAGTGACCAGTTGCTTTAAAGCCTGCTGTGAGTACAATTCAGCTGCCACGTGTATAGCATGACCCTTGTTTCATCTACTGCCTTAACTATTGATTTTTAAGAGGCTGTAGTTGTTGGCACTCAAACTGAATTTCCATCTTTCTTGGAGTAATAAATCTATCAACAGCACTATAATAATCCAATTTGCCTTACATAGCAAATGTAGGACATAGAAAAAAACTATGATGAGCACAGAATATGAATTAACACCAACACCATACAACCATGGGCACCTGAGATGTTATTAAATCTCCTTTTAAACTATGTGGCATTTCTTATTTTAGAGGTTGCACTGATTGGTTGTCTTATCAGTAATGACATTAAAGAGTGTATCCCATCTTAGCACAACTTTAGTGGGCAACATCTTCCTGAAAATATGCTCTCGTTTCTAATGCCCTGACTGCTACTTTGCACATTCGTGCTTTTGTCCATTCTGAAATGCAAAAGTAATGTTCCTCTTTCATTGGGGGGTGCACTTTTTTAAAAAGAGCAATTACAACCCTTAGCTAGAATTGTCAGCTAATCCAAGCTAAATTGGTAGGCAGTGTTTTGATATCTATTTGTTGTTATAGGCTGGAGAGCCTTTATTTCTTCAAATATAAACAGAATATGCTGAAAAAAGTCAGCAGATCAGGTAGTATTCTGGAGAGTTGATGTTTCAGGCTGATGACTCTTCACAGAATTAGGAAATATAAATCAAATAGGTTTAAAGTTGCAGAGAAGGGTAGAGGTGGAGAGACAAAGGAAATGTCTATTTTTAGGATGGCGACCAGGACAGGCTAAATAACAAAAGTGGTGATGATCTGAATTGAGAGCGAGAGGTGAAAGCTTGTTAATTACAGCCGATCTGTGTGGAGAAGGTGCAAGTATAAGAGGTGAATGAGAACCTAGGAACGAGGTACAAGAGTGCTGGAACTATGAAAGACCAACATTGTGTTCGCTGGAAATCTGAAATAAAAGAACAGCACAAATATTCAGTAGGTAAGGCAGCAACTGTGCAGAGAGTAAAACAGAGTCAACATTACAAGCTGATGACTCTTCATCAGAATTAGCCAGTTCTAGGTGGATGATAAGAATTGGTTACAAGAGGTTACACTGGGCTTTGCTGGAACATAGAACAGTACAGCACAATACGGGCCCTTTGGCCCATGATGTTGTGCCAACCTATATAAACCTACGCCACAATCAATCTAACCTTTCCCTCCTACACAGCCCATAACCCTCCAATTTTCTTACATCCATGTGCCTATCTAAGAGCCTTTTAAATGTCCCTATTGTATCAGCCTCTACCACCGCCCCTAGTAGTGCATTTCAGGCACCCACAACTCTCTGTGTATAAAACCTACCACTGACATCTCTCCTAAACTTTCCTCTACTCACCTTAAATGGATGTCCTCTGGTATTGGACATTGCCGCCCTGGGACAAAGGTGCTGGCTGTCCATTCTATTTATGCCTCTCGTAATCTTATACACTTCTATCAAGTCGCCTCTCATCCTGTGAGCCCTAGCTCGCTCAACCTTTCCTCATAAGTAGGTTCTCTAATCCAGGCAACATCCTGGTAAATCTCCTCTGCACCCTCTAAAGCTTCCACATCCTTCCTATAATGAGGCAGTTAGAACTGAATACAATACTCTAAGTGTGGTTTAACCAGTTTTATAGAGCTGCAACATTACCTCGTGGCTCTTGAACTCAATCCCCTGACTAATGAAGGCCAGCACACCATATGCCTTCTTAACCACCCAATCAACTTGCACAGCAACTTTGAGGGATCTATGGACTTGGACCCCAAGATCCTTCTGTTCCTCCACACTGCTAAGAATCCTGCCATTAAGCGTGTACTCCACCTTCAAGTTCAATCTTTCAAAGTGTATGACTTCACACTTTTCAGGATTGAACTCCATCTGCCATTTCTCTGCCCAACTCTGCATCCTGTCTATATCCTGTTGTAGCCTACAACAACCTTTACACTATCCACAACACCTCCAACCTTCATGTCATCTGCAAACTTACCAACCCATCCCTCCACTTCCTCATCCAAGTCAGGGGTCCCAGAACAGATCCCTGCAGAACACAGACCTCCAGGCAGAATACTCTCCTTCTACTACCACACACTGCCTTCTGTGGGCAAGCCAATTATTCTGAATCCACACAGCCAGGTTTCCATGGATCCCATGCCTCATGAATTTCTGGATGAGCCTACCATGGGAACCTTGTCAAATACCTTACTAAAATCCATATACACCACATCCACTGTTCTACTTTCATCAATTTGTTTTGTTACCTCCTCAAAAAACTCAATTAGGCTTGTGAGACACAACCTGACCCTCCCAAAGCCATGCTGACTATCCCTAATAAGACTATGCTTCTCCAAATCTTGTAAATCCTGTCCCTAAGAATCGTCTATAATAGTTTTCCCACCACTGATGTAAGACTCACTAGTCTGTAATTCCCAGGATTATCCCTATTACCTTTCTTGAACAAAGGAACAACATTCGCAATCCTCCAATCCTCTGGTACCACTCCTGTGGCCAGGGAGGACACAAAGATCACGTTCAATGCTCCAGCAATCTCCTCCCTTGCTTTCTGTAGTAACCTGGGGTATATCCCATCCGTCCCTGGGGATTTATCTATCCGAATGATTTTCAAAAGCTCCAACACTACGTCTTTCTTAACCTCAAGATGCTCCAGCTCCTGTTCTACACTGACCTCAATTTCCTCAAAGTCCCTCTCCCTGGCGAACACTGAAGCAAAGTATTCATTAGGGACCTCCCGTACCTCATCCACCTCCAGTCGGATGTTTCCCCCTTTATCCCTGAGCAGTCCTACCTTGACTCTAGTCATCCTCCTGTTCTTCACGTACATGTAGAACGCCTTGGGGTTTTCCTTAATCCTACACACCAAGGCCTTCTCATGTCCCCTTCTAGCTCTCCTAATTCCCTTCTTAAGCTCCTTCCTGACCACCTTATAATTCTCAAGAGCCTCATCTGATTTTTGCTTCCTAAACCTTAAATATTCTTTCTTCTTCCTCTTGACTAAACCTTCCACCTCTCTTGTCAACCATGGTTGCTTCACCCTACCATCTCTTCCTTGTCTCAGTGCGACAAATCTATTCAGAACCCTATGCAACTTGTTCCTAAACAACCTCCACATTTCTGCTCTGCATTGCCCCGAGAACATCTGTTCCCAATTTATGCTCCCAAGTTCCTGCCTAATACCATCAAAATTAGCCTTCCCCCAATTAAATACTTTCCCATATCGTCTGCTCCTGTCCTTGTCCATGGCTATGCTAAAGGTCAGCGGGTTGTGGTCACTACCTCTGAAATGCTCGCCCACCAGGAGGTTTGTCATCTAACCAGGTTCATTGCCTAGTACTAGATCCAGTATGGCCTCTGTTCTAGTTGGCCTGTCCACATACTGTGTCAGGAATCCTTGTGCACACCTAACAAATTCTGCCCCATCTAAACCTTTTGCACTAAGGAGGTGCCAATCAATATTCGGGAAGTTGAAGTCACCCATGACAACAACCCTGTTATTTTTGCACCTTTCCAACATCTGCCTACTTATCTGCTCCTCAGTGTCCCAGTGACTATTGGGGTGCCTATAGAATACTCCCAATAGAGTGATCGCTCCCTTCCTGTTTCTGACTTCCACCCACACTGACTCAGTAGAAAATCCCTCCTCGATATCCTCCCTTTCTGCAGCTATGATACTATCCCTGATTAGCATTGCCACTCCCACTCCCACCCCCCCCCCCCCCCCCCCTTTTACCTTTTTTACCTCCTTCCCTATCCTTTTTGAAACATCTAAACCCCGGATCATCAAGCAGCCAATCCTGCCCTTGCAACACCAAAGTCTCTGTAATGGCCAAAACATCAATTCTACATACTGATCCATGCTCTAAGTTCATCACTCTTATTCTTAATACTTCTTGCATTAAAGTAAACACATTTCAACCCATCCAACTGACTGCATTTATGCCCTACTGACTGACTATCCTTGCTCACAGTCTCTCTGCACATTGCATCTTCCTTTACACTAACTGCCCCATTATCTGACCTAACACTTTGGTTCCCATCCTCCTGGTAACCTAGTTTAAACCGTGCCCCCCCCCACCGCCAACAGCTTTAGCAAACCTGGCCGCAAGGACGTTGGTCCCTCTCGAGTTCAGGTGTAACCTGTCCCTTTTGTACAGGTCATGCCTTCCCAGAAAAGATCCAATGATCCACAAATCTGAAACCCTGGCCCAACTCTTCAGCTACACATTCATCTGCCATATCTTCCTATTTGTACCCTCACTGGCACATGGCACAGGCAGCAATCCAGAGATTACTACCCTTGAGGTCCTGCTTTTTTGGTTCCTTCATAACTCCCTATATTCACTCTTCAAGACCTCATCCCTTTTCCTATCCATGTCATTGGTACCAATGTGAACCACAACTTCTGGCTGCTCACCTTTCCCCTTAAGAAAGCTCTGGAGTCAATCCGAAACGTCTCTGACCCTGGCACCTGGGAGACAACATACTATCCAGGAGTCTTGTTCTCGTCCACAGAATCTCTTAGATTGGAAGATGAGCAAGTAATTCACTGCCATACCTAGGAGTAGCCTTTGGATGCTGAATGGGGGAAGGGAAGAGATCAGACAGCAACTGCTGCATCTCCTGTGATTGCATGAGAAGGTGCCACGAGAAGGGAAGTAAGTGTTGGTGGAGATGGAACAGCACTTACCTATGTACCTTTGTGCCAAAAAGGTGATCATTTTTTTCCATTCAAACACTTGTATTTTTTCTTCAAAATTGGTGAAATAACCTGAAGGATTTCCCATGAGTTCAAATCCTACAAAATACAAAGGAAGAGTTTTGTTTCTTGACAATTAATGCAATCAATTAACTGTTTGCATTAAAATTAATCAAAATACAATGTGTATTGAACTATTTAACAATTTGGTGCAATGTAACACAAAAGGAAATTAATATAGTTTCATACACAGTTGAACATTTTCATCCCTGCTGATCAATTTTCAAATAATTTAAAATAAAATGGAAATACTCTAATGATAAGCAAGAGCTGTCTTTGTTTTTCTAAAGTGCACTGCTAAACTGTGACTGATATTTTTAATAAGTAAGAAATCAAAAACAAATTAGGTGAAGGTGCTTTGGACTTAGAATCCCAGGAACACCTTGCACCAGGAATATTGGAGATAAGTTATATCTAAAAATCTTTTTTTCACCAATCTGAATATCTATAGAAGGCAACTTTAAGTTGTTTTATTGGATCCATGCACTCAAAAAACTATGGGACAGTTCCTTGTTATCTCTCACACTCCTGAAGGCACTGAATCTGGCTGTCTGCCGGAACCTTTCTGATGCCTTGCCCAAATATATTTTCTTCATTGGTAATCTAAATGGTGAGTCTGGAATACAGCATCAACAAACTCTATTTACATTCAAGCTTATTGCAGCAAAAACACTTTATAATAAGGAATGAAGACAGCATAAATGTTTCTTTTTCCTGGTGTGTAACCTAGAGACATTAAAATCGATCAATTGTTACCCTGACTGAGATGACCAAATTCAAAATGCATTGGGAACCAAACTCTGGATCTCTCTTTCTAAAGCATGTAGTTTTCTCCCATTAAGTGGTTAGCAGCAGTGCAGAAATGCCACTTATAAATACAAATCCATGTCTAACTCACATCAGTATTCACCCAGGTCCCATCTTTGTACAGCTGTGGTGGAGCAGTAATATGACTGCTTATAGATATACGTACATTACTGGACAACACAAAGAGAGATTTGGCCATTGCCTGTAAAAGGTTGCAATGGGTTAAAGTGGAGCATTTTCTATTTGAATGACTGAAGCAGCAGCTTGTTTAAGGGGTGATGACAGCTGAAAACATTCTTAGATCACTGCAGATCTTTTTCATAGTTATATGCTACAGAAAGAACCTTGTAGGCATATGACAATGATACTGTTAGTCTGGAAGGAGTTGCCAGTGCTACTGAAATCACTTAGTTCAGTTATTTCATTAGGGAAGCTAAGAAATATGGGCATTCTTACTAACAATATTGCTACAGATCAGATACCTTTCACAACATCTACTCTAGCTCAATATCTGGATATCCAAGGAACTTGTAACAACAATATCCATTTATATACCAGATTTAACATAGTAAAATGTTGCAAGGCACTTCACAAGAACATTAACAAACAATATAAAAGGATACCAAGGCACAAAAATAGACATTAGGAGAGAGGACCAAAAACTTGGTCAAAGAGGGAAGTTCTACAGAGCAGAAAATACTGGAAGTAATCAGCAGGTCAGGCAACATTTTTGGAGAGAGAAACAGAGTTAACACTTCCAAAAGGATTTCTGTCTGATTTGTATAGACCAGAAATGTTAACTTCATCTCCTGATCTACTGAGTATTTCTAGGATTTTCTGTTTTCAATTTAAGATTTCCAGGATCTGAAGTACTTAATATCTCACAATTTCAACACTGTTTGACTTTTTTCTCCCTCCTTCATTGTTAATTATCACCTTCTATTTAAGCCTCCTCTAGACAGATCAAACTTCACCATTTTCTCTCAGCCAGCACTGCTACTAAGTGTCATTCCATTTCTCCATCCTATCACAGACATTCCCTTTGTTGTCTCCACTCTTCCCCCTTCTCTGCAAACATAAAATATGTTTAATCTCTTTTCTCAGTTCTGATGAAAAGTTATTAAGCTGAAACTCTGCTTAACTCTACTACCCTTTCCACAGATTCTGATTGACCTGTTGAGTATATCCGGTGCTTTCTGTTTTTATTTCAGATTTCCAGCATTTGCAGTGTTTTGATTTTTAATCCACTTAAGATCCCCCACTGAAATTTTCTGAACTGAAACCACTGGTATATTTGCCACTGTTGCTTTACCTCCTTTTTTATTTTTAAATAAAAGGAAATTTGATCAAGTCACACCCATTGCCAACTATGAAAGCACATCCATATCAGCATGTCAATATTCACAACATGTGAATAAGACAGTATCATGTTCCAGAACTTGTTCCAATATGTCTCTAAATAGTTACCACTGCCACAAGGCACTGCCCCTATCTACCTCCATGGAAAGACAGGGTGGTGTGTTTCATGCTTTAAGCAGATGAAAGCTACTATTAAGCAGATAGAAATCTGGTGGGGTGGGGGCGTTCAGTAGAACGATGACAAACGAAACCCAAATACCTGATACAGCAGTTTCATAAATGCATTTGCATTTATGCAGCACCTTTAACTTTGTGAAATGTGATAGGAAGCTTTGCAGAAGTATTATCAGAAATAAATTCTTGTCTAATCCCACATTCTGGAACCTCTTCCCCCTCTTTAAATCTCCCTGCCCCTTTAGCAACTCCCTTTTCCTTTCAAAAGCTTCCTAAAACAAAGACAGACCAATCTCCTTTTGAGGCTTTACTTCTTATGCTTATCATTGCAAAAAGGAGACTAGTCTTTTTGTGTACTCAGATGATTTGGAGTAAATGGAGAGGTGAGTAAAGAAAGAGATAGATAAGCCAGTTGTGTGGTGGTGTACATAAAATTACACCCCTCAAACTTGCAGAAGATCAGAGAACAGTGAGAGGCAATTCTAGATGCTAAAGAGGATGATTCAGCTAAGCCAATAGTTGCAGAGGTCTTGAAATAATTAGTGGATTAACATTGTGGTAAAGAGCTAAATACTGTAGATATTATAAATCTGGAATAAAAGTAGAAAATACTCCATATCTGTGAAGGGAGAGAAAATGTTAATGCTTCAAATCGATAGGGCATGGGAGTAAGTAACCTAAAAGAAAGTTTTTAAAGTTTACTTGCAGTGAACACGATAATGTTAACAAGCATCAGGGAAAGGATCTGTAGGTGCTTATATAACAATGATATTTTCAGAAAACAGGAAGACAATAAGTTCTGAGAAGAACCAAGGAATTTCTGGTGAAAACTTGAAATTATTAAAAATGGTAAACAATTTACCACAAGAGGGAATCTCATGAAGGAGTTAGTGAGAGACTTAGGAGTGGCAATGGCGAATAGCAACTTTAATTAAGAGCTGTGAGAGTTGGAACATGGTGAGATGCTCAAAAGAGAAGGAAAAGTTGGTGGAGTGTCCAAGATATGACATGAAACTAAGGTCGCCAACAGTTGCCAATGAAGAGGGGTAAGGGAAGTCAATATAAAACATCCCAGTCTTCAGCCATCTGCCAGTGAGGCATGTTTTACTTGGTGCTAATAGATCATTATAATTATTCAATAGACTTGCAAGGTTTTGACTTCAGGTTAGCAAAGGTGATTTACCAGGGTGGTCTGGGTTTGAAGAAATTGAATAAAGTACTTGGAACAGAATTTGAGAGGAATCATCAAACTATTTGTTGCATGATGAAGACATTGTGTAAAATATTGCCTTGATAATTGTGTTTCTGTTGATCTTTTGATGTTATGGCAAAGGGTTGCAAGAAGCACCTTGGGAATTGTACCCTGTGCCTTTCGTATTTAATTTTTGTTTGTGACTTACCTGGTGTTAAGTCATTTTCCCAGATTCTGTGAATTAAACGATCCAAGTTCGTAAAATTGTACTGTGGCTTGCCATTTATCTCTCTGCTCAGAAAGGAGATAAGAAAAAATATCTTATGTACAGTAAAATATAAAATCTAACTCATCCAGATTATTCCAAATTGCTGTTAGCTTCCAAGTTCTTTCATTTACATTTTTCTCTTGCACATACACTGGACAATCTCTCAGGATTTAGGATGACTTGCTTCCTTTCTGGTTTTACGGGTTCTGCTGTGACTGATGATGCAGATGTAGCACCATAAACTCATTCACAAATGGGGTAGGAGGTGTCTGATGGGATGAGTCGGTGGGTAGTTTGTGAAATGGTGTGCTCCTCTGCAATTTATGCTGGGTTTCTGTGTGCTCCCGATACATGGACTCGAAGTTCTCAGTACCATTCCAAATGCTCTTTCTCCACTTTCAGCAGTGCAGTCACGAGCCAGAGATTCCCAGCAGTCAGTGGGGATGTTGCATTTCTTTTCAAGGAGACCTTGAGCACATCTTGAAATCCTTCTCTCTGCCCACCTGGCAATCTCTTCCCATGACAGAAATCAGAATAGAGTGTCTGTATCAAGAGTCTGGTGTGTGGCCTGCCCATTGTAGCTATGTGTAATTGTGGTATCAGTATTGGGGATGTCAGTATGGGGGAGGGCACTGATGTTTGTTCCCTTATTCTTCCTGTAAATTTAGAGGATTTTGCAGATAAGTATTTGCTGGTATTTTTCTCGTGCTTTGAGGTGGCTGCTGTGGGTAACCCAGGTCTCAAGGAGGGCGCTGCTGCCCACTGGATCATGAGCTTTGAGGACTTGATGTTCAAATGCTGAATGGAAGGAGTGTAGGAGGCTGAGCAACTCACTAAGAGCCATGACATGCACAGGTTCCTCAGTAAAATCCACCTATGCTCCAAACATCCAAGACTTCACCTCAATGAGAACCAAGAACAAAGCGGAACTCAACAAGGACAGAGAGGTTTTCAATAGTCACTAGAAGAAACACTTCAAAGACCTCCTCAACCACGATTCTTGTGTGAATGCCCTTTGACTCCATCTCACAGCAGCCTATTTGGGCCAGGCTTGCTTCCATTTCTGACCAACAAGTAGTTGACGCCATATACCAATAATAAAATAACAAGGCCTCAGGAGAAGAAATCCTAAAAGTCAGTGGAGAAGAGATTCAGTCATAAATTCACAATCTCATCATTCACTTGGGAAGAGGAGGATGTACCAGAGGAACTCAGAGATGCCATAATCATGACCGACTTTGAGGAAGGAGTCAAGTCCAACTGTGGGAACTACAGATGGGTCTCCCTGCTATCTCTCACAGTGAAAGGCATCACCATGATCCTTCTGAACCAGTGGCCAAAGAGCTGCTCTCCGAATTGCAATGTGGAGATTCCCTATTTTTAGAGCACAGTGGACATGACCTTTGCTGTGTGACAACCCCAAGCAAAGACAGGGAGCAGCACCAGCCACTTTACACAACATTTCTAAACATACCTAAAGCACAGACATAAGCACACATTTCTATCTTACTGCAACTGAGTATAAAGGCAAGATTATAAATAAGGAATAATAAATATGTTCTGCTTCTTCAATCTTTTCTGCTAAGGATACATTTTGATCATATAGGCTATGCAATATACTTGATTTTTTAACCATTGTTAGAAAATTACTCCTACATCATTTTGTATTCCAACATTTTTCTCAATAGAGCTATTAAAAATACATTCTATTTGATAACCTACATTCATCTCTAGATTTTCAAACACCTGCAATGTAAGTCATGTCACTTTGATGATATTAGCTCATGATCTTGAAACAATTATTTTTGCAATATATATGTTTGTGAAAATTATTGGTTCACAAATAATTCATTGTGTTGCTGAAAAGATATAATCAAAATATATATATTTTATCAGCATTTAGGTAGGAACAGGATTCAAACACAAAAGGTAGCTTTTTATCAACCAAACATACTAATCTCTACTAAGGTAGGACCTAAAAAGGACTTAAAATTGGCTTGCCTGTAGAAAGCAGAGGGTTGTGGTGGAGGGAGTGCATTCAGATTGGAGGGTTGTGACTAGTGGTGTCCCACAAGGATCGGTTCTGGGACCTCCGCTTTTCGTGATTTTTACTAATGACTTGGATGAGGGGGTAGAAGGGTGGGTTGGCAATTTTGCGGACAACACAAAGGTTGGTGGTGTTGTGGATAGTGTAGAGGATTGTCGAAGATTGCAGAGGGACATTGATAGGATGCAGAGCTAGGCTGAGAAGTGGCAGATGGAATTCAATCCGGAGAAGTGTGAGGTGGTACACTTTGGAAGGACAAACTCCAAGGCAGAGTACAAAGTTAATGGCAGGATTCTTGGTAGTGTGGAGGAACAGAGGGATCTGGGGGTTCATATCCACAGATCCCTGAAAGTTGCCTCACAGGTGGATAGGGTAGTTAAGAAAGCTTATGGGGTGTTAGTTTTCATAAGTTGAGGGATCAAGTTTAAGAGCCGCGAGGTAATGATGCAGCTCGATAAAACTCTGGTTAGACCACACTTGGAGTACTGTGTCCAGTTCTGGTCGCCTCATTATAGGAAGGATGTGGAAGCATTGGAAAGGGTGCAGAAGAGATTTACCAGGATGCTGCCTGGTTTATAGAGTATGCATTATGAGGAGAGACTAAGGGAGCTGGGGCTTTGCTCTTTGCAGAGAAGGAGGATGAGAGGAGACATGATAGAGGTGTACAAAATATTAATAGGAATAGATAGAGTGGACAGCCAGTGCCTCTTTCCCAGGGCACCAATGCTCAATACAAGAGGGCATGGCTTTAAAGTAATGGGTGGGAAGTTCAAGGGAGGTATTTCAAGATATTTATACCCAGAGAGTGGTTGGGGCATGGAATGCACTGCCTGGGGTGGTGGTGGAGGCAGGTACTTTGGTCAAATTCAAGAGATTACTAGATAAGCATATGGAGGAATTTAAAATAGAGGGATATGTGGGGGGAAGGGGTTAGATAGTCTTAAGCGCGGTTTAAAGGTCGGCACAACATTGTGGGCCGAAGGGCCTGTATTGTGCTGTACTGTTCTATATTCTACGTTAAAATAACATCTGTAACCTGGAGCTAAGAAAGACGGATGTAGGATAAAATAATCAATTGAACAAGCCTTTTGTCTAGGTGGAATAGGAAACTTTAATGGTAAAAGGCAACAGAATAAGTCTGCTCTATTTCCAGTCTCAGTACTTATTGAAAATAAGTAATTTTTAAAAATTTTGATTACATTAAGTGGATGGGGCTTCATGTCACTACAGAGAAGGGGCATTCAAGTGCTTAAAGCAGCTGGGAGCAGGTTGAGAGTGAACGAGGGCACATTCCTTTTAGCTGTTATTGTCATAAGGAGGTTGGGTAAAGTGTGGTCCACATGATAAATAATGAAATTCCAAAGTCTACTGCACTGATTTTAACTCAATCCAAATGTTAAAGTAGGGGCAAGGGATCTAATCTCTGTGATCCAGTTGTCTAACCCTAGAAGTAACCTACTTCTTTGCAATGATAAGCAGGTCACCTATAGGAATGGGCAAGATGATCCTGTAAATATGCAGTCCTAGAAAATGTATTAAAATCCACAGGATCTCAGTTGAATCCAGGTGTTCCTGATACAGTGATGGAGTTACATAGAGTAAAA
This sequence comes from Pristis pectinata, assembly GCF_009764475.1. Lineage (NCBI taxonomy): Eukaryota > Metazoa > Chordata > Chondrichthyes > Rhinopristiformes > Pristidae > Pristis > Pristis pectinata. The sequence continues at coordinate 115,514,725 of NC_067406.1, forward strand.
AAGGAAATGGCTCAAGTGGAAGATAAACACTGGTACTGTCCCACTGGGCCAAAAATCTATTTCTGTTTCTATGTGCTTTGATGTAACTTGTTGCATGTAATAATCTTTCCTTACTGTACTTTCTTCCATGTACAGCATTTAAAAAACAAACTTAAACTTTAGCAAGGTCATTCCATTCCATTTCATTACATCAGATGTCAGCAGGAAAGCAGATTTCAAATGTCATCATTAATCTGCTTTATAGGGCAAATTGAAATTTCAAAGAACTCGCCTCATTCTCCACCTCAACATATGAGAAACAGACTGTGAGAGTGAAGTGGAGGCACTGTTTTCTTTCAGTTATTCAAGGATTAGATCAGCAGTTTACTGGCTGCAAACCTACACTGTCAGTGGGCACCATACAGCCACAGGTTTTATCCTCCTCTAACCACAAAGGTGCAATGCTCATGCAATAACCTCCTTTCTTACAGATGATAACTCGGGTGCTTTGGTTTCCGCTCACATTCCAAAGAAGTACGGGTAAGTTAATTTGGGTTTAAAATGGGCGGCGCGGACTCGTTGGGGCGGAAGGGCCTGTTACCACGCTGTAAATAAAACTTAAAACTTAACTTAAAACAGGGAAAAAGAAGAAAACAAAGATGATAAAAAGAGGAGACGGAACTGCTTCTGTACCAATTATAACAATAACATCGATGAGGGGGTCATAACAAAAAGAAATACCAAACATCTCACATTTAAGTACGTTTACACTATACGTCTTGTGTAAATAATCAGAACAGCCAGCAAACTCCCACAAACAATAATATGATAATGACATCTAAGGAGGGTTGCTTGGAACACAAAGTTTGGAGCAGTTGGAGCAAATGGGCTACGCTCCCCATGTAACTCAAAGAGTAGGTGAGAATATTCTACCTCCTCAGCAGAATCCTTGAAGTGGTTGAATAAAGTATATGAATTGCGGGGTCCTAGTTACCATGGATGCTCACCTTAAAAGAACACATCCACATGCAGGTTCTGAGGTCAACTTTCAAGGATGTGTAGAAACATGTAAAAAGTAATTATTCAACAATTGTGCCACAATTTCCTTACACTGAAATGAAATATTATAGTTTTTAACCTTGACTACCTTTATCATCTGGTAATACCGTAAACAATTCTTGAGTTAATCTGACATTCTTTTTTTATCACATACATGTTAGCATTTTGTTTTTTTTTGCAATGTCTTTTACCTTCATTAGTCCCTGGATACACTTCTTTGTATTTTTGTATGCTCCTTCCCTGATGTTTAACCTTCACTCTTTGATAGATTATGGTTGTTTTGTTTGGTGAGCAGAACTCTTTGTGCTTATGGAGGCACACTAATCCTGTGTTAAGGCAAATTAATTTTGCGCTTTACCCATGTTTCTCTGTAGTTTCACAGAATAATGCTTGGAACAGATACCTTTCAGTTAAGTGTGCTAAAGGAGTGTTGAGTTTAGTTTTAACACAAAAATGGGTACCTGTCAAAAAATAAAAATTGCTAAATTGGTGAATTTTGCCTTAAAAGATGTCATTAGTGGTTTCCCATTCAGGTTGGAATGTTAAAATGTGACTTGCACAATTTCCAACAACTGCTACATTGCCCCTGGGGATTATAGGAAACAGGTTTCAGCATCTGTGGCAGCCATAGTCATAGAGAGGAGGGAAACACAGGGTAGGGGCACACGCCTTCACTATGTCTGGCCACACCCAACACCTCACCCGTGATCCCAACATTTAGCCCTGTGGTTTACTTTGCCCCGAGGCACAGTGAGCCACATTGCATTTTGCAGCCAGAGATGAGAGCAGGCACTCAAAACACACAGAACTGATCTGGTGCACATGCCGATTAGTGACCAGTCAAGCTGGCACAATAAGCAAGCAAAATATTAACATCCCAGGAGGGTCAGTTCAGTTCACATATGTATTGTTGCAGCTTTTGCTCCTTGAATTACATTCAGTGCAAACATACATTGAAGGCTGCACGCATTTGCACCAATTTTGATCTTTGATGATGAATTGACCATTTTGTACAATGATGCTGTTGTCACCTGTGTGAACCATACCAAGGACACTCTCACTGAGATGAGAGGTGCCCAGAAGAATACAATCAATTTCCCCACGGTTGACATTTCAAAGGGAAATGGGCACAATTATGTTAAAAAAATGTGCAGAATAACTTTTATTCATAGTATGCATTTTAAAATGGACACAAATGCATCAAGTTTCTCGCCATGAGTTTCAACCAGTTTGTTGTTTGTCTCTTGTCTTATCCCAATAAAGTGAATATTACTTGGTCTTCGGCGAGTAGGCACAGGTGAGTATCAGGTAAGAACAGGTAAGGACTTTTTTATATAGCAGTTAAGTAAAAAGATACAAAATTACAACTAATTAAATAAAGTAGGGATGCAGGATCAGGTGATGTGCTGTAGCTGCATGATGTGGGAGCTGGTGGACCCCTTTGTGGTTCCTGGGGACCACATCCGCAGCAAGTGTTGGTTGCTCAAGGAACTCAGGCTCAAAGTTGATGACCTGCAATCTGAGGTTCAAACACTGCAACGCATCAGGGAGGGGGAGAGTTACCTGGACGCTGTGTTTCAGGAGGCAGTCACACCCATTAGATGAACTACTTCAAATTCTGTCTGTGGTCAGGGACAAGAGGGTGTGACTGAGTGAGGCAGGTACGGGGATCCAAGAGGTAGTGCTGGAGGTTCCTCAGCCCTTGACCTTGTCCAACAGGTTTGAGATTCTTGCTCCCTGTGCAGATCAGAGTGGGGGGTGTAGGAAGGATGAGCAACCGAACTGTGGCACTGTGGTTCAGGGAGCCATTCAAGAGGGGACAAAGAAGAGAAATGTAGTTGTAATTGGGGATAGTATACAGTAGTCAGGGGAATAGGCAATCCTCTGTCGCAAGGATCAAGAGAACCAAAGGCTCTGTTGCCTGCCTGGTGCCCGGGTTCAGGACGTCTCATTTGACTTGCAGAAGAAGTTGGAATGGGAGGGGAATGATCCAGTTGCCATGGTCCATGTGGGTACCAATGATGTAGGTAGAACAAGGAAAGGGGTTCTGCTGAGGGAACTTGAGCAGCTAGGGTCTAAATTAAAAAGCAAAACCAAAAAGGTAATAACCTGTGGATTGCTACCCGAGCCATGAGCAAATTGGCACAGTGTCAGTAAGATCAGAGAGTTAAATGCATGGCTCAAAGATTGGTGTGGGAGAAGCAGGTTTGAATTCATGGGATGTTGGCACCAGTATTAGGGAAGGAGGAAGCTGTTCCGATTGCACAGGGTCCACTGGAACCATGCTGGGACCAGGGTCCTGGCGAATTGCATAACTAGGGCTGTGGATAGGGCTTTAAACTAAATAGTAGGGGGGAGGGTTCAACAGACTGGAAAAGTATGGATAAAGTAAAAGGGAAGGAGAGTGCAGGAGAGGTTACTGAAGTCTCCAGAATAAAGAATAAGACAGAAAGTTTAGAAAGGGATGAAAATTTAACTTCAGGCAAGATGGAGACAAATTTGAGAAGAAGGGTGGTGATACAGGACTGAAGGTGTTATATTTGAATGCACATAGTATACAAAACAAGGTAGATGAGCTTATAGCGCAGTTAGAAATTGGCAGGTATGACATTGTGGGCATCAGAGAGTCGTAGTTGAAAGAAGATCTCAGCTGGGGAGCTAAACATCCAAGGATACACATCCTATCGAAAAGACAGGCAGTTGGGCAGAGGGGTGGGGTGGCTTTGTTGATTAAAAAATGAAATCAAATCCTTAGCAAGAAGTGACATAGGATCAGAAGATTACTAAGGAGAAGGTGCTATTACTAAGGAGAAGGTGCTATTACTAAGGAAAAGGTGCTTGGGAAGCTGAAAGGTCTGAAGGTAGATAAGTCACCTGGACCGGATGAACTACATCCCAGGGCTTGAAGGAGGTAGCTGAAGAGTTTGTGGAGGCATTAGTGGTGATCTTTCAAGAATCACTAAATGCAGGAATGGTTTCGGAGGACTGGAAAATCGCAACGTCACTCCACTCTTTAAGAAGGGAGGGAGGCAAAAGACTGGAAATTATAGGCCGGTTAGCCTGACTTCAGTGGTTGGTAAGATGTTAGAGTCCATTATTAAGGATAAGGTTTCAGGGTACTTGGAAGCTCATGATAAAATAGGCCAAAGTCAGCATGGTTTCCTTAAGGGGAGATCTTGCCTGACAAATCTGTTGGAATTCTTTGAGGAAGTAACAGTCAGGCTAGACAAAGGAGAGTCAGTGGATGTTGTTTACTTGGATTTTCAGAAGGCTTTTGACAAGGTACTGCACATGAGGCTGTTAAACAAGATAGGAGCCCATGGTATTACAGGAACTAGCATGGATAGAAGATTGATATTGGCTGACTGGCAGAAGGCAGAGAGTGGGAATAAAGGGGGCCTTTTCTGCTTGGCTGCCAGTGACTAGTAGTGATCCGCAGCGGTCAGTGTTGGGTCTGCTACTTTTCACGTTATATGTTAACGATCTGGATTATAGAATTTAAGGCTTTGTGGCCAAGTTTGTGGATGATACAGATACGTGGAGGGGCAGGTAGTGTTGAGGAAGCAGGGAGTCTGCAGAAGGACTTGAACAGGTTGGGAGAATGGACAAAGAAGTGGCAGATGGAATACAGTGTAGGGAAGTGTATGGTCATGCACTTTGGTAGAAGGAATAAAGGCATAGACTGTTTTCTAAATGGGGAGAGAATTCAGAAATCAGAGGTGCAAAGCGATTTGGGAGTCTGTAAGTGTAGGATCCCCAAAAGGTTAACTTGCAGGTCAAGTCATAGTAAGGAACGCAAATGCAATGCTAGCATTCATTTTGAGAGGACTAGAATATAAAAGCAAGGATGTAATGCTGAGGCTTTATAAGGCATTGGTCAGACCACATTTGGAGTATTGTGAGCAGTTTTGAGCCCTATACAGTGGCATGCAAAAGGCTCCTAGTTCTGTGAGATGCTTGTGCCATCTTGCATGCACTACTCTTTTGAGGTCTATCCACAGATTTTCGATGATGTTTAGGTCAGGGGACTGTGAGGGCCATGGCAAAACCTTCAGCTTGTGCCTCTTGAGGTAGTCCATTGTGGATTTTGAGGTGTGTTTAGGATTGTTATCCTGTTGAAGACTCTTTTCATCTTCAGCTTTTTTACAGACGGTGTGATGTTTGCTTCCAGAATTTGCTGGTATTTAATTGAATTCATTCTTCCCTCTACCAGTGAAATGTTCCCCGTGCCACTGGCTGCAACACAAGCCCAAAGCATGATCCATCCACCCCCATGCTTAACAGTTGGAGAGGTGTTCTTTTCATGAAATTCTGCACCTTTTTTCTCCAAACATACCTTTGCTCATTGCGGCCAAAAAATTCTATTATAACCTCATCAGTCCACAGGACTTGTTTCCAAAATGCATCAGGCTTTTTTAGATCTTCCTTTGCAATCCTATGAGCAGTTCTCTCAGAACATTTTCTTGATCTTCCAGACCTCAACTTGACATCCACCATTCCTGTTAACTGCCATTTCTTAATTACATTACCAGCTGAGGAAACAGCTACCTGAAAACGCTTTGCTATCTTCTTATAGCCTTCTCCTGCTTTGTGGGCATCATTTATTTTAATTTTCAGAGTGCTCGGCAGCTGCTTAGAGGAGCCCATGGTTGCAGATTATTGGGACAAGGTTTGAGCAGTCAGGGTATTTATAAAGCTTTGAAATATGCATCACCTGGCCTTTCCTAACGATGACTGTGAACAAGCCATAGCCCTAACAAGCTAGTGAAGGTCTGAGACCTTGGTAAAAGTTATCAGAGAGCTCAAATCTCTTGGGGTGCCCAAACGTTTGCATGGTGCTCCTTTCCTTTTTTCACTCTAAAATTGTACAAAACAAAAATAATACACTAATCTTGCTTAAAATGTTGAAAAGAATGTTTCATCTTTAACTTTATGACTTTTGGAGATCAGTTCATCTTCTACTCACTTAACTATTCACATAACAGAAATTTTGACCATGGGTGCCCAAACAGTTGCATGCCACTGTATCGAAGGAAGGATGTGCTGGTGTTGGAGAAGGTCCAGAGGAGGTTTATAAGAATGATCCTGGGAACAAAAGGGTTAACATATGAGGAGTGTTTGATGGCTCTGGGCCTATATTCACTGGAGTTTAGCAGGATGAGGGATGATCTCATTGAAACCTATTGAAAGGTCTGGATAGAATGGATGTGGAGAGGATGTTTCCAGTAGTGGGAGAGTCTAGGACCAGAGGGCACAGCCTCAGAATAGAAGGATGTCCCTTTAGAACAGAGATGAGGAGGAATTTCTTTAGCCAGAGGGTGGTGAATCTGTGGAATTCATTGCCACAAACGGCATATTTAAAGCAGAGGTTGATAGGTTCTTGATTAGTAAGGGTGTCAAAGGTTATGGGGAGAAGGCAGGAGAATGGGGTTGAGAGGAAAAAATGAATCAGCCATGATTGAATGGCAAGCAGACTTGATGGGCTGAATAGCCTAATTCTGCTCCTATGTCTTATGGTCCTTCTGGTTTTATTTATCCTTTTCAAACTTAAAATTTCATTGTATGACCACTGTTAGATTGATTTGTGTGCTTTAGTTGATACTAGAACATATTGCTGCAGAAAGCTGCCTTAAATACTGTTATAACGTTCACTATATTTCTGCTGAGAGTATCAGAATTGACTGGCTAATTCTGCAGTACCCGTAACATTAGTCAATTTTTTTACTCTCCATCATTAAGGCCTGATCTGCTGGACATTTCTTACAACTCTGCATTTCACAGCTTTTACATGTTCCTTTCTTTGTGTTCTCTCCCTCTAGCTGCCCTTATTAACTGATCAACCAGATGACTTCATCAACTTTTATTACCTCACCCTTTCAATATTCCCTGTGTCTTAACCATTTCTCCTCCACCTTTTCTGCAATTTAAAACTACCTTATTTTCACTTTCCCAGTTCTGACGTGGGGTATTTGACCTGGAACATTGACTCTGTTTTTTCTGTAGACGCTGCCTGACTGTTTCCGGTGCTCTCTGTTTTATTTCAGACTTCCAACATCTGCAGTTTTTTTTTTTGCTTTTCTTACACCGTCCTCTGCACTGATGCTGCCTACTTCATGCAATTTAATCTGTTTCTTATTTGTCACTGCTGTACATACTTCAGTTTTTCCAATTCACATTATCTATCCTGAACTCTGCTCTATTCCCTTTTTAAAAATTATCTCTAAATTGTGACTATTATATTGTTTCTGGGTTGAGTCCTCATGCCATTTATCAGTTTGAAGTTATTTACTCTTTATCATTTCCACTGGGACTTTGGTTGGCCACTTAAAATGTTTTGCAGGAACTTTCCTACCAAACACCTTGATCTTCTGAATCTAAGAGATACCTTGATCAGCATTAATTGGCTCAGTTTGCTGTAATCAGTAGGCAATACTATTGTACTTTGTGATAAGAACTCTTATTACAACATTATACATGTTTCCTGATTAACTTTTATATCCTGACCTTTCTTTTGAACTTTTCAGTTGGAAAAAAAGATTAATTATTGACATGCATTCAACTTTGAAATACATCACATTTACCTTTATAATACATATTTTGAAAAACTAACAAGAGTTATAGTCTCACAAGTATTTCAGATTATAATCTAGGCCAACACTTGCGCAGAACTAGGTGCTGCATTGTTAGAGATTCTGCCTGTCCAAACAGATAGTTTCATGGTTACTGCCACTGAAACTTGCTTTTTTTAAAACTCCGGATTTACTTTGTTATTCGAATTTAAATTTTCCAGCTGCCATTTAAATTTGTGCCTCTGGATTAATAGTTCAGAGATGTGACTGCTGGTCCATTAACTTAATTATTACATGACTGTACAGTACTCCCTCATAATTAAACAGTTAAAATGGTTAAATTAAAATGAAATAATTTAAGAAGTAGTTTACCTTCCCCATAGCCTGCAAAATCTTCGATTTGCCATTCTCACTGAAATTGGTGAGATCATGGATCCTATGTCAAGTGTGACTGCATAATTTGGAGGACAGAATCAAGGCAGAATGTACAAATGGTGAGATATTAGGTCCAACTAGTCTGCAGTATTTAAAGGGCTTGCTGAAGCCCAAGTTAGCAGTCTTATATTGCAGAGAACTAAGACAATGACCTTGATGGGCCAGGGCAAAGATGCCAATGAGTTCAGGTAGCCAAATACAGTGGCATGCAAAAGTATGGGCAACCCTGGTCACAATTTCTGTTACTGTGAATAGCTAAGCGAGTAAAAGATGACCTGATTTCCAAAAGGCATAAAGTTAAAGATGACACATTTCTTTAATATTTTAAGCAAGGTTACTTTTTTATTTCCGTCTTTTATAGTTTCAAAATAACAAAAAAAGGAAAAGGGCCTGAAGCAAAAGTTTGGGCACCCTGCATGCTCAGTACTTAGTAACACCCCCTTTGGCAAGTATCACAGCTTGTGAACGCTCTCTGTAGCCAGCTAAGAGTCTTTCAATTCTTGTTTGGGGGATTTTCACCCATTCTTCCTTGCAAAAGGCTTCTAGTTCTGTGAGATTCTTGTGCCGTCTTGCATGCACTGCTCTTTTGAGGTCTATCCACAGATTTTCGATGAAATTTAGGTCGGGGAACTGTGAGGGTCATAGCAAAATTTTCAGCTTGTGCCTCTTGAGGTAGTCCATTGTGGATTTTGAGGTGTGTTTAGGATCGTTATCCTGTTAAAGAAGCCGTCCTCTTTTCATCTTCAGCTTTTTTACAGATGGTGTGATGTTTGCTTCCAGAATTTGCTGGTATTTAATTGAATTCATTCTTCCCTCTACCAGTGAAATGTTCCCCGTGCCACTGGCTGCAACACAAGCCCAAAGCATGATCGATCCACCCCCATGCTTAACAGTTGGAGAGGTGTTCTTTTCATGAAACTCTGCACCATTTTTTCTCCAAACATACCTTTGCTCATTGCGGCCAAAAAGTTCTATTTTAACCTCATCAGTCCACAGGACTTGTTTCCAAAATGCATCAGACTTTTTTAGATGTCCCTTTGCAAACTTCTGACGCTGAATTTTATGGTGAGGACGCAGGAAAGGTTTTCTTCTGATGACTATTCCATGAAGGTCATATTTGTGCAGGTGTCACTGCACAGTAGAACAGCGCACCACCACTCCAGAGTCTGCTAAATCTTCCTTAAGGTCTTTTGCAGTCAAACAGGGGTTTTGATTTGCCTTTCTAGCAATCCTATGAGCAGTTCTCTCGGAATGTTTTCTCCACCGTTCTTGTTAACTGCCATTTTTAATTACATTACGAACTGAGGAAACAGCTACCTGAAAATGCTTTGCTATCTTCTTATAGCCTTCTCCTGCTTTGTGGGCATCATTTATTTTAATTTTCAGAGTGCTCGGCAGCTGCTTAGAGGAGCCCATGGCTGCAGATTATTGGGACAAGGTTTGAGCAGTCAGGGTATTTATAAAGCTTTGAAATTTGCATCACCTGGCCTTTCCTAACGATGACTGTGAACAAGCCATAGCCCTAACAAGCTAGTGAAAGTCTGAGACCTTGGTAAAAGTTATCAGAGAGCTCAAATCTCTTGGGGTGCCCAAACGTTTGCATGGTGCTCCTTTCCTTTTTTCACTCTAAAATTGTACAAAACAAAAATAATACACTAATCTTGCTTAAAATGTTGAAAAGAATGTTTCATCTTTAACTTTATGACTTTTGGAGATCAGTTCATCTTCTAATCACTTAACTATTCACATAACAGAAATTTTGACCATGGGTGCCCAAACAGTTGCATGCCACTGTATCGAAGGAAGGATGTGCTGGTGTTGGAGAAAGTCCAGAGGAGGTTTATAAGAATGATCCCGGGAATGAAAGGGTTAACATATGAGGAGCGTTTGATGGCTCTGGGCCTATATTCACTGGAGTTTAGCAGGATGAGGGATGATCTCATTGAAACCTATTGAAAGGTCTGGATAGAATGGATGTGGAGAGGATGTTTCCAGTAGTGGGAGAGTCTAGGACCAGAGGGCACAGCCTCAGAATAGAAGGATGTCCCTTTAGAACAGAGATGAGGAGGAATTTCTTTAGCCAGAGGGTGGTGAATCTGTGGAATTCATTGCCACAAACGGCATATTTAAAGCAGAGGTTGATAGGTTCTTGACTAGTAAGGGTGTCAAAGGTTATGGGGAGAAGGCAGGAGAATGGGGTTGAGAGGAAAAAATGAATCAGCCATGATTGAATGGCAAGCATGCCACTGTGTATGGTGCTTTAGAATTGATGCCAGAAAGCTCACATCAAGTTCAAGTTCATTGTCATGGGCATACATACCCAGGTTATAAATGTCATAAAAATTAACTTTTTGCAGCAGCAGCACAGTACATTACACACACGGCAAATATAAATGAACATAAACTTAGGTATAGATATAGTAGAGCAGGGGGCTGTGCCTGTGTTGATGATCAGTGAAGAGAAGAGGTTTCCGATCCGTACTGATAGTGGTCTCCCAGTGAGGAATTTGAGGATCCAATTGCAGAGGGAGGTACAGAAGCCCAGGGCTTGGAGCTTGATGACAAGTTTTGAGGGCATGATGGTGTTGAACGTTGAGCTATAGTCAATGAACAACATTCAATGTGAAGGAGCATGTAGTCGAGCACCATTAAGACATTAAGTAGAGCTCAGAGATGATCCTTTCCAACACACGAAAGGTGGTTACCTCTTAGGAGCACATGGGGAAACAATCATGATACAGTGTTGGCTGGCTGATGTCTGGTGTATGGACTAATGCCTGGCAGCTATATACTGTGTGCTGAGTTGCTGTCATGGAGTCTTAGATTTCTGACACAGAAGTTCACTTGCTGCCGTCATGGCTCAATAAAACACTCCTCAGAGGAGTTTTGAGATCAACAAATGGCAAGCTAACAGAACACTAGGACTTGGGTATGTCATTCTGGTAAAGTGTCAGAGCTCCCATGGAGTATGAACCTACTGTCTTCTCTCAGAAGATCAGCACTTATGCTGCCAACATTTGCAGTTGCCTATTAGCGAGCCAGATCAGACTGCTGCAGCTCAGGCTAAGATAATGCAGTCTACAGTTGTGCTCTGGTAGCCCAGAACTGCTTGAAGCTACACTCCATGGTCCTCAGCAGTCTTCTTATCTAAAGCTCAGCAATACAAGCCATGCTGAAAAATTGTCCAGGAGTAGTGGAACATGAAAAGGCACGCAGAGTCTGTATTTTGTGTTTTGCACCATATTTGCTATCTATTTGTAGTTCTGTTGCTTAGATTTAATCTCTTCACTTCTTTGTCTGGTCTGCCATGTTTTCCTGCCAGTTAGCTTCTCTTAAGTAGAAATGATGGTGGAATGGTATTACAATTGGATATTAAGACATTTAACACAATATTGGATCTATTGCCATCTCGCGGCTTGGTGCTGCGATGTTGTCGATAACAAAAAGAGAGGTCAGAGTTGTAACCTTGTTTTCAGTGTCCACTGTTGAAAGAGATAAGTGTCATCAGTTAGGCTCAGCTGGTTTGTCTCAGCTCATGTTCCCAGCAGTTCTCCATTTTTGTTTCCAGTCTTGTATCCCCAGTTGTTACTGGAGTTCTTAAGGTCATCAACAACAGTTTGAGTTTTGTTTGAACGTGTCACTCGTTCTGAGAATCCAAATTTCCTTTGGATGATTTTAGACAGAATTGATCAAAGTTTCTCCATTCAGTACCTGAGCACCAACATTGTAAATCAGTGTGTTGGTTTTGATTGATGGGTCTGACTTTAAAAAGACTGGAATGTCATAGTGTCCCTAAGGACTTTCAGTCACCAACTTCTCTTCAGATATCTATCACTGATTGCCCTTCTGTATGTCTCTTACAGACACAACATGTTGTACTTGTTTACTATGCACATTTTGGGTAGCGGTTAGCGTAACACTATTACATTGCCAGCGACCTGGGTTCAATTCCAGCCGCTGTCTGTAAGGAGTTTGTACGTTCTCCCCGTGTCTGCGTGGGTTTCCTCTGGGTGTTCTGGTTTCCTCCCGCATTCCAAAGACATACGGGTTAGGAAGCTGTGGGCATGCTATGTTGGCGTCGGAAGCATGGCGACACTTGCGGCTGCCCCCAGAACATTCTACGCAAAAAGATGCATTTCACTGTGTGTTTTGATGTACATGTGACTGATAAAGATATCTTATATCTTATCTTTGGTGGATGCAACAGTCAGTGCCAGCTCTGAAATGGGCCAATGTTCACCTACATCTGTGCTGTTCTTCATCAGTCATTTAGTCTAATTTAGTCATTACTAATTTACCTGATGGATAGTGTGAACAGCTTCTGCAGTCAGAATGATTCATAGGTTCATGATGTGCATGTTCTTGCTATGGTCCCAAAACAAATACTGCCTTCCTGCGAAAGGGGAACAGGTTTATGCTCCGAGGGGCTACTTCCACTCAAGAAATGCTCTTCTCTTCTCTTCTCTTCACTTCTCTTAATACTGTGGTGTTTAGAATGCTGGATGACTGTAACACCTTGCAAGCCCCCTTTGACACTGTATCCATAGGCACGATAGCCGCAGTATGAGCTTGCATGGCATTAGAAGTCAGAATTCACACTCTAGTATTGGGTGTCTACTAATTGTGCTTATTTTTAATTCAATTTAGGGGGTATCACTGGCAAGGCCCACATTTAATGCTCACCCCGAATTGCCTGAGAAGGTGGTGATAAGCCATTGTGATCTTACTGGTGAAGATACACCCACAGTACTGTTGGATAGAGACTCTGGGATTTAGATCCATTGAGGATGAAGGAAAGGTGATGTATTCCCATGTCGGCATGGTGAATGCCATGAAAGAGGTGTTGATCCCAACTGTCCTTGGGAATAGAATATAAGAGTTGGGATGTTACATTGCAACTTTACAAAACAACTGGTTAGGCCGCACTTGGCATATTGTGTGCAGTTCTGGTTGCCACTCTACTGAAAGATGTAAGGATACAAGAGACTGCAGATGCTGGAATCTGGAGCAACAAACAATCTGATGGAGGAACTCAGCAGGGCAGGCAGCATCTGTGGGCAGAAAGGAATTATTGACATTTCGGGTTGAGACCCTGCTTCAGGACTGTGAGTGGAGAGGGAAAATAGCCAGTATAAAGAGGACAGGGCGAAAGGTGATACAGGGATCAGTGGGTGATAAGTGGACCAGGGAGGGGAGAATGATGAGATGCAGGTGGAGCCAGGTGGGGCTGGGAGAGGGGTGGAGTCGGGACACAGAGGCAGGTGGGTGATAGGTGGAAGCAGATAAGAAAAATAAAAAAGGCAGATGGAGCCAGGTGGGGGGGAGGGAGGGTGAAAATGGAGACAAAGAGGCTGGAGGGTGATAAGCGGGGACACAAAGGCTACCAATGCTGGAATCTGATAAGTAAAGAAGGTGATAATGGGAACCAGGATGAAGGACAGATGGAACCAGGTAGGGGAGGTGAACCAGGAGGTGAAATGTGTGGGTAGTAGTTGGATGGAATCAGGAGGAAGAGGGGGTGAAAATGGGTGATGGGGTGGGAGGGGTGGGTAAGGGAAAGGGAACAAAAATGGGAAGATGTGATTGCACTAGAGAGAGTGCGCTGAGAAGATTCACCAGGATGTTGCCAGGATTGGAGGACTTTAGTCATGAGGAGAGATCAGATAGGCTGGGCTTGTTTTCCCCTAAGCAAAGGATGCTGAGGTGATCAGTTAATAGTGTATAAGATTATGAGAGGCATACATGGGGTAGTTAGTCAAAATCTTTTCCCCACGATCTAGGTATCAATAACAAGGAGGCATAGTTTAAGGTGAGAGGTAGAAGTTTTAAAGGGGATCTGAGGGGTAAGTTTTTTACTCAGAGAACAGTTGATATCTGGAACGGGCTGCTGCCAGAGGAGGTGGTGAAATCAGATACCATTACTACATTTAAGTGGCATTTACACACACATTTGGATAGGGAAGGCATAAAACATACAGTCCTAGTGCAGGTAAAAGGGATTAGTGTAGATGGATGTGGTGGGCAGGAGGGCCTGTTTCTGTGCTGTAGAACTGTATGACTCTCTGACTATGACTTTTTAACGCTACTTGGAGATTGTGGGTTTGGGAGTTGAAGCAGCCTCAGTGAGTGACTGCAGAGCACTTTGCGGATGGTACCTAATGCAGCAATGATGCACCAGCAATGGAGGAAGGGAATATCTAGGATGATGAATTTGGTACCAATCAAATGTCCTGGATAGCATCAAGGCTCTTGAGTATTCTTGGAGCTGCACTCAACCAGGCAAGTGGAGAGTATTCCATCACCTTCTAGATGGTGGAAAGACTTCAGGATGTGACGTGCTGAAGGATACTCAGCCTCCAGCCTGCTCTCCTACTCTTATAGCCGCAATATTATGTGGCTGGCCTGATTATGTTTCTGGTCAATGGTGTCTGTCCCAAGATGTTGATGGCGGAGGATTTAGTAATGGCAATGCCACATTATGTAGGTGGTTAGACTAATTCACTCATTAAGGATGGATACTGCCTGGCAGTTATTGGCCCACGTCATGGATGCTAAGATGTTAGCCAACAAGTACTACATCATAGTCAATGTCTATAAGTATGTGAATGGAAAGGACAGGATCAGCCTTTGCTATCACTCATTTTAAGGCTTTGCCAATCAGTGCCAGAATGGAAGAGAGAAAGAAGACAGGAGGGACCCCAAATATGTTCACCCAGAAATCTCCAGAGTCCCAGTAATGTTCGTAACTTATCAGAGACCTTGGAGAATTCTTGGCTATGGCAGCAAATCACATGCAGTTATATTGGATCCCTGTTCCCCAATATGATATCCACAGGATGATAATATAGTCTGTGAAACCTTCATTGTGCAATACATTTTAGAGGAGTAGCAGACATTTATGATTTTGGCAACAACAAACTTAACTGAACTTCTGAAATCTCAGCAGTGGCATTCATCGTTGCTGGCAATGAGCATCTCAGTTGCTGCACTTTGGTCATTCTAGATGTATTGTAAAGAGGATCATGTGCTTTTTGATTACTACCTTGTCCTTGTACATGAATCACTGAAAGCTAATATACAGGTTGAACAAACAATTAGGAAAGCAAATAGATTGTTGGTCTGTATTGTAAGAGGATTTGAATTCAAGAGTAAAGACATCTTATTGAAATTATGTAGGGTTCTGGTGAGACCTCATTTGGAATACTCAGTCTCCCAACTGAAAAAGTGTACTTGCAATAGAGGGTTTGATCTCATTGAAACATTCAACTTTTTTACAGGGCTTGATAGAGTATATGTGAGGATGATGTTTCCCCTAGATACAAAATCTAGAACCGGGAGTCACAAACTCAAAATAGCCTTGTAGGACAGAGAGGAAATATCTTCACTCTAAGGGTTGTAAATCTTTGGAGTTCTCCACTCATGAGAGCTGGGGAGGTTCACTCACTGAGTATTGTCATGATAGAGATGAATAGATCTTTGGCCATTAAGGAACCAAGGGATATGGGATTACTTCAGGTATTGGTATTGGTATTGGTTTATTATTGTCACTTGTACCAAGGCACAGTGAAAAACTTGTCTTGCATACCGTTCGTACAGATCAATTCATTACACAGTGAAGATACACTGAGTTTGTACAGAGTGCATTGAGGTAGTACAGGTAAAAACAATAACAGAGTACAGAGTAAAGTGTCACAGCTGCAGGGAAGTGCATTGCAGGTAGACAATAAGGTGCAAGGTTATAACAAGGAAGATTGTGAGGTCAAGAGTCCATCTCATCATATATGGGAACTTTATGGTGTCGCTGAGGTGGAAAATTGGCAATTAACTTACTCAAAGGCAGATTAAGCTCAATGGGGCAAATGGCCTCATCCTGCTTCTATTTTTTATCTACTTATTTTCTTCACATATTTCTGTGAATGGTCCAACTGCAGTAATATTAGAAACTCAAAGCAGAAGTTAAAATGCACATCATCCAAGCATTATGGAGGGTTTTCTCTCCAACACGCCACATTAAGTTTACGGTATTAAAGGCCTGAGGCAAACAGGCATGTGCTGGATAAGAAGTGCATTGCATTGCACGGAGTTTTTGGTATTATGCAAGTGAATTTCAATGCTTTTGTGCATAAATTATGCAAACACAGTAAAATTGCATGATTTGTACTACCTGCTAAATTGCACCAGGCACATTGGTATGTGGTAAGTGCTCCTAACTGCAGGATATCTGGCATGTATGTGACATCAATCATTGTGCACTGGTCATTTGGATTATTCCCAGCTGAACATACGATGCAGTTTCTGTTCAAGAAACACTGTAGGTCATTGAAAGAGAACAAGATTTACAAGTATCCTTTTTACAGCTGCTCTATTATTTAATTCTGTCAAGTACTGCTTTGCAGTTTGAAGATTGCTTATGGCCACAGCGGGAGAGTCTGAGCAGCCTCAGTGACTTTGGCTGAAGTGCTCTGTCAATTCTCCAGTATTTACCTCTTTGCCAGAGACTCTTTATTGGTGATTGCACTGTGTGTGCTACTCCAGCTGGAGCTACAGGGCAGATGTTGGAGGCAGGACAGACATTCTTGGGAACCATACACACACATGAATACAGACAAGAAGACAGAAGCAGGAATATGCCACCCAGACCCTTACACCTGCCCTGCCATTCCATATGATCATGGCTAATCAGTCTCTGTAGCAAGCCACAAGCAGAGCACTGTTGGAAGCCAACTGATCCAACTAAGGCACAAGGACTTTAAATGATCTTTGTCCATGTTTCAATATATCCTCTATCAGCTGCTACACAGTGGGAGCATGGGCATAAGAGGTTACCGCATTGAAATACAGAAGATTCTAAGGAGATAAGGGGATTGGCAGGGTGAATGTGAGAGGGTGTTTACCCTGGTAAGGGTATAGAACCAGGGGGCATAGTTTCAGAATAAGGCAGCACCTATTTAATACCGAGACAGAGAAGAATTTCTTCTCTCAGAGGATTCTCTTTGGATTTCTCTACCTAAGGCAGCTGAGAGGGCAGTGTCAATGAATATATTTAGGATGGAGATTGATGGATATTTGGACCGCAAGTCAACAGGTATGGGCTGAAAGCAGGTAAGTAGTGCTGAGACTAAGACTGGATCACCCACAATCTTATAAAATGGCAGAGAAGGCTCCAGGGGCCATTCGCCCACACTGGTCCTGTTTCTTGTGTGTTATGTCCTTTCTGTATCTCAGGAGCCTCCTTTCATTGAAGGCTGACAGCAATGATGAAATTCACCATTGCCTTTTGTGTACCAGCACAGCCACTGTCTGGCTGAGAAATAGAGTGCTTGAAGATCAAGATCTGGCACAACGCTCATGATGTACTGGGCCGCAGTGAGTGATTTCTGTCTTCCTGTGTGTTTTTGAGACATGGACTACCTATAGCAAACACCTCAATGAAGGAGTACCACCTGTGCTGCCTCTGCAAAACCCTCCAAATCCATGGACTGGATAAGCAAACCAAATGTAGAAGCACCATTTGGATGGCATTGAGAAACTTCACTGGGAACACACAGAAGCCCTAGGTAAACAGCAGAAGGAGCAGATAACCACCAAACTATTCACCCACCCACTCTGTCAAGCACCTCCAGCCCCACCTGTGGCAGAATACGGATCCTATCTTGGCCTATCAGCCATTTCAGAGTCTGCAGAACTGGAATGGAACCAGGTCATCCTTGACACTCAAAAGACTCTGTGTGTGTGTGTGTGTGTGTGTGTGTGTGCGTGCGTGCGTGCGTGTGTGTGTGTGCGCGCGCGCGAGCAAGAGAAAGAAAGTGGGGTGCATGTGACCAGTTGGCTAATAGAAATTATTAATTTTTACTTATCCACTGGTGAGATACACAACAGAGGAAGTTCATAAGATAGAAAGAAGTTACACCTTGAAAACTCCAACAGCAAAGGTCAATAGGAGGACCATTTTTAGGTGGTTAGAAATTATAAGACTTTTACAAAAAACACAAACAGCCTGTGGAAGGAAGGCAACAAGGAGTCAAGGAAGGATTGCTATGGTCGCAGTTCACAGGCTTACCTGCAGAAAAAATGTCTGTTCAAGCCACGTTTTGAACTGTGTTCCTAATAATGATTCATATATGGAACTGTGGCTGATTGCTTGGCACTCAAACCATTTAACAACCTAGATACCAGTATCGTTGATTGTTATCTCTCTAAATATGGGGACAAACAAAATAATTAATAAACCTTTACCCTATGTTAGTACTTTCCAACAAAGCTACAGAGGTGCCACTAGTGAAAACCTTGGGAAATTCAATCTTCACCTGATCCCCGTTATGTTATAGTATTGCTATAAGAAGGGATCCAGAGGAAAAGTGAAGTTATTCTCTTACTTTTGTAAAATTATATCAGTCAAACAAACAAATTAGGTTTATTGAGTCCAAGACATATCTTAAGTGCATTGGTGTTAAACAACCAGAATAAATACAATTTTAAGATTCACTTGGCTGGATCATGCTAATGTCAGCCAGTGGGTCCAAAGAGAACCTTTGTTGAGCTGCAGTGTCTGTCTCAGTATGTTCTGGGCTTTGTATCTGCACACTGCTGGCCAGCAGTATTGAATGCACTGGAGGTCAGATGCAAGGTTTCTTACTCTGTCTCTGGGCTCACCGTGGACCTCTTATAATCAGTTGAACTGAGGGATCAGATACACTTCGTACCCGGCCCCTCAGCTTTAAGTCAGCCATAGCTGATACATCTGGCACAGCCCCATTCATTTGAATAGGGTTGCCGATCTTCATTAAAAAGGTAAGTAAAGGTAGACAGGCGATTGTGATTTAGGGAAGAAGGTCTAGGGACTGGGGTACTGGCAGGACTAATTGGTGCGATTGAGATTTGGAGCGAAGTGTGGTTCTCATTACCACATTGTCCTTCAAAATGATAGAGATTGCAGTTTGTGAGGTGTTACTGAAGATTGGGACTTGGGGAGGATATGGGAACTGGCAAATTTAGGAAATTAGTGATTATAGCCCTTATGGAAAGGTGTTGGTCAAAAAGGGATTTGGTGGAGGGTGGATGGATGCTCAGGAATAGGACTCAAACTAGGTATCGGGAAATTAAGACTGAGGGAGAGCACAAGAAAATAGGAATAGGAGCAGGCCACCTGGCCCCTCAAGCCTGCTCCACTATGATCACTGCTGATCCACACTGGCCTCAATTCCTTTTCTGTGCTACTTCTTCATAGCCCTCAATTCCCTGACCTTCCAAACATTTATCTAGCTCCTCCTTAAATACTTTAAAGGAGCTAGCCTCCACAACTCTCTTGGGTAGAGAATTCCAGAGATTCACCACCGTCTGCAGAAGGAAATTTCTATGCACCTCAGTTTTAAATGACTGCCCCTTAACTTGTAACCATGTCCTCTCATTCAAGAATTCCCCACATCTAACTTGTAATGTTCCCTCATGATCTCATACGTCTCAAAGAAGTCACCCCTCATTCTTCTAAACTCCAAATCCTGTCTTGATAGGGCAACCACCTTATCCCAGGAATTATCCTGGTGGATCTCCTTGGATTGCCTCCAATGCCAATGCTCCTTTTTAGCTAAGGAGAGGTATTGATACTTGGAGAAGGCAGCTGCAGGGAGACTGAGATTAGACAGTGTCGTGATTAGGAGACTTGAGATTCTGCATGGTGTTTTAGACCCAGTCCTTCAGACCTCAGTGCTTCAAACAATCAATAAAAACCTTACAATTCTCTAACTCTTCTCACGTAGGTGTGCCCAGGCTGGTGCTGGAGTGGGTAAGATTGGCCAACAGCCCTGTATTTTGTTTTCCTTTTCAAATACATTTCCATTTCCCTTTTGAAAAGGACTATCACATCTGTTTTCAGCACCATTTCAGAAAGGGTTTTCCAGATAATAACAAGCAATTGTTGAAAATAAATCTTGTCATCTTTTTCTGGTTCTTTTGCCAATGGTCTTAAATTAATGTCCTCTACTCAGTGACCTTGCTTCCAATGAAGATAGTTTCTACTTGCTACTCTGCCATTGAGTTTTATATTCTACCTTTAGAAACTTTGACAATCATTAAAAGTAGGCTTTCACTCTTTGTTCTTTTCTTTGCATGGTGGGAGAAATGAATTTTACCACATGCTAAAGTGCGCATCATTCATCACCTTCATTGGATGACCATGCTGCTTGACTTTAGCTAAAACTGGGGCTGAGAGACTCCAGATGGTGAGTAGATGGGTTCAGTGGCAAAGATACTCAAGGTAGCATTCATCATGACTGTTTTCATGACAGAAATGTGTTTGGGTCTTTTGATGCCAGCTAGCTTATCCCTGTGTTTAAAGGAAATGCAACTTGACGTGAAATCCAAGTATGAAATTAACTGTGGATTTCTTGATTATTATTGTAGAGATTTGGACCAATAATGAAGGAAAAACGTTTAAATCTCTCTGAAAGCTGTTTGCAAATTTTGATTCCATTAAATAAGAACATCAAATAAAAAGGTTCTATGAACAAAAATGATCATGAGCCATACCGTCATTAAATATTAAGCTGGCTCAGTAGTTCAAAGGTACCGCCAATGAGTGAGCAGGTCTTATCTTGAACAACATAGACATCAAATTAAGTTTATTGCAGACGCTAAGAGAACCAATTTGAGGGAACATGAAATTATACAGTATTTACCAGGTTATCTGTCAGATATGTATCTGACCACGACAGTATTGGTAGGATTATCACTGGACAAGTGCTGGTAAAGACTCTCTTCACACTGAGAACCCCTTCTATCATGTTATTTGGCATTACCACTGTATCAACTGGAATAGACTACATTAGTCAGATCTA
The DNA here is from genome assembly GCF_009764475.1 of Pristis pectinata. Lineage (NCBI taxonomy): Eukaryota > Metazoa > Chordata > Chondrichthyes > Rhinopristiformes > Pristidae > Pristis > Pristis pectinata. Next base: position 115,535,600 of record NC_067406.1, read on the forward strand.
ATAAATCCCTCACTCCTCATTAGCATCTTCGCAGTACACCCAGGAATCTATTTGCTCCTAGGTTCTAATGCAACACAGTCTCTTAACAGCATTCTCCGAGCAAAATTGGACCTAACACATCTCATGAACTGTCGCAATGATAATTTTCATCCTTGTATCATCCTTATTATTTGGTTGGATTCGTGTAATATACCCAAATTTAAAAATATTTTGTGATGCTTTTGTACTAGTAACAAATTTTGAGAGAAGCTTGATGGACGCCACCATCTACATCCCTCAAAATAAGATTAAGATTACTAAATCGGGGAAAAAGCATCATGGACTCCAAGGTAATTTTGTTTGTCCACTTAAGTGAATTTGGTCTTACATCATGACCTTGGGCAGCCATAATGGCATCTTGCCACCATGTATGTGAATTAAGTTAAAGTCAAAAACTGGTGCTTTGTTTACATCTGTTGAATGATATATCCATTGATATTCTGGAAAGCTCAGGTGTCAAATTAAATTAGAAATTTATATGAAAACTTGTCATATACAAATTCAAACAAACTTAATAAGGATTGCTTTATTTGTGACATCTTGACAGTGGCTGAAGAAGAAAGAAGGATGTGGGAAAAGGAATTGTGTTATAGCAAAGACGGGTAAGTTACCTGGGGATATAGTAATTTTCTGATGTACAAAATGTTCACACTCCATGGTAGGATAGCCTTGTGCATTCTCTGAGGAAGATGGCATTGAAGGTAAGAATGCAATGCAATCTCAGAGGCTGGGAGGACAGAAAGTACTGCAAGTCTTTGGGGTAGGGCGTGATGTAGTAGTTCTGAACATTCTCTGCATGTTGGGTGGCGGGGTGGGGTGAATAGCTCTTCTGTTTTTTATGTTTGAGTTTGAATCGGGGGGTTCCAATGGTTGCTGCAAAAAATAGCTTCTATGGAAGATAGTAATGAAACTTTCAGACCCAGATTTTTTTGTTAAAATAACATTGAGTTTAATGGGACTTGCCATTATTCACCAGACAATGATACAGAAGAATTCCATTCTGCCCACTCTGACTCTGCTGGGTCTTTGAAAGTGCTGACCAATTAAACCCATTACTCTTTCCCTGATCAGCTCATTCACAAGAGTCCAACAATTTCCCCGCCTCCAAATATTTAATCTAATTCACTTTTGAAAGACATTATTAAAATACCTCCCACCTTTCTAGATCGAAACAACTAGTTGCATTTTTTTCCTCATTACCCACCTAATTCATCTGCCAATGCACACAAACTTTGCCCTCCTGTTAACTTCTACTAATTAAATAGTTTCTCTTTTTTTACTCCTTCAAAATTCTTCATGAACAATCAAATCTCCCCTTCATGGTCTTTGCAGTAAGAACAATTTCCATGTAATTGAAGTCCCTTTTCCTTGCTATCATTCTAGTAGCAGAATATTTATTCACAACACTTCATCAAACAATGAGCTGAAGGTGAGGCAGGGTGTTTGACCCACAGCAAACAGTTTATCATATATCAAACTAAGTCAACCTGGAATTAAATGCACAATTTCTAAGTTTGTAGATTGTCACTTCTAAGGTTGTCACTAATAAGGAGGGCTGTAATAAATTGCAGAATCGGAAATGAGGCACCAGGATTTTTCACTGGAGGGACAAAATCAAAAAGTAGTGAAGTTATGCTAAATTTCTATTGTGCTTTTGTTAGACCACAGTGAGTCAACTGCATACAGTTCTGATTGCTATGAGTATTGCAATCAGAAAGTTCAAAAAGGTGCTTACTCCTGTTGTCTCAAGGAGAATTATGGATGGACAATAAATGCAGGCTTTGCAGCAACACCCATATCCTGAAAGTAAACAAACCAAGAGATGGGGTAAATGTGATGGTATAACTGGGAGTCAAAAGGTACTCTGACATTTGTGGGCAAGAACATTTTATAGCAAAATACCTTCTTTCACTTATTCAGAAACGAATTCCATAGCAATGAATGCTGAAGAAAACTCCCTATAAGGATCAAAATCGCAATAAAGTTTAGAAATGCTGAAATAACCAAATTGTGAAACCATTGCAAGTTAATACAGTTAATCTTTGAAAATCATGACTTACATCTATTCATGCAATTCAAGCCCCTTGAGAGGTCATTGAGAGCACATAAATTCTCTCACTCTAATAAATATTCAATGTTTTACTTGTTGGTAGTTAAATTACAATCCTCCACTTATTTATACATATGGAAGAAAATCTGATATTTGATCACACTAAAGGATGATCTATAAATACTGCGGAACTGTTAAAGCTTTGTATATATTGATGAAACCCAATTGTGTTCTCTTCAAATTTGTCTAATCTACCAAAAACAAAAGCAAAAGCAAAAGCAAGACATTCTGTGCCACAATCTACAATTTTTGGGTAAGAATTATTTTTTATAACTTCAGGTTCTTTTCAGCGATGAGAGGAAAAATTAGAGAAGGTATTGTAGGAATTGTTAGGAGGCCAAACTGAAAAGGAAAAACAGCTCAGCTAGCTTGGTCACACGATCAAGATGAAAAAACACCATATATTACGCCAACTACTGAAAAGTAGTTGAACATAAAGTGGAAAGCCAAGCACTGAAGGTCTTCCTAGAAATTGTCATTAGCCAGGGAAGGAGCTAAGTAAAACAAGATTGAGTAAAACACTGCTGTTGACTCTGTTTCTGCTGGCACCTCAAAATCCATATACCTTATGATGTAGGGACTTACAAGCCATTGTTTGTGTTTTCTTTATTTCAAGCTACTTAATCAATTACAGGAATAGACACCTGAACATATTATTTAATTTTAAAGAGACAAGATTGGAAATAATAAGGCAAAATAGTTTTGGACAGAGTTAATTGCAGATTATATTGGATGAATTCAGATTTAAAACTGAACACAAAAGGAAATATTCATCAAGATGACAAAAATCTTGGTTAAAGACATAACTTTATGTATGAACAATGCAGGAGAGAGAGGTAAAGACTCTGATACCTTCAGATTAGTAATTTCAGGGCATATGGTCTAGACAGCTATGGGCAAAGCAGTCCATGGAGGAGCAAAGGAAATTTTGGATATTCTAGTGATCTAAATTGGAAGAGTGTAGGGCTAGAGAAGGCAAAGCTAATAGGAAGGGGTAGCCATGGAGAGAAGTCAACAATCTTGGTTCCATTTTGGTAAATTGCTTCTGTACAGTCTCTAATTTCATGGCATTTTTGCTGATATGTTGTGCCCTGAAGTATATTAATCTAGCTGATGCCTAGAAAGTGATTATGATTTCTTTGCTTTGGTATACTAGTTTTCAGTTTATAAAACCAGGGATTATGTATGTTTTATTTTGAATAGCAGTGTTATTAACTTGTTCTGCCAGATTCAAGGATTTGTGAATGGGAACACCCCAGTTCTTTCCATTCCTGCACCTCCTTTAAAACTGTATCATTTAGTTACAATGCCTTCCCTCATCCTGCTTTCAAAACAGTTCAGACTTCTCCCTATTAAATATCATCTACCAAGTTTCTGTCTATTTCCCCACTCAGTACATATCTTTCTGAAGTCTGCTATTACTTTTATTGTCGTTTATTATATTTTCTAGTTTTATACATCAGCAAATTTTAAGATTATGCCTTTGAAACTCATTCAAAAGTTCAAATATATGTTAAAATGAACTGTATTCCTAATACCAATTTCCGAGGTACACCAGACTTCTTTATTCACACAACCATCCTTCATCTTGCTTTCTACTTATCTAATTTTCCATGCATGTTGCCACACCACTTTAATCCCATCCACTTTGATGTTATTAACAAGCCTTTCGCATACCTTTTTCGTTATTTATTCATAACATATTGGGAAGACAGAAACCATTTGCCCAGAGTAAAGGATCACTGATAAACAGGAGCACCAAACTTGTGTCGTGAGGTTAACCTGTGCCCATTTATTCTAGTGCTCTTTGGATGTAGTATTTGCTTGCAATGCATATTTTAAGTGCACAGCACTCATTTCCCTTGGAAATGCATGATTTACAATGATTAATAGCTCACCATTACACAAATATGCTACTTGGAAGTTTATTCATCTGCAGTTCTCCGTGCAGTGCAATTTCACAAATACACATAGTCTGTGCTTCTGGCCTGAATCTTTCCTTTTTAAATCTTGGTGGACTCTCTGGCTGCAAAATTGAGCTGCACAGTGTCAGCTTCGTTGGTGTTGGGATACCCTTTTGCTTACAATTTCATTCAAATTTTGTTCATGAACTGCGAGCACCCATTTTTACCAAGTCTCTCATTGGTCATAACATTGGATAGGGTGATAGCAGTGTGCTGCTCTTGCACATGGGAAATAAACAGAGTTGGCTGTTGGTGACATCAGTCCTGGTGCAATATTGACCTGATGTCAGTCCTGCCCAATTTGGCAACAAGATCTGGCTCACTATATGTGCTACTTACCAGTGGGCTATCTAGCATTTAGCTGCAGTAAGATCTGGTTCCCTCCTCCAAACAAGCCTTGCTAGTTAAAGAAATCCTCAAGATTTAGAGGCTTATTGGTGATTGGTTTTTACATTTGAGTTTGTTGAAGAGAATTGCAGTAATTGATTTATGAGGAGCCATAGACCAGCCACAGAACAGCTTATAGAATTCTATGGATGGGGCCAAAACAACATTTCAACTTTATATATATAGCCTTATTTGTTTGATGGCAGACATGAGCTTAGTGATGGGAGTATCCATGGATCTCCAACATCTTACTGGGACCTGATTATGACTCTGATTGGGAGAAGGCAAACTTCCAGGAGGAGGTGGAAGGGGCTTGGAAAGATCTAGGAAAGCCTCTGACCAGGAAGATACATCTGTAATGCATTTTCAGATATTAGTTATCAAAGTTGCTCCTGAATGATGAGCAACATCAGGAGACTTCAGGAGGAAGCCAATGATCAGGATCTGCCACTTGCATTGACCACAGCTGGAGGCTCAGATCAGCAAGTGGATTGCTTTGCCTAAGACTACAAAGGAGACTGTGGCAATCAATGTCTTCCTTTCTGAATCTTCGCTGGTGTGAGCAACATCATCAAAATGCATGCAACCCCCAGCTGCATTGGGGAAGTGACAGAGGTGAGGCAATCTTCATTGAATTTCCCTGAGATGGACAACAGCTTGGGAAGGCAGAGATGAAAAGTTGATATTCCAGAGACAGTTATTGCCATGAGGGCTCCATCTCAAAGGACAGGACTGCAGCTGCTGATCAACAATCAACAATAATCCTTGATCATACACTTAATGAGGACCTTAACATTCAATGGAGGCATCCAGGCAGTTGCATCAAAGTCTTAATCTTGTTTCACTGTGCCCTCCATCTATGAGCTACACTGCCAATTAGTCAGTGGGAATGATGATAAAGGTTATCTCTTATTTATTTGCCTTCTGATTCTGATGTGGGGTTCATGCACGAAGACAGATTGTTTTTACATGGAGCTCTTATTATGCTTTTATAATGGTTTTATTATGATAGACATTCAACCACGCAGTATTGTAGGACATAGCAACAGAGAGTTGAAATGATGCTGTTGGATTACTCTGGAGCAGATTCCAAAGTCTCTAGAACAAGATTCCCAATCCTACTCAACCTGGAGATCATATACCAAGCCACCAGCTGCAGAGCAGGGGAGTGAAGAGAAGGAGGAGAAATGGTTGCTGGAAAAGAAGAGAAGGCAAGAATGGATGACCCTTTCTGGTCTTGCAATCAAGGCCAAAGACAGACCGTCCTCCTGGTTTCAGTGACTCTGAGCCAAATTGAATGCAGTCAAGTAATGTAACACTCCTTGACTACAGGCAGCAAGATTTGAACAACACTCAGGCCTGCACCACACACAAAAGGCTGGAGGAACTTAGCAGGTCAGGCAGCATCTATGGAGGGAAATAAACAGACAAGTTACATGTGAGATTGCTTGTCAGGAGTCAGAGCTTCCACCTGAGAGGCTGAATGTCAGAGCTTCCACCTGAAAAGCTGAGTGGCTTCTCCTTGCAACCGTTGAAACAGAGTTGGCCATACACCACACAGGAATAGATGGGCTCCAAATTCCATGAAAAGCCTTTTGCAAGGTGGGAGTTGGAGTCCCATGGGGTCTTTGGTGTTTCTCACAGGCAGGCCCATCGATGAACCAAGGATTTTGTACTTCTGTCATCACCACTCATAGGCTGCCATAGTTCTCAACCAAGTTACCCAGACTAGAATTGGTGTGCAATCCTAACTCCAGGGAGATGACACAAACTATTTTTCCCTTGCCCCAGTTGGAGATCATTCATGCTGGTGACACACTTAGTGAAGATCCCACTTCCAAGCTACTTATAAAATATGCAGAGTTTTAGTATCACAGCTGGTGGCTGTGCATGTCAGGTTCAGTAACAGGTTACTTTCTTCACCTATGATATCCTGGGCACCTCCTTTTCAACTCCGTGGCCAAGGCTTCCAGAGCAGCAAAATCAGAGTACCAGCTCTCACTTATGTCTTATAATTGCTTTCAACAAACATGCAAAACCAGTGGAATGACTTTCATCATCAGCTGCACACAATGAGTAAATCCCCTTTAAGATGTACAAGCCTGGCTTCAATCAGGTTGGCTAACCTCCACTAGTACCAGCTACGCATGAAATCAGAAGCTGTGGATCTGTGCTAAGGCTGTAAATAACTGTCAGACACAAGTCGTAATGGGGTGGGAGCACAAATTGTGTCTGCATCCTGCATCCAGGCAAATAGGCAGAGATTAATTACACAATAAAATCTCAGTGCAAGTTTTCCAACACCATCCAATTTCTCCCATATTGTTTTAAAATTAAAGGAAAAAGCTTGATGAAAAGTCCAGTATTGGAAGTCTTAAAAAGAAAGAGTATTTCAGTTGAATGGATGGGTGAAACTACTGAACAAAGGGACTGAGTTAGAAACAAAGTGTTTGTGGAGTGGGGTGAGATGGGGACAGTACGCTTGTGGGATTAACACAGTAAAATCATGACATGAAGGGACATAAACATTAGCATGGGAGTTTTTAATTTGTGACTCTAGGGATGAGGAGCCAATGTAAACAGCAGGCATAAGGTTGATATATGAGCAGGAACTGATGAAAGGATGAAAAGAAGGAGCACATTTTAAATTGGTTGAAATTTATGAAGGTTCAAAGATGAAAGGTAGTTGAAACGACCAATTATTAAACCATCTCACCATAGATGCTGCTTGATGTCCTGATTACCTCCAGTATTTTCTATTCTTATCACAGATTTCCTGCATCCACATTGTCTTTCTAAACAGTGATTCTGGAGGAATGACTGAAGGTTTCAGCATCTGGGGCAAGAAATGTAGAAAGGATGGAAGTTGGTTATCTTTACTTTAGAGTGAACATGTACCATAAACCAGTTCACGAATGAATAACATGCCAAGAAGCATGATCAAGTTTTGCTCAGTTTGAGACAGGGCTTGGGAAAGGGCACATAATTTGTGACAGGGCAAAAGACAATGGCTTTAAATTTCCTAGAATTGTGAGGATAGTTTCTAAATAAACAGTATAATAGCATGTGGCGGTGGAGGCCGACCTCAAGTGGTTGATGTTACCAATGATATTATGCAAATGAGGAAAAGGTGGTGGCTATGATAGATTTTTTTTGAGAAGCCAGAATTAACAGTGAGGAAGATAGAGCCAAGCTTCCATCAAACCTGTGAGAATTATATTCACTTAAGATTCCATAGTACGATGAGTCACATTCAACTGTAATAGCTGTTACATAAATTTGAGGTGACAGAAATATATAAAGACATGGAAAAATTGGATTCTGGTATCAAAAGGTATACCTTTCCTAATCCTTCACATCGACTTGCCTGCTCCTCTGACTCTAGGACATATGCTGGCAGGCAGGTAACTCTTGGTAAGGGCACACAGGCCATTCAAAAATGAGCCAGACTGAGGCCAATCCAGTAATTCTCTTAAATCTGTGAGTCAGAAAAGCAATGATCCACGTAAATGGCAGACCCAATCTGGTAGTAGCACTAAACCCAATGATGTCGTAGTGCACCAATAAAAAGGTACATTGCAATTTCTAGGTGCAGCTGACAAAACTAGAATCTTCCTAATGGAGAGCAGGATGATTCTCCAAGGTCAAGTATACTTAAGGATAGAAAAGAGAGGAAGAAAAGAATTGACACTTGGTACAATCTGACTAACTAATCAGCTGATAGATAAGACCAAGAAACCATAGCTCAATTCTTGTTGCATCATAATTGTCAAAAAATGCTCCACATCCATAAAACAACAAAGGGACAAGACTGCAAATTCCCCAGTCAAATAAAATGGGTATTTCAACCAAGTTTATTGGTTGGAAATAAATAAAACATCATACAAATAATGTTAAAAAAGACTGGTAATTACCACATATACTCATTACCGATAAAAAAAAATCAACCTATTGTAACAGTAAACAAATAAAAAGGAGTGGCTGATAAATGCTGAGGTACATATGGGATACATTATCATTTAACCACTCGAGGACTATGTGGACTGATTACAGCTTTATTTTATATCAAATTTCACACTTTATGTTCTAAAATACAAAAAAAAATTCCAAGCTCGCTCAATCTTGATTTGTCTTCTGAAATGACAGAAAAATATCAAAATTAATATTGGTAAGTAAATACAAAAACAGATTTTTCAAAAGTACTGTTCTTGTAAGACATTATTGTCAGCTTTGTAAACAAGTTAGAAAATGACTACTTTAAGTCATTAGTGGATTTCAAGTGCGTAAAGATTTTGAGGTACCTCAGTGGCAATGGCAGAAGAAAATATGTACACTGAGGTCACTGTAGGTAGATAAAAAAGCTGCCGAAGATGCCTGCAATTAATGTCGGGAACCAGATGGAGACAATAACCAGAGATAGGAAAGTGTGAGATGGTCTGAGCTTATTCTTTTTATTAATGTGTAAATTCAGTACAATTCAGGTGAAAACATCATGCATTTTTTTTTATATTCTGTTTAGTGAAAAGTGTGACAAAGCATCAAAGTAATTTGTACACCACTCTGTAAACACAATAGCGGAGTACAAGGCTACAGAATGTAGTAAACATTTAAACTTCCTGATCATTTCTGGAGTATTATGTTTAATTTTGGTCATCATTCTTCAATAAGGATATAAACTAGTGGAATGGGGAGCAGCATGTCACTAAATGTAAAAGGAATCACTTATAAGGAAAGATTAGATAACTTCAAGCTCTAGTCTAAAAAAGTACTGATAGATGGAGAATCTCAATATGATATGTAAAACATTAAAACTACCTAGATGGCAGGAAATCAATATTATTTAATGGTAAATTGGCATAATAAGACCTAAATCAAAAAAAATTGTAAATAACATTTACAAGGTAGTAGGGACAAAGATATTAGCAGATATCAAACTGTGGTGCATGCTATTCTTCTGAGAGACATCTGGCATTAATAATCTGAATTAATTTTTCATTGTTATAAGATAGGGGCAATTGATTGCATATCTGTTAATTATTGTGCATGTACTTGAAGAAATGGTTAGGACACTTTACCAGCCTAATTAATGAAAGCTTGTTTACAATTTTCATTGTGACAACGGTGAGAGGATATAAACCTAAAATACGATAGAAATAACTTAGGAGATCAGAAAAAGGACTTGTATACATTGTTATTAGAATGTGGAATTCTGATCCAAAGCTAATTTGATCATTTTTTTTAAAACAGGAATTAATCTTATGGAAAGTTAAAATACCTGGATAGTGGATTAGACTAGTCAGCCATATGGAGGCAATTGCTGGCCCATTTCTGTACAGTAACTTTCTCTACTACAAGCTGCAGTATATTATGGCATATAAATATGTCAACATGGCAGTCTTTTTATCTGGGTTTAAGATTAGGGGTGCGGTACGAGATAGACAGGGGATAAGGTTTAGATACTCACAGACAGAACATGGCAAGCAGTGCTCCCCCTGCTCTGAGGGTTCAACTTCATACCTTTCATGTTACTGACTTTAACAAAGAAAGGTGGGATTGTATGTAAGCATGTTGGTAGATTATATTGTTACTAGGGACAATTAGTAATGCAGATGACAGGGTGTCATAAAGAGATTGTGACCGGGCAAAGCTATAATAAAATAATAAATGGAATTCTTTCTGTGCAAGTGTAAGGCTATTCATTTTTGACCCAAGAAAGGGAAGCGTGAACATTTTCTAAATGGTGAGAAACTAGTGACTGTATAGGAATAAAAAGATATGGGAGTCTAAGTTCACAAATCATTAAAAACCAATAAACAAGTACAGTACAGAAACAATCAAAAGATTCATAGAATTTTATCTGGAATGCAAAGGAAAGTATGTTACTTGTGTTACTCAATTATGCGGAGTTTTGCATTCGGCTTTAAACACCACACTTCAGGAACAATATACTGGCCTTGGAGGGAGTGAATAGATATTCGGTAGAATGATATTGAAGCCTATAGGATAAAATTATAAAGATGAATAAAAAAGCTTGTGATGTCTTTTGTAAAGGAGATTCATAGAGATCAAATGCTGTTCTAATCACTCACAAGAAGCAGCTTGGGGCATTTTACTTCATTAAGATAGGCGCTGTTATAAACTTACCAACGTTTTTCAAATGTTAAAAGATTTTAAAGAGTAGATACAGTTGGTGAACCAAGAATTAGGATGTAATATCCCAAAATAATAGCTAGCTCTTTCACAGACTTTTCACGTGAAAGGTGACAAACATTTGGAACTCGACCCCAAGAAAGGATGTGAATGTTGGGACAACTGGAGCTTCTGAGACTGAGTTTACTGTTAGCTAAGGGCATCACGATAAGTAGAACAACGGTGGTAATACGGTTGTGGTTGCTTTTGGCCAATTTTCTTTGGTATGAGTACCTCCTCACTACTAATGTCCACATCCCATGAATGATTGGAAAAAACACAAAGCATTTCAGAAATGATCTAACTGAATGACAAGAAAGATAAAGGGAGTGATCCCAGTCCCATCCATATTATGTCACTACATTGCACAAAGATCCTTAACTGTGCAGAACCTTCCTCTGATACTTTGTAATGTATTGAAGTAGAATAAGTACAGTTATTGTGAATTTTCTTCCTTTTCATTTCTGCTTTCAGCACCATTCTTTTCTTGCAGGCTTGACTTCTGGTGTCGTATAATTACGCCAATTCCTGTTGAGACTGGAATCTGATCTGCTTTAGATCTATTCATTTCTGGTTTTAATACAAAAGACAGAAAAGTGAAAAGAGTTGTAGGGAAAAGGGGTAAAGAATCAGCAGATGAGGCATTGCAAATCCTGGCAGTTAACATGGGGTAAAGTTTGCTAACTACAGCAAGTAGGGCTCAAGTAGGTCCCATTCACTTGCTGGGCCAAGCTTATCCTGATCTACTGAGCTTATCCTGATTTACTGCTCATTCGTCCATGAGCCACCAATCTAGTATTTCCTTTCCAAATGTCTTTCCTGTTCTTCCCATCCCCCCCAATGCACCCCCCATCCCCCCAAGTCCTCCATTCTCCTGGCCAATCTCTAATCACCCTCTACACTCTCCATGCTCCCAAATCCACCTCAAATCTTCCAGTGCCTCCTTTCCAACCTGTCGATTCTCCCTACCAGCCTCTTTGATCTTTCCTTCCATCTCTTCCTCCTTTGCTACATTGCTCCCTCCTGTTGTTGACCACATGATAACTTGAAAGCCAATCAGTCTTTCAATCTGCAAGCTGAGGAAAGCAGATGAAAAATGTCAATCAGTTTCTTGCATAAAATGGCAGGGCCTGGGGAAATCCATACTGCTGTGTTTCCTGACCTTAAAACACTTCTTCGGTTATTCCTCACCACCAAAAATATATCAGGATCTATGTTTCTCTCAAATACAATCTTTTCCAATTATTAACACACTTCTCAATCCCACATTCAATAGAGTTTTTGACCTGAGCTGAGCTCATGATCCTACATTCTCTTACTTTGCATCTACTTTGCAAACTCCACCACGATATCACTGCTTTCACACTGTTTGTCTGCTACTAGAACCTTCAGCCATGCCTCTGTTACTTTCATTAAATGCTTTTCCAAAGCTCTCTATGCTCTCCAAAATTCTGTTGCCCATATACTATTCCAAATAGTAAATGGGCAACTTTACCATGCTTACTGCTCCATGATGGTTCATTACTTCCACAAACTACATTCCTTTAACTCTGCAATGCTTCAAATTGATTATCATCTGACAAAGGGTCTTGGCTCTGAAACATCATTCCTGTTTATCTTTCCACAGACACTTCCTTACCCACTGAAGGTTTCCAGTAGTTTATTCCAGCATCTAATTTTCTTTTGATTTTCATTGAATGTTATCACCTTTGTGCTCAAATCGATTTCATGGTCTTGCAACTTTTCCATCTATGTAATCTCCTCCACAGTAACATCCTTTTTGATTTTCTTCAGCTTGTGTCTCTAATATATTTTCCTTGTCACTACCCCACCGCTGAAATCTCCCTCCCCTGAAAATCTCTTCAATGCTCAGCCCTTCTCTAAGACCATCCATAAAGCTCTGGCCAAGCTTTCAGATGCCGGTCCAAATATATAATTCTTTAGCTTAATGCCCATTATTTCTGCAAGTCTTCTTCCAAGTCGCAATACTGTATGTCACCATTCCCTCATCATCATTGGATCTAAATCCTGGACCTTCCTTTACCAATAGAGTACCCTTATCACATGGACAACAACACTTTAAGGAGGCTGCTTATGATCACTTTCTCAAGGGGATAACAAAGTCTTGACAGCAAAGCCCGCATCTCATAAAATGAATTAAAAAATTGGATTTTGCTTCAATGAAGTGTCATGGGCATTTTCTACAATAACGGAGTGATATAAATTCAATCCAATGGAGGCAAACTTAGTGACTCTTGCTAAGTTAAAAAATTGTAGACTCTAGCCATCAGTAATTGGGCCCTTAGGTGTTTTTTTAACCTTAACAGTGACCCCAATTACAAGAGTGGTTTGCAATGGTTAAAGTAGCCTTTATGTCTTAAGTCCACACTGGATCACTAAAAAGGTAGTGTCTTGTAACTGCAAGATGTGGCAGGAGTGATTGTGGAAGAAACAGCACCTTTCCAAAAAATACCAAGAATCCATGGTTTTCTGAGGATACACTGGCACCTTGATGGGGGATGTCCAGAGGACAAGAGACATACATGTGCAGAAAGAGGGCCTGTAGGTGCATATCACAAAGGCAGTGGGAGGAGACAGCTCTTAGCATTGACTGCCTGAACTAAGATTCAAGGACCTGGTAGCAGTTTTGCAAGAAATTTGGGGAATTCACACACGTGATCAATGTCATGGTATGCAGCTTCAAATTCCACATTTAATCAAGTGCACCACTCAACTCAGATAATGCTCATTGCATCAGCCAGATGACCATTCTCACTAGCAACAATCTCCATCAATCAGATTCGAACCTAATGTTCATGTGCTCACCTCACAGCTCCAATGTACGTTTGCACATGCAGTACTGCTGCAAACCTCATACCCATATCTCCCGGCTTACAGGCACTGCCAAGTACTCAACAATGACAAGCACATTATCAACACATTGTGCATGACACACGCTACCATGCTCCATTCTCACTTTCAGGACCAAGTGGGACACAATCAAAAGCAGAAGCAGCCTCACCATAGCTGGATGGAGGAGATGGCCTTTATGCAGTGGATGTTACTCAGGTCATGGCTAGTGGCAGAAGTGAAGATGTAAATACCTCATACCTCATCTTCTTTTTCAAACTCCATCCATAGGAGGGGGAAGGGGCCTTTTACCCCCTCAAGCAGATACTCAAATCTGTCATTGTATGATACTGTTATACTTTTTTCCCTTAATTCCACTGGCAAACAAAAAAAATCTAAGAAGTACTGACTGAAAACTAATAATTGAACTAGCATCAAATGTAATTTGTAGAAGTTGTTCAAATTCTATAACTCTTTGCATGTAGAAGCACTTCCATAACCGGAAGTGCTTCCTAAACTTCCCAAACTATATGTGAGATACTCAACTCTAATTTTTAGACAATGATTTCTAGTTATAGACTCCCAAATACACAGAAATATGTAAACTCTCTCATCTTCCTCTTAAGCAGCTTGATTACAGGGAATATGCTGTTTGTGTATTTAGAATTTCATCCTTGGAGTCCAGGGAGTATCCTGATAAATCTGCACTGCATTCCATCCAAAGGAAATGCATCATTAACAAAATGTGATGCCCAGAAAGATTCACAGTACTCCAGATGTGGTCAAATCAATGTTTTGTGCAACTGTAACATAGCTTCTACTCATTTGTACTGCAGTCCTCTGGATATTGGGGCCAAGTATTTGGTTCCCCAAGTTACCCCCAATCTAGGGAATCCTCATTTTTGTAACAAGCTTTAGTGTGGAATATTATCAATGCCTTTGGAAAATCCAGACTAATTTTATGTATTGGTTCCCCTTAATCTAACATGCTAGTTACATCTTCAAAACTTCTTTTTTATTGCATTTGTTAGACACTATTTCACTTAGATAAAACCTTGTCATTTTTTCCTAAACATGATATCATTTTCTAAGTGCCCTGTTACAAGGTCTTTAATAATAGATCCCAATGTTTCACTAATAAGCGACGTCAGGCTAACTGGCCTATAGTTCCCTATTTTCTGTTTTATCTTCTTTCTTGGATAATAATTTTACACCAGTTACCTTCTGGTCTGCTGGATTCTATCAGCATCTAGAATATCTTGGAAAATCATTCACTATTTCGGCAGCACTCAATTTTAGAACCCTGAGGAGCAATCTATCAGCCCAAAATCATTTATCAGCTTTTAATCCCATTAATTCATCAAGTGCTTTCTCTTCAGTGATATTCATTATTTTAATTTCTTCATTGCCATTAGACTCTTGGTTCCCTAATAATTTTGCTATGTTTATTGTCGTTAGATACAAAATATTGTTTTAAGAAGTCAAAATCGATTTCTCCAACTTCCGGTGACCCCTCCCCTCTGTTTTCCCCCTCCCCCCTTTGTTTTCCCTCATTCCCATGGCCACCTCACCCCTTCTTTCTCTCTTCCCATCGACCTCACAACCTGACCACCTCCTTCCCTTTATTCCATGCTCTACTGTCCTCTCCTATCGAATTTCTTCTTCTCTAGCCCTTTGCCTCTTCCACTTATCACCTCCTAGCTTCTTACACCACTCCCTTTCATCCCCCTTCTCCCAACCACCTACCTTCCCCCTCTCACCTGGATTCACCTATCACCTGCCAGCTTGTGCTTCTCCCCCTTCCCCACCTTCTTATTCTGGCTTCTGCCCTCTTCCCCTCCAGTCCTGATGAAAGGTCTTGACCCGAAATGTCCACTTTTATTTCCCTCCACAGATGCCGCCTGACCTGCTGAGTTCCTCCAGCATTTTGTGTGTGTTGCTTAAGAAGTCATCCCTTCCTTTATTCCATATTATAGTTTCTCCTGCTTTGGCTTCTAAAGAAGCCATATTTAATTTGAAAACCAAGTGGAATAACAAAAGCTTCAGATGGGGCTTTAAAATGAAAACATTAGGGAGGGTAACATTAAAACCCCACAGTTTTCCTTCCGTGTCCTATGGTCCACCATCTCCGCCATGTGTTAGTGCAAAACATGTGTCTCCATATTTAATTTTGTTATTTTCTTCCTAAATAGTTGTAAAACTCTTACAATTCTTGTTAACTTCTTGTTAATCGCTACAATTCTGATACCAAATGTATTTATCTTCATTTCAAGGCACCTTCAATAGCCAGCTACTCTCAAGGATTAGCATGCATTCATTTTGGAGTGCAGTATGACTTATACAACTCACAGTAAGGAAAAATAGTGACTTCTTCCATTTTACCTCTTTCAATTACTTTCACTTCCTATCTTCTTCAATTTTTCTGTCACTTACTGCTAACTCATAAAAATATCCCAATTCTCAAGCCTAATACACTTCCTGGCAACACTACCAAACTCTTCTTTCAATCTGGTCCTATCCTTAACCTCCTTAGTTCATCAAAGATGGATCTTTATCTACTCCTGTTTTTATTTTCAACTGTATTTCTCAAGTTAATTAGCTTTATTTAAATTTAAGACTCTTGCTCCTGAGTTGTGTACTTTTCAAACTGAATATAGCACTCTATCATGCTGTAGTTACTTTCCCCCAGAGAATCCCTTACTTTGAGGTTACTGATTAACCTTATCTCACATACAGGTCTAAAATAGATTGTCCCTTAGTTGATTCTATGATGTTTGCATCAGGAAACAGATATGAATGCATTCTATAAAATCGTTCTCAAAACTACATTTGCCAATGTGGTTTGCCCAGACTAAATGAGGATTAAAGTCCTTTGTGATTACTGCATTAGCTTTGCTACAAGCTTGTGTTACATTTTGATTAATTCCCTCTCTCCATGTGTGCTCATGTTGAGGGAGGGTGGTAAACCATTCCGGCTAGAGTTCTCTGCTCTTTGTTATTGCTTATACCTATATCTATGCTTCTTTCTACTGTTCTTAACCAAAATCATTTTTCACTATTGTCATTATTACCCTTTATGATCAATACTATTATACCCTGAAATCCTTACCCCACTTCTCACCTTGGCTGCCTTTTTCTAAAGGCGAAGAACCCTAGAATCTTTAGTTCCCAACCTTGGTCACCAGTAACCGCTATTAGATCAAACTGGTTTCTCTTCATTTGGGTCAGTACAATATCTAATTTGTTTTGAATGCTTAATGCATTCTGATACAATGATCTATAAATTTATCCTAGCCAGTAGTTCCAAACAAACTGCATAGCAGATATTCTGCCTCTAAATTCAGTTCTAGTACAGAGATGAATTTTTTAGCTTATGACTTCAATTTTAATGCCTTAAACATTAATTTTACTTTGTTTACCAATGTACTATTACTACTAAATTTTAACATCCTGCTTGTCAGGTTGCTACTTTGCTTCATATGGCCTTGATCTTTCCCTTTAAATCTGTAACCTTTCTCTCAATTGAACCGTCCCTAACATTTTCATTTTAAAGTCCCATCTAAAGCCTTTGTTATTTCACTTGGTTTCAAACCAGATTAAGTGCAGCCCATCATCGTGCAACAGCTCTCACTTTTCCCTGTACTGGTATGCCAGTGTCCTATGGATCAAAACATGTAACTAACCAAGCATTCAACTCTGTAGTCAGTTCAATCCAAAGCTTTACCCTTGAGGGTTTGCATTTTAATTTAAACCTTAGATCCTCAACCTCTCAGCACAATTTCATTCCCAGTTCCACCTATGCACATTAGAACCAAAACAACAGGGTGTCTGTTATCCCAGTCCAAGTTCTTCTGCAGTTTGGTGAAGACACTTTAACCTTGGTACCAGACAAGCAAGGCAGCCTTTGGTACTATCACAGCTGCATAGAATCAGCATTAAGCCGCTTTTCCTACACCTTATCCTATATCACTTCTTGCTGAGAGTCATATAAACCATGCTGCACACCAAGGTGAATGCATGATCTTGCGAAGCAACTGTGTTATAGCAAATGCCCTGAAACACAGTCCATTGATATCTGCAAATTTTACCAATTACTAAGAAGAAAGCAGTAGTGCTGTGCAAAATTCAAGCAACAGTCGGTGGAAATCAATCAACAACAAATCTGCAAATGATTAGTAAACTGGGGGGCAGGGGGATGGATGGTGGTAGAGTGGGGGGGGGGGGGGGGCGCAGTGTTCCTGGTGCTGAAAGCCTGAACCTTGCGTGTTTGGGAGACATTAGCCAGATGCACAAACACCAAATCAATTTCATAAAAGGATTGAAATCATCACATTGCAATTGTGCACAATTCCAATGACACATAATGGTGTCTGGTATTATACAAAGGTTTGTGTGTGAGTGTCGCACCAGAATCATTCTGGACTCAAAACTGAAACAACAGACATCCCATGGCTAAACTGTGTACATACCAATATTTGAAAGATAGTCCAGCATTTATCACTAAAGGTAGCCCAGCATTCAGAACTAAAGGTAGGATTTAGTTTCCTTCAGTTTATTAAAGAATACTTTTACACAGCACTCATTTCATTATCAGTGCTTTGAAAATATAGTTGATTTAGATTGTCACCAACCCGTTATATAAATAACAATGATTCCATGAAATCAAATGCATCCCCTGTTCATATTTACTATTTAATAATGTTTTCATGTATCTGCTGCGTCACAAATTTTGTACTTTGATAGTTTATAAACCTATATAATGTGCCTTCCTAGTTTCTGATTCCTGGATCTTGAGCAATTCTTTGCATCAAAGAGGTTGCTTTGGCTGATTTTTGGTATCACCTGCAAGTTCACATTCAGGTAGATTATGTGATAGTGATCAACCTATAGATATCTGCCATTCTTGCATCAGCTGTAGAGTACCCTGAATGGTTACCCTTGTTACAGTAACATAGTTAAAGCAATTTTAAGTTTTACTATCATGGAAAGAACATGTGCAAACAAGTAGGTAGCAAGTCTTCAACAAGAAAGAAAATCAAAGGAGATCACCCATTTCTGCTGTAAAAGTTAAATGCAACTTGCCAAGTTTGCATTTATTCAGGAAATCAATTTGTGTTTTCACTTTTTCAACATGGTTTATAGATCTGTAAAAATTTGAAAATAGTTAGTTGTGACAATGGAACTAACAAAATGTCACATTCCTATAATTATAAAACAGAAGAAAAAATCCATCTATTGTGAATGTAAAAGTGTTGACAACAATATAATATTTTTCTAAATATATTTTGCTAGGCTTAAAATGTCAAACCACTAGAATGTTAGATTTGCCTATTGTCAGTGAAGTCCTAATTCAGTCCCTGAGAAATTGAAAAAGTTACAAGGAGAAAGAATGAAAAATGAGAAACTATAAAGGAAACAGGCAGTAAACCTTGCATCTGCCAATTAATAATCTACAACGTTCAACACCATTGCATTTGAGGTCAAGTTTGAATCTGCAGTATGGTTCTCAAAAAATTGTCATGCCTCACTGATCTGGTTGAAATTTTTGTGGTCATTAACTTGATGGATTTGGACTTTCAAAAAATCATGAAGAAGTATAATATAAAGCCCTCTACAATAGTAGGGTAAGTCCTGGATTGAGGAGGGTTGCCGTTAGTGGAAGACGTTTACATGGAGGCCTTTAGTGATCTGTGTTGGTACTGCTGATTTCTACAATCCATAATAAGTATCTGGATAGAATTGCTGAGAGTTCTACACACAGCTATTGGGTGACATTAAAAGTCATTCCACTCTGGAAAAGAAAAAGAGACTACAATCTATCTAAATGCTGTAGTGAAATTGATCATCATTTAGTAGGTGTAACTAATCAAAACATGGTGATATTATAATGGGTAATGACATACTATGCTCGGTACATAGTTTGTTGATGATAGAGGAACCAATGAGTATAATAAGCATGAATCTCTGAAGGTGCATGGCCAGTACCAAGATGTTCTTTTGAAGGCAAACAGAACACTTGAATGTAAAGCAATACAAATCAAAAAGAATCATTTGTAATGTTATACAAAACCTTGGTTATTCTTCATTTGTTGTTTCAGTTAAAAGACAACTCACTCGTATATTCCTTGATTTAAAAATCCTTATTCTTTGCAGTAGATAGAAGGTATGGTGATTTTATACCTGAAAAACTATAGTTTTTAGGGTGAATTAATAAAGTTTAAACTGATAACAGGATATTATGTCCTTGTAGTTGAACCTTGTTGGGAAATAAAAGGAAGTTCTTTTTTTGAAATTATTTTGTAGATTTTGTAACATTTATTACCAATCCCTAATCTTCCTCAGAAGGTGATAGTGAAGTGCTTTCTTGACCTGTTGCAGTCCAGATGACTATTGAAGCATGGAACCAGGTTAAGTGCTGGGAGTCTTTCTTTAATGCACAGGTTATCCACAGTTGGAATAAGTTATCAGCTCAGTTGGCAAGTGTAAATTTGCTGTTAAAGTTTAAAAAGAGTTGAACAGGCTCCTTACTGTGGTTGCAATCACTGTATGTGAAATATAGGTGGAAAACTGGGAATACAATGTCATCATCAGTGAGCACCTGAACTTGTTTTGACCCTTCATGAAGAATTTGTCATATATTTTTCCCAGACTTGACCTACAGATTTTAAAAGTTTTTTTAACCTGTCCTGGGAGATAATATGCTGTTGATAGGAGAGTGTGTGGGAGTCATTTATCCTGAGAGTAAAATGACAGAATGGGATCTTGAGGAAAGCCATTTCCTGCTCTTATTTTGTATATTTGTGATTTCTATCACAGAGGCCCTCACCTCCCTCTCCTTATAGATTTGTACATGGACATCTCCATTCACAATCAAGTTCATACAATTGCTTCTTCAATTGATGAACTGTATTAAGCCATCACCAGCTCTGATGCAATAGCTCATTTTATAAAAGAAATTTGCACCCAAGTTGGATCCACCCTGTTTTACAGACATTCGCTCATTCTTAGCCATATTAAAGTAGCTGGCAGGTTATTAATAGTCTGCACAATGTATCACACTTCAATTGTCTGCTCCTAGAATCAGACTTCTAATAAATATACCTTTGTAAAGAATCAGACAATAAATATAACTCCACAAAATCACCTTGAAAAAGTTTTACCTAAAGACAACCAATTGTAACTTCCACAACAGTTGTTCTCATTATACTGCATAAGAATAAATTATGGAAGAAATTATTCTGTACCAAGAGGTTATTGTGAAGATGATCTAATACAAAAGATGGAGTATGCAACCGTTCCTTTCTTGAAATGTGGTTACCTTAGCGTACTGATTTTTTTGAAAAAAGGCAATTTAGCCTAGAAATTCTTCCCAGTAGCACCAAAGCATCAAGTTGTTTTTAAATTCCAAATCTAGATTCCAATGATTTCAATCATGGAGGAGAATTCAATTTTGCTACTTTTATTGTGTTTACTGCTGCTAGCTAGGATGAATTTCTAGGCATTAGACCCATGGAATTTAATTTATAATGTACTTTTATTTTGTTTATTACCATCTCACACCATTTAGACGGTGAATAACAAGTCGACAAAAACTACTTGACCTTTTTAAATTCTGTCCTAATAAGTTCTACCATCTCCATTACACACGCATGACTCTTATTGCTTTGTCCAATATTCTATACCTAATGTTGATCAACACCAGTTATAGGACATGCCATTCAATCTGCAGCTGAAATCGTCATCCATGTTTTCTCATTTGTAGTCTTGACAATTCAAAATGACTCCTGGCTAGCCTACTTCGCTTTACTCTCTGCAAACCACAAACTTCAAGTCATCTATAACTCTGTTTCCTATGTCCTAATGTACATTAAATCCCATTCATTCATTATCCTTAATTAAATGAATTACATTCTCTCTAGGCTAAGCAAAACCATGATTTAAAGATTTTAGTTTTGTTTTAAAATACCTCCCTGGTCTTGTTTCTGCTTATCTCTAATATATTCCACAACACCCTTCTAATTCTGCTGTCTTGATTAACCCCAAATTCAATTGTTTCACCATTGACTGTCATACTTTCAACCGGCAGAGCACTAAATTGTGAAATTTCCTCTCTAAATTCCTTTCTATGGATACTCTCCCTTTACTCTTTCATGAGACTCTTAAAATCTTATTTAACCAATCATTTGATTATCTGACAACACTTTTCTATATGACTTAGTGTTAACTTATGTTTGATAACACTCTTTTGAAGTATGTAGTAACCTTTTCCAGTGTTAAAATCATTATACAAGTGAATGTTGCTGTACAGTTCTGTGATCTTGTGCTGCACTAGATTCAGCATTGCTTTCTTCCTTGCAGGGCTGTAAACATATTGGTGATGAAAATTCTATTATACACATTATCAGGAACTCTTTTTCCTTTACATCGTTACTATAACTGAAGTGATCATTGATATCTATGTTATCACATCATTTTGAAATTTGCTTGCAAATGTGCTCCTTTATTTTTTCCCATCAACGTATGGCCTATGTTGTACACTCAAACAGAATAAATGTTCTACTGTTTCTTAGGTCTAACAGAGTAGATTCTGCCTTTGATTCCTCAACAACATAAACTGCCCCATAACAGTGCCATCCATACCCTTGCTTTCTCCCCTTCCCTAGCTCTCCTGAAAACATTGTGATCAAAATATTGTTCCCATTGCTCCCCTCATATGAGTCAGGTCTGAACTATTGCCACAATGTCTAAATTCCAGGTAGCAAATTCTGACTGCTTCGTATCAATGTTATGAACTATGTCAAAAGTGTTTATACACCTGTAATAACTATTTCCACTTAAACAGTAAATTGGCAGCAGAAACAAGGGCAAGGAGCAAATGAGGTCAAGGTACAGAAAAATGTGAAAGCAGCAACATTAAATGTGCTATATCTAAATTCTTGCAGCCTTTGCAGCAAATTAGATGAATTGGAGACACAAGAGTCTGCAGATGCTGAATTAGATATATTATGGCACAAATAGAAGCAAAGGGCATGGTCTGACTGCCATTATGGAAATAGAATTGGAGGGTAAGCAAAGCTGGGAGTTTGATCTTCAAGGTTCTTTTTGACAATTAGCAAGGACAGACAAAAGGGAAAAGGAGGTGGGATTGTGCTATTAATACCAGATATGATCAGTACTGTGGTGATAAATGAACTTGGCCCAGCAGATCATGATGTAGAATTAGAATTGGATGGGCCTAATTAAAAAACAGCAAAGGACATAAAACATCAGTAGAAGTTACTTATAGGCCATCAAATAGTAGCTGTACTATTGGACATGGCATAAATCAGAAATCAAAGTTGCATGTAACAGGGGTAGTAGTAATCATGGGGAACTTTAATCTACATATAGATTGGACAAGTCAAATTAGTGATAACAAGATGGTGGATGACTTCATGGAAGGTATACTACATGGTTTTCTCGATCAATTATAGAAATTTTAGCTCTTGTTTTATGCAATGAGAAGGGGTTAATCAATAATCTTACTGTAAACAGGCATTTTGGGAAAAGCAAATATTGATCGAATTTTTACAGTAAGTTTGAAAGTAGTGGAACAGTTCAAAACTAGAGGTCTTAAAGTCTTGAATCTAAACAAAGGAAACTTTAAAAGTACGAGCGGAGAGTTGGCTGTGATTCACTGAGAAAATACATTGAAAGTTCTGATGGTATACAGGCAATAGATAGCGTTTAAAGAAAAAATGTATAATGCAGGGAAAAGGCTTATAACGTTGTCAGAAATAGCAGCTGGTCTTAGGATTGGGAACATTTTAGTACTCAGCAAGGATCAAAATATTAATGAAGAATGCCGAGATAGAATATGAGAGTAAACTGGCAAGAAACATGATAAAAGACTGTAGGAGCTTCTTTGGTATATTATGGTGGCACAGTGATGCTGTGGGTAATGCATATTTCTTAGTTCTACTGACCTGGTTTCAATCCTGACCTTTGGTGTTGACTGCGTGGGCTTTGCATGTTTGATCTGTGACCGCATGGGTGAAGCTTGATAATCATGTAAAACTAGATGGGATTGTGGGCAGCGAGGACGTAAAGATGCTTCAATAGATAATATATAGATACATTCACTGAGTGACAAGAATATGGCAGATGGAATATTAAATGGAAAGTATGAAGTTATCCACTTTTGAGGTACTTAAGATAACTAAGGACTTTAGATAGTGCAAAAAAAGAGAAATTAGTTCATGTGCGGAGAGTATCTACAACAAAAGGGCATAAAATAATAACTAGACTATTCATTGTTGATGTAAGGAACCATTTCTTTCCAGGTACTGATGGAAATCTGCATTTCCCCATGAAGCCTTTTATTGTTGGAGAAACAGAACCATGCCAATTAAGTGAGAGGTTTTACCAAAGACCAGTCTTTCAGTAGCTAATGAATCTGTTTCGCATTTGCAACAGCTTTTATCCTTGTGATTTGCCACATTTATTATTTTTTAATCCTGTTGGAGATTTTGACTAATTCCTCCTGACCTTGTATCTGTACAGTGTAGACTGTTCCATTGAATTTTGAAAATAATGCTTTGGTGGAAAATTAACTATGGTACATGGTAAATGTTTGATACGTGGCAATATTCAGATAATACTTTATTTGCTTAAATAAAACATATTGGATTTTTCCTCAGTAATGCACACAGTACATAAATGATTATCATTGAAAAGATCACAAACAAAATGAGAAAAAATACAAGTCAGAGAGATTTTATTCTGTACAAACAATATTGCCTGGAAATGGAAAAATTTTACCCAAGTCACATGGTAATTTGTCACCACTAAAAGGTTGGATTTGCAGTAGCTGTACGAAATATTAATTGCAGTTATCAAAAGCAAATATTTAGCATTTCACTGCCATATATACTCATTTATGAAGCAGAACATATTTAAATTAATCTCTAAAATTTCCATAATTTTCTCAAAACCTGGGAGACAACATCATAAAGACAAATACAACTAAATCATTCCCAAATCCATAAGAACAACTTCTATCATTTTTCATTTTGAACTATATAAGGATGTTACATTCAGAGGCAAGAGCAGGCCATTCAGCCCCTTGTGCCTGCTATACCATTCAGTAAGATCATGACTTATCTTCTACCTCAGTGCCATGTTCCTGAACTAACCCACACATCTTGATTCCTTTAATATCTAAAAAAACATTTCAATCTTGAATATACTCAGCAATAAGAGCCACCATAGCTCTCCTGGGCACAAAATTCCAAAGATTCATGCTCCATGTGTGAAGAAATTTCTTCTTATGTGAGATTTGCTAGGGTGGTACAGGAGGGTTTAAACTAGTTTGTGAGGGGGAAGGGAACCGGAGGAGTAGGTCAGAGGAAGAAGGGAATGGGGAAAAGTTAGATCAAACAGGTAGAGAGGCTTTGGGGAAGGAGAAGCAGAATACAGGCTGTAAAAGTAGTAAGGTAGATGGACTGAAGTGTGTTTACTTAAATGCAAGAAGTGTCAGGAATAAGGGGGATGAACTGAGGGCTTGGATAAGTATGGGGGACTATGATATCGTGGCTATTACTGAGACGTGGCTGACGTCAGGAGAGGAGTGGATATTGAATATTCCTGGTTTTCAGTGTTTTAAGAGGGATAGGGAAGGGGGGAGAAGAGGTGGAGGGGTGACGATACTGGTCAGGGACACTGTTACGGCTGTGGAAAAGATGGATGTTGTAGAAGGATCATCTCTAGAGTCCGTATGGGTGGAATTAAGGAACAAGAAAGGAGCAGTTACTCTACTAGGAGTATTCTATAGGCCCCCCGGTAGCAGTAGAGATATAGAGGAGCAGATTGGCAGGCAGTGTTTGGAGAGAAGCAGAAATAACAAGGTTGTTATAATGGGAGACTTCAACTTCCCAAATATAGACTGGAACCTGCTTAGTGCCAAAGGTTTGGATGGGACGGAATTTGTTAAGTGTGTCCAGGAGGGATTCCTGACGCAGTATGTTGACAGGCCGACTAGAGGGAATGCCATGTTGGATCTAGTTTTAGGAAATGAACCGGGACAGGTGAAGGATCTATTGGTGGGTGAGCATTTGGGGGACAGTGACCATTGCTCCATAACCTTTAAAATTGTCATGGACAGGGACAGGTGCAGAGAGGACAAGAAGTTTTTCAATTGGGGAAGGGCTAACTACGAGGCTATAAGGAGAGAACTTGGGAGTGTAAATTGGGATGTCCATTTTGAAGGAAAATGTACCATGGGGATGTGGTCGATATTCAGGGATCTTATGAAGGATGTTAGGGATAAATATGTCCCGGTGAGGCAGAGAAGGAATGGCAGGGTGAAGGAACCGTGGGTGACGAGAGAGGTGGAACTACTTGTTAGGGAGAAGAAGGTAGCATACGTGAGGTATAAGCAGCAAGGTTCAGACAGGGCCCGTGAGGAATATAGGGTAGCGAGGAAGGAACTTAAGAAGGGGCTGAGGAGAGCTAGAAGGGGACATGAAAACGCTTTGGCTAGTAGGGTTAAGGAAAATCCCAAGGCCTTTTTCAAGTACGTGAAGGGTAGGAGGATGGCTAGGGTGAAGGTAGGTCCGATTAAGGACAAATGTGGGAGAATTTGCCTGGAGGCAGCGGAAGTGGGAGAAGTTCTGAATGAGTACTTCTCTTCGGTATTCACCAGGGAGAGGGGTCTTGATGATGCGGAAGGGAGTGCTGGTAGGGGTAATGTTCTCGAGGTTGTTGATATCAAGAGAGAGGATGTGTTGAAGTTGTTAAATAATATTAAGACAGATAAATCTCCGGGGCCTGATGGGATTTTCCCCAGGCTGCTTCGAGAGGCTAGGGAGGAGATTGCTGAACTGCTGGTAAGGATCTTTGAGTCCTCGTTGTCTACGGGGGTGGTGCCGGAGGATTGGAGAGTTGCGAATGTTGTCCCCTTGTTCAAAAAAGGTAATAGGGATAGGCCAGGGAATTATAGACCGGTGAGTCTCACGTCTGTGGTGGGTAAGCTGTTAGAAAGGATTCTAAGGGATAGGATTTATGAACACCTTGAGAATCATGGACTGATTAGGGACAGCCAGCATGGCTTTGTGAAGGGAAGATCTTGCCTCACAAGCCTGATAGAGTTCTTTGAGGAGGTGACCAGGAAGATTGATGAGGGCAGTGCGGTGGATGTGGTTGACATGGATTTTAGTAAGGCATTTGATAAGGTTCCTCATGGTAGGCTTCTTCAGAAGGTCAGAGGCCAAGGGATCCAAGGAAGCTTGGCTGTGTGGATTAGGAATTGGCTTGCATGTAGAAAGCAGAGGGTTGTGGTGGAAGGTGTGCCCTCAGATTGGAGGGCAGTGACTAGTGGTGTCCCGTAGGGATCCGTTCTGGGACCTCTACTTTTTGTGATATTTATAGATGACTTAGATGAGGGGGTGGAGGCCTGGGTTAGTAAGTTTGCGGACGACACTAAGATAGGCGGTGTTGTGGATAGTGTAGAGGGCTGTCGGAACTTACAGAGGGATATTGATATATATAGGATGCAGAGCTGGGCTGACAAGTGGCAGATGGAGTTCAATCCGGAGAAGTGTGAGGTGGTACACTTTGGAAGGACAAACTCCAGGGCAGAGTACTGGGTAAATGGCAAGGTACTTGGCAGTGTGGAGGAGCAGAGGGATCTGGGGGTTCATATTCACAGTTCATTGAAAGTTGCCTCACAGGTGGAAAGAGCAGTTAAGAAGGCCAATGGGATGTTGGCTTTCATAAATCACGGGATTGAGTTTAAGAGCCGCCAGGTGATGATGCAGCTTTACAAAACTCTAGTTAGGCCACACTTAGAGTACTGTGTTCAGTTCTGGTCGCCTCATTATAGGAAGGATGTGGAGGCATTGCAGAGGGTGCAGAGGAGATTTACCAGGATGCTGCCTGGATTGGAGAGTATTGAATATGAGGAGAGGCTTAAGGTGGTAGGGCTTTATTCACTGGAAAGGAGGAGGATGAGAGGAGACATGATAGAGGTATATAAAATATTGAGAGGAATAGATAGAGTAGACAGTCAGCGACTCCTTCCTAGGGCACCAATGCTCAAGACGAGAGGTCATGGCTTTAAGGTTATGGGTGTGAGGTTCAGGGGAGATGTCAGAGGGAGGTTTTTCACCCAAAGAGTGGTTGGTGCATGGAATGCACTGCCTGGGGTGGTGGTGGAGGCAGATACATTGAACAGGTTCAAGAGCTTGTTGGATAGGCTTATGGAGGAATGTGAGATAGGGGGATATGCGGGAGGAAGGGGTTAGGTAGTGTGAGGGTGGTCTGATGGACGGCACAACATGGTGGGCCGAAGGGCCTGTTTTGTGCTGTATGGTTCTATGGTTCAATCTCTTAATCTGAGTCTGTGATCCCTGGGTTTAGACAATTTAGCCAGGAGAAATATTATCCCTACATCTACTCTGTCAGGCTCCATGAGAATTTTCTTTTTTTTATGAGATCAATTCTCATTCTTCTAAACTTTAGAGAGTATAGTTCCAGTCAACTTAATCTCACCTCAAATGGTAGACGTTCCATCAGAAGAATCCGGTGAACTTTCACTGCGTCCCCTCTTATCATGCAAATCCTTTATCAGGAAGGGAGACCAGACTTGTACATAATATTCCAGAAGTCCAGGGTCCTACATAATCGGAGAAAGTCTCCAGTCTTGTACTCAAATCCTCTTTCAATAAAGGTCAATATACCATTTGCTTTCCTAATTGCTTCAAGTACCTGCATAACATTAAGTGATTACAGTACAAGGACACCCAGCTACTGCTGAATACCAACATCATTCAATTTCTCACCATCTATAAAACATCTTGCACTTCTATCCAATGCTCCAGTTAGCTACTGTTATGTTGTTTTTATTGCTATGCTGTTTAAATAGATGCTTGTTCTCCTGATCTTAGTCCTGATTTCTGCTACTGATTTTTAACTATCCGACCTATGCTTATTTTAAGTATCCTCTCTGTTACTGCTGAAATTTAAAATCAGGAGAAGCCTGCACTGAAAAATGGATAAAATGATACTTTTAGAAGCATAGAACAGCTGATTGTAATGAAAGAATGAGCTCTCACATTTTTTATGCTTTATTCCTCTCCATCTGACTATTTTGTGATTTTATAATCAATTTGTCTGCCAAACAAAGAATACTTTCAATCCTGGTCCTGGAATTGTAGCCTACAATTCTTCATTTGGGAAACTCTTATGGACTGGAGCATTAACTGGTAACTAGCTGATGGTGAAATGGCATGGTTCCTGCTGACTCCATTTCAGGTTTCAAGAGGGTGAGCTTAAATGAAGGACAGGAGCTGAAAACTACCTGTGCTGTTAGAGTGGAATTTTCTTCCATTTGCTGACTGTTAACTGGTGCCCCATTCAACAACAAAGCAATATTTCAAAAGTAATTCTACTTCCCTTGAAATCCACTGTCTTTGAAATTGCTGGGAGTGTAACTGGAAAGATCGTTATCTGGAAATTTGTTCCTAGTCCGTAGCGTTAAATGCATTATAAAGTACAGGTAAATTGTAGTCTTGTCTCCAAAATTTATGCCATCATGGAATGAATTGCAATGTACTGTAATGATGTCAAAGTACAATGTACTGATGCTACTATAGAGTATGTCTATTGCTACTCATGAGTGATGAATTTCTAGGAAATTTTAAGCATATAATTGCTTAGAAATTCATCTCTGATCAGTTATGTTTTGTATGAAATGTGTTTTAGAGATGGAGTATGGCTCATTTACTCAACTACTGACCATGGATGAATTTCCAGGCAAAGGAACTCCTGATTTTCAAACCAAAAATGGTTCACATGCCTAGAAATTCACTCCTGTATTATATATTGGTGTCAGCATATTGGACTCTACTCCCAAAATTCATTCTGATGATTTACAATGTCTTTTGCAGTACTGACCAACATGCATTTCTAAACAATGGTATATTGCACCTTGATGCCCTTTCATGTGCACAGTTATTTCAGGGTGCAATGTTATCTTGCATTAACATTTCCAGCCAATGTACTGAAAACACACAAATTCAAGAGCGCCACGAACTGTTTGAGTTCAAAGTCATTGTTTCAGGCCTTGAAAGACTTTGATATCACTACTGTGCATACAAGATACATACAGATTAATGGATAGCACACTTTAAGAGTTTGCTGAGTTTGGGAAGAAACAGAGGAGGTGACTCATAGTCAGACTAATAGATAGACAGAACAAACATTTCCTGGGCATGTGAAACCACAAAAAACTCTATCCAGCTTTGAATACTAAGAAAGGAGGAGACATCTGTTTTAAGTTAACTTGTTTATGTTAAATTGTGTTTGTCATGTTTGTAATGTACTGTGCTGCTGCTGCAAAAAGCCAATTTTCATGGCATTTAGACCGTGGATTCATGGTATTTCCAGACAAAATACTTTGTCAGATGTAGATACTTAATATAATTGCATATGCAATGTGTTCAGAGACATTAGTATTCCATAAAATTTTGCAGTATAACCGGTGATTAATCTACATGCAACATCCACCTATTCCCCACTATCCACTGCACTCATTAGATCCTCAAACAACTCCAATAAGTTTGTCAAACAGGACCTGCCCTTCCTGAATCCATGCTGCATCTGTCTGATGGAACCATTTCTATTCAGATGTCTCGCTATTTCTTCCTTAATGATAGCCTCAAGCATTTTCCCGACTACAGACATTAGGCTAACTGGCCTATAGTTACCTGCCTTTTGCCTACATCTTTTTTTAAACAGTGGCATGACATTTGCTGTCTTCCACTCCGCTGGGACCTGCCCAGAGTCCAGAGAATTTCGTTAAATTATCACAGGTGTGTCTACTATAACTTCTGCCATTTCTTTCAGTTCCCTGGCATGCATCCCGTCAGGACCAGGGGACTTGTCTACCTTTAGGCCCACTAGTTTGCTCATCACTACCTCTTTAGTGATAGTGATTGTATCAAGGTCCTCACCTCCCATCACATCCATAACATCTCTCTTTGGCATGTTAGACATGTCCTCCAAAATAGTCGTTCAAGGCTTCAGCCATTTCCACATTACCCAATATTAATTCCTCCTTCTCATCTTCCAAGGGACCCACGTTCACTTTAGCCACCCTTTTCTGATTTATATAGTTATAAAATCTTTTACTATTTGTTCTTATATTTTGTGCTAGTTTAATTTCATAATCTATCTTCCCTTTCCTTATTGCTTGCTTAGTAGTCCTTTGTTGCTTTTTAAAGTTTTCCTAATCTTCCCATTTCCCACTACTCTTGGCAACTTCGTATACATGAGCTTTTAGCCTGATGCCCTCTTTTACTTCCTTAGTTATCCAAGGCTGGCTCTCCCCTCCCTTACTGTCCTTGCTGTTAACTGGAATATACTTTTGTTGAGCGCCGTGAAAAATCTGTTTGAAAATCTTCCACTGTTCCTCAACTGTCCCACCATATAGCCAGTGTTCCCAGTCTAGGCTAGCCAACTCCTCCCTCATCCCATTGTAGTCTCCCTTGTTAAGGCATAATACACTGGTTTTAGATCGAACTATTGCACCCTCCATTTGTATGAGAAATTCAATCATACTATGGTCACTCTTTCCAAGAGGATCCCTAACTACAAGATCGTTAATTTTGCCTGTCTTATTGCACAGGACCAGATCTAAGATAGCATTTTCCCTTACAGGTTCACCAACATGATGTTCAAGAAAGCTATCATGGATGCAATTTTACGAAGTCCTCCTCAAGACTGCCTTGACCAACTTGATTTGCCCAATCAATGTAGAAGTTAAAGTCCCTCATGACAACTGCTGTTCCATTCTTACATGCATCAAATATTTCTTGGTTTATTGCCTGTGCCACTGTAATGTTATTATTCAGTGGCCTATAGACAACTCCCACCAGTGATTTTTTCCCTTTACTATTCCTAATCTCTACCCAGATTGGCTCAACATTCTGCTCCTTAGATCTCCTTAGTTAGAAAACTAACTCATCATGTAATATGGGTTTTCTCCATCCACCATCCACTTCAAAAGTCATTTTCTCAAATAAGTCTGAGGTCATTCAACTTCTAGTTCTTTGAAAGCAGTGTTCACTGTCATTTATTAGGTTATTTTAGTTTGCAAATATTTCTGATGTTTGGTTCCAGTAATTCCCTAAATATTGATGTTAATGGGGTGGTATTTGCCAAGTATATCTTGGTCTTCTTTCTTCATTATAGTAAGTATATGAGACAGTGTGTGGGCTTCTTTAAAACTATAGCTGAATTAGTATAGTTAACAACTAAAATTCAGCTCCCTCTTGTGGACAACTGCTTGTTATGGCAACAATATTGCAAAAATAGAAAACACACACTTCGACAAAGATAACATGCAAGGAAGCAAGTCATGCTTTCAACATCACAGAACTAAACACTTCTGATGCATTGGATGCTGTAATATGCTTAACTGGAAGATAAAATGCTGTTCGTCAAACTTATGTTGGGTTTTGATGGAGCAAAGTTGTAAGAGTCAGAGTCATATTGCAAGGAGACAGGCCCTTCAGCCGGCCAAGTCTATGCCTACCATCAGGCACCCATTTACACTAACCCCATGCTAAACATTTTTTCTTTTTATTCTCCCCACATTCCCCTCACCTCCCCCCAGATTCTATCACCTATAAACTGGGGCAATTCACCCACCAACTTACATCCCTTTAGTATGTGAAGGGAAACCAGAGTACCCAGAGGAAATCTACACAGTAACAGGGAGAACTTGTAAACTCCATATGGACAGGACACAATGTCAGGTTTGAACCCTGGAGCTGTGAGGTAGTACCTTTACTAGCTCTGCCACTGTGTTGTCCTAAGAGGCCAAAGACAAAGAGGTCAGAATGGGAATTACATGGGAAATTAAAGTGACAGGCAATTGGATGTTCAGGGTGACCCTTGCAGACTGAACAGAGGCTTTCTGTAAGGCAGTTATGCAACCTGCATCTAGGTTCTCCAAAACAGAGAAGACCATATTGTGATCATTAAATAGCACACTAAATAGGAAGAAGTACAAGTGAATTGTTGCTTTACCAGGAAGGAGCGTTTGGGTCCATAGCTACTTTGGAGCAGGGAAGATGCAGCATCTCATGTGACTGCACAATAACATGCTGTGAGAAAGGGTGTGGGCATTGGTAGAGGTGGAAGAAGGAAATTGGAAATGGTGGTGGCAACAGTCCTTTAGGAATGCTGTAAGCATATGGGGGGAGGGGAGATGTGTCTAGTGGTGGCATCATGTTGAACATAGTGGAAATTATGGATAATCCATCGAGACTAGAGTTTCCTGAGTGGGAGGGGAGAGGGGGTGAGAGCAGAACTACAGGAAATGGAGCAGAGGTGGTTGAGAGCCCTGCAGTGAGGGGAGGGACAGAATCATGGTTAAGGAAAAACTAAGGCTATCTCTGAAGCATTGCAGTGAAAAGTGGTGTCACCAGAAACAATATGATGGAGCTGAAGGAACTGTGAGAATAGAGTGGGCTCCTTACATGAAAGAAAGTGGGAAGAGCTGTAGTTAAGGTTACAATGGGAAGCTGTGGGCTTGAATTGTGCACTGGTTGCTGGCCTAATCCCTGAGATAGGGATGGAGAAATTGAAAAAGGGAAGGGAGGAGTCAAAGATCAACCACATAAAAATGAGAACAAGATAAAAATAGGCAGTGAACTGATGACATTTTTGTACGAGAGCAGGAAGCAGCACCAATACAGTCAACAATGCACCAAAGAAAGAAGTGAGGAAGGGAGCCTTATTAGGACTGAAACAAGGGTGGTCCGTGCATTGCATAAAGAGACAGGCTTAACTTGGACCCATACACATTCCCATAGTTACACCTTTGATTTAAAGGAAATGAGTGGAGTTAAGGGAAAAGTTGTTCAATGCGAGAACAAGTTCAGCCAGGCAAAGGAGAGAACTGGTGGAGTGGAACAGTTGGGTCTCTGTTGAAGGAAGAAATGAAGGAGCTTCATGTCATCCTGCTGTGGTATGAAGGGTATGGAGGAATTAGGTGCCTGTAGTGAAAATGAGCCATTAGGTAGTAGGAAATTAGAAACTTTTAAAGTGGCAGAGGCCATTAGACATGTCACTGATGCAAGTGGGAACAGACTAGATGGGAGGAGAAAGAACTGAGTCAAAGTTACAGGAAATAAATTCTTTGGGACAGGACATGCTGAAACCGTGTATCTAACGTGACATGCTTGTGAATCTTGGAGCAGAGGTAGAAGCAGGTTGTGGGGGATTGTTGGGTTTTCAGGTTGGACCTGTAGAAGGAAGTGGAAATGAAGTTAGTGACTGACAGATGATGGTCAGTGAAGGGGTCATGGTCCAGAGGGAAGTATGAAGGGATGTCAGACAGCTGGTGTTTAACTGCTGTGAAGAGGAGGTCAGTTCACTGAACAACAACATATGTACCTGGCAGGGCTGTGATCAAAAAGCAGCTCTCCCAGGATGAGACTACCCCACTGCACTTTGGGTGTGTGATGTCCCCAAAAATGGGGCACAGTGCTGAGCGCACACGCCCTCCCCTTTAAAAAAGACATGGCATTGTCAGCAGTTTGCGTAACAACATTGGGGTTGGTCAGTAGAGAGCAAAGTACTGCAATTTCAGAGGGAGGCAGGTTAGACTGAGAAAGTGCAGTGGAGATATTAGCAATGAATAGATCTCAAGAGGATAAGAGGCCATTGGGAGGGGTCCGGATGGCTCAAGAATTCTGAAAATGAGGAAGAGGGTTCACAGATTGGTGGAAGACACTTAGCCAAAGAAATCGACATGGAGTAAAGCTGGCAGAAGAACTCAACATCAGATGCTGAATTTCATCCACAGGAGTATGAAGCTGAGGTCATTACAGAGGACAGATCTATTATTCTAGGTGAAGTGCTGATTCACTGTACTTCTTCCAATTTAATGAAAGCTTCCTTAGTGATATCTCCACTACATTGGAAAAACCAAATGCAGATTCGGTGATTGCTTTGCAGAATACCTTTGTCAGTCCATGAGGGTGACTTCCATTGCCTGTCACCAATTCTCTATCCAGTTACCACTCTGACCCTGCCACTCTGACTGTTCTAGCGAAGCCAAGGTAAGCTCAAGGACTAGGCATGTTACAGCTTTCAGAACTCACCAATTAATCAACAATTCCTTAACCAGCCCTTCCTACTAGTATCTAATTGCAAACAGCTATAGATGCTGGAAGTCCCAAATAACAAGTGGAAAATGCTGGTTGATGGCTTTTCTTCAGTTCTAATGAAAGATCATCAACCTATAAAGTAACTTTTTTTTCTCTTCCCAGATTCTCCCTTACCTGCCGTGTATTCCCAGGATTCCTTTTTATTTCACATTTCCAGCAACTAGAAAGTGCTTTTTTTTATCTCACAGTTCCAGTATTCTCTCCTCCGTTTTCATTATCTCCTTTTATTTACATCTCCTCCAGATAGACCCGCTGTGCTTAACAAGCCTTCACCACTCTCTCAGCCAGCACCACATCTCATTCAGTCTCTTCTGGTCTCCACCCTATCACACACATTCCTTTTCTCCTCCCTACCTCTCCCCCTTCTCTGCAACTTAAAACATGTTTGATTTATAACTTTTCCTTGTTCTGATGAAAAGTCAGCAAATAGCATTTTCCGCTTTTTATTTCAGTCTTCCAGCATCCATAGATTTTTGCATTTTAGATTAACTGAAAGATTTTGTTGTGTAGAATTTGGCTACTATATTTGCTTATAGTGAATCAAATCAGGTTTATTACAGTGGTTAGACCTTAAAATTTATTCATTGACTACTAACATTCATCTATGCAGGAGTTCTTCAGGGCAACCTCCTAGGTCCAACCATCTTCAGTTGCTTCCTCAAGGATCTACCTTCCATCATAAGAGTAGACAGTTTTACTAATAAATGCACAATGTTTAATTTCAGTTATAACCGCCTTTAAAATGAAAAGTCCATATCTTCATGCAGCAAAACATGGACAACTTACAGGCATGGGCTGATAAATATCAATGGAATATCCAACCAATAACCTTGACATTCAATGGTATTACCATCACCAAGTCTCCGACGATCACCTTAATGGTCACCACTGAAAGGAATCCGAACTGGACTGTGCAGAAATGCTGCGGCATGAAGATCAGGTCAGTGGCTAGGTACCTTGTAGCAAGTCACTGACACCTTCCCATCACCTACAAAACATACTGCTCTCCACTTGGCTGGATGAGTATAGCTCCAACAATGCCAAAGAAGCTTGACACTGTGCAAGACAAAGCCTACTTGACTTAAACCCGATGTTCCACCTTACCCAATCATTCTATCCACCACTGGTGAACCATGCTATAGTGTAAAACATTTAAAAGATGCACTGTAGCAACTCCTCTAAGGCTTTTTCTACAGAACCAAAACTCTACTATCTAAAAGCAGATGGCACAAGGGAATGCTACCAACTGCAAGTCCCCCTCAAAGTCACAAATTATCCTGACTCAGAAGTGTACTACTGGAGTTTAGAAGAGTGAGAGGGGATTAGATTCAAGCTTATAAGATCCCGAGGGGTCTAGACAGGGTGGATGTGGAGAGGACATTTCCTTAAGTGAGAGAATCTAGAACAAGAGATCACTGTTTAAAAGTAGGGAATTGTCCTTTCAGGACAGAGATGAAGTGAAATTTGTTCTCTCAGAGGATCGTGAGTCTTAGGAATTCTCTTTCTTAAAGGGCAGTGGAATCAATGTCTTTGAACATCTTTAAGGCAGACATAGATAGATTATGATAAGCAAGAGGGTGAAAGGTTACCACCGGTAGACAGGAATGTGGAGTTGAGGCTACAGTCAAAACATTCACTATCTGATTAAATGGCAGGGTACACTTGAGGGGTGAATAGCCTACTCCTGCTCTTAATTTGTATGTTTGTACATATCACTGTTACTTTATTGCCTCCAGATCTCCATTCCAACACCACTATGGGAGTACCTTTTCCACATTGACTATAGCGATCTATGATAGTGGTTCACCAACACCTAAACAAAGACAAATTGCCGTTAGCAATAAATGCTGGCCTTGTTATGTCCACATCCCATAAATGAATAAAAAGGTACAGAGGATGTTTTAAGATGGTATTTAAATGGACTTCTTTATTGAGCAAATAATCCTAAATCTTCATGTTGCCATTTTAAGCTTTGAAATTAACTAGTTTATGAATAATCCCTGTTAAACAGTAACTATCTCATGTACTACTGCACACTTCTATACAGAATAAGGTGCTGCAAAGATTGTTATATTCTTGAACAATTTTCCAAATAAGTCAATAAGAACACTGCTGCAAGTAAGATTTCCTTTGGTTCATCAGCAATTATATTTGTGCTTGTGTCAATGGATAAATGTAGAAGACTTTTTTTTCAAGATTTTATGTACAAAATGTGTTAGTTACCAAATTTTCATAATAAAATTTCATATACCTACTCAGCAGACCAAGGTTGTTCTGTATCTCACTTTAGACTCTGTTTGCTTAAGACTGGAAAATCTTGCTGATGATTTTACCACTCCTCTGCATATTACTTCAATGCCAGGTATTCAAACAAATAAAATTAAATGCCTTGCTTTAAAATAGTGGGCACTAGAACATTATAAAAATCAAGTAGACAGAAACAATTTTACGTTACAAGCTTTAAGATTATCTCCCTTTTCAACGGATTATTTGTCAATCCTAACAAAATCTTTTTCCAAAATTCCATTGCGCTTACAGCAAAACATTATCCACATTTCACCAGAATATTGCTGGGACAGACTTGAAAGTTCCTCTATAATCTGTTAAAAAAAAATAAAATTACTATGATAGACTAAATTTACTGGATGCAGAAAATTGCCTGCATCTTTATAACCAACAGAATGGTTGGATCAGGAGAAGTACTCCTGCTTCTCACAGGTCCACAGACTAAAATGTGGAAGTTTTGAAACATTTCTCAGCAGCTTCTGGTAGACACTAGGGACTGCTAGTTCAGCAGATCAAGATCTAGGTGGAGGACGTGTGAAGCAAGGCTCTGTCTGTTTGTAGCTGAACATATTTTAAATCCTGCAAATGAAAGGGGTTTCCAATGTGGAGTGATACAACCAAGAGTTTTCAATAGCTAAAAGACATCTTAGTTAATATAACATCTCTTCCTATTCCAGTGCCAGTGGGTATGCAACAGAATCCAATGCCAAATTAGCAGTAGCATTGCCACTCATACTGGCACCAAGCAAGCCTGGGGTTCACTGATTTTCTCTACCCTGTAGGTTGATGGAGACTGCGTAGATGAGAATTGGCACATCAACAGTGTAATCTCAAGCAGTGAGTGGGAGCACTCAGTGGAAGTGCTCAGTGGCAGTCCCATTATCATCACAGTTTTCAGTTATAATGCCACTTGCAGAACTTTTCTATAGTAGCTGCTCCTCTCCCATTGTCAAATAAAAATACATCAGTTAGTGGTGGGAATAATTTAGTTATAATTATGTTTAAATACAAACTAGATGACCACAATACAAAGTTGGTCTGTACTGCAGAAGGCCCATATCTTTCTAGACAACAGAATCATTAATTGTTCTTGACGTCTGCCCAAAGTAGTAATTCTTCTGAATCTGCAGCTTTGGTTGAACCTCATTTCAAGAGAAAGAGTTTTGGTTCCCAGGAAATGGCTTCAACAATAAGCAGACGGCTTCCAACTTCCTGTAAACACACTAAGTGCGTGTGCGTGTGTGTGTGTGTGTGTGTGTGTGTGTGTGTGTGTGTGTGTGTGTGTGTGTGTGTGTGTGTGTGTGTGCCTGTATTTGAGTGAATGAATGAGTGACAGAGGAAAACCGATGGGGAAAGGGCAGAGCTGGTGATGAGATGGCAAACTGTGTCTGTGTCAGTATAAAGGCATCACAACATCTGCCAAGAAAGCAGGCTCAAACCTGAATGATCTACTGATTATGTCTAAACAAAAACAATGTTAAAAGATTGAAACTATTGTGCTTTATGAAGGCTGTTACCTTGAGGGTGGGTGGACTGCTAACTGTGCAGTCATTCACACCCTGTGCTGAAAGGAAGCCTACATTGTTTGCAAATCCCATGAACTAACTCTGTTGTTACTTCAAAAAGCACACTTCAAAAATTTCACAATTTTTCAGGCAAAGTTCATCTGATTTCATGTTAGGGAAATCATGTTTGACCAAGTTATTAGGATTCTTTGAAGAACTAACATGTGCTGGTGTTAGAGGGGAATCTATTAATATATGATACAGATTTCCAGAAGGCATTTGATTAGGTGTATAAGGACTGGGCTTTAATGTTTTACAATTTGTATAAATGACATGGATGAAGAAACTGGGATATGGTTGCTGAATTTGCTGCTGACACAAAGATAGGTACAAAAGTAAGTTATGAAAATGATATAATGAAATTACAAAGAGATATAGATGGGTTTAACGAGTGGGCAAAGATCGGGCAAGTGGAGTGTGATAACATTGAAATTATCCATTTTGGCAGAAAAAAGTAAAAAAATGAAACATATTACGTAAATGGTGGGAGAATGCAGAGCTCTGAGATGCAGAGAGATCTGGGTATCCTTGTGCATGATTCACAAAAGGCTAGAATGCAGGTTCGGCAAATAATTAGGCAAGAATATTGTTGTTTGTTTTGAGGGACTGAATATAAGATTAGGGAGATTGTGTTTCAGCTATATAGGACATGGGTGACACCTTATCTGCAGTACTGTGTACAGTATTGGTTTTCTCATTTAGGGAAATATGCTAATGTGGTGGAAACAGTTCAGAGAAGGTTTATTAGACTGATATTTGGAAATGGGTGGATGGTCTTATTAGGAAAGGTCAGACAGGTTAGGCTTGTAGGTTTGTATCCACTGGAGTTTAAAAAAAGTGAGAGGGGACCTGATTGAAACCCAAGTCCTGAAGGGTCTTCACAGGGGGAATGTGGAAAGGATGTTTCCTCTTGTGGGAGAATCAAGAACTAGGGGTCACTGTTTAAAATAAGAGCTTTAAGATAGGGACATTCTTTTGCCTGAAAGGGTTATGATACTTGTAATTCTCTTCCACAATGGGTGGTAGAAGCAGTTTTTGAATATTTTTAGGCAAAGGTAGATGGATTCTTGACGAGCAAGGGGATGAAAGGTTACCACAGGTAGATGGGAATGAGGAGTTGAAGTTATAGTCAGATCAGTCATGATCTTATTAAATGGCAATACAGGCTCGAGGGTTAAATAGCCTACTCCAACTCCAAATTCATACATTTCTATGTAATGCGGGTGAAGTTAATTTTCAGTCATATGATGCTGAAAAATAACTGTACAATTGAAAATTTCTAGATCACAATTTTGTTGCACTACCTTATAAAATCCTCTTAGTCTAAATATAAACCAGTTAGTGTAATGCTACTACAGCACCACTGACCCGGGTTCAATTACAGCCACTGTCTGTAAGGAGTTTGTACGTTCTCCCCATGTCTGCCTGGGTTTCCTCCGGGTGCTCCAGTTTCCTCCCACTTTCCAAAGGGTTAGGAGTTGTGGGCATGCTATGTTGACGCTGAAAGTGTGGTGACACTTGTGGGCTGCTACCAGAACACTCTACGCAAAGATGCATTTCACTGTGTGTTTCGATGTATATGTGACTAATAAAGTAATCTTATCTTATCTTATTCAACCTTCAATGCCAAAGCCAAGGTCAAAGTCATATGCACAGGTGCAATGAAAAATGTACCTGCAGCAGCATCATAGGCACATAGCATCAGATAAACAGCATTCTCAAGAAAAATATAAATTAAACATGAATTATACACAATTATACAAGAGAATACAAGCCAAGTTGATACAACATGTCCACTGAATTTATGGCATTAAGCCTCAGTATCATTTTGGTTAATTTGTACTGGAGTCTCTCAAAGCCCAGTACATCATTCCAGGCATCTGATGACCAATATCATATGCAGCATTCCTGATGAAATCTAGCTCAACACAACTGGAGGATAACCTCCTCTTTATATATTCCGTTACCATCAGCATATGGGATAATACTGCATTAGTCTTTTTGATTGATTATCCACTGTTCTGAGAGGTTTGAATCTACATTTAAGACTCATTTCTTCTTGTTCCTCTCTTTCTTTACCATTTGGAATATACTCTCATTTATCCAAATAGCGTCTAGAGGACTTCCTACTTGTCAACATTGATCAATGAAATAACAATTTGTACATACCTATATATCATTGTTAATGGTAAAACATATCCTAAGCTGCTTTATAAGAGTGTAATCATGCAAAAATGTGTCACCATGCCAAAGAGCAGATAGTAGGAGAAGACCAAAACTTTGATTGAAGTAGTAAATTTTAAACAGTGCATAAAGAAGTGGGAAAATTGAGAGGTTTAGACATTTGCAGATGCTTATTTAGCTCCTGGTCCACAGTAAACAATGGTGAGGAAAGGAAATGGGAAATGCTCAGGTCAGAATTGGAGGAGTGAAATTTTTAAGAGGAAAATGGTGAAGTCAACTAGTCACGAATTGCAGCTTGGTCAATAGGTTACAGAGAGATGGTGTACCATCATCAGATTTCAATTGTGTCTTTGATTAGTGTTGTTATTACTGCTTTCACAGTTTATTTAATCATTCCCCTCTGCAGGTCTACACTGCTTACTATCCTTCTAATTAGCATCATCTGCAAATTGATAACTCTTTATTGTCAATGGTAAATAAGTATGGTGAAATGTTGAGGCCTAAGAATAGATAACTTGTTACATCCTGTAAATCTGAGCATGTTAAAACTCCTAACCAATATCCACACCAAGCCAAACGGAATTTCCAGTTCTGAGTGTATTCTCTAATGTTTAGTATAATGAGGAGATCTTGCTGAAACAGAAAATTCTTAAAGGGCAAAGCAGGCAATTTGCAGGGAGGATGTTTCTCCTGTCTGGACCAAGGGCATGGTTTCAGAATAAGGGTTAGGCTATTTAGGACTGAGATAAAGAGAAATTTCTTCACTCAGTGCTGAACCTTTGGAATTCTCTTCCCCAGAGAGCTGTGAAAGCTCAGTGATTATGTTCATTTAAAGCAGAGATGTTAGGACATGGAACGTAAAACAGTACAGCACAGGAACAGGCCCCTCGCCCCACAAAGTTATGCTGAACTAATTCAACTAGAAATGAAACGCCTAACTAAACTAATCCATTCTGCCTACACAATGTCCGTATCACTCCATTCTCTGCACATTCATGTGCCTGTCTAAGAGCTTGTTAAACGTCTCTACTATATTTGTGTTGTATTGTATTGATAGAGTTTTGGACATTAAGGAAACCAAGGGATAAGCAGGTCGTACTGGAAAATGGAGCTGAGATAGGAGATATTAATGAATAGTGGACTTGTCTCAAATGGCTGGATAACCTTTTCTGCTCCTGTTTCTTACACTCTAATGCTTTAGTTTTTGCTTACTGAAGACATTTAGGAAGCTGAAGTGTAGGTTGCAGCTCAGAGGTAGCAGTAGCACCAGCATCAGGTTTAAGTTATACTCCAGGAACATCAGCCTAAAATGCAGGCTGATATTCTAGTATAACACTGAATGAGACCTACAGTGTTGGAAATGCAGTCTTTGGGAAGAAGCAATGACCCAACACTGCTGGAAATGTACTCACCATTCATTTCACTGACACTTGACACAATTTTCAAGGACTGTTGAGCAGCATCATACTGTCAAAGGGATGCCTGATCAAATGTGGTACTAGGCAGGGGATCTGTGCCATTTGTGAGCAATAGCATTGTTTATAGCCAGTCAGACTCTGACCTCTCAATGAGATGGAATAAAGTAAGGGAAATACAATAGGCTATGGGTGATATAAGAGACAAGTAATAAATAAAAAGTGTATTGTAAAAACTCTCCAACAATAAATAACTTCTAAAGGAATACATTTCCAGATTATAAAGTTAATGCTAGAGTGATTGCTTGGCAGTAAATATAATCAGCCTCAACCTTTGCAGCTGTGTTCAGTGGTCGACTAATGGGAAGCTATAGCAACTTTGTGACTTTACATGGACTTCAATAAAAAGTCTATTGGCACAGTACAGCTTATGGAGAAACAGAATAACTTGGGCAGTAACTTCCAGATTCCCTCATTTAATTCTCCATCTACAGATGTTGCTGGGTGATAAAATCTATATCATGGGGAAAGAGGTAGTCTGGTGTTTATCCACCACTAGCTCCAGCCAGTGAATCAGAACCCAGCTGAGCTCTCACAGGGATCTGAAAGATTAAGCGGCACTATTTCAAAGGCCAGAGGAATTTTGTTTAATATTTAATTGCTCAACAAATATACTTAAGACAATTGTCCTTGTTTAATTAATCTTAATATATTGTTGTCATTGAAATCATACTATACCCAAACTGGATGTTGCGTTTTTGTAAGAGTGACTACATTATAAAAGTACGTCAATTGCCACAGGACATCCTAGGGCTGCGAAAGGCAAAATATGTGCAAGTCTTTCCATCGTTCCATAAAGAAAACATTCATAGACATCACATTATTTACCTAGTAATTTATAAGATATTTATTAATCACATGTACATCGAAACACACAGTGAAATACGTCTCTTTGCGTTACTGAGAATGTGCTGGGGGCAGCCTGCAAGCATTGCCACTCTTCCGGCGCCAACATAGCATGCCCACAGCTCCCAACCTGTTATGTCTTTGGAATGTGGGAGGAAACCGGAGCACCCGGAGGAAACCCACGCAGACACAGGGAGAACATACAAACTCCTTACAGACAGCAGCAGGAATTGCGCTGTAATAGTGTTACGTTAACTGCTACACTATTGTGGCGCCCGGACATAGAACAATACAATTAATCAGATGTGATTTATCCAGAAAGAAGTTCTGCTCATCGTCATAGGATCTAATGGCAATGGTGCACAATCCTACAGTTCACTGAAATATGTACATGAAGGCTCACTTCTCCAGAGAAGTATTTCCACTGAGCCACAGCTCACAGCTCCTGAGAAAAGTACAAATGACGATGTGATTTGCAGCCAAGGAGCAAAAGTGGCAACTTCTGCAGGGAGATGTTTTTAACGGAGAAGTGGCAGATGGAGTTTAATCCAGCCAAGTGTGAAGTGTTGCACTTTGGGAGGTCATATGTAAAGAGCCAGTATACTGTTAATGGCAAGATCCTTAATAATGTTGATGTACAGAGGGATCTTGAGGTCCAAGTCTTTAGCTCCCTGAAAGTGGCTGCACAGGTTGATAGGGTGGTAAAGGTGGCATATGGCACGCTTGCCTTTATTAGTCAAGGCAATGAGTTCAAGAGTCAGGAAGTTATGTTGCAGCTTTATAAAACTTTGATTGGCTGCATCTGGAGTATTGCATTCAGTTCTGGTTGCCCCATTATTGGAAGGATGTGGAGGCTTTGGAGAGGGTCCAGAAGAGGTTTACCAGGATGCTGCCTGGATTAGAGGGCAAGTGCTATAAGGAGAGGTTGGACAAACTTG
This sequence comes from Pristis pectinata, assembly GCF_009764475.1. Taxonomy (NCBI): domain Eukaryota; kingdom Metazoa; phylum Chordata; class Chondrichthyes; order Rhinopristiformes; family Pristidae; genus Pristis; species Pristis pectinata. The sequence continues at coordinate 115,579,651 of NC_067406.1, forward strand.
GGTTTTTTCTCTGGAGCAGCAGAGGCTGAAGGGAGAGCTGACAGAAGTTTATAAGACTATGAGAGGCATAGATACAGTAGACAGCCGTGAGAGGGGGTAAGTTCAAAGGAAATGTGCGGGGCAAGTTTTTTTTTACACAGGGAGTGGTGGGTGCCTGGAATGCGTTGTCAGGGGTAGTAGTGCAGGCATTTAAGAGACTCTTAGATAGGCACATGAATGTGTAGAGAATGGAGTGACATGGACACTGCATTGGCAAAAAGCATTGTTTACTTAGGCGTTTAATTAATCTGGCACAATGTTGTGGGTTGAAGGGCCTGTTTCTGTGCTGTGTAGTTCTACGCACACCAGAACAAGTCCATGAATGAAAGGATCATTGTTGAGCTAAAATAAGATTGCCTTGCTTTTGCTTTGAACACAAAATTGTCTTTTCCCTGTTCCCTATTTGAATATATTCATTCCTCCCTAAAATGACTAATTTAACATCCCATCTATTGTTCATCCCATGTATTTCCAATATGAAGTACAGATATTTAATACTTATGGGTCCTGTAGCACAGTGATTTAGTTACGGGAGGCACATCAGGAGTCTAAAGAATTAATCCAAAGACTTTAACTTGAATTCACAATGGTAGCTGGGAAAATTAAATTCAAGTAATTAAATAAATCTGGAGTTTAAAGCAATTAGTGATGGTAACCATGAAAGTGCCAGATCATGGTGGAACCCCATATCATTAACTAATGTCCTTCAGGGAGAGAAATTTTACATCTTTATCTAGTCTGAATTATATGACTCTAGCCCACAAATGTGGTAGACTCTTAACTGCTTCCTTGGTTCAGTGAAAGTCAGGGATGGAGCATAGCCATCAATATTGCTGGAAAAGCGAAAAAACAGCAGATGCTGGAAATCTGAAATAAGAAAATGCTGGAAATACTCAGGCAGGTCAGGCGGAATCTGTAAAGAAGAGTATCAAATTAACACTTACAACACGATTTCTGTTGATATCTTAGACCCGAAACATTAACTCAGTTTCTCTCTCCACAGAAACTGCTTGACTTGCTGATTATTTCCAGCATTTTCTGCCAATATTGCTATATTGATGAGATATTTATACCTCAAGAATGAATTAAAAAAGCGATCACAATAAGAATGCAGCACCCAAAATGAATGAAGCACAATCGCTTTCAAGAGCTATCAGAAGAGACTAGACATAGAAATGTGTTAATTAAAGCTCTTTTATTAATTGTATTAATAATATCCATGACAATGCACATGATAACATATATACTGGGCTGAGCATTAAGAAGCAAAGAAGTGAGAATCAAAATTACAACATTATGAATCAGAAATAAATAATCATCAATAAATCTAGCTACTTTATCACAAAATGGTCTAAGTTAAGGCCATTACCCAAACTTACTACAAAACTTAGATTAGCGGATCATGGGTAACTTCCCTTACTAATATTATTCCTTTGATAGGAATACAAGATCTATTCCTTTTGTAACAGATTCACAGTTGTTCTTCCCTTTAATAGTCATTATCTTCTTATACCTTTCCCTCTTGATGCGGCGATTTAGTTCTTTCAGCAATTGTATCATACCTCTTTTTTTAAAGACTGCAATTTGGTTAAATATTTTACCTGTCCTGTTCCACAAGTTCCCAAATTTGAAAGGCTTGTTTGAATTTTTTTTTAAACAATTTCATTTAACCTTCCAATCTGACCATTAGCACATTGGATTGAATGCAGGAGACATTGGCTCACATTTCCGCCAAGAAATCCTTGCAGTTCTGCAAGGAACTACCAACATTTTCCCACATACTATCAGGAAGTTCAGAATCTCCAAGTTTCCTGAGAAATCTGTGTCATTGTTGTGCTGACTGTGTTGACATTAGACTCCTCAAGGAGTTCAGCACAAATCTGCCTGCAAAGGTTAGATTTGTTTTTAATAAACATTTTCCTGATATTTTAAAACCAGTAAAAGGAATTCAACTAATTATTATTGATTCTCTCATGCCTTTGAAATATATGGTACTCTGCATGATAAATTTTGAATTCTCAGCATTTACTTTACAGCTCAGCATTTTTCACATCCACAGGACTTTGTAGCAAAAACTTGTATTCTATTCATTGCAGTGTTCAATTAAATTACTGTAGCCCATAAAACTTTCTTCCCTATTTCACTTTTTGTCCCCAGACAAAATCTATTTTGCATTGAATAAATAGCATTTATCACAATATTGCAAAATTTGCATGTTTATCTTAGTAACCTGCAATTATAATCCAGACATAAATTAATACCTGTCTGATTCAGAATATTTACATCGTATAAAAGTCACTGGAGTGAAACAGTGTTAAAGTTGGTGTACTGCAGAAGCAAAGGTTTTATTTGCTGTGTGAAATATTTTGCTATTGAATTGCAGAACTTGAGACCTACTTATCTATCATACTCTACAGGAACAGCTGAGAAGAATGGAAAACGAAGAACAATTGACGAAAATGGAACTTCATTTAGAATCTCAAATACGGATTGAAAGGACAGTGAAAGAAAAAGTTGACATGAAGAAAACAATTGAAAAGAAGTTGCGAGAGAATTGCTCATGTTCATCGGATAAGCTTAAAAACCTAATAACTGGTTTCTTCCCAGTCCTCCATTGGCTCCCAAGGTACAAGCTAAAAAAATGGATTTTAGGTGATACCATTTCGGGTGTGCTTGTCGCTGTTGTCATAGTTCCTCAAGCAATAGCATATGCACTGCTTGCTGGTTTAGAAACCAGCGCCAGTTTGTATACATCCTTTTTCTCCTGCATTATTTATTTCTTGATGGGTACTTCACGCCATATTTCAGTGGGCATTTTCAGCTTAATATGCCTCTTGGTGGGGCAGGTGGTCGATCGGGAACTTCTTCTGGCTGGATTCGAAGTTGATGAGGATATCAATGTGATGCCATCAGCAATGAGCAATGCAAATAACTGGAACATCACTAACGCCAATACATCCATGATAAAGAATGTCACCCTTTCTGGATTGCTGGGTTTTGAATGTGATAGAAAATGTTATGCTGTCAGTGTTTCAGCTGCGCTAACATTTATGTGTGGCATTTATCAGGTAAGACTTTCATTAAAAGTTTTATGCTAAGTCTTTTCATACTTTCAAACATGATATTTGGAAAGTGAATAACTTTGGCATATAATTATTTACCATTACATCTTAGAACTAATTCAAGAAGCTCTCCCTTTTAAGATTTCAGGATCCACCTCAATGACATGATAATTTTCCATGGTAATGTGAAATCTTGCAAATTCAGTCATCGCCATTTAAGAAAAATCACAAAAAACAATTGATTATATTTATTAGTGGTCAAAATCATTTTTCTGTACAGTATTATTGGCCTCATACACCATTTCAAACAGATTATTTTGTTAGCACCTGGAATCCAGATCAGAGTAGAAATAAAGACAAAGGAGAATCGCTGCTAATTAAGAATGCAGCAATTATGGATCTGCAATGATTTACTTTATTTTTATTTACTCTGAAAGGTAAAGGTACTGTTGAGGTAAAGACAAACTTGCAATTCTGTACAAAAGTACAAGATATAATCAAGCTTGCACAAATGATAAAAACATATCTCAACACTGAATTAACACATTTAGCAAAAGCTGCTAATCATTATAGGCAATGAGAATTTACAAAACAATTCTGTAAATTAATACAACTTTAGAAAATCCCAGATTGATAGAGTAATTCTTCTTGAAATTTATTGGGTTGCAAATCTTACTTTAATGATTTGTTTTCTCATATTCAATTCTTTAGTGTGTTGACGAACAAAGGGACCTCAGTTTACAAATCCAAAGGTCACTGAAGGTGGCAACACAGGTAGATAGGGTGGTGAAGAAGACATAGGGGATGCTTGCATTTATTAACTAGGGCATAGAGTACAAGAACAGAGAAGTCTTGGTACAACACTGGTTGAACCATTCCTGGAAGACTGCACAGTTCTGGTCACCATACTGATATTGGGAGCTGGAAATGGATCCAATAGGCTAAATGGCCTCCTTGCATGTTGTAATAAGTAAGTAAGCATTCAAAGGAATATAGAATGTTACGAGGCAATATGATTGAAGTTTTCAAGATACTAGGGATGATTGACAAGATACTTGGAGAGAAACTATTTCTGATAATCCTATTCTCCTAGTCTCAACTCCCTAGTCTAAAAAATAGAGCCAGCACTTTTGAAGTGCAGTTAGGAAACACTTCTAAACGTATTTTCATTTTGGTTCTTTGAACTTGCCAGTATTTATGTGACATAATTAAACTATGAGGGAAGTTGAAGTTTTCCTACCCATTTGTGGCTTCTGTGATGATATACTGTTTGCACTACTCAATAGAATAGTAGCCAGGAAGCTATGTGGCAGTGTATATCAGATAACTGGCTCAATAAAAATGTCCATGAGAAAAGAGTGATCTAGGTAGAATCTAAACTTTGCATGAACAAATGGTTATTGGTGGCTAATTAATGATTGACAGCAATATCCCTAATGCTTTCCATCATTCTGTTGACAAAGACTTAAGACTAACAGGGCTGTAATTAGCTGGACTGGTTTTATCCCGTTATTAGTGTCAGTTAGATACCAGTATTGTGTTACTTTGACAGTTTGGCTGGATCTGGACCACAAATTCAGCAATGGTGCTGGGATGTTGTTTGTTGCCCAAACACTCAACCATTGCCCAATAAAACAAATATACAAAATAAACTGGCTGAAGACTGGGCATTGGGGGTGATTGGGATTTCAGAGGGAAGTTAAAACTAATCATCCACCAGCACTCTGGCCAAAGAGGGTTGTAAACTCTTGTCTTCTGCATTCATGTGCTGGGTTCCATCATCATTAAGAGATGATATTCTTGAAATATGTGTTTCTTCTTAACTTGTTTGAAGATTGGTAAAAGCTTTGATCTGATCTGTTGGTTTTGGAGATCATTTAGCTGTGTCTATAGCATGTAGCTTTCACTGCCTAGCATACACACATTCTTGTGTGTTCCTTGGCACCATTTACTTGTTGCCCTTGATGCGACCTTCTACGCTCCTGATTAAATGAGTGTTTCCCCTGATAATGGTAGTCTGAGGGTTAAGTAGGGGCTTGAGGTTACAGATTTTCTGTTGCTGTTGATACTCCATGGCACTTCATGAGTGCGGAGGCTACAGCTGCTAAAGTATTCCAAATTTATCCTATTGTATGAAGTGTCATGTGCTACATTGTAAAGAGAGAATTTTGCTTCACAAGAACAGTGATGGACACTTCTACAAAACTTATGGACAAATCCATGGACAACAGGTTGATTGGTGAGGGTGAGATCAAGTACTGGTGTTTGATCTTGCATACCTACCACCTGCTTGTGAGATAGTCAGAGAATGGGAAGGAAAGAAGTGATGTGGAGTTGGGGGGAGGAGAGGAAAGAAAGGATACACTGCAGAGGTGGTGGGAGATGATCAGTGGAAGAAGCAGACATCAGGAGGAAGGAGAAGCCTGTAGAAAAAGGTAAAGAACAGACATAGAGAGGGATTGTTGATAAGAATGTAGGAGGATGATGAAGAGAGCACAGGGAGTGGTTTGAGATGAAGAGGAGGAAGAGATTGTTAGGAGTTTTCAACCAATAAACTCAAAGCCTTTGATATTTTTTATGTGAACCAATCTTGGATTTAAAATTAACAACTGGCCTGGTATCAATTGCTGTTTGCAGACTGAGTTCCAAATTTCTACCACCTGCGACATGTTCACTTCCAAAAAGCCAGACTCAAACTTTTTAAGAAGTGGCTTCCTCATGTTTGCTTACAGTAAAATTCACTGGCCATATTTATGCCCATTTGCTCCATCTATTAATGCCTCATTTTAATTTAGTGCTTCCACCTACATTTATGCAATTCTTTTGTGTCATTGGCAAACTTGATGCAAAGGGTTTCTATCCTACTATTTAAAAGTTATTTAAAATGATTAGTAGTCTCGTTTCTAAAAGGGATCCTTATAGAATATCAAACACCTCTTCTTGTTTGTTTTAATCAAGCCCCATCTGTCAGTTACATAAAATATTGTGGATAAAGGATTATATAAATGATATTAATCTCTTTTCACATGCTGGGTAACTACTGAACTTGGTTTTGCTGCATAAATAAAACTATTTTATCCTCTCTCTAGTCTGACTTGGTAAAGAAAGATTGACTTGCTGCAATGTTTTCTACCAATTAAAAGGAGATTTTGTTTTAAAACCAAGAACTCTTGTGGAGAAACCTTGTGTACACAATATAATTTTGTAAAAAACCGCAATGCCAGAACATTTTGCATCACAGTGCCACAATGCAACTTCACACTTTGAGATGACTTTGCAAAAATACAAGAATGAATACACAAAATATTTTAAGTTTCAGCATTATGTCCCTGAAGCTCTCTTTACAACAAAAAACTCAAATGTAACAAAGTTTAGATAAAAAAAATATTATTTCTGTTTGCCATGGCACTACTATGAGCCACAGAGTCATTGTCACAGACTGATTCAGAGCTATACAGCACAGAAACAGGCCCTTCAGCACAATTTGTCCCTGCCGACCAAGTTGTCTACCTGAGCTAATCCCATTTGCCTGAATTTGCCCATACCCTTCTAAACCTTTCCTATCCATGCAACTGTCTGAATGTCTTTTAAGTTATCAAAGTATTCCTTATGATGCCATTAAATCAACAATTAAGTTTTATAGATGTGAAATAAGTAAAAAGTATTTTGTTTTCTTGGGGACAGGTATCTTATTTTATGTTTATGATTGTTCTCATTCTTATGTTTCTTATTCCAGTTACTGATGGCAGTTTTCCACCTTGGATTTGTATCCAAGTATCTATCTGAGCCCTTGCTGGATGGATTTGCAACAGGTGCCTCAATTACCATCGTAACAATGCAAGTCAAGTATCTCATTGGAGTAAAACTGCCACGTAGCCATGGACCGGGTAGTGTTGTTGTAACTTGGATAAACATTTTTAAGAACATTCACAAAACCAATTTCTGTGATCTGATAACAACTGCCATTTGCATGCCTTTGCTAATTGCTTCCAAAGAATTAGGAGAAAGATACAAGGACAAGCTTAAGTTTCCCTTCCCAATGGAACTGACTATCGTAGTTATAGCTACAATAATATCTCATTTTGTAAATCTAAATGAAATGTATGGCTCAAGCATTACTGGTCCAATCCCCACTGGTTTCTTACCTCCCACGGCTCCAAGTTTATATCTTTTACCAAGAGTTGCTATTGATGCTATAACACTTGCAATTATCAGCTTTGCCTTCACAATCTCACTGTCTGAGTTGTTTGCAAAGAAGCATGGATACACAATTCATGCCAATCAAGAGACTTACGCTCTTGGATTCTGTAATGTAATACAATCATTTTTTCATTCATATGCTTCCAGCGCAACTCTGGTTAAAACACTTGTTAAAGATTCCAGTGGTTGTCAGACTCAGCTCTCTAGTCTTGTCAGTGCTGTGCTGGTATTAATGCTGCTTCTTTTCTTAGCTCCTGTATTCTATTCTTTGCAGAAGTGTGTTCTAGCAAGCATCATTATAGTCAGTCTTAGGGGAGCTCTCATGAAATTTCGTGACCTGCCAAAGTTATGGAAAATGAGCAAAATTGACACTATGGTTTGGTGGGTCACAATGCTGTCTGTAACTTTAATAAGCACTGAACTAGGCCTTTTCACAGGGGTAACATTTTCAATTCTGTGCGTCATAATTCGCACCCAAGTACCCAGGACAGCTTTGTTAGGTCGAATGCAGGATTCAACTCTGTATGAAGATCAAGCAGAGTATAATAATCTTTCATCTGTTCCCCAAATTAAAATCTTTCGTTTTGAAGCTGCCCTGTACTATGCCAATAAAGATTACTTCCTGGAAAGCCTAATGAGGAAGGTTGGTCTGAATCCTGCTTTGGAAATTGCAAAGCAGAAAAAGGCAGAAAGCAAACAAATTGAAAAAAAGAAAGCAGGGAAAACATTCAATGGTAACATCAATCAAGAACAGCCTGTTGTCATCAAAGAATTGATTCCTAAAATCTACAATTTTCACACAATTATTCTCGATTGTTCCACCATACAATTCTTGGATACTGTTGGTATTAATACAATGAAGATGGTCCAGAAGGATTATAATGATGTTGGTATCAGAGTCCTCCTGGCCAAATGCAATCCTTCAGTGATTGATTCATTGAGTAGGGGAGAGTACTTTGGAGAAAACAGTAAGGAGATGGACACTATGCTTTTCTATAGTGTGCATGCAGCTGTTCAGTATGCTGAAGCCAAGTGGTCAGAGTCAGGTAATTCCTCTCTCTAAGTACTTCTGTATTTGTTGCCAAATATTGACCATTCACCATGGAAATAGCAATATGTGTTAATTTTAAAAGATTTGTTATCCAGGCTATGGATCACTAGAAATTTTAATCAATTCTGATGTTATATGCCATTGGTTGTGGCACAGAAAGTTAATCTACTACACATGGTGATCAAGCAGATTGCAAAGATTCTTATTTTGATTTGACTCTGATTTAACGGGTAAGTGAGGAATTTTTACAACACATTTAATGTTCCTTGGTGAAGAAGGAAGGGAATAAAGATCAGGCTTGTGCACTTGGTTGCTGGCCAGTGATCCTTGACAGAATTATTCTTCTACATAAAGAGGACAGTAATTGCATAAAGAATAGGTATGAGTAAATACATTCAGAGTAGAAGGATGAAAGGCTACTTTTTAAAGATACTTTAAAATGAGTTGTCAGTAGTGATAACATGAATAAAGACTATTGTTTGTCACATGCTAAAAAAAACAACAGTATCTGAGATTTAATGAACATTTTTCTAAAAGATATAATTTAGGACATGTCCCTCTAATGACATAATTCTGAGCATGCAAAATTTAGATACTTAAAATAATTGCTGGCACAGAGACTGCAATCAACTTGAAATATAAATAAATTAAGATTCATTATTTATAATTCTGGTGTTTTATTTGTTTTTATTCTATTCTAGCATTGCTTTGTTGCTATATAATGGACCGGTAATTTTGGAAACAATCTGTACTTTTCTGGTCAGCAGTTGTGGATTTCAAGCTGAATTGTGTCCATAAGCAAGGCTAATTAGTTGTCTCTAAATGAATAATAGTACAACAAACTACAAAACAGAATAATTTGAATTAAAACTCAAATTGTTGCTTATTTACAGTCCAGCTGTTGCACGAAAGTGGTCTTTGCTTAAGGGTGTCTTTTGGGGAAATTGGGTTAATGTATAAAATATGATCTGAAATAATTATTGTTACAGCACTGTGATGGGTTCCAATGTGTATAACAATTAAAACAGCACTTATCTATAATACTATGAGATTATGAAAAAGTCAGCAAAATATTAATATTTTTAAACTGCATTTGTCATATCATTTGTTGCATTTATTAATTCTGTATACATTGAAAAAATGATTTCACGTCTGTATTTGAAACATACAACTAATAAAATACAAATTAAAGAACTGTAATCACAAAAACTCATTTTTTTGATTCAAATAAAGTACTGGTCAGCTTGTATTTTAACCAATCTGAAACAAAACTGGCCTTGAAATTCAGTCCTGTGGCAATGTTCTTCCTCAATATGAAACAAAGACTTATTTCCAGTCTGAAATACAGAAGTTCTGGATCAAAGAACCCTAGTCCAAAAATTCAATTTGTTACTTACAGTTACCAATCACCAGTGATTATGATTTATAAATTAGTCAGGCACTTAGCAGCAATGCCCAGAAATTAGGTCACATTGTTTCATGAAGTGATTATTGTTGATCGGTTTCAAAACCAGGCTTCCACGTTTTTATTATCTCCTCAACTCTGCTATTTTCAAGGGGTTTTCAGGAACACGTTTTGGAACCCAATCCACTAAGACCCATTTAAAGATTTCAATCTGTCCATGTCTCCAACAAGCACCTTCATCTACCATTTCCAGGTCCAGACTCTGATTTCGGGTGAACACAATCATCCTCAGACTCTAATCGAGTCTTCAACTGTTGTCCCTGCTATGCCCACCAACCTCGTCTTGCAGTGTCTTCCTCTGCATGCTCCACGGCACAGTAAAAAAAATTGAACCAAAAGTGACTACATGCCCCAAAGTGCAAAAAGAAAGTGTGCAACAAATAGTAGCACCCGACAATTTGAGCTCTGGGCACCGGTGAAGTCTGCTTTTGTGAGGCCATGACAGAAACAGCTGTTGGCACTTTAACTTCACAGATGAATTCTTAGACCTAAAATACTTGTCAGAATTTCTGGAGAGTAAACAATTTTGAGCAAGAGAAGTTGATTCATAAAATTATGTCAGTAAAATGTGGAAGTTAAACTGTTTAATAACATAACACCCTATTTGGTGTATAGCAGTTAAAATGTTCATCTTGAAAACTACTGATATAAAGATCAACATGGACCACACAGCTGGAAGTCAGTGTCATAAAGCACAGAGAGAGGCTCTTTGGCCCAACATGTCCTCACCAACCACCAAGCACCCATTAATCCTGATCCATATTTTTCTTCACATATTCCCATCAACTCCCCTGGATTCTATCACTCACCTATACACTAGGGACAATTTTAAGTGACTAATTAGCCTACCAATCAACATGTCTTTGAGATGTGGGAGGAAACAGGAGCAAAGGGAGAACGTGAACACAGGAAGGAATTTAGAGTAGTTTGTGAAATCTAAAAAAAAGGATTTGGAACTTGGGTCAATGTTTGCATTAATGACTATCATTTTGGAGTGTGCAGAGTAATAACCCTCAATTGTAGTCATTTTCTGATGGTTCAGCAATTTAGAATTAGTTAAATAAATTGAGCATCCAAAGGAATACCCATTACAATTTAATCCACAACAACAACAATGAAAACATCCATCTACATATGCACCTCCAATGTAATGCAAGATCTCAAGACACTCAACTGGAGCATTATCAAACTGAAATTTGACACAACCACGAAGAGTGATATTGGGAAAGAAAACCAAAGACTTGGTCAGTTTTAAGGAGCATCTTAAAAGCGAGGTAGAAAGGAACAAATTTAAGGTAGCAATTCCAGAGATTAGGTAGCTCCAAGTTAGATTGAAAGTACAGGAATGCAGAGATCTGGAAGATTTGTCTGGCTATGAAAGGCTGCAGAGAGCTGATAATTGATGGTGAGACAGGTGGGGAACATGTGAAACCACAAAAGTACTTGATGAAGCTTTTAAAATTAAGACTTCTCAGTGCAGAAGTGGGTGTCAGTCAGCATGCAAAGGCATGATACAAGATACTGGTAGCAGAGATTTTGATGACAACTGGTTTACGTTTGGTAGAAGACAGGTGGCCAGCATGATAAACATTGGAATAATTAAGTCCAGTGGCAACAAAGACACAGTGAGCTGAGACAGGTGGAGGGCAGTATCAAGGAAGTGAAAATAAGCAGTCACTGCAAATGAACTGATATCGGCACGAAAACTCAGTAGCATCAAACTCCAAGGTTGTCAATAGTTTGGCTCAGCATCAAATAATTGTGTTGTGTACTGTGTGCAAAACAATTGGTCCAGTTTTCCTCCTATTTGGTGTAGATTTTTTTTTTGCTCATCCAATTTTGGATGTTAAATAAACAGGACGACACATAAAACAAATAAATAGAATGACTCATATTGACACTGGTAATTTAGGGCACGCCATCAGTAGGTATGTGGAGCTAATGGTATGTCATCTAATAATACTGTCAAACCAAAGCACATAGAGAAGAAATGGAAGGAGGCCTTCCATCTTTGAAAGATGGAGTTCAAAGAGTACATCTTTGAACACTGCCTCTCCACAGATACCCTCTGTGCATGCTCATTCATGGAGTGTTCGATCTGGTCCACTTCTCTATCTTCATGATATTGCACAAGGCCCTGGTGTTTCTCTGAATCATGACAGTCTTGATCAGCAAGATGTACACCAGGTAAGTGTGTGATATTGGCATAAATCAATGATGGGTGCTAATCAGTAAAATCCAGGCTATTTTTAATTTAACCCAGGTGTATGATAATACTTGTTTACTCCAATGACTATTCCACCCTTATCTTTCCCCTGACATTATCCCAGAAGAATAACAGTCTTTGTTGACTGGAATTCCTCAAAGGTGTTCATTTCAATGCTTATATCTACATTGGTGTCATGCTTGTATGCATCCCATGCCCATATGCTCTCAGCAAAAATCCTCTAAATTCACTGGAAGGATAAGCAAAACTAATGTCAGTGTCCCCTCTGAGGCTACATCCCCTGTAGTTACACTCACCAACATCAGTGTTCTCTGCAAGGTTACATCCCCTGTAGTTACACTCAGATCTACTGAGCGGGCCACCTCATTTCCATGCCTGATACAAGAGTTTACCAGATGGACAGACAAAAAGATTCAAGGATGTCATCAATGCAACACCCCCACTGACCCTTGAGAATCCCTGGCTCTTGACTATTCAAAGGAGCATTTGGGATACTATTGAGAATCTTGAGCCATGTATCAGAAGCACAAAGAGGCCCTGCATAATCTACTTGACAAATTACCCACCCTGCCAGGAACCTCCTGACATTCCCACGTTGGCATTATCAGTCACTTCAGAACCAACACTTATCCAAAATCTTGAGGGACTGCTGAAAAAGACTGCACATCTGTAATCCATTTATCACCACCTCCTCACCACCAACCAATCTCTGAGTTAATATCATCCTTTATATGGTTAATTCATGCTTTTGACAATAATCTGTCACAGTAACAAATTTATCACACCTTGTGGAAAAGTAACCAATGCAAAAGAATATTTTATAATCCTGGATTAATAGTAGATTATACCTAAAGAAACAAGTACTAAATTATTTGAGAATTTTTTTTAATGCATATTTGTGCAAAAACATTAAAAGACATGGCTTCACAAACTTACCGAATTGAAATTAGCTCCAATAGCCAATGAATTCGAACTTGTTCAATGCCACTGTGAGGTACTGAGGCAACATATGCAAGGTTCAGTTCTTGGTCTTTACTTAAGTCAAACAGGTCTGCTCTGTTGTGTGGCAGAGGGGGGCTGTGACAATGTATAAAAGATTAACAAAAATATGCAAAGTTAGTCAACATAAACAATTAAAAATGCAAAAAGATAGAAGTGTCTTTTAAAAAAAAAGAGACCATAGCAATCCAAACACAAATAGAGTTACATGCAAGACTTAAACAAGGACTAGTACATTCTAAAAAGAGAATGGAATAGAATTCGAGGTCACAAAGAAAGCCTAAACAAACGTCATTATCATTCAAAATTTAAAGGAATTAGTGACGTTCAAACAATAAAGAATATCCAAAGTGCAGTCTTGAGTGTTGTCAGAATTTAAGGAAGCAATAGGACTCTGCATTCAGTTCTGGTGACCGACATCATGGAGGATACATTGACCTTGGAGGGGATGTAGTGCAGGTTCCCCAGAGTAATACCTGTGTTACAAAGGTTAAATTATGAACACAGGTTGGTTATGCAAACCTTGTATTTCCTTGAATATAAAATAGATTTGATTAAACTGATGTGTTAAAATATAATTGAAAGAATTGAAATAGTAGGGACTTGCTGTCCAGTAGATCATGAGTTTTGTGCCAGGTCTAAGATCTTGATCTTCAAATGCTTTGTCCTCAATGGACCACCTTGCATCGCCCTAGCATATTATAAAAAGGATAGGGGCAACTGAGAAAATATTTACAAGTAAAATATCAGAAATGTGAAGGTAATCCTAACAAAGAAGGATGAACAGACTGAATCTCTCTTCACTTGAGGAAAGAATGCTGAGAGCCAATATAAATATTTAAAATGAAGAAAGATTTTGATGGTGTGAATACTGACAGAAATGAGGGGAATAGCATAACTACAAGCCTTTAATAAGATTATCACTAGCTGATCACCAAGAAATAACCAAAGGGTGGCGAGACTGTGGCACTTGTTACCAAAGGGAATAGTTGAAGGGAATAGCGTAGATGCATTTAAGGAGGCCATGAAAGCATCCAAGGGACAAGGGAATAGTGGGTTACACTGGTAGATTTAAATGAGATAAGATGGGGTGAGGCAAGAGTGAAGCCTGAACACTGGCAATGGCTGGTTGGGCTTAAAAGGTTCTGTCCTAAATATCCTATGTAACCTATAATGTTACAGACAGCCAAAACTTTAACCATTACTGAAGATTTAAAAACAAATAGAGGAAATAAAACATAACGTGATGAAAACCTATCTGAAAATCCCTTAGTGTTATTAGCGTTTGATGTTGAATGAGACATCATATTTGCTGCACAGAAAGAAATATCAATAGAGGAAAGGAGAAATGGGAGCTCCAGAGCAACAAATCAAAGTCAAAAAGAAAACTGTGTACTACCCTGGAGCTCCTGGGGCTGTGGAAACCTTCACATTTATGCTGATAAATGAATTTTGTAACACAAACAGAAAGGACTTCAATTGTTTAGATATTTAAAAGGGAAAAAAAAACATTCACTTTTGTTTCTGACTGTGAGACCTACCACAGCAGTGGAGGGGAATCTGAATGGAACCAGTGATGCTAAAAACACATTGCTGGTTTGAATTAGGAGGATAAATACCGATTCCGCACAATCCAGAAAAAAAAATCAGCCTGTGCTATGGATTCAACATGCAAAAGAATTCTTCATAAGGTGCCCCAACATGATCTGACATGGAGGAATGGTTTGAACAGAGAAAGATGTGCAGTGGCATACTCAGATTTTGTCCCATCAAACTTTAGCCTGGTGATAACTGCACCTATAAATAATAAAGCTCACATGCTTGAGACTTTGGTGATGCCAGACCAGCAGATTTTCCAAACTATGTCATTTATATTCCAAAACAATTTTAATTCACTTTTTTAAAAAAAATGATATCACACTGAAGTATTTCAGGTGAACCCGGTGAGTTTGAAGGAAGCGTGGGAACAGGGGCACCAGAAAGTGGACAGGAAGCATAGGAACCAGGGCTTTGGTGAGTGCATGGGGTGTGCAGTAAATATCATCTGGCAAGTCAAGATTTCCAAGTGGTCAGATAGCAGATTATTGGATTTTCATTATATGCCCAAAATACATCATTAAATAGATGAACTCTTACTAATCTAGTTACTCATTTTACATAGGAAGAATGCCTTAGGATATATACTACATGAAACATTTATGCAAAAAAAAAAGCTAGTTGTGCTTTAATGCAAAAATAGGCCAGACTGTGCTCAATCTGGCCCCCCACCCTTGCTTTTAAAAAGGGCTTGGGGATAATAGGGAGAAGGGAATAGCGGATTACACTGAAAGATTTAGATGAGGCATGAGTGTAGCATTAGTGCAGAAAAATAAAAGATTTTTCACACTATTCTTCTCGCAAAGATATTTAGTGGTGAGGTGGGAGCAGGTATTTATGTTATACCATGGCCACCTTCTTAAATGTTTTAACTCCTTTTTTACTGTCTAGCAGGGATTCAACTATGTGTGATATCTTGTCTGATTTATTTGTTATAGAATGTAATTTATTACCTGTGTTACTGCATGCCAGTTCAGGAATTAACACCTGGAGAAAGATGTGGAGAGAAATCTCAACTGGCAAAAGTAAAAAGATGATTGATGGCTTGCTTTAAGTTAAAATAACAAATGAAGATTCTGATCAGGTTTCAGCATAACAGGAACTCTGGCTATTTTATAATGCCATAAAGTGGTAACATACAGAGGGAGATGATCTAATCACTGCATTAGATGTTTTACTAGTGAGATGGAATTTTGTGGAAGATGACAATGTTTCAGTGTACATCTCTAATAGATAATCTTCCAGTATTTGTCCACTCCTGTCATCTCAGAGTCATAAAGTCATGCAGCACAAAAACAGGCCCTTTGGCTCACCACGTCCATGCTGACCTTTTTACTCATCTACACTGATCCCATTTGCTTGCACTAGGTCAGTATCCTTCTATGCCCTGCTTATTCAAGTGTCTGTCTAAATGCATCTTAAACTTAAATGCCTCTTAAATCAGTAATTGTATCTGATTCCACCACCTCTGCTGGCAGTGCATTCCAGATATCAACCATTCTCTATGTAAAAAAACCTACCCCTCATATCCTCTTTAAAACTCCTTCCTCTCACCTTAAACCTATGCCTTGTTTTTGATACCCCTACCATGGGAAAAAGAACTTGACTATCTATCTTATCAATGCCCCTCACAATCTTATATAATTCTATTAGGTCACCCCCTCAGCCTCCTGTGCTGCAGGGGAAACAAGCCCAGCCTATCCAATCTCTCCCCATAATTAAAGTCCTTCAAGCATCCTGGTGAACCTCTTCTGCATCTCTTCAGTGCAATCACATCCCTCCTACAGTGTGATGACCTGAATGGCACACATACTCCAAGTGCAGTCTAACCAGTGTTTGGTAAAGTTGCAGTTCTTATATTCTACTGTGTGCACTGACCCATGAAGTTAAGCATGCCATATACCATAGGTCTTTACCAAACTATTGACATATGTTGTAAATTTCAAGGAACTATGGACATGGAGGCATAATGCCCTACCATACCCTACCCCATTCTGACTTCCCAAAGTGTATCACCTTGTACTTGCTGCAATTAAATTCCATCTGCTAATGCTCCTCCCAACTTTCTAACTGATCTACACGCTTCTGTAGTCTTAGAATATGTTCCTCACTATCCACAACATCATCAATCCTCGTGTCATTTGCAGATTTACTAATCATACCTCCTACATTCACATCCAAGTTGTTTATATCACAAACAGCAAAGATCCCAGCACCAATCCCTACGATACACCACTAGACTTCCAATAAGAAAACCATCCTTCCACCACTACCCTCAGCTCCTATCACCAAGGCAATTTTGGATCCAATTAGCCAGATCTCCTCGGATGTGCCTTAACCTTCTGGATGGGTCTACCATGTGGAACCTTGTCAAATATCTTACTGAGGTCTATATAGACAACACCTACCACCCTGCTTCCTCAATCTCCTTTGTTACCTCCTCAAAAATCTCAATCAAATTAGTGAGACAGGATTTCCCCCTCAGAAAACAATACTGACTCTCCCTAATCATAGAACAGTACAGCACAGAAGAGGCCCTTCGGCCTACAATGTTGTGCCAACATAGCTAATCCCTCCTACCTACAGAATGCTCATATCCCTCTATTTCCTCTCATTCATGTGCCCATCTAAGCCCCTCTTAAAAGCCCCCAATGAATTTGCCTCCACCACCCTATCAGACAACACATTCCAGGCATCCACCACTCTGAGTAAAAAATGTACCCCTCATGTCTGTTCTGAACCTACCCTCTCATGTTAAATGCATGCCCTCTGGTATTGGATCTCTCAATAATGAGAAAAAGATACTGCTTGTCCACCCTATCTATGCCCCTCATAATTTTATACACTTCCAACCTCAGCCTCTGCCGCTCCAGAAAAAAAGAGCACAAGTTTGTGCAGCCTCTCCTGATAGCACATGCCCTCTAATCCAGGCAGCATCCTGGTAAACCTCCTCTGCACCCTCTCTAAAGCCTCGACATCCTTCCTATAGTGAGGTGACCAGAATTGCACGCAATACTCTAAATGCGGCCTAACCAGAGTTCTAGAGATGCATCATAACTTCTTGGCTCCTATACTCAATACCTCGATTAATGAAAGCAAGCATTCCATAAGCCTTCTTAACCACCCTGTCTACCTGTGTAGCCACTTTCAATGAGTGATGGACTTGCACCCCAAGGTCTCTCTGCTCTTCAAAACTGTTAAGGGTCTTGCCCTTAAGAGTATACTAATCAGTCCCTGCCTTTCCAAACATACATAATGCCTGTCCTTAGAATTTTCTCCGATAATTTCCCTGCCACTGACATAAGGCTCACTGGCCTGTAGTTACCTTGCTTAACCCTTTTGCCCTTTCTAAATACATTTGCTATCCTCCAGTGCCATGCATAATATGGAGCACTGAAGGAGCAAGATCTATAACCTCGCAACATAATGTGAAGGTGAGACTCTACACATAGCTACAGCCTTAAGCTCCTATACTTTGACCAATTAGCCACTACAATCCCTCTCCCATATTTACTGCCTGCCAAGACACTCAGTAACATTTACTCCCTCATTTCCCCCTCCCCTACACTCATACACAGCCAGATGATAATGCTTACTCCATTATTCTCCCTTTCCTGCATCACCCACCATGCTTCTTAATTCTCCTTTCCCCACACTCTTTGCATCTTTCTCTCTCTCTCTCTCTCTCTCTCACTCACACCAATTGGTGCAACCATGTAATGGCCGCACCCCACTGATCAGACTATTTGTCTTACAGGCAAAGGTGACACAGAAAAAATGGTCCCAACATGGGGACAATCTCAGTGGGTCCTCTTCCTAATGGACTTGGGGCTGCCAGACCCCATGCTCCATGG
Source organism: Pristis pectinata (assembly GCF_009764475.1). Taxonomy (NCBI): domain Eukaryota; kingdom Metazoa; phylum Chordata; class Chondrichthyes; order Rhinopristiformes; family Pristidae; genus Pristis; species Pristis pectinata. The sequence goes on from NC_067406.1 coordinate 115,598,144, forward strand.
CCAGAAGGGGAGGCTCAAAAATCTCCGGAGGATACATAAATTTTGGTTACACTTAACATGAAAGAGGATCCTACAAATGTCAGATTACAGCATTATTTGGTTAAGGAAAAAAATGTTGCTTTAATGGTTTAGATGCCAGAAAAGTCAACTGATTAATCTACTTGGACTGTGCTCAGGAAATCTGATGAGCCCACCACATGGATATGAGCATATTGGAGCCCCAAAATCGTCAAAGGATAAGGGTATTGAACATGTGTGATAAATGGCAGTTGAAAAATGTCCAGCACTAATTGTGTGAGTAAACATGCACTCACATTAACTGGAATAGCGGAATAAAGGTTACTGAAGATTCTGACATTTTCAAATGCATTCAAGAGAGCTTTAAGATCCAACAAAAGTAGGAATTAATTTTAGGAAATCTATCTATCCAAATGGAGAGGGTACCAGTGGAAAGCATTTGAGCCAACAATGATAATGCAGTTATATTTTTCATAGTTCTGCAAAAAAGACAAAAATACACCAGCCAGTTGAAAGGAGATTAGTGGAAGCCTATTCAGGGCAGAGTTACTAAGGGCTCATATAAGATATAGTATGAAGTAGGTAAAGAGATCAGTCAACTCCAAGCTCTTGACCCCATCTTCAATGATGCAGTGCAAGTCAAACAAAGGACAGATACAAGAAATACTATGAGGCCATCACTGTAGGGTGGAATATAGGGAGTACAAGAATGGGATTGGGAAAGCAAAGTGGGATGGCAAAGAAGGTACATGATGGAAAAGCAAAGAAGGTACATGGCAAAATGTTGGGATATGGAAGCAATGCAATACGTGACAATTCCTATCAATGAGCAACAAAGAGGACAGATCATTAAGGCAGGCTGAGTGTGACGATGGAATAAGTGTGTAATTATAAATGAATATACCATGTCACTCTTCACTGAAGTGAGGCACATACAGATGCTGCCATAGATGATAGGAAAAGTAGTTTTGGAAAGGACAAACATATAAAGAAAGAACATATTAAACTTTTGTGAAAAACACAAGGTCACAAATAATCACAATAAAATAAAATCTCTGGCTCCAAACTGCAAAGAGAGACGAGATAAAAAACTGTGGGGCATATGGTGGTGATTCGCCCAATACCCTTTGGTTACAGGCATAGTGCCATGGGATGGAAGACTGCTAATTTGATCCACGGTTTAAGAAAAAAAATGATTGGCAAGTGCATCAATAAATGCCAACAATTCTGAGGGACAATACAGTTCAGATTTTAATGAGACAATGGTTAACGATGGACTAATTATATAATGGATTGTTAATAATGGAGAGTTATGGTTAAAACTGCAAATTGTTTCAGCAAATCACCAGCACATTGGATGGAAGTGGCAGCACTGATGCAGTCTAAATGGATTTTAACAAGGTGTCTCACAAAGTCCCACATGCACATTGGCAAGGACAATGATAACTCCATGGGACCCAAAAGAAAGTGGAAAATTGTATACTCAGTGGCAGTCTCTGAAGTGGAAAGGCTGTAATAGTGTTATTTCAGTAACATTTCCCTTGTTTTTTTTAAAAAAGAGACCACATAATGACTCAAGACTTTCATGTGCTGGTCTTGTTTAATGTTTTATAATACCATTGTTCATCAGAATAATAATTAATCATTATTGACAGTAAGCCACAAGACAATGGAAGCGATGATCACAGAAATTTAAGACCAAATTCAGTGCAGAGAAGTATCAGCTAATCTTTGTAGGTAGGGCCAGTAAGCAGAGGTAATATACAATGAATGATAGGAGGCTAAGCTATTAGAACATAGTGAAATTGAAGTGCATGTGTACAGATTGCTGAGATTTTTGGTGCAGATTATTAAATTGGGAAATAGAGAAACAAAATGCTTTTTCTCATCATCCAAGACATAGAATGTACAATCATTTCCAAGATGTTTAATTTTGTGTGCAGTTGTTCCCCATAACACAGAAAGGATGTGCTAGCACTGAAGAGATTGCAGAGAGTGATGAATGTGTTTTCAGTAATTATGAAATATAATTCACAGCAGAGACTGACTTGGTGGGTTTGTTTTCTTTCAAACAAATGACTCAGAGGGGACATTTAACCAAGGTGTATACAATTAGGAGAGGGCTATCATGAGAACACGATAGAGCACTCTCTCCTGGCAAAAAACAGAGAAAGAAAAAAAATAGGGAACCACCAATCTGTTAGCCTCACATTGCTAGTTGGGAAAATGCTGGAATCTGCAATAAAAGATGTGATATCAGCTCACATAGAAAGTTATAATGTGCCTGAGCTAAATCAACATAATTGGTTAAAGAGAAATCATGTTTGATTAATCAACTGGGAATTCCCTGGGGATGTATTTTGTGGAGTAGTTGAGTGGAAAACCATGGATGTGGTGTATTTTGATTTTCAAAAGGATTTTGATAAAGTCTTACACAGGAGACTGGTGAAGAGGTTAGAGCTCATGGAATTGGGGATTATATTGGAATTGGTTTATTATTGTACCGAGATACAATGAAAAACTTAGTTTTGCAAGCCATCCATACAGATAATTTCAAAACACAAATACATTGAGGTGGTACAAGGGAAAAGCAATAACAGAATGCATTCTCCATTCAAAACACTGTTTTAGCCAAATTGGAAGTTTTGAGATAGATTTGCAATTAACTTTTCAGGGTTAAGTTATACAATCAAATAAATGTTACCAAACTACTGCTACAGTTACAGTTAGAGAAAGAGCAGAGCAGGTAGGTAATAAGGTGCAAGGGACATGCAAGGTAGATTGCAAGGACAAGAATTAATAGAACATATTGCAGCTCTATAAAACTCTGGTTAGACCACACTTAGAGTACTGCATTCAGTTCTGGTCACCTCATTGTAGGAAGGATATGGAAGCTTTAGAGAGGGTGCAGAGGAGATTTACCAGGATCTGCCTGGATTAAAGAACATGTCTTATGAGGAAAGGTTGAGCGAGCTAGGGCTTTTCTCTTTGGAGCGACACAGGATGAGAGGTGACTTGATTGAGGTGTATAAGATTATGAGAGGCATAGATAGAATGGACAGCCAGCACCTTTTTCCCAGGGCAGCAGTGGCCAATACCAGAGGACATCTGTTTAAGGTGAGTGGAGGAAAATTTTTGTTTTAAACACACAGAGTGGGGGGTGCCTGGAACACACTGCTGGGGATGGTGGTAGAGGATGATACAATAGAGACATTTAAAAGACTCTTAGATAGGTACATGGATGCAAGAAAAATGGAGGGTTATGGGCTGTGTAAGAGGGAAGGGTTAGATTATGCTCTAGAACAGTACAGCACTGGACAGGCCATTCGGCCCACGATGTTGTGCCGATCTTGAAGCCAATTTATACTAAATGTCCTCCTCCTGTGTATCATCCATATTCCTCCATTCCCTTCATATTCATGTTTCTATCCGAAACCCTCTTAAACTCCATCAAACTGCCTGCTTCCACTACTACCCTTGGTAACCTATTCTCTCTGCGTAAAAAACTTGCCTCTCATGTCGCCTTGAAACTTCTCCCCTTCAACCATAAAAGCATGTCCTTTGGTGCTTGACATTTCTACCCTGGGGAAAAGATTCTGTCTACCCTGTCTATGCCTCTCCTAATTTTAAAAACCTCTATCAAGTCTCTTCTCAGTCTCTGATGCTCTAGGGAGAACCACCCAAGTTTGTTTAATCTTTCCTTTATAGCTCATACCCTCTAATCCAGGCAGCATCCTGGTAAACCTCTTCTGCACCCTCTCCAGTCTCCATATCCTTTCTATAATGGGGTGACCAGAACTGCACACAATACTCCAAGTGTGGTCCGACTGAAGTTTTATATAGCTGCAGCATGATTTCCTTACTCTTATACTCAACACCTCTACCAATGAAGGCAAGCATGCCATACACCTTCTTTATCACCTTATCCATTGGCGTAACCACTTTCATTGAACTATGGACCTGAACCCCAAGATCCCTCTGTACCTCTATGCTATTAAGGGGCCTACCATTAACTGTATACTTTCTTCTTTTATTTGACCTCCCAAAGTGCAACATCTCATACTTGTCTGGATTAAACTCCATCTGCCACTTCTCTGCCCATATCTGTGACTGATCTATATCCAGCTGCATTCTTTGATAGTCCTTTACACTGTCCACAACTCCACCAATCTTGGTGTCATCTGCAAACTTGCTGATCCACCCATCTACATTTTCATTCAAGTCATTGATATATGTTTCAAACAACGATCCTTGCGGAACACCACTGGTCACTGACCTCCAGCAGAAATAACAGCCCTCCAGCCCTACTGTCTGTCTTCTATGGGCAAGCCAATTCTGAATCAAAATTTGCAGTTTACCCTGGATCCCATGCATCCTTATCTTCTGAATCAACCTACCATGAGGGACCTTACCAAATGCCTTACTGAAGTCCATGTAAATAATGTCCACTGCCTTACCCTCATCAAGCTCCTTTGTCACCTCCTCAGAAGTCTTAATCCTTTGTAAAGCATGACCTGCCCTGCACAAAGCCATGCTGACTGTCCCTACACAGGCCATGCCTTTCCAAACGTGCATAAATCCTATTGCTCAGTATCCTCTCCAATAACTTTCCTACCACTGACATGAGGCTCACTGGCCGAAAATTACTTGGATTATCCCTATTTCCCTTCTTTAACAAAGGCACAACATTTGCTACTACCCAGTCCTCTGCGACCTTGCCTGTTGCTAGTAAGGACACAAAGATCTTTGTCAAAGCCCCAGCAATCTCCTTACTTGCTTCTTTAATATTCTGGGATAAATGCCATCAAGCCCTGGGGACATCAATGAATTTCAGAAGACCCAGCACTACCTCCTTAATCTGAAAATTTCCCAGCACATTAGCATGCCCCACTCCGCCTTCACTATCCTCCAAATCCTTCTCCTTGGTACATACTGACACAAAGTACTCATTTAGTACCTCAGCCATGTGCTCTGACTCCAAGCACAAATTCCCACCTTTACTCTTGAGTGGACCTACCCTCTCCTTAGTTATCCTCTTTTTCTTAATACAAGTATAAAATGCTTGGGATTATCCTTGATCCTGCTTGCCAAGAACATTTCTTGGCCACTTTTGGCCTTCCCAATCGCCTGTTGAGCACCTTCCTGCTGTCTTTATATTCCACAAGGGCCCAGTCTGATTTTAACATCCTAAACCTTAGGTATGCTTCCTTTTTCTTTCTGACTAAACTTAGGACCTCTCGGGTCACCCAAGGTTCTCTTACATTACCATACTTGTCCTTGCTCCTTACCGGAACATGCTGATCCTGAACTCTGATCTGCTGACCTTTAAACAACTCCCACATGTCAGACGTGGACTTGTCCGACATCAGCTGCTCCCAATCAATGCCCCTTAGCTCCTGTCGTGATATGCCCTCCTCTAATTTAGTATCTTCCTGCAAGATCTGATTTCATCCTTATTCATAACCATCTTAAATAATAATGAGATGTGGTCACTATTCCCAAAACGTTCACCCACTATCAAGTCTGTCACTTGACCTGGCTCATTTCCCAAAACCAGGTCCAGTATGTTTTCTCTTCTAGTTGGACTCGCCACATATTATTTCAAGAACCCTCTTGGATGCACTGAAGAAATCCCGCCCCATTTAAGCATCTTGTATTAAGGAAGTTCCAATCAATACTGGGGAAGTTAAAGTCCCCCACTATGACAATCATGCTGTTTCTGCACCTTTCCATAATCAGTCTACATACCGTATCTGTTCCTCCACCTCTCGGTGGTTATTGGGAAGCCTGTGGTATAATCCCATTAGCGTAAATGCACCTTTCTTATTTCTGAGCGCCACCCAAATCGCCTCTGTGGATGAGTCCTCCAGTATGTCCTCTGAGTACTGCTGTGATATTCTCCCTTATCAGTAGTGCAATCCCTCCACCTCTTTTACCCCTCCACCTCTTTTACCCCTCTCTCTATTATGTCTAAAACAACAATACCAAGGAATGCTGAGCTGCCAGTCCTGTCCCTCATGCAACCAGGTCTCTGTAATGGCAACAACATCATAAATCCATGTACTGATCCAGGCTCTAAGTTCATCCTCCTTACCCATAATACTCCTAGCGTTGAAATAGACGCATTTCAGCCCATCAGTCCCACCATGTTTATTAGCCTGTCCTTCCTTTCAGTTTTACTCGTCATACCATCTTTCTTGCCCTCAACCCTACCACCTGTTGTCCTGCTGCTGTGTTCCCATCCCCCTACCACTCTAATTTAAACCCTCCCAAGTAGCACTAGCACATCTCCCAGCGAGGATATTGGTTCCCTTCCAGTTAAGATGCAAACTGTCTTGTTTGTACAGATCCTACCTTCCCTGGAAGAGGGCCCAATGATCCATAAATCTGAAGCCCTCCCTCCTACACCAGCTCCTTTGCCATGTATTGAACTGGACTATGTATCTATTTCTCACCTCACTAGTACGTGGCATGGGTAGTAATCCTGAAATTACAACTCTGGAAGTCCTGCTTTTTAACTTTCTACCTAGCTCCCTAAAAATCACTTTGCAGGACCTCGTCCCTGCTCCTGTCTGTGTCATTAGTACCTATATGGACCACAACCTCTGGCTGCTCACCCTCCCCTCTCAGAATATCCTGTACCTGCTGTGAAACATCCTTGACCCTGGCACCAGGGAGGCAACACACCATCCTGGATTCTCAAATGCAGCACAGAAATGCCTATCTGCACCCCATACTATCGAGTCCCCTATCACTCTGCCTGACTTCACCCTTCCTTGCTTTGCCTGAGCTGGGCATGGTGCTACTAACCCAGCTACTGCTGCTGGCCTCTGAAAGGTCATCCCCCCCCAACAGTATCCAAAAGGGATACCCGTTACTGAGGGGGAATAGCCACAGGGGAATCCTGAACTGTCTGCCTACTCTCCTTACTTCTCCTGGTGGTCACCCATGTATCTGTAGCTTGCACCTGAGGCGTGATCACTTCACTAGAACTCTCACCTGTGATATCCTCAGCCTCCCGGATGTTCATCATTAACAACTAAAAAGTCAGTTCAAGAGTCTTATAACAGCACGATAGAAGCTATCCTTGAGCCTAGTAACACATGTTTACAAGGTTCTGTTTTGGTGCCTGGATGGTGGCGAGGAAGGAGGTGACAGGACAGGGACTCACGAAGAGAGTGGTCTCTGTGGATCACGTTGAAGCTGGCGGAAATGTCGATGGATGATGCTGGATACAGAGGCTGGTGGGGTGAAAGGTGAGGACAAAGCAAACTATCACCGACATTCCAGTTGAGGCAGGGAGTCACCTGCATCATTTCCAACCTGGTCTACTGCATTTGGTGCTCATGATGTGGCCTCCTCTACACTGGAGAATCTAAGTGTAGACTAGGCAATTGTTTTGCATTGCACTTGCACTCTGTCCACAATGGTCAACTCGAGCTTCTGGCTGCACATCATTTTAACACTCCTTCCCACTCACACATTGACCAGTCTGTCCTTGGTCTTCTGCACTGCTACAGTGAGGCCACAAATCAGAAGAACAACATCTCATGCTCTGCTTGGGTAGCTACAACTCAAAAATGTGAATATTGATTTTTCAGGTTCAGGTAACTCATACCCACACACTCACCTGTCGACCTAGGCTTCCTATGGTGACAGTCCAGAGATGTTTGCATGTTTACAAAGTAAAAGTCATCAACCTACCAAAATCCTGTACTCCTCCAGAAATGCTTCAGTTCCTTTTGTGGTTTGGATGCATCCACTACTATTGAGTAAGACTGAGGTCCATGTTCTGGGCGTGGAGAGCAGTAACATGCCATTATACAGTACTGCAAAGCACTCATGAGAACAGAGATCCTAGGGCTCATGATTGAAACAAACAAACTAATGCAAGTAGCTTAAAAGTCTTCGTAATAGCCTCACTAAAAAGACATCAGACATTCCTTTGAGCAAACTTTTGCTATTTGATTTTGACAAGTGTTGCTGTACCATACAGTTCCTCTGCTTTCACAGCCACTCTTCCTCATTGCTTCTCAAGCTTCAGTGCCGGGGTTCTAGCACTCTGACGGACACCTTTAAATCGCTTAAAATCTTTTAAACTGGTTTCAAACCAACGCAAACATCATTTCCCTAAACAAGCCAGCAATGCATCGCGGCGTCACATGATCACCCTTGCGTCCAGAGCTCAATTTGTGATTGGCTCTTTGCTCGACCTCTTCCCTTATTGGCTGGCGCCATCCGAAGGCCCTCCCTTGGCGCGGGGTCAGTTGCATTCAAATTTGAGTTGGTTCCGCCGTCGCCCTTTAACGGTGCAAACTCTTCCTTTTTGCTCCAGCTCATTGATTAAAACATGCCTAGAGAGAGGTGTGTGTTGTTTTTTGTCTTAAGTGCAAAGCAGATGTGTGTTCTCTCCGACTGTCCGATGCATATCCCCAAGTCTTTTATTGTGGTACTGGTGCTTATCTCAAGTGGGACACGGTGAAGGCCGCTTCCAAGCCCCATGGTTCTAAAGTACCTTTTAGAAATTGGGAGGGGTTGATGAAAACCTGTGAGAAGAGGTTACTTATTCCTGTGATCCTTTAGAAAGCTTAAAAATTGTTTGGAAGTTAATTAGTGCAAATTTTATTTCAGTGAAGCTCTGGCCTCGTCAATAATTCATCTGCTGAACATTAAATTGGCAGCGCTCCAAGATGTCTGGGATGAGATTGGCATTCAAGAGGAAAAGCGGATTGAGCGCATGGCATCTGTAAAGATGCACATAGAGGTAACTTCAAAGAAATATTTAAAGAAAAACTTACCTTCCATTCTTGTTAGACTCAAATGAATGTGGATTTAACTGATTAAATTGACGTGCTATATTTTAGGATGTGGGGGGAAATGTTATATAGTTTTGCATAGAATATTCTCAATTTTCAGAAACTCGAATAGTCCTTTATAGGCATTATGATTTAAAACTGTTTTCAATTGAATGACATAATGCACCTCATTCAAGTCCATATTAATGTTGTAAATGTTGCATTTGCCTCTTCTCCCTCCCTGTACCAAATTGATAATGTAGGTTAGTTATTGGCTGCTGCTGAGAAAATATGATAAAGAGCATAGCTAGTGATGGTTTCTTCTGTAGAAGCACTCAATCCTGCCCTGACAAGTCAGTAAACTGTAATTGGATCACTGTCTTCCTCAATCTGGTTATGGCCTTTTCATAATTCTGAGGATTGGGAGGAAATACTGTATTGACTGAATAGTCAAGGATTCAAGTTATTGCAAATCTGTGAACTATTAAACACTGATTTCAGAAGTGTTATTAGTATGGAGAAAGCAGCAATGATCGTTGAATTGGGTAATTAAGAAAATTGATGAAGGCAGTAGACAATATGATTTATGTGGAGTTTAGTAAAGCTTTCGACAAGGTCCTGTGTGGTAGACTCGTCCAGAAGGTTAAAGCAGAAGGGATCAAAGGTGTGTTGGCAAACTGGATCTAAAATTGGCTTGATAATCGGAGGCAGAGGGTAGTGGTAACAAGTAGGTGTTGAGGCCTTTGTTTGTGGTATGCATAAATAACTTGGATGAGAATATAGGTGGTCTAATTAGTAAGTTTGCAGACAACACAATAATTGGTGGAATTATAAATAGTGAAGAAAATTATCTAAGGATGCAGTAGGGCATGATTCAACTGGAAAGTTGGGCAGAGCAATGGCAGATTAAATTTAATCTGAAAAATTGAGGTAAAGCACAATGGGGAGTCAAATTTTGATAGGACATAAAATAAGTGGCAAGGACCTGGAGGTCATTCACGTTCAAATCCATAACTCCTGGAAAGTTACAACACGAATAGTGACGAAGGCATTTGATATGCCTGCCTTCATAAGCTGAGGCATTGAGTCTGAGTTGTGACGTACAAAACATTGGTTAGACTGCACTTGGAGTATTGTGTGCACTACAGATGTAGTAGCAACGGAGTGCTGAAGTGATTACCAGGATGTTATCTGGAATGGAGTACTGCAGTTAGGAGAGATTGGATAGGCTGAGTTTATTCTCACTAGAATGTTGGAGGCTAGGGGTGACCTTCTGGGGGTTTACAAAATTGAGGGGGATAGATGGTTAGTCTTTTTCCCAGGATGTGGGCATCTAGAACTAAAGGCATGGGTTTAAATTGAGAGGGGAGAGATTTTAAAGGAAATTGGAAGGGTGAAATTTTTCAGAAGGTGGTGGTTATCTGGAACAAGCTGCTAAAGGAGATGGCAGAGGCAGGTACAATGAGTGTTTAAAGGACATTTGGACAGATAATTAAAGGTGTAAGAGGGATATGTACCTAATGTAGGCAAATGGGATTAGTACTGCTGAAGTGGGCCAAAGGGCCTGTTTTTCGGCTGTATAATTCTAAGTGGCACTTTACAATCTCTTTAAAAGCTTTTGACTGTCAAGTAAAACGAATGATGGAGAATTCTTCTCAAAGTTGGTTATATTCAGAAATCCATACCATTCTATGTCTGCCACAGAATAACCCAGAAGCCTTGATTCTAACCAGTGAGTTCACCACAGACTCAATCCCAATGTAGACTTGGGTGAGGCAAGGTTGTGTCATCCCTCTTTTCAACTTGCCTCGCTTTTAGTTGGAATTGGGGTTAGTCGACAGGACAGGTGGGGAAATGTTCAACCTTTGTCACCTATACCAGAACCAAGGGCATTCCAATCTGACATCAAATTGCAGTAGGAAGATAATGCTTGCATATTGGAATTTGATCTCTTATTATTGACTCCTTGCTTAAAATGTAGGATGGGCCTTGCATTAAATGACCATCCCAACAGTATACACTTCAATGATATAGCAAAAGCAATGAATGCAGTCTCCATGTGATTGGTAAGGTGATGAAACAATATCTGTGTACTCATAAGTTAGTTTTAAGGCTCTGCTTGCATTGAGCCAGTTCTGGTGGATAGGCCCCATTGTCCAAAATGGGTACTGTACTCTGAGCTATGTCACAAAGACCCTTCCAAGAAGGTTGAGAAAATGCTTAAAAGGAATTCTCAGTCTTGGAAAACAAGCAACATCCACAATATTTCTAGTTCATGACCTTTCAAAATGAAGGTAAAGCATCTGAGCGCTCTGCAAGTTTTTGGCTAGGGTGTTCTAGTAGAGATCTGGCACAAAAGTGATGGTCTGAATGATGACCTCCCTTGTAACTATTTTTGATTCTACATGCAGCCCAAGTGCAAACAGTGAAAGGTGTACAGCATTTCAAACTACCCAGTGAATACCATGTGCCCAACCTATTGAAGAGTCAATGGACTGCATGTGCTGTTTTGAAACCCATATAAAACCAGACTGGAACAAAGTCATCATGAATCCTGGGGACTGCCAGAGAAGAAAATTTGTTTTATTGAAGAATGTCACAAATATGGAATAATTTTTCCTGGACAACAATAGAAATCCACTTAGTTACTTTATATGACCCTCTGTAGTGGGAACAGAGGCTGCTTTTCATGACTGTTTTAAATTAGTCTTGTGCAATTCTACTGTGAAAGCTAATACCTTAAACCCCAGTGACATACTGTTCCCTAATCTTAATATTGAATTCAACCAGCCCACTGCCATCACTGTCCTTGTTCAACCACAAGCTGACATTGTTAAAACCAGCGTCTTAAACAGTAAGGTGCTGAAACCCTTCCATTTTGCCCTCTCTACCTCCAACCTCCATGCACTGTATTTTTCTTTCTCTTGGTTTGCAGGTGTCCATCTCAGATTATTGACCCGACATCAACAGTTTGAGTAAGCAGAAATGCCACGCCCACCTTACCCGTATAGAAATGTTCTCTAAATGTACTTCTGAAAAGTTTGACTCTAATCTTTAGATCTTCAACTCCCCTAAGAGTGAAACTACTGTTTCCCTTTAACCCATAAACTTTCTGTACAAATATATTCCTTGTAACTTAACCCTTGGACCTTGGTAATAATTATTTATAGTACACTTTTAAATGTAATGGAAATTTCAATTATTATATGAAGATAATTGGAGAAAACTGCATTTAGCCTATAAGCAACTATTTTTCTTGCAAGCACTTCATACTTAAAGTAATTCTGTTCTATGAAGAAATAGAGGAATTTTTGTGTTTAGAAACTAACACCTTTTTCTAACATTTTCTGATAGCGACTTCTAGATCAAATGATTCATGAGGAGGAACTTATGAAAGAGCAGTTAAAGGAAGCCATTGAGAATTGGCAGGAGAAGCTTCAAGCTTTATGTTCCGAACTTCTTTTAGATCCTTATAAGGTAATGTAAAGGATATTTTATTGAATCTCAGTGAATAATTTTTTTCCATTAAACCTTGTTTAATTTAACTTTGAGTAAAGACTGATGGAGTTTAGAGTATTATTGAAATTGCATTAGGCAGATAATCCTGTCCTTTTGGTTCTATGGTCCTGGAAAAATACTTCCAACAAAAGTGGGCATGAATCCATCTTTATGCTGAGCTTGCTGAAGGCTGCTGACAGTCTTTTTGCCCCAAATTTGATTTTTGGGTGACACTGACCCAGCCTTGTTCTCTAAGAGATCGAGTTCATCAGTTCAAACATAGTTTTTGGTTGCCTCCTTCAAGGCACCAGCATTGGTTCTAATTTCAGTGATCAGGAAGTGTCCTTTTTTCCTCCATTGGAAGTAGGGGCATAGAGGGCTTGGTCAAATCTACATTTTTGTCTGGCATTTTAAATATTGTCAATCTTGTCCTTCACTGGTTTCTCATGGCCTTTTCCTGGTCCAATCTTTTTTTTAAAAAAAGGTGCCTGCAGTATTATCCTATACAAGAAGTTGAGAGTAATCTAATGTTGACTTTAGTAAAATAAAATATCCATCTGATCACTTCTCATGGAAGTTAAGAATCTATGACATTCGTAATAGAAAATGCAGGAAATACACAAAGGTCAGACAGCATCTATGGAGAGAGGAACAATTGAATTGATGTTATGGATTGATCTTTCATTAAAACTGGCCACTTTTCATATGAACTGGAATGAGAAGTTGCCTGAAATTGAATTTAGTAAGTCTTGGGCGTTGTAATGTGCCTAGTCAGAAGATAAGATGTTTCTTAAACCCAGTAAGACATCAAAGTAACAGGAAACGAACCCAGGACTGCCAGTTCTGATGAAATGTCATCAATCTGTAATGTTAACAGTGCTTTTCCTCTCTACAGATGTTGCCTAACCTGTGCATTACCAACACTTTTTGTTTAATTCAGATTTCCAGCATCTGCAATCAGAGCATAAACAACTGTTGATGCTGGAAGGCTGAAATAAAATCAGAATCTACTGCAGTAAGGAAACAGTCAACATTTCAAGTTAAGAACCCTTCATCAGAACTGGAAAAGTAAGAGGGAGGATGGAGAGAATGGACTGTCTCTGAAGGGTTAGAGATCAAAGTTGGCAAGATAGCAATTTAAATAGTTGAGACAAGGCAAAAACAAATATAACCACAAGTGCAGCTACATCTGTAGATGGTTGGGGGGTGGGGGGGGAAGATGGGGAAGGAAGGTAGTTATTTGAAATTGTATAAGTACAAAAATAGTCCTGGAGGAATTAATGGCACCGAAAGCTGATAATCCCCAGTGCCTAATAACTTGCATCCCAGAATACCAAAGAAGGTAGATATGGAAATAGTGGGTCCATTGGCTATAATTTTCTGGAATTCTGTAGATCCTTGCAAGTTAAGGAGGGAAATTTGCCTTCATAGCAAGAGGATTTGACTACAAGAGGAAGGATGTCTTTCAATGTTATACAGGGCCATGACAAGACTACACCTGAAGCATTTACCATTTTGGTGTCCTTGACCAAGAATTCCTGTGGAACCTGTGTACCACAGGTTTGTAGATATATTGTTGCTGAATATTTTTAAAAAGGTGGGTAGGTTTCTTGATGCAAAGGGTTTTGAGGGAGAGAACCTTAGAATAATACAGCACAATACAGGCCTTTCGGCCCACCATGTTGTGCTGACCTTTAAACCACACCTAAGACTATCTAAACCCCCTTCCTCCCATATATCCCCCTGTTTTAAATTCCTCCATATGCTTAACTAAGAATCTCTCGAACTTGACCAACGTATCTGCCTCCACCACCCCAGACAGTGCATTCCATGCACCAACCACTCTCTGGGTGAAAAACCTCCCTCTGATATCTCCCTTGAACTTCCCACCCATTACCTTGAAGCTATGCCCTCTTGTATTGAGCATTAGTGCTCTGGGAAAGAGGTGCTGGCTGTCCACTCTATCTATTCCTCTTAATATTTTATACACCTCTATCATGTCTCCCCTCATCATCCTCTCCAATGAGTAAAGCCCTAGCTCCCTTAATCTCTCCTCATAATCTATACTCTCCAATCCAGGCAGCATCCTGGTAAATCTCCTCTGCACCCTTTCCAATGCTTCCACATCCTTCCTATAATGAGGTGACCAGAACTGGACACAGTACTCCAAGTGTGGTCTAACCAGAGTTTTGTAGAGCTGCCTCATTACCTTGAGGCTCTTAAACTCAATCCCATGATTTAAGAAAGCTTATGTTAGCTTTCATAACTACCCTATTCACCTGTGAGGCAACTTTCAGTGATCTGTGGATATGAACCCCCAGATCCCTCTGCTCCTCCACACTCCCCAGAATCCTGCCATTAACCTTGTACTCTGCCTTGGAGTTTGTCCTTCCAAAGTGTACCACCTCACATTTCTCCAGATTGAACTCCATCTGCCATTTTTCAGCCCAGCTCTGCATCCTATCAATATCCCTCTGCAAGCTTCGACAGCCCTCCACACTATCCACAACACCACCAACCTTTGTGTCGTCTGCAAACTTGCTAACCCACCCTTCTACCCCTTCATCCAAGTCATTAATAAATATCACAAAAAGTAGAGGTCCCAGAACCGGTCCTTGTGGGACACCACTAGTCACAGCCCTCCAATCTGAATGCACTCCCTCCACCACAACCCTCTGCATTCTATAGGCAAGCCAATTCTGAATCCACACGGCCAAGCCTCCCTAGATCCCATGCCCTCTGGCCTTCTGAAGAAGCCTACCATGTGAACCTTGTCAAATGCCTTACTGAAATCCATAGATCACATCTACTGCACTACTCTCATCAATCTTCCTGGTCACCTCCTCAAAGAACCCTATCAGGCTTGAGACATGATCTGCCCTTCACAAAGCCATGCTGGCTGTCCCTAATCAGTCCATGATTCTCTAAATGCTCATGGATCCCTTCTCTTGGAATCCTTTCCAACAGCTTGCCCACCACAAATGTAAGGCTCACTGGTCTGTAATTCCCTGGACTATCCCTACTACCTTTTTTGAATAACAGGACAACATTTGCCACCCTCCAATCCTCCGGTACCATTCCTGTGGATAAAGGACTCAAAGATCCTAGTCAACAGTTCAGCATTCTCCTCCCTCACCTTGCGAAGCAGCCTGGGGAATATTCTGTCAGGCCCCAGGGTCTTATCTGTCCTAATATTTTCTAACAGCTCCAACACATCCTCTCTCTTGATAGATACATGCTCTAGAACATTAACCTTACCAACACTGTCCTCAGCATCATCAAGGCCCCTCTCTTTGGTGAATACTGAAGAGAAGTATTCATTAAGAACCCCTCCCACTTCCACAGCTTCCAGGCACATCTTCCCACCTTTGTCTCTAATCGGTCCTACCTTTACTCTCGTCATCCTTCTGCTCTTCACGTACGAGAAAAAAGCCTTGGGATTCTCCTTAACCCTACTCACCAAAGCCTTTTCATGTCCCCTTGCTCTCCTCAGCTCCTTAAGTTCCTTTCTTGCTACTCTATATTCCTCAAGAGCCCTATCTGATCCTTGCTGCCTACACGTTATGTATGCTGCCTTCTTCCTAACTAGTTTTTCCACCTCTCTTGTCACCCATGGTTCTTTCACCCTGCCATTCTTTCTCTGCCTCACTGGGACAAATTTATCCCTAACATCCTGCAAGAGGTCCCTGAATATCGACCACATCTCCATAGTACATTTCCCTTCAAAAATGTCATCCCAATTCACACGCTCAAGTTCTAGCCTTATAGCCTCATAATTTGCCCTTCCTCAATTAAATATCTTCCCATCCTCTTTGCTCCTATCCTTGTCCATGACAATGCTAAAGGTTATGGAGCAGTGGTCACTGTCCCTCAAATGCTCACCTACTGAGAGATCTGTCACCTGACCTGGTTCTTTACCAAATACTAGATCTGAGATGGCATTCCCTCTAGTCAGCCTGTCAACATACTGTGACAGGAATCCATCCTGGACACACTTAACAAACTCCACCCTGTCTAAATCTTTGGCACTAAGCAGGTGCCAATCAATATTTGGGAAGTTGAAGTCTCCCATGATGATAACCCTGTTATTCTTGCACCTTTCCAAAATCTGCCTCCCAATCTGCTCCTCAGTATCCCTGCTGCTACCAGGGGTGCTTATAGAATACTCCTAGTAGAGTAACTGCTTTCTTGTTCCTAACTTCCACCCATACTGACTGTACAGAGGATCCTTCTACATTATCCACCATTTCTGCAGCTGTAATAGTATCCCTGACCAGTATCGCTGCCCTCTTTTTTTCACCTCCACACCCCCTCCGCCACCATCCCTTTTAAAACACTGAAATCCAGGAATATTCAATATCCATTCCTGCCCTGGTGACAGCCAAGTCTCTAAGAACCACAATATCATAGTCCCATGTACTTATCCAAGCTCTCAGTTCATCACCCTTATTCCTGATACTTCTTGCATTTAAGTCAATGCACTTTAGCCCATCCACCTTTCGACTTTTATACCATGTACTCTGCTTCTCCTTCCTCAAAGCACCTCTACATGTTAGATCTGACTTTTCCCCATCCACTTCTTCCTCTGACCTACCCCTTTGGTTCCCATCCCCCTGGAAAACTAGTTTAAACCCTCCTGAACCACCCTAGCAAACCTGCCTGCAAGGATATTGGCCCCCCCCCCCCCCCCCCCCCCCTCGGGTTCAGGTGTAACCCATCCTCTCTGTACAGGTCCCACCTTCCCCAGAAGAGATCCCAATGTTCCAGAAATCTAAAACCTTCCCTCCTGCACCAACTCCTCAGCCACATATTCATCTGCCATCTCCTCCTATTCCTACCTTCACTATCATGTGGCACTGGCAGCAATCCTGAGATTGCTACCCTTGAGGTCCTGTTCTTCAGCCTTCTGCCTAGCTCCCTAAACTCACTTTTCAGGACCTCATCCCTCTTCCTACCTATGTCGTTGGTACCAACATGTATCATGACTTCTGGCTGTTCTCCCTCCTCCTCAAGAATACTGTGGACCCGATCAGAGACATCCTGGACCCTGGCACCTGGGAGGCAACACCATCTGGGATTCATGCTCATTTCCACAGAACCTCCTGTTTGTTTCTCTATCGAGTCCCCTATCACTACTGCCCTCCTCTTCTCCTCCCTTCCCTTCTGAGCAGCAGGACCAGTCCCAGTGCCAGAGACCTGGCTACTGCTGCTTGATCCCTGCAGGTCATCCCCCTCTACAGCTTCCAAAGCAGAAAACCTGTTATTGAGGGGATATCCTCCAGGGTCCTCTGCACTATCTGCCTGATCCCTTTCTTCCTTTTCTCTCCCCTGACAGTCACCCTTCTATCTACTTCCTGGACCCTAGAAGTACCTGCTCTAAACAGGGGGGGGGTGGGGGGGGTGACTGTCTCCTGATGCACAGTATCTACATAACTCTCCCACTTCCTGATGCTTCGCAGTGTTTGAAGTTGTGACTCCAGCTCATCAATTCTGAGCCGAAGTTCCTCTAGCCTCAAGCACTTACTGCAGATGTGGTCACTGTGCACCCCAGCAGGGTCCACTAGCTCTCACATCAAGCAGCTGCAGCACACCACCATGTCCTCCATCTGAATTAATTCTTTCCCTACCTAGTTTTATCCTACTTAAAATTTATAACAGTAACAGGTAAACCTTGCCTTTACCTACCAGCTGCTCACCTGCCTTGCCCCTTTACGCCCAAGCCCCTTGAGCCAAATGCCCAATCACTGCTGCCCACTCTGACAGTGCCCGCTGGTTATGTCAGTCTTTTTAAACTGTTCATGCGCTGCTGACTGATGTCACGCGCCTGCGCAGTTACTCCCCGCTATCCCTGAACTGTTAGGAAAGAAAACTTATCTGTTCGGAACTCCTCGGCTGATTCCACTTGCTCGCCTCTTGCTCCCGTTCGAAAGCAGAAAGATGATATTGAGATAAATGATCAGTTGAAAGGTGGAGCAGGTGCAATGGGCTAAATGACCTACTCTTGCTTCTGTCTTGTCTATTTGCATTCCCATAGCTGTACCTTATTAACTTGGAGAAAGTGAGTGGAGGTGAAGTTCTTTTCACCTGGTGAATTCCTTTTGTCCACCATTGTTTGCCTGTGTTAAACAATCAATACTTTTGCTGCCTGTGATCTCTCTATTTCCCACACTTTTGCTCTTGTCCTCTCTCCCAGCCAAAACAAGGTATTTTCCCACAACCTTCCCCTTCAACTCCAACTTCATCATTTTCCTTAAGTTCCATCACCCTAGTGAGATTCCACCTCTAGGCAAAACTTTTTTCCTCCCACTTCAGCATTTCAAGGCAACAGTTCCTCTGCAACTCCTGTTTACTCTTCAATCTCACTCCCCTTCTTGGGTCATTTCTCAAGCAACTGCAGGACATGCTGCACATCCCCCTTGTTTTTTCTTATCATTCAAGCATGCAAATAATCCTTCCAAGTGAAGTAGCAATTCACTTATTTTTAATTCGGTGCTTGCAATGTGGCCCCTTCTACATCTGAATCCAAATGAAGGTTGGATACCACTTTGCAGAATACCCCTGTTAAGTCTGCGAAAAGCAATCCTGAGTCCTTTCACTTTAATTTTCTGTTCTGCTCCCATTCTGACCTCTTAAACCCCCTACATTGTTCCATTGACGCCTAAACAAAAAAGCATCTCGTATGGTCACATTGCAGCCCTTGAGACCTGATATTGAACAATTTTAGGCAACCAGCATTTTAACCCTCTTTCTCCAAAGGATAGTTTACAACATGACCTTTTGTTTCAATTTAGTGTCCAAGTCATATAATGCTGAATGGGCACTAAGGACCACCATGTCCATGTCAATCTATTAGCCTATCTGTATTAATCCATTTGCCTGCACTAGGACTGTAATCTTCTATCATATACCTTAAGGTGTCTTTAAATGTCTCTCAAACATGATATGATATCTGATTCCACCAACTCTGGCAGAACCTTTGGGAGAGCCCACAAGCTCAAAAATTAATTTTGGCCATTATGATTGCTTGTAGGGTAACTAGTTGCACCTTGAATTAATTTGTGTCCATTAATCCTCCAGGCTGACGAAAGTTCTACTCCACTTCAGTTGGAAAAAGAACTGAGAGATCAAGTGGATGCTTTGCTTAAAGAGAAAGATGTTCGAATGAAGGAGTGTGAAATGCTTCTAAAGGAAGATCAAGCTTTGTGTACTGACCTCTGCAAGACACCTTACTATATTCCTACCGGCAAAGTTCCTTCCCTCCAAGAACTAGAGGAGCTTAAAAATCACATCATAAGTACAGCCAAAGAAAAGGTGCTTTATCGTTGTTTTATCAGCTTGATTTCAATACTTCGCAACTACACCTATGAATTGTAATAGCAATGGTTAGCAGGTTATTTGAGGGCAGGGAAGCAAACTGGATTTGCAATTGGGTTTGACTTTCCATGACAAGGTTTTAAAGGGGGTGATCTTGATCTGTATATTTGCGAAATAAATGTGGTCATTGGAGGTGCTGAGAGCAAGATTTTGACCTTTTGTTTTGCATTAAATTTCTGAAGTTTTTCAAGATTGCATGCAACTCCATCAAACCTGCTTTGTAGACAAGCATGCCTTTTTGGGAGTCAAGTTTGAACAAGTGTATTGAGGTTTGAGTGCAATGTTAAATCGTGTGGTATTGATGTGTAATAGATTTAAAAATTGGTTGACAGGCTGGAAATAGTAGGAACAGATGTGTCGTCTTCAGAGTGACAGGTAGTAAATAGAGTATAGCTGGGATTGGTGCATGGGCCTCTTAAATGTATATTAATGATTCATCTAAGGGGAACAAATGTAATATTTCTAAGTTTTCTGACAACACTGTGGAATTATAAGCAAGATGCAAAGGCTTCAAGTTTGAACAAATGTATTTTTCTCATACTTTAGGATGTTGAACCATAGAACCATACAGCACAAAACAGGCCCTTCGGCCCACACTTTGGTCTGTGAAGGGGAGGGGGAGTTATTTTAAACACTGATCACAGTATTTGTTGGATAGCAATTGTTTTTGAATACATTAAATATTTTGTGCAAAAATGAGATGAATTATCCACCCTTTGCTATGAGTTTTTACTTTAAACCTAGAAAATTCATCTGGTTTTATAGCCAACATCTGTTCTAAACTGATTGTAATTCATCCCACTGCTCTTTGCAATGCAAAGGGCATCACTTTGCAAACTATGCACTCACCCTATTGGGCCAAATATCAGTTTTTAAGAATTATGCTGAGCTTTACCCTTCAACCACATTGTGCCTTGGTATATTTAGCTGTCTAGTGCAATCTTACAGATTTTAAACTGACATTTGAATCTGTTGCATTTTGTATGCTTGTGTATAGCTGGCTTTGACTCAAGAAGAAATCTTCTTGATGCCTTGCTTTCCACAGGAACGTCGTTTGACTATCTTCCTGGGGCTCCGACGTGAGATCACACAGCTCATGGCAGATATTGATCATGTTCCTGATACTACATTTGAAAAGGATGCAGTTCTAGAGCAAGAGGATCTTTTTTTCCTTTCTGATGAAAACATTAAATCATTAGAGGTGCTACGTAAACAGGTTAGTGGTTTAGTTTTTGGATTTTAATAACAATTTAAATTGCTGAAGTAAAAAAATTTGTCATTGTATAATTGATCTCATTTTTAATTACGAAAAAATTGCAGTTGGTGATGAGGAAGCAAGAACTGATAACAACACAGGAGTCTCTGAAAGAACAGATTCGTTCTTTATGGAATACATTGCAGATTCCTACAGAGCAGCAAAATATGGATACAACAGGCTCTCTATCTCAAGTCAATGCAGTGGTTGGTATTGAATCCTCAAATGTTTGCACAGTTATCTTATCAAATTTTGTTTCTGCTATCCTTATAATTTACATGAATGGAAATAACGAACTATACAGACAAAATTGTAATTGCTATGAATAATTGCAGACAAATGTGAAGTTGAATGTGAGCATCCATAATGTGGAAATTTAGTTGACTTAGTTAAGTTACTTAGTGATGGGGAGGTGGCCAAGGCCAATGTGGGTTTCACAACAATTGCAACTGCCAAGGAATTGTGCAGATTCTGACCCATGTCCATGTAAAAGATAAATTATAATATGTTGCTTATTTGGATGTTTTCATGACTATTGTCCTATATCTGCAAGTGTGATTTGGACTTCCTCTTAAAGATGATGCAATGCATTCAAAAAAAAAATTGTACCCAAAGGAACTTGGCATGTACTGTGGTTCTGTGTTTATCTGTTACATTGTAATGCCTTAATGACTTGTAGTTGCAGCAGAACCTTGAAAAACTTCAACAAAAGAAGATTGAAAATCTCAAACAAGTCATCACTGGGCTTCGAGAGAAGCTACACACTTACTGGGATAAGTGTCTCTACAGCCAGAAACAAAGAGAATTCGATTTCCTGCTGAATGGTATACTTAGCATTTGTTCTTAATAGCTCATTGTCTGCCCACTGCATCATAGTCTACACCTTTATTCTTCCTACCAAAACTATCTTCTAAGTGAGAGAATTCAAAAATCAGAAGTGCAAAGGGACTTGGGAGTCCTTGTTCAGGATTCCTTTAACGTAAACTGGTAGTAAGAGCTGGTAGTAAGGAAAGCAGATACAATGTTAGCATTCATTTTGAGAGGATTAGAATATAAAAGCTGAGGATTTATAAGGTGTTGGTCAAACTGCATCTAGAATATTGCGAGTAATTTTGGGCCATGTATTTAAGGAAAGATGTGAAGGTCCTGGAGAACCTCCAGAGGAGATACACAAGAACTATTCTAGGAATGAAAGGCTTTATGTATGAGGAGCCTGTACTCAGTGGTGTCCATAAGGATTGGGGGGTGGGGGCGGCGGGTGGGTGAGGAGGAAATCTCATCAAAACCTACCAAATACAGAGAGGCCTGGGTAAAGTGATTATGAAAAGGATGTTTCCATTAGTAGGAGAGTCTAGGATCCAAGGGCACTGTCTCAGAATAAAGGGATGTCCCTTTAGAAATGAGAAGGAGGAATTTCTTCCACTAGAGGGTGGTGAATCTGTAATTTGTTGCCATAGAGGGCTCTGAAGGCTAAGTCATTGGGTGCATTTAAGGTAGAAATTGATATGTTCTTGATTGGTAAGGGGGTTAAGGGTTATGGGGAGAAGGCAGGAGAACAGGGTTTGAAAAAAATCTGTCATGATTGAATGGTGGAGCAGACTCAATGGGCTGAATGGCCTAATTCTGGTCCTATATCTTGTGGTCTGTCTAATTTTATGCTTGTTATATTTCAAAACATAATCCTATTGGAGGTCAGCTATTCCACATTTAACTGATATCACACTCTTGTATGTTTGCCACCTTTTCATGGTATTCAGTTCTGATTACTTGTTCTCTTTCACTACTTTTGTAGTAAGATTACTTCTGTTGAAGAATGAGACCCTATAATAGAAGTTCATCAATGACTATGTTCCCAGCTATCACCAGCAAAAATCTTCCAACTTTTTTTCATTAACATATAAACATTGGGTGATGCAGTGAGATCAAGATGCTTTCTCCTTGCTAGCTATGTGTAAGGTGTGAAATTAGTTTGCATAGATTAGACTTGGTTCCCAATGGATATAGCTCCCAAATGCAAAATTCTCTGGCAGTAGTTAGATGACTTATTTAAAGGCCAGGGGAATAGCCAGTGTGAATGGTGGTTCAGCACAGGGTTGCCTACTAGAATTGTGAATAAGGTTAAAGCATGCTGAGAGAGATTTTTATTCTGTAACTGCCTCTATTATAAACCTTGCCCAAGTGTCTGGGTGCTGAAATTTGGGTAAGGGCAGAGTGGGCAGTAAAATGATTATGTTGAGGGGAAAATTGCTGTAAAGTCTGACATTTGAAAGCTCTGCTTTCCACAAACAAAGATTCCCTTGAGTCATCTTTACCCTACTACATATCAATGGTTTAATCTGATCCTGCCTAATTTTCTTTGCTTTCTTTCCACTAATTCATTCATGATGCTAATTTTCTTTCCCTGAACATTTGGAACATGTACCTTGATCTGTGCTTTTTAATGTAATGGTGAAAACCATTTTGTTTGAATCTTTAAAGTTGTAACATTATTGTAATTCCAAACTTTCTGCTACTTAATGTTAGTCTACTGTTTCTCATTTACTTTGTCTTCATTTACTTTCTTTCTCACAACATATCTTATTTATGCTACTTCTCAATCATGTTATTCAATGTCAAGCCAATGTCCAGTCAAGCCTTTAACAGAGCTTTATATGGAAATGCTCTCTAATCTGCATTTGGCAATAAGGAAATACATAAATGACATGGTATATTTGAGACTCTTAAATTATGATGCAAACAATAACTGATTTGACACCAGTGTGCTGTATTTGGTATACCAAGCCATGAGAAGCTGGAAGTTGATCCAGAAGTCAAGAACAACAAGTTCAATAGACAAGATGGGTGGGAGGGTGACAGGGAGGAAAGACTGGTTCTAAATTGCATCTATTTCAGTGCCAGAGGCCTGATGGGTAAGGTGGATGAACTTGGGGCTTGGATAGATACATAAGACTGGGATATTATAGCCATTATAGAAACATTGTAAGTGAGGGCCAGGACTGGCAGCTTAATGTTCCAGGCTACAGGTGTTACAGGCAGAAAAGAAGGGGAGTTGAGTTTTGATTAAGGAGATCATCATGGCAGTAGTCTATACTGAGGGATCATCCATTGAGGCTTTATGGGTGGAGCTGAGAAATAAGTAGGGAAATAGTTGCTTCGTAGAAGGACTGGTAGTTTACCCACTGATAAGGCTTCTTTAAAAATTTTTGCTAAATTTTGTCAGTAGGAGGGCACTTTGGGATCAGTGACCATAGTTCTATCAGTTTTAAACTCTTTATGGAAAAGGACAGAACTGGTCCAAGTTAAAGTTCTAAATTGGAGCAAGGTGAATTCTGATTTGGACAGGAACTTGCAAAAGTTGATTGTAGGTTGTTTGCAAGCAAAGAGGTATCTGGAAAGCAGGAGGCTTTTAAGAGTTCAAGGTCTGAATCTTCCTTTTCGATTAAAGGGCAAAGCTGGCAGGAGTAGGGAACCCTGGGGGGTGGGGGGTTGGGCAGGAAGTATGGGTCAAATACAGGCAACTGGCATCAAGTAAATCTGAGAGTATAGGGGATGGAGGAATATACTTAAGGAAATAAGAGGGCAAAAAAGGGCAGGAGATGGCTTTGGCAGGGTAGATTAAGGAGAATCCAAATATTTTAGTGTATTTGGGGGAAAAGAGTAACTAGAGAATGAGTCACTCAAAGACCAATGTGAATATCTATGTTGAGCTGTAGGTGATGGGTGAAGTCCTCGGATAATTCTGCTCCTATATCTTATGGAATGCTGTGTATTGCTTACAATAGCTTGAATTTCCTTCCAAATTTTGCATGTCTAATGATAAATGTGATCCACATACAGAAAATTTCACAGAAGAGTTGCTGCAGGTGCATGATGAAGAGTTATTAAAGATCACCCTCTACTATGAAAAGCACAAAGAATTGTTTGATAATGTTGAAAAATGGGAACGTTGGTGGAAGATGTTCCTAGAATTTGAGGTACTGTATTTTGCTTCCTAATCAAATTACTAAAATCTGATGACTTTACCTCATGAATACTACAGAGGTGGTTCATACAAATGTTAGCTATTCCAGTGCTTACCACAGTCTTGTCTCTTTGACAATATTTTTGTCAATGTGTCAGAACAAATTTGTGTTAAATTAAAATGCAGGCTACATTCTCTAGTGAAAGCTCATTTTTCTTGTCATTATTGTTAGTTTGGGAAGTAGTTTTGGTTTTGGCCAAAAGGAAACTACTTCCTTTAATTAACTTTAATTGCTCAGATGAAAATGACATGGCATTTTTGAGACTCTTAAATTGTGATGCAAACAATAACTGATTTGACAACAGTGTGCTGTATTTGGTGTACCAAGCCATTTTCAGCTTGGGGTTCAATTCTGACTATGGGTGCAATGTCTAAACAGTGTTTCTGGGCACAAAAGTCACCACAATTTTAAATGCAAATTGTATTCATCACAAGATTCTGCAATTTGTTTTTGCTTGAGATTCAATTGCTCTACAAACAGGTTGTTGTATCCAATAAATTAGGGGTGTTTATTTAGGGAGCATTGAGATACCGAAGGATCTTTTGGGTGCAAGTCCATAGCTCACTGAAAGTGGCAGCATAAGTAGTTAGGGTGGTAAAGGAGGCATACAGCATATTTGGCAAGTCTTGTTGCAGCTGTATAAAACTTTGGTTAGGCTACATTTGGAGTATTGTGTGCATTACAGGAAGAAAGTGGATGCTTTGGAGAGGATGCAGAAGGGATTCACCAGGATGTTGCCTAGATTAGCTGCAAGGAAAGATTGGACAAACTTTAATTGTTTTCTGTGGAGGGTCTGAGGCTGAGGGGTGACTTGATAGCATAGATAGGGTAGATAGACATTTCCACCCTGGGAAAAAGACACATACTAGACGGCATAGATTTAAGGTGAGAGGGGAAAGCTTAAAGGAGATCTGTGAGGTGAGGTTTTCATCTTTATAGAGGTAGGTGCCTGGCATGTGCTGCTGGGGGAGTGGTGGAAGCAGATATGATGGTAACACTTTAGAGGCAATTACAGGCATGTGAACAGGCAAGAGATGGAGGGATGTAGCCCATGTGCAGGCAAATGGAGCTAGTTTAAATTGGACTTGTGGTTGGCACAAACATTGTATGCTGAAAGGCCTGTTCCCATACTGTTCTATTTGAGGTTCTGCTAATTGCCTTCAACGTAACTTTAATGTATAGTGGAACTTGGGAGTGTAAGGACAACAGATGTATTTTAAAAGGTTTCCATTTTTTTCAGAACATGAAGAAATTCTTCCAGTCTAATTAGAAAAACTTGATATATTAGAACTGTATTTTAAAATGGGTTGCTCACAGATGGTGGATTGATGCCAAGTTAAAATGCCTTCAATTGCAATAGGATCTATCTCATCAAATTACTACTCAAATGACTGTTTAAATTGAGAAACTCAGTTGGCTGATTTGATGGCAGATTTGGTGTTCACAAATGAAAGCAAAAAGGTCTTCTAAAATGAGTAAAAGTTGCACAGGAATTTTTATTGCACTAAACAAAAATGCTGCTGCTTGATAATTATAACAAATCACTGTTCACTTTCATATTTGTAGACTTCATATTTGTAACTTAATTGGGTGGAATGTATTGTAGAGTATTTTAATCTGTTATAAAACTGAAGAAAATTTGCATATGAATTTGACTTGTACAGAAGAAGGCATCTGATCCAAACAAATATGCTAATAGAGGTGGAACTCTACTGAGAGAGGAGAAGGAGCGTACTCAACTCCAGAAGAAGCTACCAAAGGTAAACATATGGGGGATTTTTTTGCACATTATTGAATTTTTTGTAATATTTTTCTAGGAATGTTCACTCATTTTTAATTTCCTGCCACTAATTTGTTTCCATATTTACAGTTCTATTGTTATGACCTATTTATGGGTTTTCTTTTGCTTCAGTTGGAAGAGGAATTGAAATTAAACATTGAAAAATGGGAAACTGAGCAAGGCTGTCCCTTCATGGTTAACGGTCAAAAATTTGTAACTTATATTGCTAACCAGTGGGAACAGCATAGATTCAAGAGGGAACAGGAAAAACAAAAGGTATGTCATTGAATTTAAGTAATATCATTCCATATTGCAAATTTAATTTGAAGTTTGTACATTTTTTTAACTGATTTGACCCTAATTAGGGTAAAGGACACTTAAAATTTACCATTTAAATTCTTGCATTTAAAATTGCCTAACTTTTTTTATTCAAAAATTAAACAAAATTCTTGTTCAGATTTGGTTCAGAAGATAAATATGTACTTTCATTTAATACTATGGAGAGCTAAACTTGACATGTGCAATTGGAATTCAAGTATTGCTTGTGACTCCTATCTTATGGTCCAGTTCCAGTATATAAAGAAGGATGAAGGGATTGGCTGTAAAACTCCTTTAAAAAGGCCATTGGGTCCATCAAATACACCACAGAGCAAAATCAGAAGGGTGAGTAACATGTAGGTTTTAACCTTGCTGTAGTTGTAGCAAAGATTATTCAATTTGTTGTAGGCAGAAAGAACCAGGAGTGTGCTACTCAGCCCCTCAATCCTGACTTGCCATTCAGTATGATCATGGCAGATCTTGCCCCAGTGTGTGCTATTTCCATATAGCTCTGAATTCTGATCTTTCAAGAATGTATCTACTTCTTCTAAATGTCTCCAATGATTTAGCCTTCACATCCCTTCAGGATGGAGAATTCCAGAGACTTGCTACCCACTGCCAAACAAAATTCCATACACCTGTTTTAAATGTTCACCCCATTATCTTGTAATTATGACCCCCTTGTTCAGAATTCTCCCACTAGTGGAATCATTTCAATGTCTCCTCTGTCTGGCCCTTAGTCTTGTATGTTTAAATAAGATTATTCCTCATTCTTCTTGTCTGAAGAATGCAGATCTAACTTTGGCCACACATGAGGACAACCCTTTCCATCTCAATAGTTGGTCTAGTAAATCTGTTGGACTGCCTCCAGTACTTAATCCTTTCTCGAATAAGGGGACCAAAACTGTGCACATAACTCCAGGTGTAGCCTCACCAACAACCTGTACAATTCTAACAATACTTGTTCCTAAACTCTAACCCCCTTGCAATGAAACCCAACATGCCTTTTGAACTACTTGCTGTGCTTATCTGTTAACTTCTGTAATTAAAGTACAGGAACACCCAGATCCTTCTGTACTTATTTACAATCTCTCTCTCCATTTAGATAAGTCTGCCTTTTGATATCTCTTGCTGAATTGCATGACCTCGCACTTTCCTATGCTGAACTTCATTTGCCAAGTTTTCACCCATTCACTCAACCTATCTATCCTGTTGAGTCCAGATATGCTCATGGTAACATGCCCTCCTTGCTATTTTAGTGTCACCTGCAAACTTGGATCCTGTGCCTTCTACCCTGTTCTCTAGTCCATTAATATAAATGGTAAATAATTTGAGGGCTGAGCAGTGATCCTTAGGGCACTCCACTAATTACATCCTTCTAGCCTAAAAGACCCAATTACTCCAACTTTGATAACTGGTCCTTAATCCATACTAACCTCTTTCCTCTACCCTCCTGAATACCATCACCTCTTGCCTTGTGCATCAGCCTTTTATGTGGCACATTAGCAAATTCCTTATGGTAATCCAAATGCATATATTCCCCGCTATTGACTCTGCTTGCTACATCCTCAAAAGACTATCAAATTTGTTAATTGTGACTTGACTTTGATTAAACAGTGACTTGGTTTGATTATATTTAGCTTTTCTAAATGACTAGTCACTTCTCAATTATAGACTTCAGCCTCCTGCCAACAATAAATAGCTAAGAAGTGTATAGGTCCTCCCTTGAACATGGAACAGTACAGCACAGGAACTATGTGTTGAGCTAATTAAACTAGTAATTGTCTAACTAAACTATTCACTTCTGCCTACACAATGTCCATATCCCTCCATTCTCTGCACCTTCAAGTGCCTACCTAAGTCTAAAACATTTCTATAGTTTTTGCCTTCAATACCACCCCTGGCAGTGCATTCCAGGCACCCTCCACTCTGTATTTAAATAAAAACAACTTGCACTGCATATCTCCTTTGAACTTGCCTCATCTCACCTTAAGTACATGCCCTCTATATGAGACATTTCGACCCTGGCGAAAAAGGGTGCCAGTTGTCTATGCCTCTCATAATCCTATAAACTTTTATTGGGTCTCCCCTTGGTCTCTGCTCTAGAGAAAACAACAAGTTTGTCTAACCTCTCCTTGTAGCACATTGCCCTCTAATCCATGCAGTATCCTGAAACTACTTCTGCACCCTCTCCAAAGCCTCCACATCCTTCCTATAATAGGGTGACCAGAACTGAATGCAGTACTCCAGGTGCATCCTAACTAGAGCATGCCACACACTGACTTTACCGCCCTATCAACCTGTGCAGCCACTTCCAGGGAGTTATGGACTTGGACCCCAAGATCCCTTTGTACATCAACACTGTTAAGAGTCTTGCCATTAACAGTGTACTGTCCCATTTATATTTGATCTCAAAGTACAACATCTCACACTTGACCAGATTACACTCCATCTGCAATTTCTCCGCCCATATATACAACTGATCTATATCCCACTGTATCATTTGGCAGTTTTCTACACTATCCACAACACCCAATCTTTGTATTGTCTGTGAACTTACTAACCCACCCATCCACATTTTCACCCAGGTCACTTGTATATATCTCAAACAGCAGAGGTCCCAGTACAGATCTCTGTGAAACACCACTAGTCACAGATCTCCAGCCAGAGTAAGTCCCATTGATCACAACCATCTTCTATGGGCAAGCCAATTCAGAATCCAAATAGCCAACTCACTAGGGATCCCATGCATCTCCATCTTCTGGATGAGCCTACCAAGAAGGACTTTGTCAAACACCTTGCTAAAATGCATATAGACAAGATCTGCAGCTCTACCTTCATCAATCACCTTCACCACCTCAAACTTGATCAAGTTAGTAAGACATGACTTGCCCTGCACAAAGCTATGTTGACTGTCCCTAATTAGCCCATGCTTTTCCAAATGCTCAATCCTATCCCTAAAAATCTGTTCCAATAGCTTCCCTACCACTGAGACTCACCAGTGTATAGTTTCCTGGATTATCCCAATTTCCTTTCTTGAGTAGTGGAACAACATTAGCTACTTGCCAGTCCTCCAGGACCTCCACTGTGACGAGAGACAATACAAAGATCTTGGTCAAGGCCTCAGCAATCTCATCTCTTGTCCGTCTCAATAACCTAGGGTAATCCCATCAGGCCTTGGGGATTTGTCCACCTTAATGTTCTCTAAGAGACCCAACACTGCCTCTTTTTTTTGCTAATAGGCTAGGGCATTGAGACACTCTTCTTGCTATCCTCCATGTGCTTCTCCTCAGTGAATATTTTTGCAAAGTACTCACTTTAGGACTTTGCCCACATCTTCTGCCTCCAAGCACGTGCTCCATCCTTTATTTGTGAGTGGTCCTACCCTCTTCCTAGTAATCCTCTTGCTCTTGATGGATGTATAGATTGCCTTGGAGTTCTCTTTAATCCTACTTGCCAAAGACTTTTCATGACCTCTCCTGGCTCTCCCAATTCCCTCCTGAGTTCTTTTCTAGCTTTATAATCCTCAAGGGCTCAGTTTGATTTTGGCTTCCTAAACCTTGCATATGCTTTTTTTTCTTGTCTATAAATTCACTACCTCTCTAGACATCCAAGGTTCCCTTACCTTGCAATCTTTGTCCTCAAGGGAATTGCATTTGTGATTTCTATGTTCTGTTTTGTTCTTTTTTTCCCCAATCCATTGGTACCTTACTGAACTTTGGAAAAACTTCAAACCAATGGCTTTGCCATCACTGTAGCTACTTTCTTTAAATCATTGGATGCAGGCCATCAGGTCCTGCCAATTTGTTTGCCTTTAATCCTATCAGTTTTTCCAGTACTTTGTCCCTTGTGATAAAGATTGTTACAAGTTCTTGCATATTATTTGAACAATTATTGTCAACACCAATGCTAAGCATTGGTTTAACCTGTCTACCATTTCCTGTTATTAATGGTAGTGGATAATGTATATCCAGTGATTGAGTTGCACAATGGAACAAAATGTGATATGTCTTGAACATCTAAGCTGCAGACTGTGGAAATTTTGGTGGAGGGGAAGGAGATGATCAAAGTACTGGAAATACTGTTAGGCAGCTTTTGTGGAAAGAGTTTCAAGTTGATGTCTGTGTATATATAAAAAAAATTGTAGCAAAGTCAACATATTATTCAAGTAAAAATATAAAGTGTTATTATTCAAGAAGTTTAGAATCTGAAGAAATTTTATTCATTGAAGAAAGCTTGTACTAAGAATTTGTCAAAGCAAGCATTCCTATATATTCTTTACTGGACAGCTGTAATTTCTTGGCTTCTGGGCATCTATTTAAGCTTTATAACTGTGTATATGTATTTGTTATAGTTATTTCTGCAGGTGTATAACTTTTATTAAGAATCTCAACAGAACTTGCCAAAAATAGCTTATCTTCCAGTTACTTGATTTCTCCAAGAATCTGAGTACAGCAATAACCTGAAAAGGGGTGTCTGTAATTCAGGACCTCTGGTATTGAGCATGTCAGCATTAAAATTTGGAAGGTCACTAGTGCATTATCACCAGTTGCTGGTTATGCCCTAAATGAAGCATTCCTCAGACAGGATGAATAGCTTCCTTGGAATGAAAATTGCATTAAATTGTTTATTTGAATTAGAATCCAACTGTTAATATCATTGACTTCCTTGCACATTGGAAAAAACATAATGGAAAAACTTTTCATGGACTAGAAATTTCTGCTACAGGTCTCACATTTTTGGCATGGTTTGTTTTTACTTCAATATTGCTATCACAAACATGCATGTCATTTTGGTTTGAAGTTTTAACTGAACTTTTTTTCAAACAGGTTTGGTTCTATTTAACTTTTAAACTATTGTCATTGTGATTTTGGCAGTCATCCATGTGAATCCTGAACTGTTAGACAGTTGCATAATGATGGAGACAAAATGAATGTATCTGGAAACTTATTATGAGAAATCTTGTTTTACAGGTAGTACATGAAATGACTTGTGTAAATTTCAGACTGAGGTTTGTATTCAAACTCCCATTTTCTCTTTACAGTTAAATGGAACTTCAACTATTATGAATAGTGGAAGCACTTGTAACCAAGCAGGAAAACCACCGCTTTCAGCACGAAAGGTCAGTTTTTTATCCACAAGGGAATGTTAATTATGAATAACTGTTTTGTAGACCCTGTACAAGATTTCCAAAATGAATTTGTCAATCTGCCAAATAAGACTAGGTAAACTCATTTAGTAAATGAGGCTTATAAATTTTTGTATGTGTTCACATGATCTGGAAGATGCATCTGCTGAAATAATACTAGATAGTACTTCCCCAACAACAAACTAAATTGAACTGGAACCTTTTGGACTGTAAAATGTACTAAGTCAAAAACTGAGATTTGGAATAATTGAATTTAGTATGTGATGTAAACAATTTGCAGCACTTATTATTCTTGGGCCCAATACTTAAATTCAGCATGATTGTAATTTTTGGGACACTGTTTTTGAAACAAAACATTATCTAATTATTCAGTCATCAGGCTTCTGTGAAAGAAATGGTATTTATTTAAAATTCACTGATCTGCATACAATTTCCTTTTATTTGGGGAATGGTATAATTCCCTTCAGTATTAAGAGGACTCTTATTTGTTTCGTGCCTTAGTATTCCAAGTGCTAAAATAAAGATGCTGTAAATACCAGGTAGCATCAGTTCATGTCCCAGGTGGAATACTGAAGTGTGCAAGGTGGTCTTTTGGCTGAGACATGAAACGGGTGTCTGCCTTGTCAGGTGGATGTTTTAAAATAAAAATGCGTAGCAGTATTTTGTGGGATGTAGGAAATTGTGCCCAAGGTAAAAGATCACGCATTATTTTAAATGCCTGACACCTATATTCCTATTGGGGAGCTATTTCAGGTGTCCTGGCCAATATTTAGCAGTCCATTACAATAACATTATCTCCAATACAAACTAGCTAGTGCATTTTCTACATTTTAAAGTGCAGTCACTATCATAAGTCCTTCATTTAATTATGAAGTTGTTTTGGCAGTCCTGAGGTCATGAAAGATATATCTGTAACTGAATGCCTTGGTTTCTTTTTGAATTTCCATTTCTGATTTTGATCACCTGAAATTTTCTAATCCTTCCCAAAATCTGAATGTTTTGTTCTATATGCGTCCATGATTGTGCTTGCTCTCAGCTGTATGGTAACTTTTTGGTAACTTAGGCCTGTGAATGTTTTTAAATTTCTAATCTTTAAGTGTTTTAGTATTAGTTCAGTTGGAATCAGCAACATGTGATTAAGCCCTGTAGAAAGCAAAGTTTGAAAGCTCACTTTGTGATCACTGCAGAATTAGCTGGTCAGCCGGGGGGGTATTAGTTGTTATGGTCAGCATCAAGGCTGGGCTGGGAAAATTATTTATTGTCACAACAAATGGAAGACTTCAGTGGTCCCAGATGACTGAAAGTAATGAACATTTGCCATCTAAAATTATTCATTGTATTTTGAAAGCCAATGTCTTCAAACAAAAATGGAGTAGGCAGGAGAAGCAAATACTTGATGGATTTTACTGTCAACCTTAAATCTCCTGCACAGGAGATGAACAATAAAGCCTGCTGTTTAAACAAAGTAGCTACCCATTGGTGTGATTTAATGAACATTATGCTGGAATGGCATTGATATAGAATATCACTTCATAGTTTCCAAGTGAAAGTTGGAGATCATTTTTCACTAGCTTTATAAGTACCTTGGATTGTTTTGACTGCTAATACTTTTCAGAAAGTGCATAGGTGCTCTTAACATTCAAATAAAGAGCATTGAAGGAAGGTTTGACTTTTTCCTGTTTGTTAGACTCCAAATACAAGCAAGTTGCCGGACTTATTGCAAAGACCATCTCAGCAAGACAAAAAAACAATAAATACATCAATTCCCAACGTGACAAGGCAGCCTGGTACATTTAATGCTCTGGTTACCAGCTATTCAGAATTTTCGGTAAAGTCTATTTTATTTATAAAAATCTTCACCCTTTCCTTTCTGAAGTAGGAAGTTTTGATTATGGAAAAACTAAATTTTTGTATAGGGACTGCCAGTTTTATTGTTAACTAGTAAACGTTTTTACTTAGAAAAATTGTTCATCTTCAACAAAATAGTTGAACTTGTTGGAGGTGAGGAGGGATATCTATATTAATTCCTCTTGCTCTAATGGTGATGTGTATATTGTTGGTTGTTTTATCTTTGGCAAATTTAAAATGGATTAGTCACAAAGCTAGGAAGTCATAATTTTGCACTTCATGAGCTGCTTGGATTATCAAGAGGAATTTGAAGCAAAATGCTTGGAATTAGAGAAGGGTGATGCAGTGTGCATACTTTAATCCTGGTCCAGTGACTATCCAGTACATGTGCAGGTGGGATGCTGCATTTTCAATTGTACAACACCAGAGGGCGACATAGTCTAAGGCTATAATCCTAAACCTAGAAGTAATTGTTTTTTAAATAAAAATTGTTAAAATCCAAGCTCTCCATATCCACCAATTTTGAGGTCTAAAATCTATTTCTTGTGGGGAGCCCAGAAATTTGAGCTTGGGTATTTGAAGTTCTGGTCCAGGAGATGTTAGTACAGAGATCTTGCGAACTCCTGCATTATTTCCTGGGCTCACCACAAGAAACAGATTTTAACCACCTTATCCATATTTTCAGTCATAAACACTTTTCAATCTTGGGATGGAAAAGTTAGTCCCAATGCCATTCTGGTGAATCTTCACTGTGCCCCTTTTTAAGGCTAGTGTATCTTTGCCAGCTATGATGTCCAGGACTGACACCAGTTTTTGAACTAGGGCTTTGTCTGTCTATCACACAATATCCACTGTTATACTCCACCTGTCTTGAGGTGAAGTTCAAAATTAAATGAACTACCTATTTAAGGTTTTTTGGTAACTGACCATTTTTTTGTTCAGTGAATTAACTGCTGACATCTCCCAGTGTCTTTTTTTTCTTGAACCTTCTCCATTTTTTTGGAAAATGCTCTGGTCTTCCAGTGTGATCTGTGACTTTCACTTCCCTCCCTGTCTCTTTCTCCGCCCTCTTCTCCACCCCCCCCCCCCCCCCCCCCAACCACCCATCCACTGACTGGCACCTTGCATTTTGTTTTTCCATAGTTCTGCCTATGGACTTGATTTAGGAATGCTTTGTGACTTCCTGCTCCCACCTACATTGCTTAGTATGGCATCGGCAAACATGAATGTATGGCACTCTATTCTTCCTATGATACTTTTGTTAGATGTTAATGCTCCAGTATACATTGCTGATGGACATCACTAGTCATATCCTGCCAATTAGAATGCATGATCAGGAGCAGCAGAATGATGATCATTCCCCACAGTTGTTAGATAATGCCCAGTTTCCTGTGTTCTGGAAAGTTTCACATAGCCTTCTCAGTTTTAAATCTCTTGTGTAAGTAACCTGTGTAAACATTTGTATTTGCTATTCATCAACCTTCTCAAAACTTAACTGGATCATGTTGACATGATTACTCTGTACAAGTCCAAATGGGTTCATTTCTGTCAAAGAAACAAAGGACTGCAGATGCTGGAATCTAGATGAGAAACAATATGATGCTGGAGGAACTCAGCAGGCCAGGCAGCATCTCTGATCTGCATCTCAGGAGATTCCTTACCTCCATCTACAAACCCACTGACGACCCCCCCCCCCCCCCCCCGCTACCTCGATTATAGCTCCTCCCACCCTTTCTCTTGCATGGGTGCTACCCCTTCTCAATTTCTCCACTTCTGCTGCATCTGCTCCCATGATGAGGCTTTCCACTCCAGGACATCAGACATCCAATTTCTTTACTAACCATGGCTTCCCTGCATCACACCATATCTCTGCCATTTTCCAGCACCTCTGCTCTCACCCCCACTCCTTCCAGACCCAACAGGGATAGAGTCCCCCTTGTCCTTGCATTTCCTCCTACCAGCTTATATATCCAACACATCATTCTCTGCCACTTCTGCCATCTCCAACGGGACCCCAACACCAAGCACATCTTCCCCCTCCCCACCCCTTTCTTACCTTTTGCAGGGTCTCCTCTCTGTGACTTCCTAGTTCACTCCTACCTGCACCCATCCTGGGAACTTTCTGCTGGGTGCAACACCTGCCCCTACATCACCTCCATCCAGGGATCCAAGCAGTCGTTTCAGGTGAGAGGTTAACCAGCACTTGCCTTAATATCATTGACTGCATTTGGTGGTCTGTGGCCTGCTCTGCATTGGCGAGACTAAGTGCAGACTAAGTGACCGTTTTGCAGAACAGCTGTGCTCCGTCCATACCTGCGATCTGCAACTCCTCATTGCCAGTCACTTCAACTCCCCCTCCCATTCCATCACAGATATGTAAGTCCGCAGCCTCCTCCACTGCCAGGAGAAGTCCAAGTGCAAACTGGAGGAACAGCATCTCATTTTCTGTCTTGGAACCTTGCATCCCAATGCCATGAACATTGAATTCCCCCACTTCAAGTAATCCCTGCTCCCCCCCACCACCACCAAACATGCCTCTTCTTTTCTTGCCTCTCCTAGCCTCTTTTTTTTTTCTTTCCTTTTCCCCCCCCCTTTTTCCCTCCTTAACTTTCACCCCCCCCCAGCATATCTGCTCTCCCCTCTGCCCCTGCACCTGCCTATCACTATCTCTTTCCTGTATCTACCCATTACCACCTTGTGCCCATTCTGCCTCCCCTCTTTTGTCCACCTATCACTGCTCTGCTTTTCACTCCTATATATTGGGCTTCCCCTTTTTCCTATCTTCAGTCCTGAAGAAGTCCTGACCTGAAACATTAACTGCCTGCTTTTCTCCACAGATGCTGTCTGGCCTGCTGAGTTCCTCCAGCCTCATGTTTTTTACTTCTGCCAAATACTTATTCGTACTGTCAATTACAAATTGCAGTACCTTCTCCACAAGTTAGGAAATTGTAGATCTTTTTCATTGATATTTGTACTTCCTTGTGTCATGTGAGTAAGCCATTTGGCCCACAAGCCTTACCTCCTTCCCCTCTTTTCTCACCCCCTCCCTCCATTTCTCCTATCACTCCCTAATACTAGGTAATTTACAGTAGCCAAATCTATCAGCATGTTCTTAATGTGAGAGGAAACTGGCACCTAGAGAGCATCCACCTAATTGAGGAGAGAAAATGCAAACTGCACACAACACGAGGTCAACATTGACTGGGTTATGGAATAGAGGCAGCAGCTCTGTCTGCTGTGTCACTCTGCCACCTTAGATAATCCTATTAACTTTCATGAAAATCAATTGATTCAGAAGTCAGCACAATTTATCTAATTATCTGGTAAATCAATAATAAATGAAACAAGTTGCTAACTCAGAAGGGGAGTTGGGTGTGGGCATCAATCGCCAACAGTTTGAGTCTGACATTCCATATTGCATTTAATTCAACATGTTCTTTTACTGTTCAAGCAATCTTTGCATTATTTTGGTTTCACAAAACAGCCACAAGAAAAATGTCATTGCAGTCCAAAAAAATGCCCATTGTAAATTGTTGCAGATTGAGCAAACATGCTTGTCAGACTTCACAACTTAAATGCTAAAGACAGCACTTTTAAAACATTTAATGTCAATTAAAACTGCAAATCATAAAATCTAAACTTTATTTTCATGACAATTGTCTTTTAGCTGATTGACCAGTTATCTTGAACCTCTTCAATGTGGTAGTAACTTAAAGATGTGTATTATCTCCCCACACTAGATAGTTATGTGGATTTGTTTTTCTCAAGCTAATAGAGATGCATAGGATTGGTGGCAGCAACCTAAATTTGGCAAATGAACAAAACTAATTGGGGCATGGACTTTTGCAGCCAAAATACAGGAAAGAAATTGAGTAGTTTAGAAAATGTGTCTAAATCATTTTTAATCTTCAAGTTTTGTTGCTTGCCTTCACCTATGACTCTGAACAAGTCCAGCAAGCAATGGATAGAAATGACACTGGAGAGAATCATATTTTGAAATGAAGGAGCACTTGTAAGTGGAACAGCTAGTTAAATAAAACATTGTACTGACATTGTGGAGGAAGGTGCTTTTTGGATTATTTGAATGTGGAAGGAAATCAGAAGTAAGAAGTGCTGGCTTAAATGTTTAAATCTATCAAATATTCTCGGTACCTGCAAAATGCTCACCTTAATATCATCAGTGGGCCTCATGATACCAGACATACTGAAAATCAGTTTGTGAAAAGGCAGTTTATCTTAAGTATATAAATTGTGAAAGTCTTTATAATGTCAAGTGCTGCATGTGATTTTTGTTTTGTAAATTTCAATTGGCGGTAAATCTGTTTCAAAAAAAATTACTAAAAGTGAATCAATATTTACAACTGGGAAAGTGGGGTGGAGTGTATCATTCTGCATAGAATTTTCAAATGAAGCAAATCATTAATAAAGGGCATGCAGGTTAATTGGATAGATCAGATAAATTATAATACTTTAGGGCTTTTGAGAAGAATGGATTGTATAACCAAAATATACAATTTTGTTTTCTGACACTTGGAGTTGAATACATTGGTCTAGAAATTATGCAACATTCTTCAGTCATGTAGCACTAAAGCAAATCTAACCATGTCTTGTCACTCTGAAAATGCTGGACATATGTGAAATTGGTTCATTCTCCATGCAATGCTCCTTTTGAGCTATGCATGTCAAATTAGACCATGTTATCCCAGGAGAAACCAAAGTTGAACACTCCAGTATAATTAAGTCTTTGTAGTGCACCAGTGAATTGAGACTAGCTATAGCAAGTCCGTAACTTTCCTTTGGGTGAATGATAGCTGCTTTGTGCTCATAGGACAGTAAAGGAAGACAGCCTTGATGTGGCAAAGCTGTTTTGATTGCACAGCATGAGTAGCTAATCCAGTCTCTTGAACCTGTTCCACTATTCACTGAGATCAAGCTCTACCCTTTTCTGTTTTTAGTCCATTTCAATAGATCCCCTTTAAAAGTCTTACTCTAAGGTTGGTCTTGAATTTTAACTGACCCACCTCAACCTTTTGGTGCAAGTTCCAGATTTGCACATCCCTTTTTTATAGGGAGAAAGCTATT
Source organism: Pristis pectinata (assembly GCF_009764475.1). Classification (NCBI taxonomy): domain Eukaryota; kingdom Metazoa; phylum Chordata; class Chondrichthyes; order Rhinopristiformes; family Pristidae; genus Pristis; species Pristis pectinata. Next base: position 115,637,283 of record NC_067406.1, read on the forward strand.
CCTGATTTCACCCTTGTTAATGACAGAAGCATAAGAGTATAATAATCTCAATGAATTAGCAAACCAGAGCCTTGATTTGATTATCTATATACTTCAAATTCCATCCTGACAGCTAGGTAATTTAAACTTGCTTAAATCTAGAATACAAATACTGGTCTTGCCAATGCTGCCCATACTCAATGAGGGAATAAATAATAAATAGCTAGGTCTGATAGAACTTTTTGATCCTCTTGTTCCAGGTTTTTCAACTGGAAGAAATAGTTTGTCTATATTGAAGCCAATTAAAGTTAGTATTAGTTCTCCACCTTGTAAACTTCAACATGTTAAATTTGTGCATCATTTCTATAACCTAATCCCTTTTAAAACATGTTATTCTGGTGAATCTGGACTATACTCCTGTGCTTTAAAATGATTAGTTTATTATTGTCACTTGTACCAAGGTACAGTGAAAAGCTTGTCTTACAAACCAATCGTACAGGTCAATTCATTACACAGTGCAGTTACATTGAGTCAGTACAGAGGGCATTGATGTAGTACAGGTAAAAACAATAACAGTTCAGAGTAAAGTATCACAGCTACAGAGTGCAGTGCAATAAGGTGTGAGGTCACAGCAAGGTAGATCGTGAGGTCATAGTCCATCTCATTGTATAAGGGAACTGTTCAATAGTCTTATCACAGTGGGGTAGAAGATCAGTAACTCAGTATGATGTGACATTTGGTTGTATAAAGCCAAGCATACATTCCACCTCATTGTATTCTAACCCTCAACATAAAAGCCTGTGTTCCAGTAAGCTGCTTGTACCTATGCATTTTTGTACTTGGATATCTATGTCCCTTGTTCTTTCAATTCCTGGGCTCATTATCAAACAAATCTTCCAATTGTCCAAACTGTAATCTTCTGTGAACATTCATTGATCTGCATTAGCTTTTGAATATTTCCCACCTGTTATGTTTGTGCTTTATCTTGCTTGCACCCACCCACCTGACTTAGCATGTCTAACTCTATTCCTTTCCCTCTCACTATCCCTTCCTTATGGCTGTAGGTTTGTGTATGCCAATCTGAGCTGCTTCTGCATTTTTTTATGACATGTGCATGACAGTTGATTGTTGGCATTGTGCATGTGATTTGTCATAGAAATGGAATGCATCCTGTGACTTTGAGAATAAGTGAAACTGATGTATGGTAAAGCAATGGTCTCAAACCTAATGCTTGGATCCCCTGCCTCCCAACACTGCCACCACCACTCCCCCACTTTGTGCAACCTTTTATCATTTGTCTATTGTTTTCTACTTTTGAGCTAATTTCAATTCTTTACCATTCTTCTAATTTTATTTTTGCTGCCATTCCTTGCCTATCTTAGCTCCTTAAACCCATAACTCCTATTTGTTGTGTTTTATTTTGTGTATTTAAAAAAAAAAGTACAAGATTCTAGACTGGGTCTCTTTTATCTGATATTGATGTCTTCAGTTTAAACATTTTTTTAAACTTGGTTGTGGTAAGAAATTCATCTGCATTCAAAGTGTCAACTTTTTTCTCATTACATCAAATTGGTCAGTGGCATATTTGCATAAATACAATAGCCAAAAGATTGTTGTGATTGATGAAAATTGAGTTCATAGTTTTATTCACCTGAAACTTCATTTTCTTTCTTAGCGCAACTTTTCTAAAAAATCTAATCACGTCAATGGACAGCTCAACTCCACAACACTTGAAAGTCCTTGAGAGATCTTGGATGCCACTAGTTCAGATGAATGGATCCAGATGCTTTGGAGATTCATAATTGATTATTCTGGAAATTGTGTATTTGTTTGAAGTGCAGTCATGGTTAAAGACCTGCTTATTGGATTTCCACTTTGAATGGAAGTGACTCTGTTACAGTGTACCAACCAGTTTTGTCTTTTTGTCATCTGTTATATGTGGAACTTCATTTTTTCCTGTCTTTTTGCTTGATCTACTTCCCATTTTGCATAGAACTTTTACTCATTTCACCTGTTTTGCTTGTAAATTAATCAACTATTCTTTCAAAAGGCAATTCAAAGCTGCCAAATCTATGCATTTTGTATAAGTTTGATAACTGTCAAGATTCATTGGAAATATTTGTGCTTGCTTTTTAAAAAAAAATAAAGGATTGGGTTTGTGGGAAAGGGGGTTGTCAATTAACAGATGTCAATACTGGGAATAAGATGTAGCTATACTGAAACTGGAGTAATTGCCTTCATTACTTCTGTAAATCAAACCCAGTTCGAAAATACCTACTAATATACAAGGTGATGTTTTTAAAAAAAACTTTCTTTCCCCTGTTTGTATCTGTGAATTGATTACAAGTATTAAGATTATGAAATGTTTATACAATAAAGTATTTTATTGACATGCTTTGTATCTGCTGTCTTGGTAAACTTGAATCCTGTATCAAGTAGTGAAGTCCTAATTCTGCTCTGCAAATATTTAATTTTGCTAAAATATCTAACCATTAATTGCAGAAGGTTGTCTCATCAATTCCTAGTTTTATGAGGAATGACAAAAACGTAGGTTGCGTGTCACTGCACAGAATGGGCAGGTTTGAATGTTTACAAAAGCCAGTAGGTGACAAAAGCCTATACTCTACATCAGAGGTTTTCAACCTGTGGTCCGCGGACCCCAGGGGTCCGCGGCGGCTTGCCAGGGGTCCACGAGCAAGCCAAGAAAAAAATGGAAAAGCGACCTGTTACAAAGACGCAGCTTACTCGCTTGCTCCAGTTTTCCACTATTCAGAAAATTGGCCATATCTAGTCTATCTGTTATAGACGACAATCTTAGAGACTTAGATGGTGTTCCCTGCTGGTAAGCTGCCACTTAATATTTGATTTGTGTAGTCAGTAGTGTTCACTACTATTCTGTTGTGCACTGTAGTGTTAGTGAGACTGAGTGACATTGTTGGTGTGCTTTAATAATATTGCTTACTTTGCATTTACACCAGTGATGTTAAAGTGCACAAGTGTGTAAATTTTAGATTAGTTTTGATAATTGTTCATCAGTAATAGTAATTAAACTGTCCAGCATGTATTGAGTATGGAGAAATTTCTGAAAAGAAGTTGACCAGAAACTGGAAACTTCTGATGACGTTCTGGATAGTACATTCCCAGGAGTATTCACTGTTGTCTGGCAAAGCCGTCAATGTTCTGTTACCATTTGCAACCACTTACTTGTGCGAAATAGTATTTTCTGTAGTCACTGCCATGAAAACAAAATACAGATCAAGACTGAATATTGAGGATGACATAGTGTATGTTTGTTGCACATACCACCATATTTGGACAAACTCTGCAGTGCAAAACAGGCACAACCTTCATGTTGAACTGAACACTGAAAGACATCACTGGTAATTATCAGTGATTGAAAGTCACTATTTCAATAGGGCCTATGTGCAGTAATTTAAGTGTTGTATGCATGAATTATCGATTGTTTGATTTTGTGAGCTTTGGGGTCCGCCATCTAACAAGGACATGTTCTGGGGGCCGCAGCCTGAAAAAGGTTGAAAACCACTGCTCTACATCAGGCAGCCTTTTACCCGAATCCAATTTTATGATCATTTGTACTTGGCAAGAGAAAAATTTCCATCTATGTCCCCACTTATCCAAGGCAATTAATTTTTGAAAACTCTAGTTCTTAAGGAGCTTTACAAAAGTAAATCATTGCTGCCATTACTATTTTAAAGGTTTTATTTCAACTGAATGAGTTGTTGTTAGTACCCAAACTGAAACCCCTGCCTCTACACTTCTTCCCTCACCACCATTCAGGGCCCCAGACAGTCCCTCCAGCTGAGGCAGCACTTCACCTGTGAATCTGAGGGTGTCATTTTTGCATCTGGTGCTCCCGGTGAGACCCAGCACAATTTGGGTGACTGCTTTGTTGAGCACAGTCACTCTGTCTGCTGCAACAGCCATGATCTCCCAGTGGCCAGCCACTTCAATTCCACTTCCCATTCCCATACTGACATGTCTATCCACGGCCTCCTCCACTGCTACTTTGAGGCTGGAGGAGCAACACTTCATATTCTGTCTTGATAGTCTCAACCTGACAGCATCAACATAGATTTCTCTAACTTGCGGTAGTCATTACCCTCTATTTTCTGTTTTTTCTATCCTCCCCCCGATTTCCCTCATTCCTGTTGTCCCCTCTCCTGCCCTGATGACCTGCCCATCACCTCCCTCTGGTTCCCCACCTTTTATTCTATGGTCTACTGTCCTATCAATTCCTTCAGCCCTTTGCCTCTTCCATCTATCATGTCCCAACTTCTCACATCAGCCCCTTTCGTCCCCCCCCTTTTCCCCCCTACACCCACCTTCCACTTCTCTCCTAGACTCACCTATCACCTGCCAGCTTGTGCTCCTCCCTATTCCCCTACCTTTTTATTCTGGCTTCTGCCCTCTTCCTTTCCAGTCTTGATGAAGGATCTCAACCCAAAATATTCACTGTTTGTTTCCCTCAATAGATGCTGCCTGACCTGAGTTCCTCCAGCACTTTGTATGTGCTATTCCAGGTTCCAGCATCTGTGGAATCTTGTGTACCCCCAATACTGGGTGTTTTCCCAATCCCTCCCTCTCAAGCCCCTCCAACATCAACTTTTTCTGAATATTCCCTCTGCATCCCACTTCCCAAAACCATCACTTGCCTCCAAACCTGTCTGATTTGATTTCTCCCTTCATTGACTTCAGTACCCTAGTTCTTCCTTCCTCCAAGGAAATGACTTTTCTAATCAAATTTTCTTCTTCCCCACCACCCCCCCCCCATATCAAAATACCAGCAGTGCCTTTGCTTCTTGTTGCAGAATGCCAACATCACCTTTAAGTTGGTTTCCAGCATTTTTTTGTTTTTGTTCTGGTATTAGTCTAGTAAACCACATCTCTGAACTGCTGTTGTTATGTTAACATTCCTCTTTTGAATAAAGAGGTGGCCTAATACAGCATGGAAACAGGCCCTTTGGCCCAATGTCCATGCTGACCAAGATACCCATATCTCTCTAAACCTTTCCCATCAATGTACCTGCATAAATGTCTGATAAATGTTGTTATTTGTAACTGCCTCAACCACTTCCTCTGACAGCTTGATCCTTATACTCACCACCCCCCTGAATGAAGAAGTTGACCCTTGGGTCCCTTTTAAATCTTTTCTCTTCACCTTAAACCTATGCCCTCTCGTTTTTGATTCCCTTTCCCCGGGAAAAAGTATATGTGCATTCATCCTACCTATTTATGCCCCTCATAATTTTATACATCTCTATAAGGTCACCCCTCAGTCTCCTATGTTTCAAGGAATAAAGTCCTAGCCTACCCAACTTCTTCCTATAACTCAGGCCCTCAAGTCTTGGGAACATTCTCATAAATCTTCTTTGCACTCTTTCCAGCTTAATGATGCTGTTCCTATCACAGGGTAACCAAAACTGTACACAATACTCCAAGTGTGGTCTCACCAATATCTTGTAAAACTGCAACATAACATCCCAACTCTGATAGTCAATGCCCTAACTGATGAAGGCCAGGGTGCCAAACATCGCCTTCACCATTGTCTACCTATCGTGCCACTTTTGGGGAAATATGTACTTGTACTGCTAGGTCCCTTTGTTCTGCACAGATGTGGTCTCACCAATGTTCTGTATAACTAGAGCATGTCTTTGTACTTTTGTGTTCAATTCTTCTAGCAATAGACAGTAATATTTTAGCTTTTCTAATTACTTGCAATACCTGCATTTGTCTTTTATAGATTATGCAGTGGGACATCCAGGTCCCTCTGCAAGTAGGTACTCTACAATCTCACCATTTAGCTAAAATACTTCTTTTTTCTCTAAATAGACAATTTCGTGCATACTCTCACTGCACTCACTTTTCCACAATTTTGCTACTTGCATAACCCGTTCCAGTGTAGCCTCCTTGTATCCTCTGCAACTTACTTTCCAATCTATCTTTGTGTCATCAGCAAATTTAGCAACTACACCTTTGGTGCCTTTTTCCAGGTATTTATATAAATTGTAAATGGTTCAGGCCTCATCACAGATCTCTGTGAAAGACCACTCATTGCATCTTGCCAACCGGAAAAAGACCCGTTTATTGCCTACTCTGGCTGTCTAACAGGAAACAATCTAATCATACTAACGTTGCTACCTCCTGCACCATGAGCTTTTATTTCCTTGGAAAGCCTTTACAAAACCTTCTCAAATGCCTTTGCTAAATGCTGGGTTATGAGCCAGCTAGATTCTTCAAGAATAACAAGCACAATTCGTACCTCTGCAGGCATTTTGGTCATCTTGGCACAGGAAGAAATTTCATTTTGAATGTGATCCAAAACTAAGTATCTAGGTGTTTCTGTAGCTCACTGCAAATGTCAAAAAGGTCATTGGGTTAGAAAATTATCCTCCATCTTTATAGAGTCAAACAGGAATAAAGGACGAAAATGGGCCGTTTGGTCCACTGAGTTTGCACTGACCATCAATCATCCATTCATGTTAATCCCATTCTGCCTACGTTCTATCAACCACCTAACCACACCCCCCCCCCCACTGCCCCTGCCCCAGATTCTACCCCTCACTTACATACTGAGAGATGAGATATCTTTATTAGTCACATGTACATCAAAACACACAATGAAATGCATCTTTTTGTGTAAAGTGCTCTGGGGGCAGCCTGGCAGCCAATTAAACTACTAACCTGCACATCTTTGAGGTGTGGGAGAAAACAGGAAGGATGTGCAAACTCCACACAACAGTACTCAGGGTCAGGATTGAACCCAGATCTCTGGCACCATGAGGCAGCAGCTCTTGTGACCTGCCACTGTGCTGCCCAATGTACTATAATAAAGGTATGATTGGACTATAATTACAGTTGAAAGTATTTCGCCAGAGGGAACTTTTGGTTAAAAACTAAATCACTCCTTGGCCTATGTAGATATTCTTGGCATCTTCTATTAATTTGTTCTCACTGGCTGTGAAGAAGAACATGCATTTTTGTGGTGCCTTTCATGACCTCAACATGCTGCAAAGTGCTTTTCAATAAATTAATTACTATTCTAATTTAGGATACATGGAAGCCAACTTTTTAATTCATCACTGGCTCACGAAAAGTTGGTGATCTGCACCCTAAGGAGTTGATGCTTGGCTTACAGCAATATGCCCATGCTGCTGTTAAGTTATGGACTTTCAAGAATTAGATCCAGTGATATAATTCCTAGTAAGAATAGCATGCAATCTAGAGGAAAACTTGCATGTGGCTGGGTTTCTGTTGCCCTTGTCCTTCTAGGCAAGTAGGGTTTTTGGTTTGGGAAGTTGAAGAAATCTTGTTGAGCTATACCATTGCATTGTAACCAGAGGGTCTGTGCTGGAGGAAGTGACTATTTAGGGTAGAGGATGGCATGTCAGTCAAGCAACTACTTTATTCTGGGTGATCTCATGTTTCTTGAGTGGATTTAGAGCTGAGGTCATCCAATGCAGAGAGTATTCCTTTGCACTTAGACATATCCTTTGTGGATGGTAGAAAGATTTTGGGAAATCAGAAGTTAGGTCACTTGCCACAGGATGCTAGGATCCTGACCTGTTTTTGTGGTCACAGTACTTTTAAGCTGCTCATATTAATTTCGTGCTCTGGAATAGTTATTTTTAACCCTCTGGCTACACAGAGTGAGATCAGCTAGCAAAGGTTTTCCCTTAATTCTTACTTCAGTTTTACTGGGTTTCCTTGATGTTACACTGAGTCAAATGCTGCTGTGATATCAAGGATAGTCGCTTTAACTTGACTGTGTTTAGATCAATGAAGTAGCGTTATCTGAGGCTAAGTAGTCCTGTTGATGTACAAGCTGAACATAATAAGCGATTATTGGTGAGTAAATTCATCACCAAACTCCGAGACCTGGGACTCAACACCTCCCTCTGCAACTGGATCCTTGACTTTGTGACCAACAGACCGCAATCAGTAAGGATAGGCAGCAACACCTCCACCACGTTTATTCTCAACTTTGGTGCTCAAAAAGGCTACGTCCTCAGCCCCCTACTCTACTCCATATACACTCATGACTGCGTGACCAGATTCTGCTCTAACTTCATCTACAAGTTTGCAGATGATACCACCATAGTGGGCCATATCTCAAATAATAATGAGTCAGAGTACAGGAAGGAGATAGAGAGCCTAGTAACAAGGTGTCATGAAAACAACCTTTCCCTCAATGTCAGCAAAACAAAAGAGCTGGTCATTGACTTCAGGAAGTGGGGCGGTGCACATGCTCCTGTCTGCATCAACAATGTTGAGGTTGAGAGGGTTGAGAGCTTCAAGTTGCTAGGAGTGAACATCACCAATAGCCTGTTCTGGTCCAACCACATAGATGCCATGACCAAGAAAGCTCACCAGCGCCTCTGCTTCCTCAGGAGGCTAAAGAAACTTGGCATGTCCCCATCGACCCCTACCAATTTTATCAATGCACCATAGAAAACATCCTACCTGGATGCATTATGGCTTGGTATGTCAACTGCTTTGCCTGTGACTGCAAGAGACTGCAGAGAGTTGTGGACACAGCTGAGCACATCTTGGATACCAGCCTCCCCTCCATGGACTCTGTCTATACTACTCACTGCCTCAGTAAAGCAGCCAGCATAATCAAAGACCCCACCCACCCCAGACATTCTCTCTTCTCCCCTCTCCCATCAAGCAGAAGATACAAAGCACGTACCATTGGGCTCAAGGGCAGCTTCTATCCCGCTGTTATAAGACTATTGAATGGTTCCCTAGTACGATAAGATGGATTCTTGACCTCACAATCTACCTCGTTGTGACCTTGCACCTTATTGTCTACCTGCACTGCACTTTCTCTGTAGCTGTGACACTTTATTTTGCATTCTGTTATTGTTTTACTGTGTACCATCTCAATGCACCGTGTAATGAATTGATCTATACGAACGGTATGCAAGACAAGTTTTTCACTGTACCTCGGTACATGTGACAATAATGAACCAATTCCAATTCCAGTTCTAAGTACAAATTATCCGATCATCATCAGATTGCTCTTTTGGATCATGTGAAGAGTATTTCATCACAATGTCATCTTGTACGAGATAGTGGATTAGCTTTGAGATTTCAAGAGGTGAGTCATTCATTCACTGTAGGATAGCCAGCATCTGGCCTGCTCTTGTAACCAAGGTACTTATGTGGTAGGTCCAGTTGAGTTTCTGGTTATTGGTGACTTCCAGTATGGGAAACTCAGCAGTGGTAATGGCATTGAATGTGAAGGCCAGGTGATTAGATTCTCTTTAGTTGGATATGTTCTTTACCTGGCATGAATATTGCTTGTGTCTTATCAGCCCATGCCTGAGCCTTGTCTGAGGAGTCATGAAAGGAATTAAACATTGTGTAGTTATCAGGAAATGTCCCTTCTTCTGGTGTGATGACAGAAGGAAGATGATTAATGAAGCAGCTGAAGATGGTAGGACCTAAGACATTATCCTGTGGAATTTGTGCATCAATGACCTGGGGTTGACTTGATGGAGTTCCAACATCCATCAGAAGGCATGTCTAGTGGTGACATCACAATGGAGGTGTTAAAAGTTATTGAATGTAACTCACTGAATGTGGAGATTGGTAGAATGAGTTGTGGACAAGACTGTTTCAGTGGCTGCAGTGAGCCTTTATTCCTGGACATCGCATTATCCTATCTATATACAGTATGTGAGACAGAGTCCCCCTCCTTGTTATTTCTGTATTACACTGGTACCATATACCTTAATTCACAAACGCATTGCACCCCTAATGCCTGGTCCATTCATACCTTATCTGTTTCCCATTAATGGCTGTTCTCTGCCATCGAGTACATTTCATACCCACACTCCATGAATAGCCTTTCCAGTAGGACCCCGATATTTCTGGACTGCATTTTTTCTATGATTAGGTCAGATACAAGTACAGAATGAATATTAGACCTGACTATTGTTCATTTGAAAAAAAACTTAGTCCTCACATGAGGATGTAGGCCAGAGAGTGCTGTTTTGTAGAAAGACCATTGGAATTTGACCTCTAACTATGCATGACATGACTAGCATGAACATCTCAGTCACATAATCAACTGCCCCACGTTCAGAAAGCGCTCTCTGATCCGAACTGGATTCAGCAAAACAAATGATAGGCAGCCAGGAACATTCCTTGTGAAATACCTTTGTTGAAAAGGTTATACCAGAATGTCCATGCATGTGGCACATATTAGTAGACCCAAAGCAGCCATGGTTAATGGACCTCTGCTTTGATGAAGGCACGACCTTATACCCTGCAATGAAGGATATTAACCTAAACATATCCATCATTACTGTTGTACAATCAGCACTGAACACACTCTCTGATGTTGATGTAAAGATAACCATTACAGGGATCTTATTAAAAAGGGAGTCATAATATGTTCTAAAGTCAGTTGCTCCCAGTGGTGCCAGCTAACAGCATTATGGAAATGAACTGATCTAGCTTAACATTCATTCTCAGTTATGATTTCATTTTTCTCACCAATAAAGTAGGTAATTAGGCTGAGCAAAGATCCCTGGGAAATAGATCAGTTCAAGGCCATTACATTCAGATTAATGGAAGCACTTCAGCACTGCACTCAGAGATATAGTGCTCCATTCAGTTCACTGCAATAACTGAACAATAATGATACTCATGAAGCCTTCCCACACTTCATATAGGATCTCTGAAGGCATCATTGATGTATTCCCCTTACAGTCCTTTGAGGATAATTATATTGGCTGGAGAATGAGTCAGTAAAGTAGACACTTATCCTGGCAATTATCATTTTTGGCTCTCAGTTATTTGAACAATGCTATTGATTTAAATGTAATTAATCTCTGATAAATAGACAGATTAACCCCTTCATGTGGTAATGTAAACTCAGATTAAATATCACAATTCATTAGCTAAGAAATTCCAGACAAATGTGGCCAAATTTGAGGAAACCCCCAAAGTGTGAGTGGAAATAATCGACACTTGATTCATGAAGTTCATCTGGACATAGGATGGAGGTTATGACCAGCGGCACTGCCTTCCTACTGTAAAGATTGTCTATGATTTCTAACCACAATATTTGTCTTCAAATTGAAAGCAAATTATTCTCCTGAAAGCCTTTGTATATTATCTAGTATAATTTCTCCAGAACGTTATTTCTTGGATAGAATCAGAATCTGCTGAACAAAATCCTAGCTACCTTCTCATTATTCTGGTGGGAACCTGCTCAACCTGGTTGGGGAAGGGGGGAAAGGTGGTGGAGAGAGAGAGAGGGTGGAGGACAGGGGAACAGCAGTATCCCAGCTGCCGATTGGCTATGACAATTTACACAGACCAGATACAGAGATGTCATGATCTCAACACAAGGGGATTCTATTCATGGAGAGGATTTTCATACAAGAGGAAAGAGGAGTGGCCCTTAATGTAAAATCCATCTAATTTGCTCTGACTCAGTCACAAATACACACTCAGGAACACCTTTGAGATGGAATTGTGTTTTTATTCTGAGTCTTCAATGACAATAATATGCCAGCCAATGAGTTAGAGGCAGGGCAGGTTGTATATCTGTTCTTACTACAATAAGTCCATTTTATAGCTAATGAATGATACTCAGAAAACAGTCGATTTAAAGAATGGAGGAAACTTATGACAAAAGTTGCTTTATTCTTGTTCACATTTTGGTAATACTTATTATTTCTATTTCCCTCATCATTGTTTGCTCTACCTTTGTTGCTGCTGTTAACCTTAAAGTGTTTAGTCTGTAAATGTTTCCAAAGTAGGTTAATAATTACCACAAATTTTCTTCATGTTTTCTACTAACTGCCTCACTTTAATACAGTTGTGCAAGAATATTTTTTGAAGTTTTGAATAAACAATCTCCATTATTGTTTACACTCTTGTTACAAAAACAAATTTGCTGCTTTACTTCCAGTCATGCCTGTACTGTATTTGGTATACTCTCCTGAAGAGGGGGAGGGGAAGGGGAAAGGTATTTGGCAATTCTCTGCATCATCGGCTACCAGTCATTCTACATCACTCCTGCTTTCCTCATGTTTGCCGCAAACTGATTTCACTTGAATTGAGCTGGGACCGAGGTCCTAGTGGATTGACCAATTGTTCTATAGGTAAGGTTTTAAACCAAATATTTGGGGAGCAATTTAGGGTGAAGGTAGTGAAGTCGATAACGATAATCTGAGTCTGTCAGGAGGGCAGAGCATGGAAAATAAGAATGCACCTCCAATTAGGGTCAGAGTTAGGAAAAATGGTACAAAGACAAAATTGAAGATTCTGTATCTGAATGCATGCACCATTCATAAAAAGATTGATGAACTAATGCTATAAATAGAAATATATGTGTAAAACCTGATAACCATTATGGTGATGATATTGCAAATGGACCAAGGTTGGGAATTAAGTACTATGAGATACTTCACTTATAGAAGAGGAGGGTGTACCTGATAAAAAAAAACAAGGTAAGGACAGTAATAAAATAAATGGTACCTAAAATCATGAAGTTGAATTAGTTTAGATGCAGCTAAGAAAAGCAAAGTGCAGAAAACATTGGCAGGACTTGTTTACAGGCCTCAAGCCAATTGTGGTAGGTAAGTAGGAAAATACAGGAAATTAGAGGCACCTTAACAAGGGCGGCACAATAATCATGGAGGACTTGAATCCACATATAGACCAGCAAACCAAATTATTGTAATACTAATGGTGTGGAGGGTGAACTCGTGGAGTACATGCAGGAGCTAACCAAGTACAATATTAAATTAAACCTAGTTTTGTGCAATGAGATAGGGTTAATAAACATCTAGTAGGGGACCTTTAGGGGATTTTAATTACAGTTGCATACAATTGTATATAAAGATTAAAAGTGATTTAATTAAATCCAGAATCAGAGATCTTAAATCTAAAGTATGTCAATTACAAAGATTTGAGGCATGAATTGACAATGGTAGATTGGGAACCTTATAAAAATATATGCCAGTGAACAAGCAATAGTTATCACTTAAAGAAATCATCTGGGCAGCACGGTGGCACAGATAGTAGAGTCTTTGCCTCACAGTGTCAGAGATGTGCGTTCAATGCTGGCCTCGGGTGCTGTCTGTGTGGAGTTGGCATATTCTCCTGATGACCATGTGAGTTTCCCTGCATGCTCTGATTTACTTCCACATTGCAAAGACACACGGGTTGGTAGGTTAATTGGCCACAGCAAATTTACTCTAGTGTGTAGGTGAGTGATAGAATCTGTGGGAAATGGGGAGAATGGGATTAATATAGGGATAATGTAAATGGGTTGTCGATGGTCGATGCTGACTTGATGGGCTGAAGGGCCTGTTTAACTGCTTTGTCCTCATATGATACTATGAATTAATAAATAGTTTAAGGTACAAAAACCCAAGAAGGAAAATGGTTCTGTCAGGCATCCAGCCACTGTCTGTAAGAAGTTTGTACGTTCTCCCCGTGTCTGCGTGGGTTTCCTCCGGGTGCTCCGATTTCCTCCCACATTCCAAAGACATTCGGGTTAGGAAGTGGAGGGCATGCTATGTTGGCGCTGGAAGCATGGTGACACTTGCGGGCTGTCCCCAGAACATTCTATGCAAAAGGTGCATTTCACTGTGTGTTTCCATGTACATGTGACTAATAAAGATATCTTATCTTATCTTAAATGTTAAAGTTAGTACTTGATCAAAAAGGTTTATAATGTTGCGATTAAAAAAATCCAATAAACCACAGATGGGGTGGGGGGTGGAGCAGGTTCAGGAAAGGAAGACCAAGAAATTGACAAATAAAGAGAAAGAAGAATATGGAGTAGGCCAGAGAGAAACATTGAAAAAAATGGCAAAGGCTTCTATAGACATCTAAACACTAACACATTGAGGCAGGAGGAATGATATTGGGAAATAAAGAGATTGCAGAGAAACAAATAGCTTGTATCTGTCTTCACAGAAGACAGAAAAAATTGTCCTAGAAGTAATGAAAATAATTGACAGAGAACAAGGAGTTGAAAGAAATTAGCATTAGTTAAAAAAAGGACTGGGGAAATTAATGGAACTGAAAACCAATGGATTTCCAGGACCTGAAGATCTGCATTCAAGATTATGGAAAAGATTAAATTTGAGATGGTGATTGCCATCTTCCAAAATTCCATAGATTCTGCAAGGTTAATAATAGAACTGGGCAGAGTCAATATGGAATTATGAAATGAAAATCATGTGGGCAATCAATATTAGATATTTAATTTTCTGGGTACAAAATTTAGATGTAATTCAATGTCCTCGATGGGTGTACCTTGAGTATGAATCAGTGCAAGGGTTTTCATTAGTTTCTATTTTAGGAGCCTCACTCCCTTTTGCACTTACTAAACTGAGTAAACAAATGACTAACCCAATGGTTAAACATACAATACCAATATGGTTTCAATTTTGTAAATTTTTTTGGATTGAATCAATTTATTTTATCAAGTCCTATCCAATTTAATTTTTTCTTTCAACCATCCAGAATTGATTTAGCCTTTTCTTTATGGAAAATGAAGGGAATAACATGCTTTTGTGAGTTATTCATTGATAACTGTTTTTATCTTTTGAATAGCTGTCTAATAAATACAATTTGCCCAGATCACATTTTTTTCGGTACTTACAGATTAGAAATTTTAAAAAAGTTATTTTACCTTCTTTTCTGATACCATATGAAATTGAAATTACGGAAAAAATCTTAGGTTTTAATCCTTATCAGAAGGGCTTGATAGCAATAATTTATGATCTGATTATGAAAATATGTCTAGAGACACTTGCTAAAATTAAGAATGAATGGGAAAGAGAACTCCAGGTACTTTTACCTACAGAGACATGGAAGAAAATTCTTCAATTAGTTAATACATCTTCAATGTGTGCTAGACACTCTTTGATACAGTTTAAGGTGGTTCACAGGACCTATATGTCTAAGGATAAGTTAGCCTGTTTTTATCACCATATAAATCCTATATGTGACAGATGTAATTCGAAGGTGGCTTCCCTGACACATATGTTTTGATCCTGCCCACTATTGGAAAAATATTGGAAAGACATTTTTAACATTATTTCAACTGTATTGAATATTGATTTACAATCTCATCCTATTACTGCAAGTTTTGGGTTACCAGTGATAGATTCTGGCCATTTATCCGCTTCTGCTTGTCGAATGATTGCTTTTGTTACATTAATGGCCAAGAGATCCATTTTATTTAAATGGAAGGATCCTATACCCCCTACTACATTTCAATGGTTTTCTCAAACTATAACATGTTTAAACTTAGAAAAAATTAGGAGTGCTACTGTTGATCCTTCACTTAAATTTGAGGAAGTTTGGAGTCCATTTATTCAGTATTTCCATATGATATAAGCTGACCTTTTTCGAATCCCTTTCAATAACCTTTGAATACTGAGGAGTGGAGCTAACAACATAATAATGTTTTTTTTTAACCAAAGAAATATCAGTCCAGTTTTTTTTTGAAGTTTTTTGGTTTACTTTTGTTTATTATTTTTTTTGATTTGGTGGTTCTCTTTTCATATAATTAAATGTCTCTCCAATTTTTTTTGTATCATACTCACTTAACAAGAGTGTGGGAGGTCCAGAATATATTTTTTACTCCTTCTGAGTATAAATATTAACTGTTATTATTGTTATCCCGATCTCTTTACACCATATGTATAATCATTAATGTTATGTATATTAATCTGAATTAATTTGAAATTCAATAAAAAGATTGAAAAAGAAAAGAAAGAAAGAAAATCATGCTTGACAAGTCTGTTACCGGAGCTTTTGATGTAAATTGCAGAACAGTTAAGGGGAAAACTATTGGCCGTGGTGTATTTGTACTTCCAGCAGGTGCCACACAAAACATTATTCAACAAAATCACAGCACATGCTACTGGAGGTGATGTACTATCATGGATTGAGGATTGATTAAGACACAGAAGAAAGGGGAGTAGGAATATATGGGTCATTATTAGATTGAGAGGCTGTGAGCCTGTGAGCAGTGAGGTGCCACAAGGATCAGCTTTAGGGCATCAGCTGTACACAATCTAGGTCAATGACTGGGATGAGGAATCAAGTGTCGTATACCCAAACACAACAAAAGTGCTGCAAATCTGAAATTAAAACAGAAACTGCTGAAAATGCATAAAGTGGATGACATAGACCGGTGTTAACTTAGAAAAGGTTTACTAATGGCAGCTAAATAAAGGAAGAACAGAAACAATAGTTGCGAACCTAGGAGATACAGAATGAATCTGAAATAAGGGAGAATGCTGAGAAGTCCGATGGATCAGTCATCATAGGCGGAGGGAGAAAGTCTGAGTTACAGCAGAACTGGCCGGAGGTTGGAAGTATGTTGATAATACTGACTGGGTGGTCATGAGAATTGTGAGGAGGATGCAAAGGCACTTAAATGGGATGGTCAGGCCAGTGAAGAGGTGACAAATGGAAGATAATATGGAAAAATGTAACATTCATCTACTTGTTTTTAAAATTTATTTGACTTAAATCCAAACAATGTATCTTTGAGTTATGGCTTTAAGGCCACATCTTATTTTTAGCTGTCAAGTAGTCCGTTGATTTAAGGAAAAAAATGACAATGTGTGCAATTAAAATCTTAATCTTTACTCTTCAAATTTCTTCCCAGGACAGGGTAAATAGACTTTAAAAAAGACAAAAACAGCTTTTCATACAATTTAGAAACATTGAAAATCAAGAAAACTGCAGATGCTGGAAACCTAAAATAAATATATAAAATGCTGGAAATACTCAGCAAGTCAGGCCACATCTGTGGGAAGAGAAGCAGAGTTAATGTTTCAGGTTGAAGTCCCTTCATCAGAACTGGGAAGAAGAGAAAAGAAACTTTTTAAGTTGCAGGGAGGCCGGGGAAAGGGGAATATCTCTGATAAAGTAGAGCCAGGGTCACAGAGACTGGACATCAGCTCTTGGACATTTCCTCATACCTCCGGTTGGATCATGACCCTGCCATTGAACATTAGGCCATGGTCTCCCAGACATTCATGGATCTCATTTCCTTAGAAGATCTTGCCTTCCAGCCGTACAGTGTCCCAGCCCCACATCTGTTTCTATCTCCTGTTTTAGGCTGCTCTTGCCCTACCAAAATTATTTCTTCCTACCCTGATTGTATCCTTCCTTCTCTGGTCCAATCCCTTCCCACTTATATCTGTGACACCTTCCATCACTTTGATTATTTCCAATTTCTTGATGGCAACAGGCTCATCTTTACCATGGATGTGCAACCCCTTTTAGCCATCTCACATCAGGATGATCTGAGTGCCCTCCACGTCTTTCTTGAGCAGAGGCCCAACAAGTTCCCCTGCACCCAACACACGTGTTTGCCAGGCTGAACTTGTTCTTACATTGGACAACTTCACCCTCAACTCCACTTACTTTCTGCAGATCAAAGGTGTAGCTACAGGCACTCGCATGGGCCCCAAGCTATGCCTGACTTTTTCTGTGATTTGTGGAACAGTCTTTGCTTCAGTCCGCCCCAGGCCCACTACCTCAACTCTTTTCCCAGTTCATCATGGACTGCTTTGCTGTAATTTTCTGTACTCATGCAGAATTTGATGATTTCATTATTTTTGCTACCAATTTCCATTCTGCTCGCACCTTTACATGGTCAATCTTTGACTCTTCCCTTCCTATTCTGGATCTTTCTGTGTCCATCTCAGCAGGCAGGCTAGCTACTAACCTCTGTTACCTCTGCAACTCATGCTTGTTGTTTTTTGGTTTTGGTTTTGATTTATTATTGTCATTTATACCGAGGTACAGTGAAAAACTTGTCTTGCATATGGATTGTACAGGTCAATTCATTACACAGTACAGTTACATTGAGTCAGTACAGAGTGCATTGATGCAGTACAGATAAAAACAATAACAGTACAGAGTAAAGTGTCACACCTACAGAGAAAGTGCAGTGCAATAAGGTGCAAGGTCACAACAAGGTAAATAGTGAGGTCATAGTCCATCTCATTGTACAAGGGAACCTTTTAATAGTCTTATTGCAGTAGGGTAGAAGCTGTCCTTAAGTCTGGTGGTATGTGCCCTCAGGCTCCTGTATCTTCTACCTGATGGAAGACGAGAGAAGAGACAATGTCCCGGGTGGGTGGGGTCTTCGATTATGCTGGCTGCTTCACCAAGACAGTGAGAGGTAAAGACAGAGTCCAAGGAGAGGAGGCTGGTGTCCGTGATGCGCTGGGCTGTGTCCACAACTCTCTGCAGCTTCTTGGTATTGGTTTATTATTATCACTTGTACTGAGGTACAGTGAAAAGCTTGTCTTACAAACCAATCGTACAGGTCAATTCATTACACAGTGCAGTTACATTGAGTTAGTACAGAGTGCATTGATGTAGTACAGGTAAAAACAATAACAGTACAGAGTAAAGTGTCACAGCTGCAGAGAAAGTGCAGTGCAATAAGGTGAAAGGTCACAACAAGGTAGATCGTGAGGTCATAGTCCATCTCATCGTATAAGGGAACAGTTCAATAGTCTTATCGCAGTGGGGTAGAAGCTGTCCTTAAGTCTGGTGGTACGTGCCCTCAGGCTCCTGTATCTTCTACCTGATGGAAGATGAGAGAAGAGAGAATGACCTGGTAGGTGGGGTCTATGATTATGCTGGCAGATTCACAGAGACAATGAGAGGTAAAGACAGAATTCAAAGAGGGGAGGCTGGTATCCATAATGTGCTGGGCTGTGTCCACAATTCTCTGCAGTTTTTTTGCAGTCCTGGGCAGAGCAGTTGCCATACCAAGCCGTGATACATCCAGATAGGATGCTTTCTATGGTGCATCGGTAAAAGTTGGAGAGAGTCAAAGGGGACAAACCAAATTTCTTTAGCCTCCTGAGGAAGTAGAGGCGCTGGTGAGCTTTCTTGGCCGTGGCATCTACGTGATTTGACCAGGACAGGCTGTTGGTGATGTTCACTCCCAGGAACTTGAAGCTCTCAACCCTCTCGACCTCAGCACCATTGATGTAGATAGGTGCATGTACACCATCCCCTTTCCTGAAGTCAATGACCAGCTCTTGTTTTGTTGACATTGAGGGAAAGGTTATTGTCATCACACCATTCCACTAAGCTTCCTGTACTGACTCATCACTGTTTGAGATATGGCCTACAACTGTGGTGTCATCTGCAAACTTGTAGATGGAGTTAGAGCAGAATCTGGCCACACAGTCATGAGTGTATAGGGAGTAGAGTAGAGGGCTGAGGACCCAGCTTTGTGGGGCACAAGTGTTGAGAATAATCGTACTGGAGGTATTGCTGCCTATCCTCACTGATTGCAGTCAGTTGGTTAGAAAGTCAAGGATCCAGTTACAGAGGGAGGTGTTGAGTCCTAGGTCTCAGAGTTTGGTGACAAGTTTGCTTGGGATTATTGTATTGAAGGCAGAGCTGTAGTCAATAAACAATAGTCTAACGTAGGTGTCTTTACTGTCCAGATGCTCCAGAGCTGAGTGTAGGGCCAGGAAGATGGCATCCACTGTAGACCTGTTTTGACGATAGGCGAATTGCAGTGGGTTGAGAATGTCTGGGATGCTGGAGTTAATATGTGCCATGACCAGCCTCTCAAAGCACTTCATGATGGTGGATGTCAGAGCCACTGGTTGATAGTCATTGAGGCATGTTACCTTACTTTTCTTCCGTACCTGGATGATAGTGGTCTTCTTTAAACAGGTGGGAACCTGAGATTGAAGCAGGGAGAGGTTAAGTATGTCTGCAAATACTTCTGCCAGCTGATCAGCACAAGACCTGAGCACACGGCCAGGGACACCATCTGGGCCAGGTGCTTTCCTCGTGTTCACTCTGGAAGACTGATCTTACATCCTCAACAGTGACCACGGGTTCAGTTGCATTGGAGGCTGTTGGGGTGGGTGGTGACAATCCACTTCTCTTCTGTTCAAAATGCGCATAGAATGCGTTAAGCTCATCAGGAAAGGATGCGTTGTTGTTAACTATGCAGCCTGTCTTCGTCTCGTAGCCTGTTATGGCAGGTAAGCCCTGCCATAACTGACGGCTGGTCTGGACTCTATTTTGAGTCAGTATTGCCTCTTGGCATCCCTAATAGCTTTCCGAAGTTTCATATCTCAATTTCTTGTGCAGATCAGGATCACCAGATTTGTGTGCAGCAGTCGTCTCCTTCAGTAGGGAGTGGATCTCCCAGATCATCCATGGTTTCCTGTTTGGAACACCCGTATTGTCCTCTTTGGTACACAATTGCTGATAAAGTCCGTGATGGTGGTGACATACTCATCAAGGCTGGCAGCTGAGTCTTTGAACATGGACCAGTTCACTGTCTCAAAGCAGTCACGTAGGAGCTCATCTGCTTCCTCAGACCGGCACTGCACGACTCTCCGTACCGGATCCTCCTGTTTCAGTTTCTGTTTGTATGCAGGGAGAAGGAGCACAGCCTGGTGGTCTGATATCCCAAAGTGAGGACAAAGGGTGGCTCAGAAGGCATCTTTGTCCCTCCTGTAGTTCTAAAATCTTAAGGTTACGTAAGAAATGGTCAATCTCTTGCTGGCTTCCTCTAGGATGCCACTTGTGTCCCTTTCCTGTAAGGACCATGTTATCAGCCTAGCTCTTTTTGCAGTGCTTCATCCATATCTCAAAATTCCTGAAAAGCAAGGCTATTATACTTAACATGGAGAGAAGCAGCAGAGAAGGACATAAACTTGTCCTAGGTTTATAAACATCATGGCTGTCATCAACATGACATTCCTCTGTGGTCACAACCGCTACAACCATTTTACTGTTTTACTAGCTGTTTTGTTTTACCTTTTGAAGAATGGTGTGGGAATGGTCAAGATCTGCCTCACGTTGGGATTCCTGGAGATCTTCTTTTAATGCTCCCATGAATCCTCCCAACTGTCTAGTGAGACGGTCCTTTTGTTTAGTCAAGGTCTTCATCTGATAGCTGACCTTTCAGTGATACTGCATTACTGACAGCACATAGTCATAGAGTAATACAGCATGGAAACAGGCCCTTCAGCCCAACTCATCCATGCCAACCGTGGTGCTCACCAAACTTGTCTCATTTGCTCTGTTTGGCCCATATTCCTCTAAACCCCTCCTATCCATGGAGGTAGCCATGATCTATGCATGGAGGTAAACAATACATGAACTATATTCACACACTGTTACTTTATAATTGCAGTGGTTTGGACCACTTGGCTCTGCAGAAGCTCAATCTGTCTCTGAAACTTGGACATTTTCCCATATTGAGTCAAGATAATCCCACTTAGCACAAAACACGACAACATACATCATTGTATTCATTGCCCTTCTGGCTTCCACTTCTCATCCTTAATGTCCCCCCTAATGGATGTTACTGCATCCTGAAAAGATGCTCTTGGGGGTTTATTCAGACACCATTCTAACAGTCTCTGTACATACATACCTTTACCCTTCTTACATGTGAACACATTAATATCCTCCTAAAGATTCCCAGTCAACATCTCACTGTACTTTAAAGAGACACTATCAGTCAGCATAACTTAGGCTCTCCAAGAACCCATTGGTGATCATGTGATGACTCTTGTTTGCTGTCTTATACACAATGGTACCGAGTTTAAAACAAATTCAGAAAATGCTAGAGACACTCAACGGATCAGGCAGCATCTGTGGAGAGAGAAGCAATAGTTAATGTCTCAGGCTGAAGCTCCATCAGAACAGTGCTTTTTAAAACCTGGCTCCAGTTGAGGGGATTGTTTGTGGACTGCAACAACCCACTACGGACATAAGTATATTGGACATAAGCACATGTATTAAGTAAGTCGCATTGAGTGCAATGAAACAATACTTACCAAGGATGATAGTCACCATGTGTTCCTTGGAACCTTAGAGCTTCTCTGAGTGACTGGGATGCTGTATCTTTTCCATCTGCTGACTCCTCCGGACTTCAGCCTCTCTTCCTCCTCCTCACTCTTGCTTCCTCTCTTGGACCCCATAATTTTACACACATTTTCTCTTTGATTTTACCTTGTAACAAGTAACCTCCTGAGTTATCTCTTGTCACTTCTCATCTTAAATTATTAAATCCTATTTTCTTCTCTAGATTTCTGAACTACTTATTTTATGTTATTCACATCCCATACACTGGTACCAATATATCTCCAACTCCTGTGCTTTGTGTTTGCAGATGCTTTCTTTTCTACTTTCCTGACACTCAGTTAAAATTCTACTGCAAATCTATTTTCTTTAACAACAATCCTTCTACCACATTCCTGGCTAAGATGATAATGATACCTTTAGGTAACTAATCTTCATTAATACATTTCATGCAGACATAATTGATAATTTTTGCTTCATTGTCCATCTGTTTCATGGTTAATACCGTTCCAGTTTACCCTGTGCTTAACCTCCTGACCCTTGACCATGTTCCTGCTCCAACACATTCTTTGCAGTCAGCACAGTTTTTGACATAATTGACCATCGTTTACTAAATAATACTTATTGTAGATGTCTTAACAATCTATCGAAGCATTGGTCCATAAAAGCAAAGATAATTACCACCAGGATATATCAAAAACATTTCTACTTAACATTATACATATAAAATATTTCACTATTTGTTTAAGCTGACTTTTACCTAACTATGGAAGAATGTCCTTGCAATGGCATTTGTGCAATGAAGAAGGTTCTCATGTTCGAGTCCTGGGACGGGCTGGAGTGTTGGTGGAGTTGGGGATGAAGGGGGTTTTAATTCTCTCATGAGGAGAGATTCAGCAGATTGGGCAAATGATCACTAGAATTTATTAAATCACCTAAAACCCTTATGGGATGAGGCAGGGTGGATGCTAGGATGAAGATTTCCTGCAGTGGTGCCTAGAACTTGAAGTCAGTCTCAAAATAAGGAGTCAACCATTCATGGCTGAAATCAGAAGAAATTTCTTCACCCAAAGGATAAGGAATCTTCACCCTACCCTACCTGAGAAGGCTGTGGATGCTGTCAAAAGGTATATTTAAGACTGAGATGAAGAGATGTTTGGATAACAAGGGAATGAAGGAACTACTGGAGGTAAAAGGTCAGCCATGATGTTGTGGAATTGTAGAGTGGGTGCAAGGAGCTGACAAGTCAATACCTGCCTCCATTTCTCACTTACTTATATATGGCTTGAGAGTACAAGACAAAGGAACAGGAGCATGGGTAGTACAAAGCCAAAAGAGACTGCAGATGCTTGTCACAATGCCACATGAAGAGCGAGATCGCGGAGAACCCAAATGCGGAACACTGGAACAAGACTGGAGTCGGGATGCTTCCTCGGTACCAAATGCAGAACAGAAGGAATCTTGCCTCAGGAATCTTTGAGGCAGAGTCCCGACACAGAAGCAGGGTTTTCTAGGAGAAACAGCGAAACCGGGACTGCTCTAGAGTTAACGGATCTAAGCAGCCAAGAGACAAAGTATACCCAGAGATAGACCAATAATCTGGCAACCAGTGTTTGTGAAACCAGGGTTTTTATACTACTCCTGATGGAGCTCAGGCATGTGTCATTAGGCAAATAGTAGTGCATGGAAACCATGTGCTGCATGACAAGGCACCATCAATGGGGATAAGGGATAAATCGAGACCAGCACTCAGAACCATGACAATGCTAGAATCTAAATCAAAAGCCATACACTGGGTGAGCTCAGGGAGTCAGGCAACGTCTGTGGAGGCAAAATGTGTCAGATTGCGACTGTGAATCAGGACTGCAAGGGAATGTGAAAGACTTCCAGAATGTAGCGGTAGGTAGCAGAGTGGGATAGAGGCTTGGAAGAGATAAATGGAACCTGATGGGAAGGGGATAATAAGTGGATGAAACCAGGTTGGGGAGGGGGTGATGGTACAGAGGCTGGGAGGTGGAGCCACTTGGGAGAAGGGTAGTGGGTAAGGTTAAATGATGGGCAGATGGAACCAGGTGGGGGAGGGGATTGGAGAGATAAGCAAGGGGACAAGTAAACCAAGTGGACAGGTAAATGTGTGTGGGAGGAGAGCACCGGGAGGTGTGGGTTACCTTAAATTGGAAATTTCGTTGTTTATTCTCCAGCAGAATATGCTGTTCTTCCAATTTACATTCAGCCAGTAGGCCCTTCAAGCCTGCTCCACCATTCCATAAATGCCTGGCTGATTCAATCTTGGCCTCAAAACCCTATCCCACCCTTTCCACACACACTGTGTCTGTCAGTCTCCGCCTTGAATGTGTTCACTGAGTCAGTCGATACACATTTTTAGGCTAGTGAATTCCAAAGATTCAGAACCCTCCAAGAAAAGAAATTCCTCCTCATCTCCATCTGAAGTGGGTGACCCCTTATTCTGAAACTGTCCTCCTGATATTCCCACTAGGACAGAAATCCCCTCAATTCCCCTTAGAATCTTATATGTTTCAACATAATCACCACTCATTGTTCCATTCTTCAACAAGTATAAATCCAGCTCAACCTTTCTTCATATGCCAGCCGCTCCATTCGAGAATCAACAGTGAACTTCTCTGCACTGCCTCCAGTACAAGTATATTCTTCCTTACATATGATTAAAACTGTACACAGTACTCCAGGTGTGGTCTCAACAATGCCCTATAAATTTGCAACTAAACTTCCCTACTTTTAAACTCCGTTCCCACTGTAATAAAGGCCAACATTCCATTGACCTACTTTGATGCTAACATATTTTGTTTCATGTACCAGGATCCCTTGCCCCTGATCCCTTTGTACTGCAACATTTTGTAGTTTTACTCTGTTTAAAAAATGATTTGCATTTTCACTTCTGCTTCCAAAATGGAGAAGCTCACATTAAATGAAAATTAGAACAGAGTTTAGTTTACGGATTGGCTACAACTCATGAACTTTTAATTGACCTGCCAGCAATGAACTTTGTGTTTGTTGACCTTGTTTTTAAGTTTGCACAATTCCTTGTTTTCAAGCCAAAAAACATTAGCTTTAACTGACGTGACTGCACAGTGAGGAAGGAAAAGGGGTTTGCTGCAGTGCAACAGTGAGTTGCTTAAAAAGAAATCACAAAACTAAAGCAAAATGGATGCCAAAGTTACTGCTATTATCCTTGTTCTGTTTGTGCTCCACCTGTCATCCATAAAAGGTAAGAAATGACTCAGAGTAACCTTAGCTATCAATTAAAATCCTGTCGAATCTGTCAGTAATGGGCTGTGTACAGGTTTGTTTTTCTTTTTCAGCCTGCTGATCAAAGCTTTAATGAATACGTAGGACTATGATACTGTTGCCGAACTTGAGACATGGTTGAAAGAGGGGCAAGACTGTCCACTCAATTTCCCAGGGTACTGAATTTTCAAGTGAGACAGAAGGGCTGTAAAGGAAAGGGTGGCATTGCACCGTAAGTTATGGAATGCATTACTTTAGTTTTGAGGGAGGATATCCAAGAAGATTCCTCAAACGAGGCTATCTGGATAGACATTAGAAACAAAATGGAAGTTATCACTTTGTTGAGGGTATATTACAGACAACTTAACAATTAACAGGAAATAGAGGAACAGATATGTAGCCAAATATCAGAGGAATGTGATAAAAATAGAGTTATAGTACGAGAGGATTTCAATTTCCCAAAATATCACATAGGATTGCCTTAGCGTAAAAGGCCCAGAGGGGGGAAGACTTTTGAAGTGTGTCCAGGAGAGCTTTTTGACACAATATGTAGATAGACCAATGAGGGAAGGAGCATTACTGAACATTGTCTTGGGGAATGTAGCTGGTCATGTGGTAGGAGTGTCAGTTTGAAGATAGTAACCATAACTCTATACATTTAAAAGTGGTTATGGAAAAAGATGCGGATGGACCAGGAATAAAGGTCTTAAACTGGGGGAAGGCCAATTTCATTACATTAAGACAGGATCTGGCAAAGGTAGAGTGGGGACACCTATTTGCAGGAAGAATTCAAAGGAGAATTGGTGAGAATTCAGGGCCAACGTGTTCCTGTAAAGGTGAAAGCCAAAGGTAACAAGTACAAGGAACCCTGGATGATGAGGGATATCGATGGTTAGATAAAAAGAAAAAAAGAAGCATATAGCAGGTATAGAAGACCAGGCTGTTATGGGAGGCAAGGGAAGAGATTGTTGGGGCTGTGGCTGAGATTTTTTAATCCTTGCTGGCCACAAGTGAGGTACCTGATGACTGGAAGACAGCAAAAATTGTTCTCCTTTACAAGAAAAGACTGGCAATTACAGACCTGTGAGCCTAACATCAGCAGTAGGGTAGTTACTGGAAAATATTCTAAGCGACAGGATTAATGATCACTTGGAAAGGCAGGGACTAATCAGAGATAGCCAGCATCGCTTTGTCAGGGGCATATCTTATCTGACCAATCTGACTGCATTTTTTGAGGAGGTAACAATGTGTATTGATGAGGGCAGTGCAGTAGATGTGGTTTACATGGACTTCAATAAGGCCTTGACAAGGTCCCACATGGGAGACCAGTCAAAGGTTATGGCTTATGGGATCCAGGGCAAGTTGGTGAACTGGATCCAAAACTGGCTTGGAAATTGGTGACAGAGTGTGATGGTGGAGGGTAGTTTTTGTGATTGGATGCCTGTGACTAGTGGTGTTCTACAGGGATCAATGCTGGATCCTTTGCAGTTTCAACTCTTCTCATCCCTCATCTATCTCCTGCTCTCTTTTTCTACTCCTGTAAACACTGCTGATTTCTCACTTTGGATTCCATGTATAGGATTGATTCAAAAATAGTATAACATGGAAGAGGACCACTGGATCCACGTGGACCGTATCAGCCCTTTCAAAGCAGAATACAAGAAGTCTCGCTCACTCTTTTTCCCCTTTTTGCTGCTTCTTTTTCTCCTTCAGGTTTCTGTCACTCCATTTCCCTTTTATATGCTGTATTTGAATCTCGTCAGCATGCAGATTGATCCACTGTGTATTAGAGCACAGTACTAAAGAGTGATGCTCCTTGGTGTATCATTTTGTCCTCGATCAATGGATGCAGCAGCTTGCAGCAATGGACATAACTATAATTATCCAATGAAACAGGGCAGTGGAAGCCACTTGACCCATTCTCCTTGTGTAGACTTTTCATCTCCGACTTCCTGCTCTCACTTAACATCAATAAAACTGAAGAGTTGATTGTTGACTTCAGGAAGGGGAAGGAGGATGAACACGTGCCAGTCTACATTGGGGGATCAGCAGCAGAGAAGGTCAGCAGCTTTACATTCCTAAAGCATATGGGATAACCTGTCCTGGGCCCAGAAGATAGATACAATCACAAGGAAGGCGAGCCAGTGTTGTTATTCTCTTAGAAGATTAACGAGGCTTGGCATGTCACCGAACACTCTAACAAACTTCTACAGATGTACTGTTGAAAGTGTCTTGGTCTGGTGTAGCAATTCGAATGTGCAGGAGCATAAGAAGCTGCAGAGAGCAGTGGACTGAGCCCAATACATCATGGGCACATTCTTCCCCACCATCGAAAGTATCTACATGAGGCGCTGCCTCAAGAAGGCAGCATCTGTCATTATAGATCCCCACCATCTGGGTCATGCCATCTTCTCACAGCTACCATTGGGCAGGAGGTACAGAAGCCTGAAGTCTCACACCACCATGTTCAAGAACAGCTACCTCCCTTCAACCGGTCGGTTCTTGGACCAACCAGCACAACCCGAATCAATAGTGTTTAGCAACACTATGAGCACTTTGACCAATTTACACTACAATGGACTTTGTTTTTTCTTTGTTCTAGTTGTATTCTTTCTTGTATAATTTTGTATATTTTATGTTTAATTTATGTTTTTCTTGTGAATGTTGTGTATCTGATGCTATGTGCCTGTTACTGCTGCTGTAACTAAGCTTTTCACTATACCTGTGCATATATGTACTTGTGCATATGACAATAAACTCGACTTTGACTTTGATATTTCTTCAATACGTTATTGAAAATGACCATTGAATAAATTTCTAACAGACTTTAAGGAAGTGCTCTCCAGATCAAAGCAAGTTACTACAGGCTATTTCTTTTCCTCTTGCCACTTATAATACTTTTGCCAGAAATCTGTATTTTCTCCTTACTGAACCTGCTGCCACTGGAAGCAGTTTTTTCTCACTTTTCCTACCAAAGCCTTTCACTCATTTGAACACCTATCTCAAATCTCTCTTAACCTTCTCTCCTCCATGGAGAACAGCATAATTTTTCCAGTTTCTCCACATTACTGAATCCCCAGTAATTCTACTCTGCATCTGTTCAATGATCTTGACCTTTCTGAAGTGTGGTGTCCAGAACTTGTGTTAATACTCCAGCTGGGACATAACCAGTGTTTTGGAAAGCTTCATTATGACTTCATGGCTTTTGACCTTAGTGCCTTGATTTACAAAGTTAAGGATCTCATATCCCTTCTTAACATCTTCACAACCTGTCCTGCCACCATCAAAGATTTATGTGTTATGTCACCTGTCACTTTGTTCCTTCATCTCCTCTATAATTATAGATTTTCATTTAAATTGGCTTTCCAGATTCTCCCTACCAAGTGATTGAATTCAGATTGTTCTGTGGTGAACATCTGCTAGTCTCTATCCTTCCGAAGTCTGCTAACAACATTCCTGGGTTTTGTTTGAATTTTCAACCTTTAACAAAATTTCCTGTATATCCAGGTCACTGATATATCGAAAAGAACGTTGCTCAAAGCACTGACCTTGACACAGAACACTGCACATTTTCCTGCTTCTGAACAACAACCACTCACTGAGTACAATAGCTTTTTTTTAGACTTCAGCCGTCCACTTATTACCGTGGACTTTAATTTCACTAACAAGTCCATTACCTGTAATTTTTAACGCTCTTTTGAGCATCAATCACACCAGTTATCACCATTGTCGCATGTAAATGCACGTGTTCTGCTTTCACTGATGGTCCTAAGTCAATTTTGTCCATTAGTCTGAAGAAAAACAAAATCACTTGAAACAGTAACCATACCTCCACAGCATTGTAATGAATGGTGTTGATGAAAACCAATTAACATGAATATTTATTTATGTCTTCACCTGCCTAGTTACAGTGGTATACAGTTGGGATGTGCCATGTTTGCTGGCTGGTTTTGATGGTACTTAACCAGAGAATGTTATGTTGTTTAATAGAGTATTGTTGTCAGTAGAGGTGATTACTTGTCAATTTCTGAAGCAACTCTCTTAAGCGGCCTTCTGCTGTGAAATGCCTGTGTCCTTGAGAGACAATTGCGTCTGATTACTGTGGAGAGGTTACACGTAAACAGATTTTTCAAGACTAGTTCTGGTTTGAGTTTAATAATATTTATGGAAGCTTGCTTGTATGTATGGATGTCCATAAATTGGGCAATGGTAAGCTGGGAAAGTCCTGTAATTGTTTTATTTTATGTTAGCATATCTGGCTTCTGTTAGGATGAATGTTTTTGATGCAGGTGCTATCAGGTTGCCATCTTGTACTAGAGACATTCCTTGGCCTTGAATTGTAGCATCTGTCTGTAAAGTGGCAGATTTCCTGCTGCTGATAACAGGTTCATGCATAACATCTTCTTCAGTTTGTTGACACTCCTTTCATGGGAATACAAAACAGGTATTTAGCAATTTCTTTTAGTAGTTATCTCAGATATGGCATATGTTTTGACAGATAAGAACTGAAATAATGCATATGTTGGATTATTCTTGAACAATGTTTTAGTTTTTTCCTTTTCCTTGGATGGTTCTTTGTCTGCAGGATACCTTTTGGGCTTGCCTTCATTCCAGCTGATACTTCGATATTTATTCATTTCTGGGATCTGTGCAAGACCAGCCCTAAATGCTCTTGAGAAGGTTGACCCACTGCAGCCTTGTCTGGTCAAGATACTCGTACAGTGTTGTTGGGCAGGGAATTCCAAGTTTTAGACCAACCAATGATACTTCTAAGTCAGGATGGTGTGTGACTTGCAGGAGAACCTGCAGTTGGTGGTGTTCCTAGGTGCTTGTTACCCTTGTCCTTCTTGATGGTAGAGATCATGGTTTTGCAATGTGTTGTCAGAGTAGTCTGGGTGAGTAACTGCAGTACATTTTGTAGATGGTACACACTGTGGCCACTGTGTGCAGCTGGCAGATGGGACAAATATTTAGGTTGGTGGAATGCCAGTATCGAGCTTCTTGCACTCATCCAGGCAAGTGAAGAGTATTCCGTCATGCTCCTGAGTTGTGACTTGTAAACAACGAGGTATCAAAGGGTGATCCACTCACCATGGAGATACCAGTCTCTGACCTCATCTTGTAGCCATGGCATTTATGTGACAGATCCAGTTGAGTTCCTGGTCAATGGCAGCCCCCAGAGTACACTTGGTGGGAGCTTGATGATGGTAATGCCACCGAAGGTCAAGGATAAATGAATAAACTCTCTCTCTTTGGAGAAAGATGTTGCCTGGCACTTAAGTGACACAAATGTTTCTCGCTACTTATCAGTCCATGCTTGGATGCTGACTTGCTGCCCACAACCATAGAACAGTACAGCAAAGGAACAGGCCCTTTGGCCAACCATGTCTGCGCCAACCATGATGCCAAACTAATCTAATTCCACCTGCATCTACATAGCCTGTTTCTCCCTATTCCCTGCCTATTTGTTTGTCTGTCTAGATGCCTCTAAAGCATTGCTGTTGCTTCTGTTTCTACTACCTCCCCAGCAGGTTCCAGGCATCTACCTCTCTTTGTATCAAAAACTGTCCACGCACATCTCCGTTTAACTTTCCCCCTCTCACCTTAAACCTATTCCCTCTAGTATTTGACATTTCCACCTTGAAAAAATGACTCTGACTCTCTACCCTGTTTATGCCTCTCGTAATTTTATATACTTCCATCGAGCCCCTTTCAGCCTCTGACAGGCCAACAAGAGTAATCAAGTTTGTCCAGCCTCTCCTTATAGCTAATACACTCCAATCCAGGCAACATCCTGGTGAACCTCTTCTGCACTCTCTCCATGACCTCCACATCCTTCCTGTAATGTGGTGACCAGCGTGATCTGCTTCATATGCTGAGGACTGAACATTGTGCAATCATCAGTGAACAAGTCTAGTTCCGACTTTATGATGGAAGGAAGGTCCTAAGACGCTGCCCTGCAGTGATGTCCTGGTGTTCAGATGTTTGACCTTCAATAGTCATGACCATCTTCCTTTATACAAGGTATAACTCCAGCCACTAATTTTTTTTCCCCTTTGTTGTCCATTGACTTCAGTTTTACCGGGGTGCTTCGATGCCACACTTGGTCAAATGCTACCTTGCTGTCGAGGGCAGTCACTATCTCCTCACCTCTGGTCAGTATTTGGACCAAGGCTGATGAAGTCTGGAATCAAGTGATCCTGGTATCAGTGAGTAGATTATTGGTGAGGTAATGCCCCTTGATGACACATTGACAACAGCTTCCATCACTTTTTTCTTGATTGAAGGTGGACTGATTGGGATACTTTCCACTAAAATGGACTTCTTTTTGTTTTAATTGTACTCTTTCTTGTAAAAGTTGTGTATAGTTTATATTTAATTTATGTTTTTCTTGTGAATGGTGCTTTTATGATGCCAAGTGCCTGTGATGCTGCTGCAAGTACGTTTTTCATAATGTACTTGTGCATATGACAGTAAGCTTGTCTTTGACTGTGACTAGTGATTAACCAGATTGGATTGGTCTTTTCATAAATGTGTATCCCATTCTGAAGAACCAGCATTCTCTCTCATTGGTGATACATTTGTCAACATTCAGCCTGAGCCCTGCTTTTCTGATTCTTTCCATCAGCTCGTGGAGATGAGATCCATATTCTTTGTCATCTACGCCATTTGTCTGGATGTTATCTGTGATGCCTTTTGTACGTTTGTATCCTCTCTAAGACTCTTCTATTTCTAGCTGAAACTTACCATTGATTACTCTTTCATCCCAATTGTGATGTTATATGTTATATAAAGCTCCTCATCAAGCTTCATACTCTAGTAGCTGGTCTTGGCATTAAGTTTGATGAAAGCGTTGGCCTCTGTTGATGCTGGCATGATATTTTCCAACGTTCTATTTGGGTAAACTTTCATGTGTGAGAAGAATTTGTGCAGGAATGCCGGTAGTTTTACAACCACAGGATTACAACACAGTTTCCCATATATATGACTTGGTTTTCTCAGGTAGTCATACACGCTCTGAATGGAGGTAGGAGGGTGTGGGCAGTAACATCCATCTGTATGCAATGCATGAGTGAGATTCCTATTTTTCTACTTTGAAAATGGGTTTCACAAATGGAATGGGCAGTCTTTCAGCCTGTGTTGTAAGCCTATTGTTTTCAATGTCTAGAGTGGGATGATTGGCACAAAACTTAATGCTGCCCATCTTTAACTGCTGAACCATGGGTGTGATTTTAACTTGATGTTGAAACTTGTTGAACAGTGATGATATAACTGGGAATGAGGATGTATCTAAGCTAACCAGGTTAAAAGTTTAAATGCCAGTATTAGTTGAAAGGTCTTATCCCTGTCTGGAGTAGAGCTGGAAAGTGCAGGATTGAAAACGTAAATTCATTCCTTGCAGATGATCCTGATGTAGTCCTCCTGCAATATAATTCCTTCTGGTTTTCAGGGGATTCCTGAATACCATGAACACTGGCCTTGGTGTTAGTGGCATGTATGTAGTGCCTGTTACTCCTCTGAACTTCAAGGGTAAATTTGCCCCATTCACCCAGCTAGTTAAAGCAGGGAATGTCATCTTAAGATCTCACTCTGTAGAGGTGGTGTTGAAAAACATAGGTTTATTATGGTATGCTTTGGATCCAATCAATATATTCAAGAAAATTTCTTTTCTTTTATTTTGCAATTAACAGCAAGAAAACCAAAAGTTTCTCCCATCAAAGTAAACATAGCTGTCTCATCCTTGGCAACAGCAGAATACAAGAGTCTTCAATAGCCCTTGAAACCACTTGTGACCATGGTTTAAAAGGAAATTCTGCTCAATTAATCCAAGAAACAAAACAGTTCTCAAACAAAATGGTGTTCTCACATTCCTTCTGCTCTCAGCGACTCCTTGTGAAAGTGAATATAAAGGTATCTTCTCAGTTTATGGTCCTTGGAACCGCTCACAATCCAAATCCAAAGCAGAAGTTCTTGCAATCTGTGGAAACTCCCTGAAAACCGAAAGGAATTATGTTGCAGGAGGACTATATCAGGATCATACGAAAGGAATGAATTTACGTTTTCAATCCTGGACATTCCAGCTGTACTCCAAACAGGGATAGGACCTTTTAACTAAGATTGGCATCTTAATAGACACTAATCAAGTGGTTTCCTCTCACATGCTAAGAACTTACTGTCACATGACAGATCACTGCAGCAAACAGATTTAATTCAAGCTGTGTATCACATTTTTGCATCATTAACCATGACCATACCAATGTCATGGTTAGTTGCACATGTCACAAAGTTTTAATAAACTAAGTAACATGTATAATGTCACTATTCTAAACTGATTACAAAGTTTTGCTGTTTTCCACATAACAGAAGATCATGGAGAGACTGTTCCATCTCTTCATGAATGTTTCCGGCCTAATAAGTAACCATTATGCATTACTATGTACAGAGGACCTGTCATTTGCCATTCTAACACACCCTGTGCATCGGTGAGATGGACATTAGAACATTCTCCTCCTGGCCTTAACTGAATCTAACACATGTCAATTAGGCAGCACCAAATCAACACGCATTTAGCACACTGAAGAACAAATCTAGTCCAAAATAAACTGGAAGTTCCACAATCTAAGGGGAAAATAACCCACTGAAAACTCCAACTGGATCTGACTACTTTTTTCAACTACTTTTCATAAAGAAATACCTTATATTATCTTGAATGTTATTTTTTCCATATTAACGTGACAGAATATACATGTGAATAGTTACAGAAAAACTCAGAAAATAAGGTAAGATATCTTTATTAGTCACGTGCACATCGAAACACGCAGTGAAATACAACTTTCGTGTAGAGTATTCTGGGGGCAGCCCGTAAGTGTCGCCATGCTTCCAGCGCCGACATAGCATGCCCACAACTTCCTAACCTGCACATCTTTGGAATGTGGGAGGAAACCAGAGCACCCAGAGGAAACCCGCACAGACACGGGGAGAATGTACAAACTCCTTACAGACAGTGGCCGGGATTGAACCTGGGTCGTTGGCGCTGTAATAGCATTATGCTAACCGCTACACTACCGTGCCCGCCCGACCGACTATTGGGAAATGCGAATGGTTTGACATCTGGCACACCAGCTGATGCTTGCCACACTCCCTTCCTGGTCACAGGTTCCTGCGCTCCCTTCTGCCCTCCAGGGTACCAGTTCCTGTATTCTCTTCAATTCTCCAGGGCATTGGGAGGGGAGGGCGGAGGTGGAGACAAAGTCTGAAAAGTGGAAACAAGAGGCTGCAGATGCTGGAATCTGCTAAGTAAGGAAGTTGATGAGGAACCAGATAAGGGAGGGATGAGGGGCAGATGGGACCAGTCGGTGGAGAAGAATGAAACTGGGTGATGGACTGGGGGAGTGGGCAGGGCTTTGAAACCAGAAGGAAGAGGAAGGAACACTGGAAGTACGGTTTAACTGAAGTTGGAAAACCCCAGGTGAAATATGAGCTGCTGTTCTTCTAGTTTGTGCTTGACCTCGCCTTGGCAGTGGAGAAGGCAGAGGACTGACAGGTTGGAGTGGGAATGGGAAGTGGGTTGATATAGCATGCAACCTGGAGGTTGGGATAGCCATTGCAGACAGAGTGTAGGTGTTCGGCAAAATTGTCTGCTCGTCTGTGCTTGGTCTCGCCAACGTGGAGGAGGCCACTTCAAGGGCACCGAATGCAGTAGATGAGATTAGAGGAGGTGTATGTGAACCTTTGCCTGACCTGGAAGGGCTGTTTGGGACCCTGGATGGTGGCGACGTAGGAAGTGAAGGGACCTGTTGCATTGACGTAAACTATCCCGTTGCCTCTGAGACAATTGAGTTCTTCAAGCAGTTTGTTTTTCTGCTCCAGAATCCAGCATCTGAAGTCTCCTGTTTCTCCACTGAATACTCTTTATGATTGTACAGTCAATCCTGGACTCACGACGATTCTTCTCTGTCAACTGGCTCTAAAGCGCTCCCTGAAATTAGTTAAGTCTTATACAAATTGCTTGATAAAGCACATGCAGGACACAAGACCACTTCTGACTCATGGCAATTGAATAGATATTTCCACGGGCTACTCATTTATATGGCTACTCATGTATTTGGGCGGCACGGTAGTGTAGCGGTTAGCACGATGCTATTACAGCGCCAGCAATCGGGGTTCGATTCTGGCTGCTGTCTGTAAGGAGTTTGTACGTTCTCCCCGTGTCTGCGTGGGTTTCCGTCGGGTCCTCCGGTTTCCTGCCACATTCTAAAGATGCACGGGTAGGTTAATTTGGGTTTTAAAATGGGCGGTCTGGACCCGTTGGCCCGGAAGGGCCTGTTACCATGCTGTAAATAAAATTTTAAAAATTTAAAATTTAAATTTAAAAATATCTACTATTGAGCAGGTACCCAGGCCATGTGCACAGTATGTGGGAGATTGATTTACAGCACAAAGTTACACACACAAATGAAAAGAAATACTGTAATGAACTCTCAGTCCAGTCCTTAAAAAACTATCAAAGAGACAAAGATGTGAAATCACTATGTTTACAACAATATTTCCTTTGTACAGGTACAGTTAACGGACAGGAGCCAGTGGATCTTCGTTGCCGTTGCATCAAGTATACCTCTGGATTCCGCGTCCGAAGTCGTATTAAGGAAATTGAGATTATACCAAGTGGTCCTTATTGCCCAAAAGTAGAAGTAATGTAAGTCTTATTGATAAACCATAGTGGCATTTACAAATTACCAGTTCTACCATTGTCCATGGAGTATCCATGGACAATGGTAGAACTGGTAATTTGTAAATTAGTGGTATTGGTAAATTGGTGGTATTCACGGTTGCTGAGAGAGGAGTGGGGAAGGATCCAGGGAAAAGAAACAGTCAAGGAAAACAGGGAAGCAGGGGCAGTAATTTGAACAATTTGAAGCCAGGTATGAGACATGTTAATTTCGGCTGGGGTTGCTGAAGTCAGAAATGTGAGATGAGCGTAGTGAATTGAGGCCAAGAATGTAGATATTTACAGGGCTGAGCTGAGGCAGGAACTTTACAGAGTACATGGCTGGTACTGAAATGGTGGACCACTGGGCAGTTGCCTTGGTTGTACAGTATAAAATGGAAACAGCTCCCTTCTCTACTATAACACTGCAAATTCTGGTGACCTGAAATTAAAACAGAAAATGCGGCAAACACTTAACAGGATGGCAGCCACTGCGAAAAGAACAAGGCTCAGCTTAACTGTCACTTGCCCTGAAATACTACCACTGTTTCTCTCTCCAGAGTTGCAGCCAACTTGCTGAATATTTCCAGATTTTTCTGTTTTCACTTCCTTCCCCATCTGCTCATCCTATGGCTGAAATCACAAGGAAATTACTTTGTGCAGCATATAAATGTGATGCTTAATTAGTCAACACCAGCCAAAGAAAACTATAGAGATAAGTTTGTTACATTTGGGTAACTAGATACCTAAGCGGCTGAACTGATCTTATCATTCTTTTCAGAGCCATGCTCAAGTCTAACCAGAAAGTTTGTCTGAACCCTGAAGTCTATTGGGTGAGGAGATTGATTGAAAGGATTTTAATTAACACTTGAAAGAATTTCCCGAGTAAGTTTCCATTTCTGTATTTGATTAAGAGATAAGAGAGCTGGGTCACTTGGGCATTTAGGGCAATGTAAAGTAAAATAACATCACACATGCACTTGCAGTTAGAAAACTGTCATGAGGTTACCCTGTTCACAGAAGGTTACCCTAGAGTTACCTCTCACGCTTTGTACTCTGTGGATCTCCAAACCTTGCATTCCTGTGCAGATGATGGAACAACATTCACGTACAACCTCATTCATGCTTGCAGGGAACAGTGAAATTCACAATTCTTTGTAAAAGTCTGTCTTTGGAATTTTGAATGATCAGTCAATTTGATTTGGTAGATTGCTCTAAAGAGCAAGAGTTGGTGGAACCTACAGCAGTTGCACATCTGCTCATTGTTGTCAGGCTCATACACCCACCATTCACCGTGAACGTGTTCCTTTGCGACCATCTTCCCTTGCTCCTTCCCGTGTGTGCTCTCAGCTCTCACCAGGAGGTGGTGGAGCATATGAGGTGTAAACTGTCTAACAGTTGATGATGTGCAATGGGCAGCTTCCTCCTGCTACTCAGTGTCATAGAACATAGAACAATACAGCCTAGGGACAGGCATTTCAGCGCATGATGTCTATGCCGACCATACAAATCTAACTAATCCCATCTGCCTACACATGGCCCATATCCTTCTATTCCCTGCCCGTTTATGTGTCTGTCCAAATATTTCTTAAATGTTACTATCTTGCCTGCTTCCACCACCTCCCCTGGTAGCATGTTTCAGGCACCTATGTACCGGCACCTCTGTAATACCTCATTTTCCAGGCACCTCTGTGTAAAACACTTGCCTCATAAATCTCCTTTAAACTTTCCCCCTAGCACCTTAAAGCTGTGGCCTCCAGTATTTGACATTTCCACCTGAGAAAATGGCTCTGATTTTCTAACCTATCTATACCACTCATAATTTTATGTACTTCTATCAGGTCTCCCCTCAGCCTCCACTGCTCCAGAGAAAACAATCCAAGTTTGTCCAGCCTCTCCTTATAGCTAACACTCTCTAATCCAGGCAACATCCTGCTGAACCTCTTCTGCACCCTCTCCAAAGCCTCCACATCCTTCCTGTAATGTGGTGAGCAGAACTGCACACAATACTCATCTTTTATGATCGTGGAAGTCTCTTACCCAAAAGCATAGAGAATGCACAACATTGAAGGAGGCCATTTGGCCCCTTGCTTCTTTGCTGGCTTTCAGACCAATTCCATCATCCCATTGCCCCATTTATTTCCCCCTAGCTCATTCTCTCTTATGTGTCCATCAAATTTCCCCTAGTTCTGTTGCCATCCACTTACACTAGAGGTAACTTACAGTGCTCACTTAACCTACCGGCTCATCCTGGGTATGCGGGAGTAAACCCACACAGGGAGAATGTACAAACTCCACACAGACTGCTCCTGAGGTCAGGATCAAACCCAAGTCACTGGAGCTGTACAGCAGCACCACTAATTGCTGCATCGTGTGTTCTGGTGCCCAACAGAAAAACATTGGACAAAATTTTTCGAGGAATAAATTAACAAAAATCAAGCAATATTCAAAACCTTCTTCTCTGTTTTTGTTTCTTGAGGGTCCTTTAGGACTTTACTTCATGAGGTAATGTACTGATGATGTATTTGTCTGTAATTCCTCTGTGTGATCTTTTTGGACAATCATTAACTTGCTTAAAGTAGAACCTAAAATGAGATATACACCAACTAATATCTACTGGAAGACAGGAAGCATTCGTTTCTTTGATCTTTGTTCTGAAATATTTCTGTGCTGATAAATTATTGCGTTAATTATCATTTTATAAATTTCATATGTTTTCTGAACATGAAGGTGACCAGTAAAAGTGCTTCATCGTGGCACCGATCAGCAAATCTCCCTCGCTTGCCCCCTACTCAAGGACTGGAAGTTCACAGCCTTCGCCTTTAGCACATCTTTGCTTCTGTCCTCATCAGCGAAAGGAATACTGGATTGATTCATTTTCAGCTGAAGTCCATTGAACAGTATAATCACATTCATAACTGAGTGGTGCCTTCATTTATGCCTAATTAAACTCAGCATAGTAGTAGTTTGATTATGAGCAAGCAGTAGATTGGTTGTAGCATTTCCAATCAGTTAACCAAGATAAAAGAACCATCGGAATTTATGGTTCAGAAGGAATCTGCGGAAACAGCATTCCAGCCCAGTTGCACTTTCCAGATTTTGGTCCGGATTACGACAGTTTGCAAGCACATCAAAGTACATTATGAATGCAAAGAGGGGTTCTGAATCTAACCCCACCCCTCATCTCAAACCTGGTTAATTGCCTTCCTATCTACTTGTAATTTTACACACCTCAGATAAATCTCCCTTATTTCCCCTAACTTCCAAAGAAACCAATAGTGAGCCAGACCAGTCTTTCCTCATAGCTAAAATTCTTCATTCCTGGCGTTTATGTAAGTCTCCTCAGCAAATACCTTTCTGTTAGATGTGACCAGAATTATGGGCAGCATTCCAGATGTGGACCAACTTTTACGCAGTTTCAGTACCACTTCCCAGTTCTCACATCCTATGTCCTTTTACTAAAAGGAGGTAACCTGCAAGCACATCTTTGGGATATGGGGGGGAACCTGGAGCACTTAGTGGAAACCTAGGGAGAAAGTGAAAACTCCACACAGACAGCTCAGGGTGTGCCCTGGGAATGATAGCACTAATGGTGCCAGCACTAAAAGGGGGCACTATAGCATTATAGAGGGATGCACTACTGAGCATAATGCTGTGCCAGAGATCTGGTTGACTGCCCAGCCCTTGCTGGCATTTCCTGCTGCAGTGAACTGGTTAAAGTGACCTGATAACCCTATGGCCCAGTGTGGATTGAGCCCCAGAGGCAACAGCTGCCTGTGAGGGCTGGGGCACATGGTACATCTGCTCAGGTGTGGAGCTCGGGGCTAAACCCTGGCTGTCACTGTGAGTGTGGGCCATTGCACGTGCTCCATGTACTGACGTAGCACCTGGATTCCATGGTCTCTCTCATCACCTTCTGCTGGATGGTGATGAACTTTGTCACATTCCCTTCTCTTTATTTGGCTGCACAGTTCTCCCCACCCTAGAGATTTCTCTGTGGCTCAGTGGCCAGTGACCGCCATTGCACTTGGTACCGTGGAGAAATCTCTGGGCTGTGCGGCCAAACAACAAGAGAAGCAGCATCCATCACATCCAACAGGACTGTGGTGGCCAGTGTGTAGATCTGCACCCCACATCTCAGCACTGAGTCACCACATCACTCACCTCACCCTGCCCAACGTCAGCCCACACAGGCCTCTACCTACTGCCTCCATGGTTGACTCCACACTCAGCCAAGTGGTGATGAGATCACAATTTCATTGTTGCAGGAGTACCAGCAGAGGGCAGAGGATCACAGCAGGTTCTCAGCACAGTAGGTTAAAGAACAGTGGGGTAGTTCCCTGTGAGTGTTCAGACCCCAGGACCAAGTGCGCTATGAAGAATCAGCACTCTCACTATCAGTACAATCAGTAGTAAGCCAGTACCGGTGAATGACAGCTATCTTCTGAACCATCTCATCTACATGTCCTGTTCCCCACCTCCTTCCCTTTATTCCATGGTCCACTGCCCTCTCCTACCGGACTCCCTTCTTCTTCAGCCCTTTGCCTCTTCTACCTATTCAGCTTCTTACATCTCCCCCCTCCCCCACCCACCTACCTTCCCCCTCTCACCTGGACTCACCTATCACCTGCCAGCTTGTGCTCATTCCCCTTTCCCGGCCTTCTTATTCTGGCTCCTGCCCTCTTCCTTTCCAGTCCTGATGAAGGGTCTCGACTTGAAATGTTGACTGTTTGTTTCCCTCCGTAGATGCTGCCTGACCTGGTGAGTTCCTCCAGCATTTTGTGTGTGTTGCTCCAGGTTCCAGCATCTGCAGAATCTATTGTGTCTCTGCTACCTTCAGAGATGTGCGGACGTGCATTCTAATGAACCTCTGCTCCTCTTTACTCCTCAGTATTCTAGCCTTTGCTTTTTCTGCCCTCTCCAAGTACCTTACCTCACACCTCTTCATACTGAATACCAGTTGTCACCAGTCCATTAATAACTTCCTGCCATCCACAAATTTCTTTCTGTCAACAACACTGGTAACTTTGGACCACTTGGAAGCTTGTTAATCATGCCCACTATGATTGCCCAATATATTAACATACACCAGAAAAAAACAAGGGAATCTGTACCGAGCCTGCACAATTTTACTGGAAATAGTGAACACAATTCAATCATTAACACACTCATTGATTGTTGTGCATTGCTTCCATTCACTGGGTCAATTTTGGATCCAACTGTACTTTCTTATAGAACACATGGGCCTTTATTTTCCTGACCAGTTTTCAATCTAGTACCTTATTAAGGGCTTTGCTAAAATATCAAATTCACTTTTTTCATCAGTCTTCCTTGTTACCTCCTCAAATTTAATCACATTAAAGACAACCTTTTTTGAACAAATCCATATTTACTTGCTATGGATGAAAAGCCACTCAGAGACTGGAGCTGTAGAGGTAGCAGGCCTTTGTTCAATACAAGTGAACACACAGGGGAGATCAGGTTAAACAGTCTCCGCAAGACTCAAATCCATCGAGTTTTATACTCTTTTGATACAATAACAATACATGACTCATGATTGACAGCCATCAAATGTGACCATGACAATGTCTGGTGTGTCTAAGTGGCAAAGTAGTCAGTCTAGAACCTCCCATGGTCCATGCATGAGTTGGAAACATGGGCCCAGTTCATTTATTGTTTCCCCCTATTTGTGCTTCAATGGTGCAAAATACCTTAACTCCAAGATATCTAGCTCTAATGCCTGTTTCAATGGTGCCAAATACCTTTGCTCTTATATGTCTGGTGTTCAAGTGCCTGACCTGTTCATCTATGGTTTCTCTGTACTGATGGTTGTTCTCAGCCACCTGGTGCATTTCACACTGTTCTATTGTAACTTGATCAACTTTATTCCAATCCCACCAGTGGCTCACTTTGTTCCACTGTACGTTTGGTAACCCATACCAGAACGCCTCATAGTCATGTGGCTCTTGCTCTGTCCCATTATTGAACAAATATGAACAGGCATAGCTCGAGGAACCAACCATCTTGTAATTACAGTGGTCAGTTTCCAAATCACTTGTGTTGAATGGCTTCCTATTGTAAGCTATCAGCTCCTCTTTCTCTTAGGGCACGGTCTTCGTTTATAGAGCTGCACCTTTATATTTCAAAGCTGATTACTGATAGTTATTTACATCCTGAAGTAGTTTGAAGGCTGGTTCTTTCATATATCAATGCTTCCAATATTAACTATATATCCCCGACTATAGCTCACTGCTCCCTATCCCGATCATAACTGTACTTGATTAATCTGTGCATTTGTAATGTCTGTACTTTCTAAATGCTAAATAATTACATGCTTCGCTTGTACAGCAGAAAACATTTGCTAATTTGCAAAAAAATGATTTATACATTTTTGAAATATTCCTATCAACTATTTTATTGTGTTTTTAAATGTTTATTATTGGTCTCTTTGCATATCTGGTATCTAGTTCTTA
Source organism: Pristis pectinata (assembly GCF_009764475.1). Taxonomy (NCBI): domain Eukaryota; kingdom Metazoa; phylum Chordata; class Chondrichthyes; order Rhinopristiformes; family Pristidae; genus Pristis; species Pristis pectinata. The sequence continues at coordinate 115,679,595 of NC_067406.1, forward strand.
AGTTCCGATAGCTTTATACCATCAATAAAATGATTGCATTGGAATGGTCTGTAATTATTTGTTTTAACAAGACAAAGATGTTTAAATGAGGGAGCTGGGATGGTTTTCCTGCACCCACACACTGCTTCGGTCAGATGGCATGAATTGAAATTACCCAATTTGAAAGTAACTGAACCCTTCTGTTAAGGTGATCAACATGGTTTGTTTACTTACCAAGAAGGAGTCCCTTGGCTATGTTGTGCAACAGTACTGGGTTGTAACCATGTAAACCCTGCCAAACACCTGTCAAGAAGTTCAAGATTTACATGTTCCTGTTCAGCTGTGGAATTGCCTGCATTTCCCCACAAAGTTCAGCCCAATGGAATCATGTCGCTTCAGAATGATTAATATCCCATCAGATTTAGGGGACAGTCAATACTGAAGTAACCTGACTACAAGTTTGTAAGTGAAATAGAATGAAGATGCTTTTAATGTGATTATTATTCAGAAAATTTGCTGCCACCAAATTTTTTAAAAAGGGCTGATTTTGGAGTCTGGATGACAATACTGGGTCATGGGTGTGTAAAATGTTCTTTTTATAGAGCTTCCATGCAAACAAACCAGTCAAGGCAAACAAAAATATACTGCTTTAGGTGCAATGAGTAATAAAAGTCCCATTTGAAAGGTAGAGGGAGCAGGCAGACAGTACAGGATTCCCCTGTGGCCATTCCCCTCAGCAACAGATACTGCTGGAGGGGATGTCTTACCAGGGCACAGCAGCAGCAGCCAGGTCAGTGACACTGTGACTGGCTCTGAGGCTCAGCAGGGAAAAGTAAAGTCAGACAGAGCAATAGTGATAGTTAGGGGAACAGACAGGAAATTCTGTGGCTGCAGAAGAAACTCCAGGATGGTGTGTTGCTTTCCGGGTGCCAGGGACAATGATCCCTCGAGAGTGGTTGCAGAATATTCTCAAGGGGGAGGGTGAGCAGCCAGAGGTTGTGGTGCACGTTGGCACCAATGACATAGGTAGAAAGGGGGATGAGGTCCTGTGCAGTGAGTATAGGGAGTTAGGAAAAAGAGCAGGACCTCAAAGGTAGTAATTTCTGGATTACTCCCAGTGCCCCATGCTAGTCAGGGCAGGAATAGGATGATAGAACAGATGGATGTGTGGCTGAGGAGCTAGTGCAGGGGGCAGGGTTTCAGGTCTTAGATCATTGGAACCTCTTCTGGTGCAGGGGCGACCTGTACAAGAGGGATGGGAGGTTCACTAGTGCTAGTCAGGAGGGTTTAAACTAGTTTGGCGGGGGGGGGGGGGGGGGGCGGGGGGGGGGGGTGGGAAACAGCACCAGGTCAGGAAGTGGAGGGATTGAGAGGAAGGTAGACGTCATGACCAGTAGGTCTGTAAGGAAGGACAGGCAGGAACAAGGTAATAGACACAATGGGACAGGGTCGGTGTGTTTATTTTAATGTTAGGAGTATTAAGGGTAAGGATGTTGAACTTAGAGCATGGTTCAGTACATGGAACTATGATGTTGTGACCATTGTAGAGTCTTGGTTGAGAGAGGGACAGGACAGGATTAGAATCAGGTTTATTATCACTGACATATGTCCTGAGGTTTGTTGTTTTGCAGCAGCAGTACAGTTCAAGACATAAAAATGACAACAAACCACAAAAATAAATAAATAAACAGTGCAAAAGAGGAATAACGAGGTAGTGTTCATGGGTTCATGGACCATTCAGAAATCTGATGGTGGAGGGGAAGAAGCTGTTCCTAAATTATCGAGTGTGTGTCTTCAGGATCCTTTACCTCCTTTTCGATGGTAGTAATGAGAAGAGGGCATGCGCCAGGTGGTGAGGGTCCTTAATAATGGATGCCGCCTTCTTGAGGCACCGCCTCTTGAAGATGTCCTCAATGGTGGGGAAGGTTGGGCCCGTGATGGAGCTGGCTGAGTCTACAGCCCTCTGCAGACTCTTTCGATCCTGCACATTGGAGCCTCCATACCAGACGGTGATGCAACCAGTCAGAATGCTCTCCACCATACATATGTAGAAATTTGCAAGAGGCTTTGGTGACATACCAAATCTCCTCAAACTCCTAATGAAGTAGAGCCACTGGTGTGCCTTCTTTCTGAATGCATCAATGTGCTGGGCCCAGGATAGATCCACTGAGATGTTGACGCCCAGGAACTTGAGGCTGCTCAGCCTTTCCACCGTTGACCCCTCAATGAGGACTGGTGTGTGTTCTCCCGACTTCCCCTTCCTGAAGTCCACAATCAATTCCTTGGTCTTGCTGATGTTGAGTGCGAGGTTGTTGTTGTGACACCGCTCAACCAGTCAATCTGTCTCCCTCCTGTACACCTCCTCGTTTCCAGCTGAGATCCTGCCGACAACAGTGGTGTCATTGGCGAATTTATAGATGGCATTTGAGCTGTGCCTAGCCACACAGTCATAAGTGTATTGAGAGTAGAGCAGTGGTCTAAGTACACATCCTTGAGGTGCGCCTGTGTTGATTGTCAGCGAGGAGGAGATGTTATTGCCAATCCGCACCGACTGTGGTCTCCGGAAGATGAAGTCGAGGATCCAGTTGCAGAGGGAGGTTACAAAGGCCTGGGTTTTGAAGCTTGTTGATTAGTACTGAGGGGATGATGGTGTTGAATGCCGAGCTGTAATCAATAAACAGCAGCCTGATGTATGTTTTGATGCTCCAAAGCCGAGAGGAGAGCCAGTGAGATTGCATCTGCTGTAGACCTCTTGTGGCGGTAGACAAATTGCAGTGGGTCCAGATCCTTGCTCAGGCAAGAGTTAATCCTAGCCATGACCAACCTCTCAAAGCACTTCATCACAGTAGATGTGAGTGCTACCAGGCAATAGTTGTTGAGGCAGCTCACCCTGCTCTTCTTGGGCATCGGTATGATTGATGCCCTTTAGAAGTAGGTGGGAACCTCCGACTGCAGCAGTGAGAGGCTGAAGATGTCCTTGAACACTCCAGCCAGTTGGTCGGCACAGATTTTCAGTACCCTGCTAGGTACACCGTCAGGGCCTGACACCTTGCAGGGTTCACCCTCTTGAAGGATGTTCTGACGTCGGCTTCTGAGACAGAGGTCAGTGTCGCCAGATTTGCACAGGTGTAGTGTTATTCTCCCTTTCAAATCAAGGATAAAAGGTGTTGAACTCATCAGGGATTGAAGCATCACTGCCGTTTATGCTGTTAAATTTTGCCTTATAGGAAGTAATGGCATGCAATCCCTGCCACAGCTATCGGGCATCCGATTGTGTCTCTAACTTCACATGGAATTGCCTTTTCGCTGTCATGATGGCCTTCCATAGGTTGTACCTGGACTTCTTGTAGGATTCTGGATGCTTAATGTTCCATCGTTTTGATGTTTTAGAAAAGATAGAGAGGGAAGTAAAGGTCTGGGGCGTAAGTTGCGCTATTAATCAGGGACAATATCACAACTGCACTCAGAGGGGACATAATGGAGGGCTTGTCCACTGAGTCCATATGGGTAGAACTCAAAAATAAGGAAGGTGCAATCACTCTGATGGGATTATACTAAAACCCCCAATAGCCACGTGGACATTGAGGAACAGATATGCAGGCAGATTGGGGAAAAGGGCAAAAACAACAGGGTTGTTGTCATGGGTGACTTCAATTGCTCCAATATAGACTGGGACCTCCTTAGTGCAAGAGGTTTAGATGGGGCAAAATTTGTTAGATGCATCCAAGAGGGTTTCTTAAATCAGTATGTAGATAGTCCAACTAGAAGAGGGGCCGTACTGGACCTGGTATTGGGAAATGATGAACCTGGCCAAGTGACTGACCTTTCAATGGGAGAACACTTAGGGAACAGTGATCACAGCTCCTTACGTTTTAAGGCAGCTATGAATAAGGATAAGTATGGACCCTGCAGGAGAGTTTTAAATTGGGGCAGGGCAAATTACAAGAGTATTAACCAGTAACTAGGGAGAGTTAATCAGGAACAGCTGTTTTTGGGCAAGTCCACATCTGACATGGAGAGTGTTTAAAGACTAACCGCACAGGGTGCAGGACAGGTATGTTCCAGTAAGAAGGAGAAGGATGGCAAGGTAAGGGAACCACCACTATACAGCACACCAGCAACACACCTGAGTGCACATGTTCAACAAGTACAAGTGAAAGGTGGAAATGTTTTTTTAATGAAACGGAATTTAAATATCAAATGGAGCCTTTGAGGATTATAAAGAAGCTAGAAAAGAATTTAAGAAGGGAATTAGGAGAGCCGGGGGGACTTGAAAAATCCTTGGCAAGTAGGATTAAAGAGAATCCCAAAGCATTCTATATATACATCAGCAGCAAGAGGATAACTAGGGAGAGGGTAGGACCACTCAAGGATAAAAGTGGGAACATGTGCTTGGAGGCGGAAGATGTGGACAAGGTCCTACATAAATACTTTACCTCGGTATTTACCAAGGAGAAGTTCAAGTTCAAGTTATACTTTATTGTCATTCACCCATATGCTATTAAAACACATGGAGGAACAAAATGTCGTTTCCCCCCAGACTCTCACAACAGAGGACATACCTAGAACAGAGGACATACAATAAATGCAGACAAAAAAATTTTGCAAGTACAAATAGTGCAAAAAAACGGTATATACAGAATACAAAATTAGTGCAGAGTTAGTGCAAAACCGAGCTGGACGAAGAAAATACAGAACTCAGTGTGTTGTACTAAATGTACAAACATGCTCAGCAGCAGCCAAAGTTCTTATATGCCGTTGTGCAAAGCAGGGCTTTTGACGCGGCATTTGCCTGAAACTGCCTCTAGGGTATTCAGGAGCCTGACAGCCTGGGGGAAAAAGCTGTTGTACAGTCTAGTAGTTCTGGCCCGGATGCTCTGGTACCGCTTGCCAGACGGCAGTAGGTCGTGGGAGGGATGAGAAGGGTCATCTATGATTCTGCGGACCTTGCGTGTGCATCGTGTGTTGTAGATATCCAGGATGGAGGGAAGAGGTACTCCAATGATCTTTCCAGCTGTACTCACAATTCTCTGCAAAGTCTTACGGTCAGAGATGTTACAGTTACAATACCAGGCAGAGATGCAACTAGTCAGGATACTCTCAATGGTACCCCTGTAGAATGTGCCGAGGGAGGGGGAGGGCAGGTTTGCTCTCTTCAGCTGTTGTAAAAAGTGGAGACACTGCTGTGTCTTCTTGGCGAGGAAGGAGGTGTTGGTTGACAAAGATAAGTCGTCCGCTATATGTGTTCCCAAGAACTTATAACAGCTGACTCTCTGTACAATGATGCCGTTGATGCACAGGGGTGAGTGGTCAGCCTGGGCCTTTCTAAAATCAACAATCACCTCCCTTGTTTTGTCCATGTTCAAGGAGAGATTGTTGACTGAGCACCAATCCGCCAGCCTCGCCTCCTCCTCTCTGTAAGCTGTTTCATCGTTCCTGCTGATGAGGCCCATCACTGTTGTATCATCAGCAAACTTGATGATATGGTTGGAGCTTGAGTTGGCAGAACAGTCATGGGTCAGCAGTGTGAACAGCAGTGGACTGAGCACGCAGTCCTGGGGGGCTCCAGTGCTCAGCCTGGTGATACTTGAGATGGTATTTCCAATGCGAACTGACTGTGGCCTTTCAGAGAGGAAGTCCAGAATCCAATTGCAGGTGGAGGTGCTAAGGCCCAGCAGATGTAGCTTCCTTATGAGGTTCTGTGGGATGATAGTGTTAAAGGCAGAGCTAAAGTCTATGAAGAGCATCCTGACATAAGTGTCCTTTTGATCTAGGTGGAGGGCAGAGGACACTGCATCTTCGGTTGACCAATTGGGGTGGTATGCAAACTTGAGGGGGTCTAGTGAGCGGGGGAGAATGGATTTGATGTGTTGCAGGACCAACCTCTCGAAGCACTTCATGATGATTGGTGTCAGTGCCACGGGGCGGTAGTCATTTAGAAGGATGCGGAGGATAGTGAGATCGGTGTGGAGCATACTAATGTGCTACGGCATTTTGAGATAAAGAAATAGGTGGTGTTGGGTCTCTTGAAGAACGTTAAGGTGAATAACTCCCCAGGGCCCAATGGGATATACTCCAGGTTATTGAGAGAGGCAAGAGATGAAATTGCTGGGGCCTTGACCAAGATCTTCATGTTCTCACTAGTCACAGGTGAGGTCCCAGAGGACTGGCGAGAAGCTAATGTTGTTCCTTTGTTCAAGAAGGGAGATAGGGATAATCCTGGAAACTATAAACCGGTGAATCTTATGTCAGTGGTAGTGAAGCTACTGGGGAGGATTCTTAGGGATAGGATTTGTGAGCATTTAGAAAACTATGGCTTAATTAGGGACTGGGCTTTGTGAGGGGCAAGTCGTGTCTTACTAACTTGATTGAGTTTGTCGAGGAGGTGACGAAGGTGATTGATAAGGGTAGACCAGTGGATGTTGTCTACATGGATTTTAGCCAGGCGCTTGACAAGGTCCCTCTTGGTGGGCTCATCCAGAAGATTAAGATGCATAGGATCCATGGTGATTTGGCCGTTTGGATTCAGAATTGGCTTGCACATAGAAGACAGAGGGTAGTGGTCAATGGGACTTATTCTGGCTGGAGGTCTGTTATTAACGTTTTCCACAGGGATCTGTACTGGGACCTCTACTGTTTGTGATAGATATAAATGACCTGGATGAAAATGTGGATAAGATAAGATCTCTTTATTAGTCACATGTACGTCAAAACACACAGTGAAATACATCTTTTGTGTAGTGATTTGGGGGGCAGCCCGCAAGTGTCGCCATGCTTCCGGCGCCAACATAGCATACCCATAACTTCCTAACCTGTACACCTTTGGAATGTGGGAGGAAATCGGAGCACCCGGAGGAAACCCACACAGACACAGGGAGAACGTACAGACTCCTTGCAGACAGTGGCCGGATTTGAACCCAGGTCGCGGGCGCTGTAAAGCATTATGCTAACCACTATGCTACCGTGCCGTGGATGGGTGGGTTATTATGTTCACAGATGATACAAAGATTGGTGGCGTAGAAGATTGCCAAAGGATATAGTAGGATATAGATCAGTTGCAGATATGGGAGGGGAAATGGTGACGGAATCTAATCCAGCCAAGTGTGAAGTGTTGCACTTTGGGAGATCAAATGTAAAGGGACAGTACACAATCAATGGCAGAATCCTCAACAATGTTGACGTACAGAGGGATCTTGGGGTCCAAGTCCATAGCTCCCTGAAAGTGGCTGCACAGATTGATAGGGTGGTAATGAAAGCATATGGCCTGCATGTTCTCATTAGTCGAGGCAATGAGTTCAAGGGTCAGTAGGTTTTGTTGCAGCTTTATAAAACTCTGGTTAGGCCACATCTGGAGTATTGCATTCAATTCTAGTTGCCCCATTATAGGAAGAATGTGCAGGCTATAGAGAGGGTGCAGAAGAGGTTTATTAGGATGCTGCCTGGATTAGAGGTGATGTGGTGTAAGGAAAGGTTGGACAGACTTGGGATGTTTTTCCTGGAGCAGTGGAGGCTGAGGGGAGACCTGATAGAAGTTTACAAGATTATGAGAGACATAGATAGGGTAGACAGCTGGTATCGTTTTCCCAGGGTTGAAATGTCTAATACGAGAGGGCATGCATTTAAGGTGAGAGGGGTAAGTTCAAAGGAGATGTGCAGGGCAAGTTTTTTATGCAGAGAGCGTTGGGCACCTGGAATGTACTGTCAGAGGTGGTAGTGGAGGCAAATACAATGCAGGCGTTTAAGATGCTCTTAGTGTTACGGATTAGGTTACTATTTGGGGAACATCCCTTTAAGACATAGTACAGTAGTGTGCGTGCGTGCATGCGTGCGTGTGTGTGTGCGGCGTGATTATGACAACAACAGGAGATAACGACGTGCTGAAGTTTTTGGTTCAGTCAGAGTCAGAAGGAGAGAGAGGAGAAAGAGAGACACTGTCTGCTGGTCTCTGTATCGATGGATGAAAAACAATAACTGTGTCTGTCACTACAATCCATGTATGGATTTTTGGAATAAAGCAGTGGAGTCCACTTTGTCATTAACCTGTAGTGGGAAACAGGTATTTGTGTGGACGGCCATGTCTCAAATGCCTTTCAGGGTGGCAGATACTTCGGAATAAAGCAAAGGAGACCTTCGGAGACTGAGGTGTCGTATGGGTTCCATCGTGGAACATTTGGATTTCGTAATGTCTCTATTCTCTCTCTACATTTTCTCTTCAGTCAATGGTGGTTTTGCAGAAGCCTTTGCTCACGTTTCACCTTATGGCTTGCTGAACTGAACTTTGAGAACTATTCCTGGACTTGGAGTCTGGGAATTTGCCACACACACACTTTGAGTTTAGTTTTGGGGTTAATGTTTAATATCGAACATTTTTACTTTGAACATTCTAACATTTTAACTTTTATTTTTCACATTATCATAAGTAGTTATTAATAAAATAGTTTTTAACACTTATACATGACTCGGTGTGTTTCTTTTGTTGCTGGTACGTAACACTTAGACAGGCACATGAATGTGCAGAGAATGGAGGGATTTGAACACTGTGTAGGCAGAAGGGATTAGTTTAGTTAGGCATTTATTACAAGTTTAATTAGTTCGGCACAACATCGTGGGCCGAAGGGCCTGTACTGTGCTGTATTGTCCTATGTTGTATGTTCTGAGAAGAAAATCTAACTACATCAATATATTTAAATAGCAGCCACTGTAAACTGGGAAAGAGCTTTAATGTGAACTAGAGATGAATTTGACCTCGGATGACAGAGCATTACAGGCAAACCAGAAGCAGCCACCCATAAGATCATGAGGGGTCTTAACAGAGTAGATGTGAAGAGGATGTTTCCTCTTGTAGGAGAATATAGAACTAGGGGTCAAAGTTTAATAACAGGGGGTTACCCATTTAAGACAGAGAAGAGGCAAAAATTTTTGTCTCAAAGGGTTTTACGTTATTGGAACTTGCTTCTTCAAAGGATAGAAGAAGTTGTCTTTGAATATTTTTAAGGCAAATACAGGTAGATTTTTAATAAGCAAATGGGTGGAAGAATACCACCGGTAGACAGAAATGTAGAACTGAAGTTATAGTCAAACCAGTCATGAACTCATCGAATGGAAGAGAAGGTTTGAGGGACCAACAAGCCTACACCTGCTCTGAATTCATGTATTTTTGATCTATTCTGATTTCCATTTCCACTGATCTCAGTAAAAGTGGATTTCTAATTACACACTGTGACCCTTCTTGGGACATTTTTCTATGTTAAAGGCACTGCGTTGTTGTTGAAGTTGTGACTTCCTAAGTGCCAGAAAGGATGTAAAAATGTTTTCAGCACCGGCCAGAGCAACAGACATGCACTTCTCATGTCCGTTCTTTCCCAATCATCTGCTTCTAAATGAACTTGCATTTTGCTATCACAGCATTATGTCAGTTCAAGTGTCAAAGTGAAGGGTGCCACTTTTGCTTTAGCATCAAACTTGAATGATTGCTGTTTTCACATAAAAACATAGAAAGACCTCCCTTAGTGTCACAACTGTTCTAATAGCTATACGTTACAGCAATTGTGGAGCTGTTCACCAATAATAATTAATCTCCATGAATTAGCCCGTAAAGTGATTTTGCAGAATGCTGGTAAATGTGGCAAAATACTTCTCTAGAGTCTGAATTAACACCTTCTCCAAGAAAGAGAAAATTCAACTCATAATTTCAGGGAAACTGCAATTAGCAAGTTTTAGAACATAGAACATTACAGCACAGTACAGGCCCTTTGGCCCACAACGTTGTGCCAACATTTTATCCTGTTCTAAGATCCATCTAACCCTTCCCTCCCACATAGTCTTTGTGTCATCTGGAAACTTACAAACCCACCCTTCCACATCCTCATCCAAGTTATTTATAAAAATCACCAAGGGCAGGGGTCCCAAAACAGATCCCTGTGGAACACCACTGGTCACCGACCTCCAGGCAGGATACGCTCCATCTACCACCACCCTCTGTCTTCTATGGGAGGGCCAATGCTGAATCCACGCAGCCAAGTTTTCCTGGATCTCATGTCTCTTGACCTCCTGAATGAGCCTTCCATGAGGAACCTTATCAAACACCTTACTAAAATCTATGTATACCATATCCACTGCTCCACCTTCATCAATGTGCTTTGTCACATCCTCAAAGAATTCAATCAGGCCTGTGAGCATGACCTGCCCCTCACAAAGCCATGTTGACTGTCTGTCCCTAATCAGCCAATGCTTCTCCAAATGCCCATAAGTCCTGTCATTAAGAATCTTCTCCATTAATTTGCCCACCACTGAAGTAAGACTCACTGGCCTGTAATTCCCAGGGTTGTTCCCTACTCCCTTTCTTAAACAAAGGAACAACATTTGCCACCCTCCAATCAGCTGGCACTACTGCTGTCACCAGTGAGAACACAAAGGTCATCGCCAAAAGTGCAGCAACCTCTTTCCTCGCTTCTCATAATAACCTTGGATATATCCCGTCCGGCCCCAGTGACTTATCTATCCTAATGTTTTTCAAAAGGTCCAGCACGTCCTCTTTCTTCACGTCAACATACCCTAGCATATCAGTCTGTTGTACGCCATCCTCACAAATGTCAATGTCTCTCTCTTTGGTGAATACTGAAGCAAAGTATTCATTAAGGACCTCTCCTACCTCTTCTGACTCCAGGTACATGTTTCCTCTTTTATCCCTGAGCAGTCCTACCCTCATTCTAGTCATCCTCCTATTCTTCACATACGTGTAGAACACCTTGGGGTTTTCCTTCATCCTACTACTCGCCTAGGACTTCTCATGCCCTCTTCTAGCTCTCCTAAGTCCATTCTTAAGCTCCTTCCTGGCTACCTTGTAATTCTCCAGAGCCCTGTCTGATCCATGCTTTCTAAACCTCAGGTAAGCTTCTTTCTTCCTCTTGACAAGATATTCTACATCTTTTGTCAACAATGGTTCCTTCACTCTACCATCCTTACCCTGCCTCAATGGGACAAATCTATCCAGAACCCCACGCAAGTACTCCCTAAGCAACCTCCACATTTCCACTGTGAACTTCCCCAAGAACATCTGTTCCCAATTTATGTTCCCAAGTTCCTGCCCAATAGCATCATAATTCCACCTTCCCCAATTAAATACTTTCCCATATCGTCTGCTCCTATCCCTCTCCAAGGCCATGGTAAAGGTCAAGGAGTTCTGGTCACTGTCTCCAAAATGCTCTCCCACCGAGAGATCTGAAACCTGATCAGGCTCATTGCCAAGTACCAGGTCCAGAGTAGCCTCTCCTCTAGTTGGCCTGTCCACATACTGTGTCAGGAATCCTTCCTGGACACACCTAACAAACTCTGCCCCATCTATCCCCTTTACACTAAGGATGTGCCAATCAGTATTAGGGAAGTTGAAATCACCCCTGACAACAACCGTGTTATTTTTGCACCTCTCCAAAATCTGCCTCCTGATCTGCTCCTCAGTGTCTCTGCTGCTATTGGGGGGGGGGGGGGGGTCTGTAGAATACTCTCAATATAGTGATCGCTCTCTTCCTGTTTCTGACTTCCACCCACACTGACTCAGTGGACGATTCCTCAAGGACGTCCTCCATTTCTACAACTGTGACACTCTTCCTGATCAGCAAAGCCACTCCCCCACCTCTTTTACCTCCGTCCCTGACCCTTTTGAAACATCTAAACTTCGGAATATCAAACAGCCATTCCTGCCCTTGTGACAGCCAAGTCTCTGTAACGGCCACCATGTCATAGTTCCACGTACTTGCCGATGCTCTATGTTCACCACCCTTTTGATCCTTTTAAGATCACCTCTTTAAGTTCATCACCCTTGGATCCTTTTAAGGGGCAATGCTAAAGGGATGCATGTGCAGTCTCAGAATGTCATTGTGGTTCAAGATGATGCCTTTTCCTGGGACAAATGAGTGCAATCGTGGCCATCCAATGGTGGAAAATCAGGTTAAGCTGCCTAAAAAGAGAGGAAAAGGATGGGCCGAGAGGGCTTATTCTACCAGAGCATTCCAAGGTATGGGATCAACCCACAGAAACTGATGTTCTCCATGGAGATAGTCACTCAGATCCCTCAGATTGTGTAGCTAAGAAACAGCTATTCTGCATGGCATGGTTAAGGTACAGTGGCCCTTAATCTTTTCACATCTGGCTTCTTCAAACTAATGGTTAAAGTTACTGCACTAGGAACCCAGAGGCCTGGATCAATTCAAATCCAACTATGGTGACCGTGGAATTTAAATATAACCAGTCAATTTAAAGTTTCAAAGAAAAAATAATAGTGGCAACATAACTACCAGATTGATATAAAAACACATTAGTTTTGGTTCACTAATGCACTTCAGGGGAGAATATCTGCAATATTTAACTGCTCTGGCCTTTATCTGACTCCAGAATCCAGCAGTTTGACACTTAACTGCCCTCAGAAGTGGCCAAGCAAGTCACAGTAGTCATAGCTGCTATGTTGAAACAGGAAAAAAGGACAAAACCAGATGGGCCACCTGCCCCGAACCTAGGAACACAATTCAACATGGTAGATTTGCCCCCAGCCCAGTCAACCTTACAAGTTCCCCCTTACAAACATATGGGAACTGGTGTCTAAAATAGGAAAGCTGTCCCACTGACTAGTCAGCCTGAGATACACATGTTCTCAGAATCATTCTTTACAGAGCATGTCCCAGACTCCCCCATCACAATCCACAGATATAATCCACCCAGGTGAGAGGCAGCAACCTTGTGAGTCCTCAGCATTGACTCCAGACCCCCGTGAAGTGCCATGGTCATACACTGACATCAGCTGCTGAATTTTCTTCCTCCATGTCGAGTAAAATTTGGAAGAAGCCCCAAAAGGAGCAAGGGCACAGAATGTACTCTCATTGGAGGACTTCAATGTCCATCAGTGGCAATCAACCTCTGAAGAACTTTAGGTCTGGTCCACGTTATGAATAAATCAACATTCGGGATAAACCCACTTGACTTTGTCCTTACGAGCCTTACCATGGGAGATGCATCAGTCCATGACAACATTGTTAGCAACACCATCCTGTCCTTATGGAAAAAGAGCCCAATTTTCACACCATAGATACCTTCCAACATGCTGTGTGGCATTGCCATCATGCTAAATGGTGGCATTGCCATCATGCTAAATGGGATAAATTTAGAAGAGATCTGGTAGTTCAAAACTGGGCATCCATGAGGTGCTGTGGAGCAGGGGTGCAGCAGAAATGTACTACACCACAATCAGAGCGTAGCATATCCTCTCTTTACCAAGCCTTAGTTCGATGAGAACTACAGAAGGGCATGCTGAGAGCAGCGCCGTGCATACCTGAAAATGAGGCACCAGCCAGGTGAAGTTGCAGTGTAAGATTGTATTTATGCTAAACAACAAAAACAGCTTGCAAAGGGCAGGGCCAAGAAAATCCGCAGCCAACCAATATTTCAGAGCAAAGCTTTGCAGTTCTGCCACATCTGGACATGAATAGTGTGACAAAATAAACTGTTTATGAGAGGACATTCCAAGAACACCTTATCCTCAGTGAAGGCAGGGTCCAGCATGTGAGTGCTAAAGATTAGAGTTAAGCATTTAAAACCACGTTCAGTTGAAAGTGCCATGTGGATGATCCATTTCAGCTTCCTTCTAAGATCCCCTCCACCACAGAAGCCTGTCTTCAACAAATTTAGTTCATTCCATGTGATGTCAATAAACATCTGTGAGTACCGGAAACAACAAGGGTGCAGGGACCAGCTCATTCTGGCTGTAGTACTGAAGGCCTATGCTCCAGGATTAGCTGTGCATCTAGCCAAGATGATCCAGTACAGTTACAACACTGGTATCAACCCAACAATGTGGAAATTTGCCCAGGGATGTCCTGTTCACAAAAAGGTGAACAAATCCAATCTAGCTAATGACCATTCAATCAGCTGCACTCAAATATAAGCAAAGTGATGCGGGTGTCATTGACAATGCTACCAAGCAGCAATTACCAACAACTTGTTCACTGATGCCCAGTTTGGGTTTCACCAGGACAATTGGACTTCAGAACTTATCACAGATTTGGTCCAAAAAGTGAAATTTCAAAGGTGAGACGGTAGTGACTGCCCTTGATTTCAGGACAGTCCAGATACTGCGGAAGCTCCTGTTTGGTTGGGGTTACCTAGTTGTTGGTGAGCTGCTGTCTGAGATAAACTTTTTTTTGCAGGGTCCTTGAGCCCTTCAAATTGATTTCCTAGCAGTATCATTTCTCTTGCTGCTGTTGATTTGGAGACAGGCTGATGGAAATAATAGAGCAGATTAGGTGGTGGTCAGTGCAACAGTCATCAATATCTGTCGTAGCCTGGGTGATTAGATTAGTTTACTGTCATATGCACCAGGATACAATGAAATTCCTTGCTTGTGTGAAGCTCACAGAGTAAACAGGATATAGTGATGAGCACAAAACAACAGAATGGTACAAAGTATAGTGGTGCAATCTGAAGTAGTACAAAAAGAAATTTTGAAGTGACAATACCAGAATAACTGAGAGAGGTAGAGTTAAGAGTACAAGACTGTGGCAGCACCAAGTGGTGATTGGTTCAGATGTCTGAAAGCAGTGGTGAAGAAGCTGTTTTTTAAGTCTGGACACCCAGACTTTCAAGTTCCCATATCTTCTCCCAGAGAAAAGGGAATGGCCAGGGTGGCAGGCATCCTTGACCATACTGTTAGCCTTCCTGAAGCAATGTGCCGAAAATTGAAACATTGAACTGGACTGAAGGGAGTAACAAACCTGTGAAGGACTGAGCAGTGTTTACCACCCTCTGCAGGCTCTGACAGTCAAGAGCAGAGCGGTTGCTATACCAGGCTGAGTTGCAACCTGCTAGGATACAGCGCATCTGTAGAAGTACAAGGGAATCCTCATGGACACGCTGAATCTTCTCTGATGCCTAAGAAAGTAAATACGCTGATGCGCTTTCTTGATCACTGCATCACTGTGGAGGGACCAGGTGAGGTTGTTGCTGATATGGATGCCCAGGAATTTGAAGCTGTCATCTACCTCTGCAGCAGCTCTGTTGATGAGGACAGGGTTGTGTTCACCCCCTAGTTTCCTTCGGTCAATGACCAACTCTTTTATCTTGCTGATGTTAAGGGCTCGGTTGTTGCTCTGACACCATGACACAAGGTTTGCAATCTCTTTCCTGTACTCTGCCTCATCATTGTCATTGACTCGGCCAATGACAGTGATATATCATCAGTGAACTTAAAGATTGAATTGGCACTGTACCTGGCCACACAGCCATGGGTATACAGTGAGCAGAGCAGGGGACTGAGCACGCAACCCTGGGGAGCACCAATGTTGAGGGCAGGGTGGATGAAATGTTATGACCAATTGTAACCGACTGAGGTCTGCGGTCAGAAAGTCTTGTAGCCAGTTACAGATGGTGAGCCCAAGGCCAAGGTACAGGAGTTTAGAGATGAGCTCATTTGATACTACGGTGATGAAGGCTGAGCTGTAATCAATGAATAGCATCCTTACAAATGTATTCACATTGTTGAGATGATCCAGAGTTAAATGTAGTGTACGGGAAATAATGTCCTTCATAGACCTACTTCTCCTGTATGCAAATTGCAAGAGGTCTAGATTGTCTGGGAGACTAGTGCTGATGTGGGCCATTACCAATCTTTCAAAGCACTTCATTATGGTCCATGTTAGAGCTACTGGTCAGCAGTCATTGAGACAGGACACTCTACTTCTCTTGGGGACTGGAACGATGCCTTGAAGCAGATGGGGACAGAAGACTGTTGAAGTGAGAGGTGGACATGTCAGTGAAGACAGTGGCCAGATGATTGGTGCATGATTTCAGCACCTGGCCAGGGACTCCATCTAGGCTGGCCACTTTCCGAGAGTTTACCTTTGTGAAAGCAGATCTGACTTCTGCCATGAAGGGACACAGCCAATGGGGGATGGGGGGACGTGTTTTGGTGGAACTTTGTCTGCCTGCTCAAAACGGTACAGAGATCCTAATGGTCTCTTGATTAAATGACGACGTAATCTAACAGGTGTTAGTGCCTGGATCCGGAGAGTCACCCTCAGATTTTGTGCTTGTGTCTCCAGCAGAATAAGGTGTGGGTTTTGCAAAGGTCTTCTCAAAAACATTTCATCAGGAGGAGGACTCAACTGGAATTAGTTTGCCTTACTCCCTCTTTGACAACCACATCTTTCCAGGGTATTGTGTTATGTTTGACTGTGAACGTCACCCAGGAGGATCAGTCTCAATCCTTCTAGACGGTGAATCAGAGATTTTCAAAGTCAGAGTGGAATGGTCCCTTGGCCTCATTCACAGCTTCGAGGGTTGAGGTGTGTGTGCTGGTGATTTTAGTGGTTCCACATTAGAGTGAGCTGGGAAAATAAACTTTGGTTAACCTCATCTCTTCACTGATTGAACTTTTACTGTATAAACATGGCTTTGAGCCATCAACAACTCTTGCCAAATACTCTCACAAAATCTGTTTATTGCAACCACTTCCTTTATTTTGCAATTTCTACCTAACTCCCCAACACAATTGTCCTCAGCTTCCTGAGATACCATATCTAAATTTGATGGTACCCACGAGTGCTTCACTGTAAATGAAAATAAACATCAGACATGTTTGGTAATGAACCTTGCAAGAAAAATTAGACATAAGATAGGCTAATTAATGTGATAGTACAACAATGTGGCTGATTA
Source organism: Pristis pectinata (assembly GCF_009764475.1). NCBI lineage: Eukaryota > Metazoa > Chordata > Chondrichthyes > Rhinopristiformes > Pristidae > Pristis > Pristis pectinata. The sequence continues at coordinate 115,696,272 of NC_067406.1, forward strand.
TTCAAAATAGTTCACAAAATAGTCATTAAATTAACCAAAATAGTTTCAACACATTTATTAGCGGTTAGTGTAATGTCTTACAGCGCCAACGTCCTGGGTTCAAATCTGGCCACTGTCTGTAAGGAGTTTGTACGTTCTCCCCGTGTCTGCATGGGTTTCCTCAAGGTGCTCCAGTTTCCTCCCACATGCCAAAGATGTACAGGTTAGGAATTTGTGGGCATGCTATGTTGGCGCCGGAAGCGTGGCTGCCCCCCCTCCCCCCCAGAACACTACGCAAAAAGATGTATTTCACTGTGTGTTTCGACGTACATGTGACTAGTAAAGATATCTTATATCTTATCTTATTTGGTGTAGTTTTTAGTTCAGTTATTGAAGGAAATGCATTATATATAATTGAATCACAAATATGTCAAACAGTTAAGAAACAGGCCGACTAGAGACCTCTCGGTGAGCGAGCATTTCAGAGTGACCACAACTCCTTGACCTTTAACAGAGCCATGGACAAGGGTAGGAGCAGATAATGTGAGAAAGTTTTTAATTGGGGGAGGGCCAACTATAATGGTATTAGGCAGGAACTTGGGAATATAAATTGGGAACAGATGCTCTCAGGGAAATGCACAGCAGAAATGTGGAGGCTGTTTAAAAAATATTTGCATGGGGTTCTGGATAGATTTGTCCCACTGAGACAGGGAAAGGATGGCAGGGTAAAGGAACCATGGTCGACAAGAGAGGTGAAACACTTAGTCAAGAGGAAGAAGGAAGCACGCTTAAGGTTTAGGAAGCAAAAATCAGGCAAGGATCTTGAGAATTATAAGGTAGCTAGAAAGGAGCTTAAGAAGGGACTTAGGAGAGCGAGAAAGGGACATGAGAAGGATTTGGCTGGTAGAATTAAGGAAAACACCAAGGCGTTCTACATGTATGTGAAGAACAGGAGGATGACTAGAGTGAGGGTAGGACCGTTCAGGGATGAAGGGGCAAATGTGTCCGGAGGCGGAGGAGGTAGGGGAGGTCCTTAATGAATACTTTGCTTCAGTGTTCACTAGGGAGAGGGACTTAGACGAATGTGAGGTCAGCGTAGAACAGACTAATGTGCTGGGGCATCTTGAGGTTAAGAAAGAGGTAGTGTTGGAGCTTCTGAAAAACATTAGGATAGATAAGTTCCTGGGGCCAGTAGGGATATACCCCAGGTTACTATGGGAAATGACTGAAGAGATTGCTGCGGTGTTGACGATACTTGCATCCTCCCTGGCCACAGGAGTGGTACCAGAGGATTGGAGGATGGCAAATGCTGTTCCCTTATTCAAGAAAGGTAATAGGGATAATCCTGGGAATTATAGACCAGTAAGTCTTACGTCAGTGGTGGGCAAGCTATTGGAGAGGATTCTTAGGGACAGGATTTATGAGCATTTGGAGAAGCATAGTCTTGTTGGGGATAGTCAGCATGGCTTTGTGAGGGGCAGGTCATGCCTCATGAGCCTAATTGAGTTTTTTGAGGAGGTGACAAAACAAATTGATGAAGGTAGTGCAGTGGATGTGATGTATATAGACTTCAGTAAGGCGCTTGACAAGGTTCCCCATGTTAGGCTGATCCAGAAAGTCAGGAGGCATGGGATCCATGGAGACTTGGCTGTGTGGTTTCAGAATTAGCTTGCCCACAGAAGGCAGAGGGTGGTAGTAGATGGAGAGTATTCTGCCTAGCGGTCGGTGACTAGTTGTATTCTGCAGGGATCTGTTCTGGGATTTTTATAAATGACTTGGATGAGGAAGTGGAGGGAAAGGTTAGTAAGTTTTTAGATGACATGAAGGTTGGAGGTGTTGTGGATAGTGTAGAAAGTTGTCATAGGTTGCAACAGGATATCGACAGGATGCAGAGCTGGGTGGAGAAGTGGAAGATGGAGCTCAATGTGGAAAAGTGCAAAGTGATACATTTTGAAAGAGTGAACTTGAAGGCGGAGTACAAGTTTAATGGCAGGATTCTCAGCAGTGTGGAGGAAGAGAGGGATCTTGGGGCCCAAGTCCATAGATCCCTCAAAGTTGTTGCGCAAGTTGATAGGGTGGTTAGGAAGGCGTGTGGTGTGCTTCCCTTCATTAGTCGGGGGATTGAGTTCAAGAGCTGTCAGGTAATGTTGTAGTTATATAAAACTCTGGTTAGACCACACTTAGGGTATTATATTCAGTTCTGGTCACCTCATTATAGGAAGGATGTGGAGGGTGCAGAGAAGACTTACCAGGATGCTGCCTGGATTAGAGAACATGTCTTAGAAGGAAAAGCTGAGCGAGCTAAGGCTCTTTTCTCTTTGGAGCGATGCAGGATGAGAGGTGACTTGATAGAGGTGTATAAGATTATGAGAGGCATAGATAGAGTGTACAGCCAGCACCTTTCCCCAGGGCAGCAATGGCCAATACCAGAGGACATCAGTTTAAGGTGAGTGGAGGAAAGTTTAGGGGAGATGTCAGAGGTAGGTTTTTTACACAGAGAGTAGTCGGTGCCTGAAAAGCACTGCCAGGGGTGGTGGTAGAGGCTGACACAACAGGAACATCTAAAAGATTCTTATATAGGCACATGGACGTAAGAAAAATGGAGGGTTATGGGCTGTGTAGGAGGGAAGGGTTAGATTGATCATGGAGTAGGTGTTTATATAGGTTGGCACAACGTCGTGGGCCAAAGGGCCTGTACTGTCCTGTACTGTTCTGTGTTCTATGTTTGTTCTAATATGTGATGGTCTGATTAACAATATTTTTAAAAAGTTGTGGTGATGCTTCAGACTCTTGACTTTTCTTCATATAAATGATGTGAGGCCTGAACACAACTCTAGCAATTATTTCCAATGTATATCCTTTCCTGTAAGCTCAAGGGAATTCTTAGGATATGTTGCTATCAAAGCCTTTGCTATATTGATTGTTTTCCCCATTTTAAGGTTGTTGCTGTGGTCGGAGAAATTGCCGATAACACGCAGACCACTTTACAAAAATAGCTGAGTTCACCACTCCAGTAGCATTGCTAATACAACGGAAATAAATGAGCCAACTAGTAGATGGAAGAAAATCAAATGAATGCATTGAACTTGCATTCTATCACTTTACTCATAAAGGTGCACAGTTATTAATGTTAGGGATTGTTAGACATGAGACATCTATCAGGAATTATCTGGATAGGAGGCATTAATACAACTGAGAACCAGTCTTCAGAAAAAACCTAAAGCTTACAGGCAGTAATCAAACAGACTCTATTGCCTGCAAGAGATTGAAGATGCTGGAATCTGGGGCAAAAAATCCCAAAATGTTAATACATCGCCTTTCCCTCCACAGAAGCTGTTTGACCGGCTGTGCTCTTTCAGCAGCTTCCTTTTGCTCCATTGCCTGCAATGATCACAGACTAATAGTGCACAGCGGTATATTGCTCAGGAGATAGACATAGAACATAGAACATAGAATATTACAGCACAGTACAGGCCCTTCTGCCCACTATGTTGTGCCGACATTTTATCTTGCTCTAAGATCTATCTAGCCCTCCATTTCTCTATCATTCTTGTGTCTAGTTATGAGTCTCTTAAATGTCTCTAATGTATCTGCCCCCACAACCTCTGACGGTAGTGCGTTCCACGCACCCACCACTTTCTGTGTAAAAAACTTAGCCCTGACATCCCCCTTATATCTTTCTCCAATCACCTCAAAATTATGCCCCCTCGTGTTAGCCATTGTCACCCTGGGAAAAAGTCTCTGACTGTCCACTCGATCTATGCCTCTTATCATCTTGTACACCTCTATCAAGTCACCTCTCATCCTCTTTCTCTCCAAAGAGGAAAGCCCTAGACAAGTTTCCCTGGATCTTATGCCTCCTGACTTTCTGAATGAGCCTTCCATGAGGAACTGTATTAAATGCCTTACTAAAATCCACGTACACCACATTCACCGCTCTACCTTTATCAACGTGCTTTGTAACATCCTCAAAGAATTCAATCAGGCTCGTGAGGCACGCCCTGCCCTTCACAAAGCCTTGCTGACTGTCCCTAATCAGCCTATGCATCTCCAAATGCCCATAGATCCTGTCTCTAAGAATCTTCTCCAGTAATTTGCCCACCACTGAAGTAAGACTCATTGGTCTGTAATTCCCAGGGTTATCCCTACTCCTTTTCTTAAACAAAGGAACAACATTTGCCACCCTCCAATCATCTGGCACTACTCTTGTGGCCAGTGAGGACGCAAAGATCATCGCCAAAGGTGCAGCAATCTCTTCCCTCGGTTCCTGTAATAACCTCGAATATATCCCATCTGGCTCCGGTGACTTATCAATCCTAATGTTTTTCAAAAGTTCCAGCACATCCTCTTTCCTTACGTCGACATGCCCTAGCGTATCAGCCCGGTTTATGCCATCCTCACAAATGTCAAGGTCTCTCTCTCTCTGGTGAATACTGAAGCAAAGTGTTCATTGAGGACCTCCCCTACCTCTTGCAACTCCAGGCACATGTTTCCTCTTTTATCCCTGATCAGTCCTACCCTCACTCTAGTCATCCTCTTATTCTTCACATATGTGTAGAACGCCTTGCGGTTTTCCTGATCCTACTCGCCAAGGACTTTTCATGCCCCCTTCTAGCTCTCCTAAGTCCATTCTTAAGCTCCCTCCTGGCTACCTTGTAGCTCTCCAGAGCCCTGTCTGATCCATGCTTTCTAAACCTCAGGTAAGCTTCTTTCTTCCTCTTGACTAGATATTCTACATCTCTTGTCAACAACGGTTTCTTCACTCTACCATCCTTACCCTGCCTCAACGGGACAAACTTATCCAGAACCCCATGCACGTACTCCCTAAACAACCTCCACATTTCTGCTATGCCCTCGCCCAAGAACATCTGTTCCCAATTTACGCTTCCAAGTTCCTGACTAATAGCATTATAATTCCCTCTCCCCCGGTTAAGTACTTTCCCATATCATCTACTCCTGTCCCTCTCCAAGGCTATGTTAAAGGTCAAGGAGTTCTGGTCACTGTCTCCAAAATGCTCCCCCACCGAGAGATCTGAAGCCTGATCAGGCTCATTGCCTAATACCAAGTCCAGAATGGCCTATCCTCCAGTCGACCCAGATATACTTTGGAAACTGACATGGCAATCACCTCACTGGTACAAAGATATTTTTTTAAACAATGTAACATTCATTAATACTTCATGTGCATTGAAACCAGCTATTAAGCGTGAGACTTTCTGATTTGGAAGATTGTAATTTATATCTGGGAAAACAATAAATGAATGCTTTTGTTAGTTGGCCCACATTGAAACTCCCAAGATAAGGTCAGGGAAGAGATTAAATGGCCATCTTATCATTTGCAAATAAAAGAAAAATAGATTTGCAGAAGTCCTGAGGGAAGATCGGTTTGTTATCCTTGAATACCATTCAAGTCATTTCTTGCATATCAAATATTTAAATATTACAAGGAAAGTGGTTGTTATGTCGTCAAAGTACATTGAATCAAGCAATAATTGCCAGAAGCCAATGTTGAAGTCAATCGAGTTCATTGTCATATGCACAAGTACGTATATGCATTGGTGCAATTAAAAACTTACTTGCAGCAATTGTGAAACAGTGGATTGCAAATACAACACATGGGATACTTTTAGATTACTTTTAACCCTGAGTGATTCAGCCATAAACGTATCACAGTGTGAGTACGATCATCGCAAAGACTGCATTGGGTTAAGGAAGAAACTTGCTGCCTCTATTTTTCAGGCAATTGATGCTGAATGATAAATTTGTTTGACTGAAACTTATGGGTTCCTATAACTTGGAGATGAATATTAGACATATTCTGGAAAGAGGTGATCATTTGTGCCATCAAATGCTCCCATTGTGGTTAATCAGTAAAGAAAAAAAATCATCTCAATGAGTTGATAAACTATTGATAGAATTCAGAAAGAGGGGTAAACAAAAACCAGAAATGGGCAATTTACAGAGTAGACCTAAATTGCATCAGGCACTTTGATAACTTACCTCAAGATGATAAGGTGGGATGTTGCAGCTTTCTGGACTCAATACTGATTTCTACAACTTCAGGTAACTTGATTTCTCAGTCTGTATCTGCCATCCATCTGTAATATTAGCTCAGCTTGTTTTATTTTTATTCCTTTTTCTCTCTCTGGAAGTGGAGGACATGTCCAACCTCACCTACTGGGCATGTCCTCCTGCTCTGCATTTCACAATTCCCACATCCTTTTGTCTATCTTCTCAGACTCTAACTGCTCCCATTCACTCACTGACCAGATTAACCAATGGCAACCCCGGTTTCACCATATTAGAGACAACCCCTCCCTCCACCCTTCCTGCAGCTATACAAGAGTCTTTTGTTTCCTTTATAGTTCTGATGAAGGGTGTCCGACCTGAAACATTGACTTTGTTTCTCTTCCCACAGATGTGGCCAGACCTGCTGAGTTTTTCCAGCATCAGGTAATAAGTCTGTATAGTGCGGAACAGAGAAGATCAAGAATCTACACTTCCTTTCATGGTTAGCTAATGTCCTTTTACATCAGCCAATGAGAGGATGACTGGTTTTAAGCAGTGCTTCTGGTTTGGTCTCCATCCATACACCCCACCCTCAGTCCTACAAACCTCCTCTCCAGCACCCCTGCACTTTCTCCTCAGCTCACTCTCATCTCCTCTCATTACTGCCCATCTTAACCATCAAACATCTGCCTGTCGAATTCCTCTCCCCACACCCAATCTCCCCTCCCCTCTCATCATCTTCCTGCCCCCATCCCCTTGCCCCACCAATGTGCCCCCAGCACTGTCTCTGTGATCCCCACCCTCTGTTGCTGAGAGACCACAAAGGACGGGAACCTGTTTGTAGTCGGTTGAATGGAGTTGAGGAATTTTAACCAGTTGTCTTCATCTGAAAGATTTTTTTGAAATGCCGATGGAAATCTGAAACAAAAACAGAAAATGCTAGAACTTCTCAGCAGTTCAGGCAGCATCTATGGGAAGAGAAACAGCTAACATTTCAGATCTGGGGCCCTTTCTCCAGTTCTAATGGAAGCCCCCAGACCTGAAACTTTGCCTGTTTCTCCTTCCACAGATGCTGCCTGAACTGCAGAGAATTTCCACTCTTTTCTGTATTTGTCTTTATCTGAATCACTGATATTATCTTTCTCTTTACATGCAGCTGAGATGAGTAACCAGCTAAACATCAATCAGCAACTAAAAACTTTAAGTACTTAGGTTATCTCATTGCTGTTGTTGAGAGCTTACTGTGTACAATTTGGCAAAAGCCTGAAAGCATGTACCACGAGGCTCAAGAACAGCTTCTATCCCACTGTTGTAAGACTATTGAATGGTCCCCTAGTATGATAAGTTGACTTCACAGTCTACCTTGCTATGACCTTGCACCTTATTGTCTGTCTGCACTGCATTTTCTCTGTAACACTTTATTCTGCATTCTGTTATTGTTTTCCCCTGTGCTACCTCAATGCACTGTTGTAATGAAATGATCTTTATGGATGGTATGCAAAACAATGTTTTTCACTGTACCTTGATACATGTGACAATTATAAACCAATTTACCAATTTATTTATCAAGTTAATACATTTACTTACAGTGCAACATTTACTGCAATTCAATGGTATTTCATTGGCCAAACTATCTTGAGATACCTTGACGTAATGAAAAGTTCTATATGAGGGTAAGTTCTCAGTAAGTTTGATCATAGCCCTCTGATTTCCTACTCAATCGCAAACTTTTCCTTGTCCACATACTGATCTCCTTCCCACTCCCTAGTCTTTTTCCCAGACTTTTCTCATCTCTGTTGCACTCTGATCTTTCCCCCAACAGCCTCCCTCCAAATACTTTTGATCCTCCTCTGCCCTAATCTTATCACCAGCCCTTTGAAATCTTCTCTCCCAATCACCTCCATTTCCAAATCTCTTACGGCTCCATCATCCCCACATTCGTTCATCCCCACCCCAATTTTAACCTTCTGATCTTCTCCTTGCCTTTTTGACCTCCATACCTGCACCTCAACAATCTATCTTCTCCTCACCAGCCCCCATTTTCCTTCTCTGCCGTGGTGGAAGCTCACTGGGGTGTGGCCTTATATGTGGTTTCTGCACAGATGCCTGCGGAAAACACATACGTTGAACATTGTAAGTATTGGATTATCAAACCTTGAAGCTCCCACAAACCTGGTGCGGTGCCAAAATGTGCTCAAGAATTCTTGGCCTAAGTATTCACGTCTTCATAGAACAGGACAGGTGGCTTGCTCCTACATGAGCCTCCCTCACAACGTTTGGTTACTCTGCTCTTCAGAAATCTGTAGGAACATAAAATAGAACTTCAGAAAGCACGTGGGTCAACCTGCTATTCAGGCTGCACAACATGGCAGCTGGCATCAGGATGGTTGTTACTTTGAGAATGATTCCATGTTAAGTGCAATCAAAATTCAGAGGGAATTACATTCTCTTTGGATCAAATTTGCAACCTTTCGAAACTTTACTATTTCTTTTCAACCCTGCTACTAACTCCAAACATCTCTTACAGAATGAAATTCTGAAATATCCCATGAGCTCAATAAACAACAGGGCTGAATCAAAGTGCAACATCAACCCTCCAGTTAGAACGCTTGCCTTTCTTCACTTGAATAATTAAAAAATACACGTGCTGTGGATGCGAAATAAAACTAGCAATGCTGGAATACTCAGTGTGTCAGGAAGCATCTGTGGAGAGACAAACAGAGTTAATGTTTCTGAACTCTGATGAGAGGTCCATGACCTGAAGCATTAACTCTGTTTTCTTTTCCACAGATGCTGTCCGAACTGCTGAGCATTTACAGAATTCCTATTTTTTATTTCAGAATTCCAGCATCTGGAGCACTTGCTTTGAAGCAAGAAGCTTTTAGAATTGAACTGGCTCTTGTCTCAAGACTTAGGAATCATCCACTGTCAGTCACATCTCTTGTTTAATTGCCTGGTGAGTCTGCCCCTGTTTCCTAATTGCTTCTCAGTCGGGCCTCTGATAGGTTGCTCTGCAGGCCTGACCCGACTCCTTCTTCTGAGGCTGTTCCTTGGGATCGACGTTGACTTACTTCCACTCCAGCTTTGTGGGTTCTGAGTTGGCTAATGATGCCAATGTGGTAACTATAAACTCTTCACAGATAAGAAAGAAGGTGCCTGATAGGGCAGGTGGGTAGGCAGTTTTTGAGGTGGTGGCTAAAGGCACATGGTGTCTTTGTGCTCCTGATGCACAGACTCGAGGTTTTCACAACCATTCAGGTTGCTTGGAGCAATTGTGAGCCAGAGGTTCCCAGATGTCTGCGGGGATGTTGGATTTCTTCAAGGAGACTTTGAGCTCATCCTTGAATCTTCTATCAGCTTTGTATCCCCTTCCTTAACAAGAGTTCAGAATAGAGAGTCTGCTTTGGCAGTCTGCTATTGGGCTTGGTATGGCAACTGCTCTGCCCAAGATTGCAAGAAATTGCAGAGATTCGTGAACACAGCCCAGTCTATCACAAAAAACAGCCTCACCTCCATTGACTCTATCTACTCTTTCTGCTGCACTGGCAAAGTAGCCAACATAATCAAAGACCCCTCCCATCCCAGTCATTCTCTTTACTCCCCCCCTCCCTCCACTGGGCAGAACATACAAAAGCTTGAGAACACGTACCACCAGGCTCAAGGACAGCTTCTACTGTCACTGTCATAAGGCTCTTGAATGGACCTCGATAAAGATTTGATCTCTCAATCTACCTCATCATGGCCCTTGCACCTCATTGTCTGCCTGCACTGCACTTTCTCTGTAACTGTAACACTTTATTCAGCATTCTATTATTGTTTTCCTTTTGTCTCAGCTCAATTAACTTATGTTCTGTGAGCTGTCTGGATAGCATGCAAACAAAGCTTTTCACTGTATCTTGGTACAGGTGACAATAATAAACCAATTACCAATGTTGCTGCCAAACATAGCCAAATGAACGTAACTAGTGTCTAAGTGCAGGAGATGTTGGCTTGGGAGAGAACACTAATGAGGATTCCAGGGAATTAGGAGGATTTTGTGCAGATAGCTTTGGTGATATTTTTCCAGTGCCTTAAAGTGCCTGCTGTGGGTAGTCCAGGTCTCAGAGGCATGTGGGAAGGCAAGTCTTGATCTCTTCAAACACTTCTTTTTCTCAGTTGACTAATGTCTGTGCAGGTACTTTGAAGACGATAGTGAATTTCATCATCAATGCCTGCCTTCACCCAAAGGTGGCTCCAGAGACAAGGGAAATGGTCTCATTGGGATGCACATGATGATTTGAGTGTGTAGAACCACTAATCTTATGAGCAGGGATTATGTACATCTATCAATTGTATAAACTACAGTTTAAAAGTGAACCCTGCACTGGCAAAATGCTATGAATTAGCCTGGCAAAGCTTGCAGTGATATTTGACCGAAGTAAGAGTTTTAGGAAGCTGGGAACAGGTGAATCGTAGGCTCAGTGCTGGCTGTTCAAGCCATTCAAGACAGTTCAAGAACATTTGGGCACAAGAACATTAGTTGTTTTACTACTTCGAGATAAGGGTAAAGATAACCCTGTGGTGGTTGAAAAGACACTTGGACCCCCTAGCCACATTTGTATTTAGTACAAGCAAACATGCAGGGGGTTCAGGTAGATGGATCTCCTTAAAACACAGATGCACTGAGTTTTGTACTATTTAGATACAATGACTGTACATGGCGAGTGATTGGCAGCCCATTAAATATGACCAGTACCATTTTGGTAAGACTAGGTGGCCAAAGAGCCCTCTGGTACCTCCCATGACCCTATGTATGTTTGGGACTGAAGGCATTTTCAATGATTTCTAAACCTTAACTCCAAAATGTCCCATGGTTTTAATGCCTGGCCCATTCCCTGTATCAATAGCTGTTCTCAGCCACCTGGTGCTGTACTGTACATTGACCTCCCTTACCCTGAACCCATCAGCGTTTTGTGGCTTGGAGCTTCGATGTGTCTCTCGAGGAATCCAAACAACACATCCATTAGTCTCAGTTGTCACAAAGTAACCTCACTGTGTTTATAATGCCTTCGGCTAACCGTCCCCATATGTCTTATGGTCATGTCGCATTTGCTCTGTTCTAATACTGAACAAATATATCTATATATAAGTATATGTCGAGGAACCAATTATTTTCTTGTTTCCAAACCACTTATGTCAAGTAACACACACAAAATGCTGAATGAACTCAGCAGGTCAGGCAGCATCTATGGAGTTGACATTTCGGGCCGAGACTGGAAAGGAAGAGGGTAGTAGCCAGAATGTGGTTGACACTTGTGGCAGAATGAAGCCAGACATTTATGTCAAGTGTCTGCCCACTGTTTATGATATTGCAGACGTTGGTTTAAAAGAAAGATCTGTTTTAATAGAAAACTGTCTTCGTTTACACAATTGCTTTTTGCGATTTCAAAACTTATCTTTGCTTGTGAGTACCCATACATTCAATAGATGCTTTTTAAAGGCTGGTTCTTGCTTATATCAATGGTTTTTTATATTAATTATACACTCTCTAATTATGAGTCTATACTCTCTAACATTCCAGAGGTTGGATCTGGTTGGCCATTATGTATGGTGTTGAAAACATCAAGAAGGAGTAGTGGGGAAAGCTAAAGTAGTCACCTGTTCATGAATGGTCACATCACATCACTACCTAATATCATTGTCCCTGCCTCAAATGTGCATAGGAATTAATTTTTTTTACAATCTAAAATACCCTCATCAGAAGTTCTCCCTTGCATGCTAGTATCAATATCAGTACATCCTGATTGTGAATGGTCCACAACAAATTGGCATAGTTGGCAGGAGACCCACAAATATCTGATCAGTTGAACTGCCAAAGGTCATGAATGTACATCATCTACTACCTGTAGATAAATCTATTCTAGTTCAAATATAAGAGTGGGGGAATAGATATAGTGGTCTGTGTTACAATGTGTGTGTGAGACCCATTATTGACACAGGGTAGCATGACAGACAGGGCACAGTAAGGATGTATTACCTAGGGTGCAATGTATTGGTATTGGTTTATTATTGTCACTTGTACTGAGGTACAGTGAAAAACTTATCTTGCATACCGACTGTACAGGTTAATTCATTACACAGTGTAGTTACATTGGGTTAGTACAGAGTGCGTTGATGAAGTACAGATAAAAACAATAACAGTACAGAGTAAAGTGTCACAGCTACAGAGAAAGTGCAGTGCAATAAGGTGCATGTTCACAACAAGATAAACTGTGAGGTCATAGTTCACCTCATTTTATAAGGGAACTGTTCAATAGTCTTATCACAGTGGGGTAGAAGCTGTCCTTAAGTCTGGTGGTACCTGCCCTCAGGCTCCTGTATCTTCTACCCGATGGAAGAGGAGAGGAGAGAGAATGACCCAGGTGGGTGGGGTCTTGGATTACGCTGGCTGCTTTACCAAGACAGTGAGAGGTAAAGACAGAGTCCAAGGAGGGGAGGCTGGGACCTGTGTTGTTCTGGGCTGTGTCCACAACTCTCTGCTGTTTCTTGTGGTCCTGGGCAAAGCAGTTGCCATACCAAGCTGTGATACATCCAGATAGGATGCATTCTATTGTGCATCGATAAAAGTTGGTGAGAGTCAAAGCGGACAAACCAAATTTCTTTAGCCTCCTGAGGAAGTAGAGGCGCTGGTGAGCTTTCTTGGCCATGGCATCTACGTGATTTGACCAGGACAGGCTGTTGGTGATGTTCACTCCCAGGAACTTGAAGCTCTCAACCCTCTCGACCTCAGCACTGTTGATTAGACAGGTGCATGTACACCGCCCCCTTTCCTGAAGTCAATGACCAGTGAGGCCTGCTACTGATGCTTTGATGCATAGTGGCGTGGAAGACAGTGCATTCCTGCATTACACTATCCAGAACACTCAGTACTTTGTGTGTGCATATGTATGCAGTGGGACACCTAAGATTTTTATGGTGGGTGTGTTGCTGTGTGTATGGTGTGATTTAAACTGTCTAGCCTCTTTGATCCTTGAGTCTGTTTGTGTGAATGTGCATCTGAATATTTGCCTGGTCATTTCTAGCATGGGAGCGTATCTCTAAAAAAGTGAATGCAATTTATCTTTAGGGTTGATCACTGTTAAGTCGAGGGCTGGAAGCTGTCAATCCATTGGTAGAAGTTTTCATTTCTGTACACAGATCCTTGTGCCATGTTTTTCGCTTTCAATTGGCATAATTGGTGTGAGTGCTTTGTGGGCATCCAACCTTAAATGTTCCTAAAGCTGACAAACTTTAGAGCTCCTAATCTATCACATGGTTCAATGTTTCTAAATATTGTATGAAGAAGTGTGGTTTACATATTTCTTTATTTTTTATTATATCTGCACACCAGACCTTTGAAGGAAATTTGAACTAAAGTGTAAGGATTAAAAGTTGAATTACAGACATTTTTGTATGCTGTGGGAAATTAGAGATAAGATGTGGTCTTGAAGATAATTGGTTCACTCATTTTAATTCAATGGAACTTTAAAAATGGTGCTTCAATTCTACACAGTTAAGAAATCCATTTTTTTCCCCATCAATTTAAATTGAGATGAATGGTATTGATTTGCATTAATTCAAAAGCTGGGTTGAGCACAGTTGGTTTGTTTACTGCAAGTCCAAACCTGGACGTGCAAGCTTTAGAGAGGTTGCAGAGGAGATTTACCAGGATGCTACCTGGATTAGAGAACATGTCTTACGAGGAAAGGTTGAGTGAGCTAGGGCTTTTCTCTTTGGAGTGAGATGGAGGATGAGAGGCAACTTGATAGAGGTACATAAGATTATGAGAGGCATAGATATAATGGATAGCCAGCACCTTTTTCCCAAGGTAGTAATAGCCAATACCAGAGGACATCCGTTTAAGGTGAGTGGAGGAAAGTTTAGGGGAGATGTCAGAGGTAGACTGTTTACACAGAGAGCGGTGGGTGCCTGGAATGCACTGCTAGGGGTGGCGGTAGAGGCTGATACAATAGGGAAATTTTAAAAACTCTTAGATAGGCACATGGATGTAAGAAACATGGAGGGTTATGGGCTGTGTAGGAGAGAAGAGTTAGATTGATCATGGAGTAGGTGTTTATATAGGTCACAACAACATCGTGGGCCGAAGGGTCCGTACTGTGCTGTACTGTTCTATGTTCTATTAAGTTTAAATCAGGACAGTATTGGAAAGATGATGACTAAACATATACACTGAATGTAGGTATGCTTTTGTCTGATGTGACTCCATTATGCGGTTACTGGTATCAGTAAGGCTGGAACTTGCCTGTGCAGAATAAGCCCATACGTAAGGGACCGATTTCATCAACTTACATCAATAAGAGACAGAGCAAGAGAAAAGCAATTTATTGCCAACATGGGAGAATCAAAGAAAGATGAGGTGACCCTTGCATTACTGGGGAGGACAGATTTGCTCCCAGGTAGACTGGATCGTTTGTGGAGCTGTTAACTAATGATACTAATGGAGGCAGCCATTGGAAACACTGGACTCAATAACACCCTATAATGTACCTCTCCCTCACTAACACGGACATTTCAATGACCCATCTTTTAACCTTCTTGTTACAGGAAATCTACATCTGCCCTCTACTGCTTGGACAATGCGCATGTGATCTAAACTGGCCTGTGGGTGCAGGAAAGCAAAAATACAAAGAGTGTGGTATGGATATCCTGCTGGATTCAGGCAGATCTAAGTGAACTCTGGTATTTATGTAATGGCTGGTGACAATTATATCTCTGTGCTAGAAGCAAGTACAAAATTTAGATCTCTCAGGAAGGAACTGACATGGGGTAATGGACATTAACAATTAGGAACCAACATGGAAGGTTAATATTGAGTATTGATAATGGGACAGGACTATGGAGGAGAATTATGGTTATAACCAGTGGTACTATGAATCAAGAGCAGTCACCATCTAAGCATTGGATGGAGGAGAGGTCACTACCAGTCAAGGATGTCTGGGCCATGTTTAACACTTAGTGTGCAGACTCCAACAGAATGAAGATCACATGATACCAAGTGTAAGGTGAACACAGGGTTTGCTGGATGTGTCAGGGGAAGTATAAGTTGGAATTTCTGCAGGTGGTTTGGAGGGGAATATCAGATTTACCACCCAAGCCGACCAAACAGGGGGAAGAAAGGAAAGGATGTGATGTGTGTCAAGGTGGTGGAAGGAACACTAGGGAACATATGCCTCTGTAAGTCCAAACATGTTCTTACGACCAACCATTTCTGACACTGTATTGACATAGTCCATTAGCAATTGCCAAAGACTAGTTATTCCAGCCTGAATTGTGACACTTTCAATGGTGGGACCTGCATAAAATGTAATATATAATCTGAATATCTGAATCTAGTGCCCATGATAGGCAGTGTAACTCAAATCAAACTACCTAAGTGGTATCCCCTACCCGCTAAACCACTGCTAACAGTTATGACCAACAGCTTTATCGGTGAATACTCGATCGAATAGTCAAGGATTTGAATGAGTGGGCTAAGGATGACCCAGCCCTGTGAGTTTGACTGGGACCATTCAGCCTGAAACTGGAGATTATTGACACTCACAGCTCACCTGACACACTGGGAGAATACTGTGTCACAACCACGCTGATCAAATACCCATCTGATTGACAGTTGGTGTGTCCAATCAGTGTTTCCCCCTTTTGTGTTTTGTCTCAAGGGATATTTAATTGTGTTAGTGTACAATATTGAGCATACGTGACAGAGGCCAGATGGAAATAGTGGTGATGATTCTCTCAGACGACATCTCAATCACTATGTCACTTATGATATTCCTAAGATACAGTAACATTTAGCAGAATGAATGGGATGTGAATGATCAAAAGACATTACTACATCCTAACACAACACAAGGGGTGATGAGACCCTCCATTTGCATTTGCAACACATACACGGAGGACGGGGATTGAATTTCCAGAACTATGTTACATGAACACAAAAGAATGCAGATAAAATGGTGGATACAAACGTTGTGCGGCACAGAAGAATTCTTAGACCAGCCACTTAAAAATTTTGTAATAAAGATAGAAAACAATTCTTCATTTATTGGAATATAAATATTTCATAATATTAATTTTCAACAAATAAAAGTTACATCTTAATGTCACATACACAGATCTTAGTGACATCAAAATAATTAAATACTTACACATAAATAAGCCATTTTATAAATAATCAAGGTAAATAAATAAAATACAAATGAAACCTATTACAATAAAAATCCATGACATTACTGGCATTATACTGTGCTGAACTTGCAAATTTCTTTCCCCCGAGTTGTACCTTCTGCAGAACCATGACCTGGCAACAAGTGACTGGCAATGTGATAACAGAATTAAAATAGTCCAGGTGTTTAACCACACATTCCATGTCTAATCTTTGGGTGCCACCACACAGATTCATGAAATCGCAACTAAGAGAACACCCATGTCCTGAATTTTCATTTGTCTCTTGCCATCACTTAAGCAGGGATCAGCACAGCCCTGCAGAAATGGCAAAATTTTTTTACAATTACTCCACTTCCCACTGATCTCTCACCACAGAACCGTTACTAAGTGCCACATCCAGTTTCACAGAAATAAAATTCTCAAATAAATAAATAGGAAATTACAAAAGCTCAGATGAGGGATAGTAAGCAACTGAAGATGGCATAGATGGAGTGAGCATCCTAATTGGCAAGGAGTGATGAATACTGTTTTAAACCAGAGATTCTTTCATAGGCTGATATAAATCTGTGACAGGGCTGAGCATGAAAGTAAATAACTGTACGTTCCTGAGCTGGTCCAGAACCTCGATTGCGAATAAGTGTCACATTTTTAGCGCTTAGCCATCCATCTTCTATGATTGAGTTTCATCAGCTTTCTTGGAACTGTAGAAAATATAAGAAATTATGAAAACTACTAGGTCACAAATTGGAACACATGGTAAAAGTGTTTAGGAAAACAGTCAATTTCTAAAATAAATATTTATATGTTTATTTCAGTAATTAAGTTCATGTATAATTTTCCCAAAAGACTCATAAACATAGCAACAGGAAAAGGCCATTCGACCCAAACCTTGCAGTTATGTGTAGAGTATCATTGAGCACTGTTGTATTCTGCATTGTATGACTGTTGATACATTGTTGCACCCAGGCACTGCAGTCTAATTGAGAGCTACTCTCTTCAATAAAAGGATGTTCTGTTTAAACTTCTTCCAGCATTCAATGATATCATCACTGATTTGTACTGTAACTACATGCATCTGCTTTGACTTCATATCTTTTAGTTGGAAAATCAAACTAGTAACCTTACATTTAAAATTATTACCCGAGCTAGGATCTACTTATTTTTATGGAATCTTTTAAATCAAGAACTATTTTTAATTTCCTCCCTGAACTTAATGGTTTTAATTTATCATTATAACCCATTATACTAGAGATTATACTATCAGCAGAAACCTTCCACTCTCTGTCTACCCTCTCAATTTCTTTTAAAGTCCTAAAATCTCAAAAGAATCACCAATACCTCTTATACATCCCAGGGAGTAAGTCTAATTTCTCTCTTCATTATCTAACCCTTAAGTCCCTAATAACAAGGATAAATGTTGAACAGATGTTAATGTCTGACAAGATAATGTTCTGTCTCCTGTGAAAACTTTTGGGTGAAAAATAGATAAGTCATATCTCCATATGGAATTAACTACTAGAGTTTTGATGTTGATACGCCAAGCCCAAGTAGTTGGTTGACCTTCGTTGCACTTGGTATTGAACAAGTAAGAATGGGAATATGAAAAGTGGATAAATATGAATGTCATAGAGTCATACAGCATGGAAACGGGCTCTTCGACCCAACTGGTCCATGCCAACCAAGATTCCCATCTAAGCTAGTCTCATTTGCTTACTTTTGGCCCATATCCTTCTAAACCTTTCCTATCCATGTACCCGTCCAAGTACCTTTTAAATGTTGCTGATGTACCTGCCTCAACCACTTCCTCTGTCAGCCCATTCCATATACTGACCACCCTCTGGGAGATAAAGCTACCCCTCAGGTTCCTATTAAATCTCTCCCCTCTCACCTTAAACCTATGCCCTCTAGTTCTTGATTCCCCAATGCTGGGAAAAATACTGTGCACATTCACCCTATCTATGCCCCCCCATAATTTTATACACCTCTATACGATCACCCACGCTCCAGGGAAAACATTCCCAACCTGCTAAACCTCTTTCCATAACTCAATCCCTCAAGCCAGTATATATGAGAATATTGTATTAGTACCAAGGACAAATTCCAAATGTATCATTGTGGGATGTTGATAGCACAGAAAATTTTGCTTTGTGAGGTACTCATGAAATATCCTAGTTGTTACTGGTTTCCCTTCAATGATACTTCTGTTCCCTCTTCTACACATATTTAACAGAATGAAGTAAGTTATAAATGTGAGCAGCATTATTTACATCTTCACTTCAATTTGCCCTTTTCTGGTCTCCAAACTTTCTATGCGAACTCTATTGTTAACTTCTGTACTTAGTCAAGTAAATGTCCTCCTCTACTATATGGAGGCCATTTGCTGGAGCATATCTCCAGCTCTTTCCAGAATCTGCTTGACATTCATTTCCAATTTCAAGTGGGTTCCGATAAAGGACAGGCAATCTGCTCAGATGGAGAAAATAAAAATCCTTCCAACATATGTTGTGTCTTTCTTTCCTTTGATTTCCATGTTGTATCTGGGTAGCTAAATTCAATCCTTTTTTTGTGGCCTTTTCTTACCTTCTGATTCAATCTACGCTTCTATTGTTTTAGCGCAAACTCATGTCTGAAACTTACCTGTTGGTTATCATTTCAATGATTTTCTTCACCCAATAGGCTTCAGGGTTCAAACACACCAAGGAATCATTTTTAAGGATTGCACTGAAGAAAATGAAAGATGACAATTATTTCAGTATAATATGTAATAATATCCAATGAATGCAGTGCAGATATTATTCACACAAACTAGAAGATTATTTATAACCACTCTAATTAAAACTTACATGATTTCAGTTTGAGAGCAGTGTGGACCACTTGGAATAATTTCAATATTCTTCATGCGCTTGGGATGGATAAATTTGGAATTTGTATTGATGCACTGGCAGCGCAGGCTCACTCTTGAATTCCCAAGAGATGCAGCTGTGGAATGAACAGATGGGACACACTTTATACATGTCACTTGATTTTTTTTCTTATAAATTCATATACATCTTTTGTCACCACTACAAGGAGGCACCCTAACTGTCTCTCTAACACTATAAGGGTGTTGTCCTATTAATTGTCTTGCTACTTCACACCATAAAACTGACTCTCACTTTGGAAGTCCAAAACCCATATCTCCATATGAAGAGCATTGAGGAAAAAGTCACTCAGTTGTGATATTCCTGCCTTTGGATTAGAAATCGGTCCCCATTTCAGGAGTAAAGTATACCATTAATGGCGGCAGCACAGAAGAAGTTGTGCATTCAGACAAGAATATAAATTGAGGTTTTATCTGTCTAGGTGAATTTTACAAGGAGGTGGTGAACCTGGCTCTACTATTTCCTTTCCCAAGGAGCACATGCTGTGGCATTCAAATCTTTCTCTCAGAATGACATCTTTAGTCTTTCCTATCAATGGCTCCCTAGTCCCTTGACTTGCAAATTTTACTACTCAGTATCTGGATACTTGATAGCATAATCTGCTGGGTTATGACTGCATTGTATGAAATGGATAACATAATCCACGCAAGTGCACTCTATTTGCCTGAAAGTTGGAATGACTAACACTTCCAACACTTGAAGCAAAGTTCAAATCATTAACGTGCTTTATCTTAAAGTTAATGAACATGAGCTGTTACTGTTTCAGTAACACTAATTTAAATTTAATTTCAGCTTCATTAATAATTGATTAATCAATGTCCAGCCCTTCTTACTAAATATATATACAGTTGCCTTTTTCTTTTCTTAAAGTAGGAGAATTCAATGTTCATGCCGTGAGGCTGCAAGGTTACAAGACAGAAAATGAGGTGTTGTTCCTCCAGTTTGCACTTGGACTTCTCCTGGCAGTGGAGGAGGCTGAGGACTGACATATCTGTGATAGTGTGGGAGGAGGAGTTGAAGTGACTGCCAACGGGGAGATGCAGATCGCAGTTAAGGACGAGTGCAGGTGTTCTGCGAAATGGTCACCTAGTCTGCATTTGGTCTCACCAGTGTAGAGGAGGCCACACTTGGAGCATCGGATGCAGCAGATGATATTAAGGGAGGTGCAGGTGAATGTCTGTCTCACCTGAAAGGACTATTTGGGTCCCTGGATGGAAGTGATGGAGGTGGTGTAGGGACAGGTGTTGCACCTATGGCAGGGGCAGTGCAAACAGTCCTTTCAGGTGAGACAGAGATTCACCTGCACCTCCTGTAATATCCTCAGCCTTTGTCTGTCTCAATGTAGTCATGGTGTTCATATAAATGATCCAGGTGAATTCTGGTCAACGGTGGTCCCCAGGAGGTTGATGGGGCAGTGGTAATGCCATTGAGTGATAAGAGTGGGTGGCTAGACTTTTCTTGTTGGAGATAGTCATTGCCTGACACTTCTGTTGGTACGACTGTTACTTACCACTTATCATCCTATGCCTGAATGTTGTCTAGGTTTTGCTGCATACAAGCATGGACAATTTCATTTGCTGAGGAGATTTGAATGGAATTGAACATAGTGCAATCATTAGCAAGCACCCCCATTTCTGACCTGAAAGGAAGGTCATTGATGAAGAAGCTGAAAATGATTGGCCGAGGACACTGCCCTGCAGCTTTGCCCTGGGGCTGAGATGATTGACAACCACAGCCATCTTCCTTTATGCACGGTGTGCCTCCACCTACTGGAGTACTTTCCCTTTGATGCCCATTGACATTGACTCCTGATCCTACTTTGTATATTCTTATGGACTCTGAAATGGTCACTGTATAGGAACTGGTTAGCAGACCTGCTAATTAATTTGTCTAAGGCCTTGACAGAACCTTACATCGAATTGTGTTATCTCAGTACAGTGAATCTGGAGAAGAGGCATTGCTTGCAGTGCCAGATTTATTAACCTTTTTAATTGCCTGGAAAAGGAAGCAGTGAGTATCTTCCTTGAACCAAAGCAATCCTGTGATTGGTGTACTCCCACAATTATGTAATTAGAGCTAAATCATTCAGTAGTAAATGATTTAAGTCCATCCCAGCATACATTGATGCACATTTCAAATTACTGATGCATAGAACTGATCCCTAAAGGTATCTTGGGTATTCTGGATTTTTTAAGAACCCATTGCTTCATTTCAATATATTCACTGACACATTATCAGTATTATTTAAGTCTATCTGTGAATTTCATATACTCTATATTAAAAACTATAAACTTACTCAAGCATTAATAGCTCTTAAAGTGTTAATATATTTGATGTTTGTGTCAAAATTATAAATTGTATACAAACACTTTGCCGTTATATTGCTATAGCAATGGTCATTAAATAAACAATTGTAATTGTTTTCACAAGATTTTAGAGCTTGCATATTGCTAGTTAAGATAAAGCCAGGCAATTGCTTACCTTGTGTGGAAGCCACATATAGTACAAACAGGGTTACGATGGTGAGAAGAACTCGGCTGTTCATTTTCCTTGCTTAAACAGTTTTCAAAATATTCTTCTCACTACTGTTGTGATGCTGAAGATGTTTCTAACCCTCATTGTTCAGGTCGTCTACTTATAATCAGAGTCCTGTTACTCAGTGGCGAGATGATGTAATTTGGAAATTTCCCAGGAAGTTACAAAATACTATTAAAGATTGAAAGGCTAAGAATGAGTCAATGTCTTTAAACCACAGCATCCAGCATCCAAAAACAAAGTTTTGTGGATTACTTGATAGATTTCCTTCAGGTTTATTCATTTAAACTCTAAATAGTCCTGAATTTTTGTGGATTTATAAGAAGTATTATGTGTTGAAAATACTGGCCTTGCTTTGAAACATTAATGTTCGGTTCCATTGTATTTATATTTAAAGCAATAAAATTATATTTATTTGTTATTGAACTACTGGCGCTTGTTCCTGCCTAAATAACCTCATCATATCAATTGGAATGTAAATAGTAGTAGTTGGTGTAAGGAGTCATAGAGTTAGACAGCACAGAAACAAGCTGACAATCTTCAGCCTGACTTGTCCATTCTGACCGAGGTGCTGACCTGGGCTAGTCCCATTTGCCTGCATTTGACCCATATCACTATAAATCTTTCCTATCCATGTACCTGTCTAAATGCCTTTTAAATGCTGTAATTTTATCTGCCTCTGTCACTTCCTCTGGCAGCTTCTTCCATATACCCATCACCCTCTGTGTGAAAAACTCGCCCCTTGGATCCCCTTTAAATCTTTCACCGCTCACCTTAAGCCTATGCTCTCTAATTTTAGGTTCTCACACCCTTTTGTACCACAATCCTTCTTACAATTAAAGGCAACCTCCCATTTGCCTTTCTAATTAGATGCTGTGCTTGCAAGTTGACTTTCTGTGTTACTTGTACCAGGACACCTGGGTCACTCTGTACACTCTGTACACCATCATTTAATAGTTTCACACTAAAGCAAAACTCTGATGATCTCAGGACTTTGGTGATAGCAGATTGGCAGATTTTCCAGACTATTGGGTATTACTTCTATTAATGCACCAACGCACTTTTAATTCCTGTCTTTTAAATGTTACATAATAGCATAATGAACTTTCCAGTAAACCTGGTAATTTTAAAGTGAATGCTGGAATTAAGGCTCCAGTGTGTTAAAGGGAGTGTGGAAAACAGGGGCCTGGTGTGTTAAAGGAAGTGCAGGAACTGGGACCCTGATTCTGCTCTAACTCCATCTACAAGCTTGCAGATGACACCACTGCCAAATCTCAAATGATGATGAGTTGGAGTACAGGAAGGAGATAGAGCCCAGTGTTATGGTGTCATGATAACAATTTCTCCCTCAATGTCAGCAAAACAAGAGAGCTGGTCATTGACTTCAGGAAGGGGGGCGGTACATAGGCTCCTGTTTACATCGACAATGCAGAGGTTGAGGCTTCAATTTCCTAGGAGTGAACATCACTAATAGCCTGCTTGGTCCAATCATATAGATGCCATGGCCAAGAAAGCTCACCAGTGCCTCTACTTCCTCTACTTCCAAATTCCTAAAAAAATTTGGCATGTCCCTGTTCACCCTCACCAATTTTTATAGCTGCACCATAGAAAGCATCCTATCTGGAAGCATTATGGCAATACTCTGCCCGAGACCGCAAGAAACTGCAGAGAGTTGTGGACACAGCTCAGCACATCACGAAAACCAGCTTCCCCTCCATGGACTCTGTCTACACTTTTCATGTCTCAGAAAAGCAGCCAACATAATCAAAGACCCCACCCACCCCGGTCATTTCCTCTTCTCCATCCTCCCATAGGGCAGAAGATATGAAGGCACATACCACCAGGCTCAAGGACAGCTTTTGTCCTGCTGTTATAAGACTATTGAACGGTCCCCTTGTATGATAAGATTAACTCTTGACTTCACAGTCTACCTCGTATGGTCTTGCACCTTATTATTTGCCTGCACTGCACTTTCTCTGTTACTGTAACACTTTATTCTGCATTCTGTTATTGCTTTTCCCTTATACTACCTTAATGTACTGATGTGATGAAATGATCTGTATGGATGGCATACAAAACCATGTGTTGTGCAATGAACCAGATTTGATTAGGGAGATTAAAGTAAAGGAACCCTTAGGAGGCAGTGATCATAATGTGATAGAATTCACCCTGCAGTTTGAGAGGGAGAAGCAAAAATCAGATGTATCCGTGTTACAGCTGAGTAAAGCTAACTACAGAGATTTGAGAGAGAAGCTGGCCAAAGTTGATTGGAAGGGGACCCTAGCAAGGATGACGGTAGAACAGCTACGGCAGGAGTTTCTGGGAGTAATTCGGAAGACACAGGATCTGTTCATCCCAAAGAAGAAGAAGCATTCTAAAGGGAGGATGAGGCAGCCGTGGCTGACAAGGGAAGTCAAGACAAAAGCAAAAGAGAGGGCATACGATATTGCAAAAATTACTGGGAAGCTAGAGGATTGGGAAGCTTTTTAAAAACAACAGAAGGCAACTAAAAAAGCAATAAGGGGAGAAAAGATGAAATATGAAGGTAAGCTAGCCAATAATATAAAAGAAGATAGCAAAAGCCTTTTCAGATATATAAAGAGTAACAGAGAGGCAAGGGTGGACATCGGACTGCTGGAAAATGACGCTGGAGGGATAGTAATGGGGAACAAAGAAATAGCAGACAAACTGAGTAAGTATTTTGCATCAGTCTTCACAGTGGAAGACACCAGCAACATGCCAGAAATTCAAGAGAGTCAGGGGGCATAAATGACTGTAGTCGCTATTACTTAGGAGAAGGTGCTTATGAAGCTGAAAGGTTTGAAGGTGAGTAAGTCACTTGGATCAGATGGACTACACCCCAGAGTTCTGAAATGGGTAGCTGAAGAGATTGTGGAGGCATTAGTAGTGATCTTTCAAGAATCACTGGAGTCAGGAATGGTTCTGGAGGACTGGAAAATTGCAAATGTCATTCCACTCTTTAAGAAGAGAGGGAGGCAAAAGACAGGAAACTATAAGCCAGTTAACCTGACTTCAGTGGTTCGTAAGATGTTAGAGTCCATCATCAAGGATGAGGTTTCAGGTTATTTGGAAGCTCATGATAAAATAGGCCAAAGTCAGCATGGTTTCCTTAAGGGGAGATCTTGCCTGACAAATCTGTTGGAATTCTTTGAGGAAGAACAGGCAGGATAGACAAAGGTGCGTCAGAATGTTGTTTACTTGGATTTTCAGAAGGCCTTTGACAAGGTGCTGCACATGAGGCTGCTAAACAAGACAGGAGCCCATGGTATTAAAGGAGAAGTACTAGCATGGATAGAAGATTGGCTGACTGGCACCAGACAAAGAGTGGGAATAAAGGGGGCCTTTTCTGGTTGGCTGCCAGTGACTAGTGTGTTCCGCAGGGGTCGGTGTTGGCTCTGCTACTTTTCACGTTATATGTTAATAATCTGGATGACAGAATTGATGGCTTTGTGGCCAAGTTTGTGGATGAAACAAAGATAGGCGGAGGACCAGGTAGTGTTGAGGAAGCAGGAAGTCTGCAGAAGGACTTGGACAGGTTGGGAGAATGGGCAAAGAAGTGGCTGATGGAATACAGTGTAGGGAAGCGTATGGTCATGCACTTTGGTAGAAGGAATAAAGGCGTAGACTATTTTCTAAATGGCGAGCAAATTCATAAATCAGAGGTGCTAAGGGACTTGGGACTCCTAGTGCAGGATTCCCTAGAGTTTAATTTGCAGGTTGAGTCAATAGTAAGGAAGGCAAACGCAATGTTAGCATCATTTTGAGAGGACTAGAATATAAAAGCAAGGATGTAATGTTGAGGCTTTATAAGGCATTGGTCAGACCACATTTGGGGTACTGTGAGCAGTTTTGGGTCCAGAGGAGGTTTACAAGAATAATCTCGGGGATGAAAGGGTTAATGTGTTAGGAGCATGTGATGGTCCTGTGCCTGTACTCGCTGGAGTTTAGAAGGATGAGGGAGGATCTCATTGAAACCTACTAAATATTGAAAGGCCCGGATAGAGTGGACATGGAGAGGATGTTTCCAGTAGTGGGAGAGTCTAGGATCAGAGGGCACAGCCTCAGAATGGAAGGACGTCCCTTTAGAACAGAGATGAGGAGGAATTTCTTTAGCCAGAGGGTGGTGAATCTGTGGAATTCATTGCCACAGATGGCATATTTAAAGTGGATGTTGATAGGTTCTTGATTAGTAAGGGCGTCAAAAGTTACGGGGAGAACGCAGGAGAATGGGGTTGAGAGGGAAAAATGAATCAGCAATGATCGAATGACAGAGCAGACTTGAAGGGCCGAATGGCCTAATTCTGCTCCTATGTCTTATGGTCTAAAACCAAGTTTTTCACTGTACCTCAGTACATGTGACATTAATAAACCAATTTACCAAATAAAAGGAGAATGGGAACTGGGGCCCCATGTGTTAAGGAGAGCAATGGAAACAGGACCTGGTGAGTCAGATGCCTAACCACTGGGATTTGTGAACAATTCAACTGTGGATTATTGGACTTGTTACAAATAATATTCTTCTTTCCTGTTCTTCAAAAGATGACAAATGGAATTTAATGTAGAGAAATAGATGATCTCCTATTTCTCTACATTAAATTCCATTTGTCATCTTTTGAGCACTCACTTAACTTACTTATATCCTCTGCAGATTCTTTGTGCTGCCTTCATAATTCACTTTCCCACCTTTCTACATTCATGTGGATGCACTACAATGTCCCTTCACTAATATAGGTTGTAAACAGCTGAGGCAAACAGCTGAAGCTCAGTTCCAGCTTGCCAGCTGAAACTGTTCTGCTTATCCTTACTTTCTGTTTTCTGTCTGTTATTCAATATTCTGTCCTTCAATATATTACTCTTATATTCATAAGCATTTACTTTATGCAGTAATCTTTTATGTGACACTCACCGAAAGATTAAATACACTACATTTACTGTCTTCCCTTTACTAACACTGTTGAAGAACTGACAAAGCTAATGAATCATAAAACTTTCATTTCATAAATTTATGTCAAATCTGCCAAATCATGTTATGCTTTTCTAATTCCTGTTACTGCTTGTTTAATAATGCATTCCAGCATTACTCTGATAATCAATGTTAAGCCAACTGGCCTGTAGTTCCCTGTTGTGTTAAGGATGTACAGGGCTTTTCATTGACTTTGGTACATTTTTCTGTTTTGATCTGGTTCAGTCTTGCATTGACTGAGGTCAAGCGGATGCTGAGATGATTAGTAGCACAGGGAAAGTATGGTGAAATGGGATGATTTTTATTCACTCATGGGGTATGAGCAATGCTAGCAAGGTCAGCATTTAACAGACATACAACAGTACAGCACAGGAACAGGCCCCTTGGCCCATAATATCTGTGTCAACCATGGTGCCAGTCCAAGCTAATCCCATCAGCCTGCACATGGTCTATATCCCTTCATTCCCTGTGTGTTTATGTGCCTGTCTAATACTCTTGATTCTCAAGCAACACCATGTATTTACTTGCCACTTTCCGATTTTACTGTCATCTTCTTGCTTCAAGTGGACTTCATCTGCAAGTCCTCCCCCTGTGAGAGAGGTTATGTTGATGCTTTACCTTGAGAGTTCTCTGGCAACAATTGCTGTCCTGCCTTTGGGCCCTTCACATTCTGGGTCATCTAGTTCCAGGCTGCAATGGGCTTTTTAAATTTTTTTGACCTCATTGGGAGTGACCCTGCTGTTCAAAGTTATCTAGTAGTGTGGTAGGATAGCCTATGACTTGTACTCTTTACTAAGTCCTTTCCTATTAAGGGTTAGGGGGGAGCAGAAGGGACCCTAAAAGGTCCTGCTCCCTTGCAGCTACAGCTGCTGAAAGTGCCCTCCTACCCAGTCCAGGGAAGCATAGCTTGCAGTCACTGTGCTTGGGTTTGTGACTAAGGACTCCCAATGGTTACTTGATCTGTCCCCATCACCACTCGTCCATCACTGCTCATCACTGCGGGACTTTGTGAGTGGATGAAACACTTTTCTGTGGAAGGAACCTTAGAATCCTGGTTTGTAAGTGTGTATGCATATTTAAGAGGCATTTAGATAGGCATGGAATAGAGGGGTATGGACCATGTGCAGGTTAATCATGGGCCAAAGGCCCTGTTCCTGTGCTGTACTGTTCTATGTTCCGTGTGTGTGTGTGTGTGTGTGTGTGTGTGTGTGTGTGTGTGTGTGTGTGTGTGTGTGTGTGTGTGTGTGTGTGTGTGTGTGTGTGTGTGTGTGTGTGTGTAGTTTAATGGCTGAATCATTGTACATCAGCAGACACCACCAAGACTCCAAGACTTGGCAGAGGAGGACCTGTATCTGATAGCAGGAAAGTCCAGGATGATCTTTGATTGCAGCTTGTGAGAGATGACCCTCCTTTACTTGCCTGCCCAGCATTTAAGGTCTTTGTGTCTGAGACAGGGACAAGTGCATGTTAGCGGGAATCCAGTGAACCTGCTCTTTCTCAGGTGACTATCAAGGAAGGGTTCTCAGTCAAACTGAAGCTCACAAAAACTGCATGATCAGAAATGGGAGTGGCTATTGGTCCATCACTGGATCAATGTTCCTGAAATAAGGCCTCCTCAATCTCTGGATACTCAGGCTATCTCAGATGAAGTTATTCATATCCTACAACCTGCTATCAAATATTTAAAGTCATCAGATTAAATCAGCTACCATTTCTTCAAAGTATGCATGTTGTAGTGCAGGTTTGTCTGCTTTAAATATATTGAAAGCAATAAAACATTTGAAAGTGCACTTGTCATCTATTGTTGTAGTTAGCTTAGGCTGGGTTTTCTAATGATTATAGTAAAGAAAAGCATAATTTGTTACCTCAGTGCAGTGATCTCATTAATTTGATGAACAAGTGATGTGGATAAAATATGACACTGAATGACCCACTCAGTAAAGAGGATGGTATGTGTTAGCTGTTTGTTCTTGTGCCTGTGGACTTGTTGAATCCTGCTCCAGCCTCGTGTCTGTCTAAATCGGAGAGCACTGGAAAATGGTTATGGAAGTTTGCAAAGTACATCTAATTGGTGTCTTTTTGACACGGTGCAGGGTACATGCAAAATTTCTGCTGCAACGTCAGTAGCATGATTTCAGCCACCAGCTACTCTAACCTCATTTTGGTGTATATGCACTTAGGTAGTGGGCAACGGATTAAAATGATTCCCTGTAGCTCTGAGAGCTGACATGCTTTATTGCTGCAACTGCAGGTGGAGATCATTCCACAGAGTCTTTGGAGCTTCTGCAAGTCATGGCTGATCGGAGGCAAGGGTAGATCCCCTCAAATTCTGCAGTGAGTCCAGTTGGTAGACAAGTGAAGGGAAGGGCTAAGGTCCTATTCCCACATGAGGCTTGGAAGTCCTTCAGGCAGAGGTTGGACAAGGTGGCAATAAAGGCCCAACATAAGGGGGAAAGTCCCAAGAATATTGATGTTGCATTGTAAGAAGTTCAATGAATAAAGGTTCTCAAAAATAGTAACTATATCATCACATTAACTAAATTCCTAACAAATGTACCAGCAAGACACCCTCATCAATCACCCACCAATAACCCCTAATAATCAAGGGTCATACCCAACATGAGCTCTACCACAATCTTATGCATTCAGTAGCACTCCTAACTAACATCTCACAGATTACATATTCAGTTATAGCACATAATTTGAAAAACACTATATCAAATGCTAACCCATCTTGCAGCAGAAATGTCCGCAACACCACACTGACTAAGGATTTCATTCAGACTTCTCTGAAAGCCCAAAGCTCAGTTTGATTTTGACTATGCAACCATAGAGAAGTGGACTTTCTTCACCTCCTCTCCATCCAGTTCCCTGGTGTATCTCTAGAATTCTTTACCCTGGAGAGTTGTGGAGGCTAGCTCATTGGAAGTATGTAAGGTGGAGGTAGAGATTTTTTTGAAAAAATCAGGGATTGAGGTCAATGCACAGAAGGGAAGTTGAGGACTTTGGCAGATCAATCGTGGTCATATTGAATGTCAGGCCAGATCTAATCAGGGCACTCATTCTGGATTGCTGTGTGTAGCCACTGTCCCCAATAACCATCCTTTGATCTGAAGCTGTAGGTAAAAAGAAATGGGTGCAACAGATTTATCTGCTAAGAAGCCCCTTCCCTTATGCCCAAGCTGTGGTGTTGACTATCATTATCTTCAGGCTATGGTTCCAGATATTGTGCAACTGAATCCCTTTTGGTTTTTGAACAGTTCAGGGATCTAGACAGAGCCTTCAGTCCAATTGAAAGAAGGAGATGTACTTGACTCTCTTTGTTCAGGAAGCTTTCCTAACCTCCAGTGTGCTGTTAATTACCGGGAAGTAATTCACACTCCAAGCGTCAGCTTCAAAGAAATCTGAGCTCTGAAATTCAGCATGAATTTTACTTTGATTGTCAGTGCCAAGGGAATTATAGTGCATAATCTGCATAAACAGTACTCTTCCCTTAGGTTAAGAGACAACTCTGACTAATCTGTCACCTGGGATACATTCATGCCTGTATTTACCAAGGGCAGATTCAAGGGGGCTTTCTTGCTGGACCTCTGTACCCTGAAGTTTAGACAGGGACTGTGGCTCAGGCAGTGAGGTGTGGAGGTGCTCCCTCAAAACATTTCAGCTTGTCTTCCAATTTTTTCAACTGAGACAGGGTGGAACTTTGCCAATGTGAAAGCTGTCATTATGGCAGATGTGTCTTAAAGTAAAATTCTATGCAAACCAAACCACTCTCTCAAAACTTCTGAAACAAAATGATCTCCAATGTTTAAAATCAAACAAATATGTATAATCAACTCTCCTTTCAATCAGCTGCCAATAAACCTACAAGCAGTAATAATTCCTTGTAATACTAAAGGTTGAGTAGTTGGGTTCTTCCAGGAGCTAGCCACTATGTGTGATTAACATGTGATGTTAGGGTTAGACAATGTTGACATCAAATCAGTGTTGTACAACAACTGCAGTTATGATTTACTACCCTACATATTTCTGGAAATATGACTTGCAAGTCTACTTTGCAGACTGTTTTCCTGCCAGCACAACTCATTCTGAAAGTGCATGCTCACTACTAGTGTAGTAAATTGGAAGCAAATCAGCCATACTGCCACAGAATCAACAGGCACTTTGCAGTCCAATTTCACAGACAATAACTTATGGAAGGGTCTACCAGCAGTGCCGTAAATTTTCCAATGAGATTTCAAAAAGCATTACGTTAATCATAATATTCCACTACCAAGCACTTCATCAGTAAATAGTCACACATTCCACAGCTTCATACCTCTTATAATAGTCACTGTTTGCTTAGTTTACCACAAAACCTATCTTCGAGCAATCATTAGGTAAAAAACTCCGTACAAGTACCATACTTTGTGTCAAAACTTACAATAAAACGTATGTATGTCCTTATATCCTGCTGCTTCCTTCCAGACCATTAAATCACAATGACCCTAACTCTGTGAAGGGTAATTTCAGAAAATGAGCAGAAAGCTTGCATCGCTGAAGCTAATTGTTGTGAACATGAGCGTTGTTACTCACCTAGCCTCCAGGCACAGTAAAACTCCAATAATCCAACTCACCTAGGATGTTGTTACCACTGGACCAGCAGATTTTCTGCACTATTAATGTTATTCCTATTAACACTCATTTTCTACATGTTACACAGTAGCATAATAAATTTTCCAATGAACCCAGAATTTCAGAACAGACAGTGGATAATCAGAACTCTGATATACTCCAGCTGCTTTGTAGAATTATCGAATCATTAAGCACAGAGGAAAGCCATTTGGAAGATTGAGTCTGTGCCTGCTCTTTGGAGACCAGCCCTTTTAGTTTCATTCCCACACTTTTTTCCAGCAAAATCGTTTTCTCATGTGGATATCCAATTCTCTATTGAAAGCCATGATTGACTCTGATTCCATCACCCTTAGAGGGAGGGAGGAAAAGCTTTGGCCCATATCCCTATCATATATTTTAAGCAAATCCAGATCCCTTGGTCCTTGAATCATCTGCTAATGGAAACAGCATTCCTTATATCCTATATCTAAACCCTTCCCGATTTTGTGCTCCTCTATTAAATCTATTTCAAATCAGCTGAAACCTCTCAAACCTGGAACCATTTTAGAAAGTCCCTTTTGCATGCTGTAGGGAGGGAGATATTCCCTGTCCCATGGAAGTTCCTCTCTTACATTTTCTCCTCTGCTGATAACGATTCAACAGATAACAATTGGCTTGATAACTATTCAGGATCACACAAAATCAACATCCTAAAACATGCTCATACATCTAATCAAGGAAACACGAGAAATATCAAATAATCATCCTTGTATGTTCTCCTCGTACCTTTCTTCTGCACGTCTTTACAGGTTCTTCTGCTCCTCTGATGCTTCCACAGATGCTGCAGTGATACAAGTACAAGGAGAGTAGAGATAAATGTACAGGATAACCTCTGGCTTCAGCTTGCCTCCAGTTACTTTGAACGACAGCAGTCTAGGTTTTCAGGCTGACAGAGAAGGGCACAGGCAGTGTGGCAGGGGTGGGAGCACAAGTTGTGACTGTTAGGGAGTCAATGTCAATTTTAATCAGGGGTTATGTGGAGAGCAGCCATTAATGCAAAGGAGGACCAGCCTGCAAAAAAACCTGTTCACATGTCATTTACAAGCAGTAATCAAACAGACACAATGTCTGAAAAGATTGCAGGCTACTAGTTCACAGTGGGAGATCACTTAACAGATTTGCTTTGGAAACTGACAAGGCAATGTCTTCTATTGGCACTTGTACAAAGATACTCTGTTAAACAATGTGATATCTATCAGTGCATTATGGGCATTGAAAGCGGCCATCGGAAATGAGACTTTTGGGTTTTTTTTATCATTTAAACTAAGCAGGGGAAAACAATAGATGAATGTTTATCAACTCACATTGGAATTCCCAGGATGTGATCAGGGAAGAGATTAAGTGGCCATCCTAACACTTAACATATAGTTAAATAAATATTCATGCAATTTTATGCATAGTGAAAGACATATTTATCTGTCAATCAATATTTGGGATGTTTGTATAGCCAGGGAGACATCCCTCAAGAACTATATTTTGAGTGTCTGGGGTTTTGTGCTCAGAAGCCTTTGGACTAAGCCTTTGGCTGAATATTCAAGGGTGCCTTGCCAGTTGAGATGTGCTCCCATTGTAAACATGTAATTCAACAGAGCTATTTGCCCACAACATAAATATTGAAGCTGAAACTGTATTTAATTGTCTACTGTTATCTTTGTGCTTAAAGAGTATAAAATTCCTACTGTACTCTGAGTTCAGAGAGATTCTTGAGAGATGTTTCCAAGACAGGTTCTTCCAGAATATCTGCTTATGTACTGAAAAAAAGACCTTTTACAGGGTCTACAGCTCCAGTCTCCATGTGGCTCATTCACAGTCACAACAGTGACATTCTGAGAGAGAATTCCCTGGAGCCAGTACTGATTATGGAGTTTCTGAGATCCTCCTCTTTCTAGATATGGACAATGAGATTGGGGACTCATGACTGAAGCTCAGATCTTCAGCAACTGCTTCCGAAAACTTTCTGCCTTTTGTTGCTGTATGGTCTTTGCAATTTCTTGTCAGTCAGGAACGGGAGAAAGGCTGGACTGAATAGGCTTCAGTGGGGTGGAATTGAGAGCACTCACGTCAAGGACAGAGTTGCAGTTGAAAGTCTTTGAAGTGTCTCTTCCAGTGAGCAATGACTGCCTTTTTGTCCCTGTGTCTTGCCTCAGTGGAGTCACAAGAGACTGCAGCATCAAACAATCTGCTGGTGGAACTCAACGGGTTGAGCAGTACCTGTGGGGAGAAAGGAATTGTTGATGTTTCGGCTCCAAACCCTCAACCTTGTCCCCCCTTAACTACCTCCACTTCAGGGAGAACAGACCCAGCTTCTCGAGTCTCTCCTCATAACTGAACTGCTTCATCCCAGGCAACATCCTGGTGAATCTCCTCTGCACCTTCTCCAGCACTGTCACTTCGTTCCTTTACCTTGGTGACCAGTACTCCAGCTGAGGTCCGTCCAAGGTTTTATGTGGGAGCATAACCTCCCTACCTCTGTACTCAATGCACCGACTAATGAAGGCCAGTATCTCATTTGCCTTCTTAACCACATTGTCCCCCTGCATTGTCACCTTCAAGGATCTGTGGACTTGTACTCTGAGGTCCCTCCATAACACCTTAACATTCATGGTCTATGACCTAGCCTCATTAGTTCCCAAAGTGCATCACCTCACATTTGTCTGGATAAAACTCCATCTGCCATTTTTCAGCCCATTTCACCAAAACATTGATAACTCTCTTCAGGTGAAGACTCCCATCCACGCGATGGACAACTCCTCCAATCTTTGTGTCATCCATACTGACCATGCCTTCCACATCCATTCCAAGTCATTTACATATGTTACAAACAACAAACATCCCAGCTTGTCCCTTGGGGGATACCACTGGTCACAGGCATCCAATCGCAAACACAATCCTTCAACATCACCAGTCCTGGCTCTATTCACTACCATCGATGGTGGCGTTTTTGCATCTTCATTGTACTTGTCTGAAGTTTCACAAGTTGACATGGAGTCGTTTACCCCATGTTGAAGTCCTCTCAGTTCATTAAAATTCTTGCACTAAAAAAGCTTACACAGAGCTTACACAGAACAAGCTGCAAAGAGAGAGAAAATGAGAAGGGGAGAAGTTCTCTCCCCAGAAAGCCTACGGGGTCTTTAGGGTGCAATTTTCTAATCCCATCTTCAGCAGTGAACAAGTCATTGTTTGCTAAAGCAGTTGTGAATGAAATCTATCTCCTGTGTTAAAACCAGTGGCAACTTCTAAAGAGAGCAAGGACCACAATGGCTTTGGTGGTCAAAGTGATTGTGACTCTGAATTTTTATATATCTGGTTGCTTCCAGGTTCTTGCTAGAAATATAAAGTAATATCTCTCAATTTGCAGTAATGACTGGATCTGGAGAATTGCCGAGGCTTATCCTGCCTTACAAGAAAGATTCATCT
This sequence comes from Pristis pectinata, assembly GCF_009764475.1. Classification (NCBI taxonomy): domain Eukaryota; kingdom Metazoa; phylum Chordata; class Chondrichthyes; order Rhinopristiformes; family Pristidae; genus Pristis; species Pristis pectinata. The sequence goes on from NC_067406.1 coordinate 115,730,973, forward strand.
TATTCGTTAAGGTAGATGGTAATAAAAGTCAAGCCCCAAGGATATGGTGCAGCATCACAAGAGATTCAATGATCTCACATGTGGTCAACATCAGTGATGACATCATCAAATCAACATAACTGAGGAAATGCAGGAGGAGTTATTCATACAGAGCCACAAAGTGGAAGGAAGTATCTGGACCACTCTGACATACATTTGTTGGAATTTAACTCTGCTTCATTTTCTGAAACCTGCTGTCTGGCCTTCCGTAAAGATTACAAAACCACTAAGACATAACAACCAACTAAGTTTTTTCTCAGCATACACATGCTCAGTTCTGTCATTGCCCTCCTCCCTCTAGCTGTTTCATTGTCCATCACTATTCACAGTTTGATGAGGCAGAATCACAGAGATTTGTTCATACCCACTGGTTATGGGATCACTAAGCTCTCTCCACCGGATGTCATCTTTGCTGCTTGGCATGGTATAGTCCTATGTGGCAGCTTCACTTGACTGGCATCTCCTTTTTAAGCATGCTGCTCCTGGCGTGCTCCTCTGCACACCTCATTGAACCAATGTTGACAGTGACGGTAGAGTGAGAGATATTCCAGCCCATGAAGTGACAGATTGTGATATGTACATTTCTATTGCTGAAAATAGCCCACAGTGGCCATGGGTACCCAGTACTGAGCTGTCACGTCTGTTCTGACTCCATTCCACTTAGCGTGAATGGAGTGCTTCACAACATGATGGGAGATGTCCTTGGCTTTGTTTCAGCAAGGACTGTGCAGAAGTCACTTTTACCAATACTTTTACCATGGAAAGATACGTCAAAGGTACAGGAAGGTCAAGTAGCTTTATCCTTCACATTGGTTCACTCACTCCTGGCCACAGACCCAGACTTAGCTGACTTGGTGAGTGATGGTGTTACCAAGCCATCCTTGATGAAGTGACCCCACCAGAGAACACTCTTGGCCTTTGCTACTTACAGCACTTCCTCTAAGTCTAGCATGGAGGAGCATGGATTCAGTGGGGAGAATGGTAGGGGGTAATCAGGAGGAGGTTCCTTGATCATGTTTGGGCTGATGTCATTAGATTGCATGGTGATATGGTGTCAATGATGAGGAGGCTACTCCCTCCTGGTACATAAATCCTATCTGCGGGACAGGACATCCAATGGAATTGAGATGGGGGAATCTGGTGTGCAGTCTGTAAGTTGCATTTCTGCAAGGATGACTATGTTAAGCTTGACTAGTCTGAGGGGCAGCCCTCCCACTTTAGACACCAATCCCCAGACATTTGTGAAGAAGACTTTGACTGATTTGGGAACAACTTGTGCCTGAGTTTGGTGCCTGGGTCAATGCTGGTTTTACTCTTCCTGAATTTCAACATCATAGTTATGGTACAACTTCTGGGCTATTTCAGAGGGTATTTAAGAATGAATCACAACAACAATGACTGATTTCCTCCTCCCCTGAAGGGCATTAGTAAACTAAACTAGTTTTCGTACCTATCCAGTAGCTTTGCCTGAGCTTCCACTAATGCCAAATTCAGATTATTCACCTCATAGCTGCCAAATTGAGATTTGAACTCGGCCTTCTAGGTCGTTAGCCTAGGTCCACTGGATTACAAACTTGGCACTTTAACCACTGTACCACCACTGTACATTGCAAATTCACAAGAACTTCAACTAATTCCAGGTACCTTCACTGTAACAAAAATGAAATCTGACTTAATTCAGATTTTCTTCACAAGAAGCACTATATCTAGTCAGAAAAGTGGCAACTTAATGATGATCCTTACACGCTGACTTCTGGGCAACATCCATGATCCATCCATGATTAAGAACAAAGAGGAACTCAACCCCACAGTGACACAATCCTTGTACAATTGTTCCTCTTTTGCTGACCTTCTTGAGTACAAATGATGAAAGCAAGAACAAAGAAGACTGACACGATTTATTTCATACATCTTGTGCAATAAATTCCAAACAGTTTATTCACTGAATAATTATTCTTGTGCAAACCTATCATGCCGATCTTCTGCATGCCTTTGGCTGATGTATTACTTCCTGTGGAGCTCCCTCATTGGATACAGCCAAGCCACTCACCCAAGGGAAGGGTCATGCTAATCCCACGAATGTGACTGAGGACAGATTGCTGGAGCACCATGAAGCTCTCAAAACCTCTTTGGTCACAGGAATCTGGAACCATGACAGCAACTGCCTGGGCTTGTACAACAAAAGTCCAAGCTCCACTGCAACACCCATTGCTTGGATTCTGCTTGGCTTGCAACAGAAGCTGGGGCCTCAGCCATAACAGCCAGGCAGGGTTGTTAAGAAGGCATATGGTGTGTTGGCCTTCATTAGTCGGGGTATTGAGTTCAAGAGCCGCCAGGTAATGTTGCAGCTCTATAGAACTCTGGTTAGACTACACTTGGAGTATTGTGTTCAGTTCTAGTTGCCTCATTATAGAAAGGATGTGGAAGCTTTAGACAGGGTGCAGAGGAGATTTACCAGGATGCTGCCTGGATTGGAGAGCATGTCTTATGAGGATAGGTTGAGTGAGCTAGAGCTCTTCTTTTTGGAGAGAAGAAGGATGAGAGGTGTCTTGATAAAGGTGTACAAGATGATAAGAGGCATAGATCGAGTGGACAGTCAGGGACTTTTTCCCAGGGTTAAAATGGCTAACACGAGGGGGCATAATTTTAAGGTGATTGGAGGAATGTGTAAGGGGGATGTCAGGGGTTAGTTTTTTACACAGAGAGTGGTGGATGCGTGGAATGCACTGTCTGCAGAGGTTGTGGGGGTAGATACATTAGGGACATTCAAGAGACTCTTAGACACATGAATGATAGAAAAATGGAGGGCTATGTGGGAAGTAAGGGTTAGATAGATATTAGAGCAGGATAAAATATCAGCACAACATTGTGGGCTGAAGGGTCTATACTGTGCTGTAATGTTCTATGTTCTATGTTCATGTTGCACAGAGTTGCCATGGAGCTGACCAGTATTTCATTGCTGAAATGAATGGCTTCTAGGCCAGACAAGACTTGCAAGTATGAATGTGGACTTTCATGTGCTCCTGACTCTTTCATGCAGACTTCCAGCTGGGCTGCCACTGCCGTGTACCTCACTGCCATCAGTCCTCATCTGCAGGCGGCTCTATTGTCTTCCTTTGAGCAGAAATGGTTTTTCAATCTTACATTCTGGTGAGCTGACACACAAATCAGTGCGTGTATGGAAGTGGTGGTTGATAGTTGTTTGCTGCATGTTGGTTATGTGGTGCTTGGACTGCCGTCAGTGGTGGAGCTGTTTGGAGATAGAATTGGTTGATGTGTTCAGTGACCTAATCCACCAATGCGAAGATATTGAACTTCCTCTGGCATTGCCGCCATATCCCTGCGTCTTGCTTCTCCCATTAATTTCCACTCCCTCATTGCCACTATTTCAGGATTGGAGGACTACCTGGGCCCCAAGGCACACAGGTCCTGATTTCCACCTCTTCCAATAACATATCCAATGCTGAGTTACGGGATCAGTATTCTGATCCAATGATTTGATTACCATTGCAATGGTAAAGCCTCCAAAGCTTTGGAATAACACCCAATACTGAATACCTATCCTTTCAGAGGTGGAAGCCTGGCTTCAATCAGCAGCAGTTCTGTCAGCAAGGGATGAAGTGTCCTCCAACATTGTGTACTACTGCCCCAAGTAGTTCAATGACATTGACTAAATCATTTCATGAGATGCAAGCACTAATTGTTACGAACCAGCAACAAAAAGAAACACACTGAGTCATGTATAAGTGTTAAAAACTACTTTATTAATAACTACTTATGATAATAAGAAAAATAAAAGTAAAAATGTTAGAATGTTAGAAGTAAAAATCTTAAATCTTAAACATTAACCCCAAAAACTAAACTCGGAGTGTGTGTGTGTGGAAAACTCCCAAACTCCAATTCCAGGTATGGTTCTTAAAGTTCAGGTCAGCAAGCCATAAGGTGAAACATGAGCAAAGGCTTCTTCAACAACCACCATTGTCTGAAAACAAAACGTAGATGTAGAGAGGAAATGGAGAGTAATTACGAAATCCAAATGTTCCATGATGGAACCCATACGACACCTCAATGTCTACTCAGCAGTGACTACTCCACTGCATCTGCGACCCCGAAAGGCACTCGAATCGTGGCCGTCCACACAAATACCTGTTTCCTTCTACAGGTCAACGACAAAATGAACTCCACTGCTTTGTTCCGAAGTATCTGCCACCCCGAAAGGCATCCGAGATGTGGCCGTCCAAACAAATACCTGTTTCCCTCTACAGCTTAATAACAAAGTGGACTCCACCGGATCACTCCAGAAAGCCATACGTGGATTGTAGTGACAGACACAGTTACTGTTTTTCATCCATTGATAGAGACTAGCAGGCTGGTCTCCCTCTCTCTCTTCTCCGACTGACTCCGACTGACTGCTCCACCAATGTCATTACGTCCTTATCTTCTGTTGATGTCATCACGCCAACACACACACGTACACACACACGTACACACACACACACACACACACACACACACACACACACACACACACACACACACACACACACACACACACACACACACACAATGCTCTATTTTAAAGGGACATTCACCAACAGTAACCTAATCTGTAACATAATTTCAGGAGGGAATGACACCAAGCATGTTGGTTAGGGTCACTCAAGCATCATTTTTAGGAGAAATTGAATACTCCAGGCTGCAATTGGAGTATTGTGTCCAGTTCTGGTCGTCACGTGATAGGAAGGAAGTGATTAAGCTGGAGAAGATACAGAAAAGATTCACAGGAATGTTGCCTGAACGGGAGGGCTCGAGTTATATGGACGGATTAGATAGGTTGGGACTGTTTTTCCTAGAGTGAAGGAGGCTGAGGGGTGACCTTATAGAGGTTTATAAAATTAAGAGGGACATAAACAGGGTAGATAGTCATAGTCTAAAACTAGAGGGAATAGGATCAGTATGAGAGGGGAAAGATTTAAAGGGAATCAGAGGGGCAAGCTTTTCCACACAGAGAGTGGTGGGTACATGAAATGAGCTGCCAGAGGAAGTGGTTATACTACAACTACAATGTTTAAAAGACATTTGGACAGATTCACGGATAGGAAAGATTTGGACGGATATGGGCCAAATGCAGATAAATAGGATTAGTGTAAATAAGCATCATGGTCAGCATGAACAAATTGGGTCATATAGGCTGTTTCTGTGCTGTATAAATCTACGAATCAATAAAAATCATTGTACCTGATACAGTTGGCCGAGATTTGAAAATGAGCAACAAGACATTTCCTCCACCAGCTCCAGCCTGGCAAAGCTACAGGTAGGTGGTGGTTTGTGCGTCACTGGGAGGGAAAGCAGAATGGGGTGGCCTGAGGTAGGGAGGGGGAAGGTCAAGGCTTTAGTCGGGTTGGGGAAGAATCTGGATCAGGATGCTTTGGATAGCCCCAGATGGGGCAGGTGAGGCTGCAGTCATTTGGGAGATGGTTGGGAACCCAGTTGGTTGTTGAGGGGAAACTCAGGGATGCATTCGGCTTGGGGTATGATTTCACTCCAAACAGAATCTACAACGAACAAGAGGAAAACAGAAATACTGAAGGGAACTCACCTGTGGAGGGACCTGCTCATGAGCAGTCAGTGGAGGACTTTGATGGGGCAGTCTACAAACAAGGGTTGAAGGGCTTGTACATCAATATACTTGTGGAGTCTACAAGCCTGTCAGAAAGCTTGTCTGAGATGTTACACAGCATGGGGATCCAGCTTTTACTCTGGGACAAATGAGAAACTATGATGCTGGAGGAACTCAGCAGGCCAGGCAGCATCCGTGGAGAAAAGCAGGTGGTCAATGTTTTGGGTCAGGACCCTTCAACTCTGGGACACCTCCACTTCAGTGCTCTCAGAGACATGCAGCACCCAAGATGAACTAGCTCTTTCTGTATAAATTCCCACTTACTTTTCTTGAGTTTTACTTTATTTTTCTGTTGCCACCTGAATGCTTCTCATATCAATTGGTCTTCTTCTTAGGTACTTGTGACTATTAGTATATCATTTTGATTCCCTAAACAAGGCCCTTAGCATCAGCAAAAATAGCTTCTGAAGTAGTGTTGCACTTCTGTTTTCTTGTCTTCCCTGGGACTTCAACAATATTGTCTGTCCTGATAAACACACACATTAGTTATTACGCAGGGCTCATGGCTGAGCGCGCTCATATTCCTCATGCTTAAAGACATACTGAACACATCCACCACCTGCTTACTTCATGACCATAATTATTTTGAGGCAATGTTTGCCAAACAAGAAGTGATGACAGAAGTTTAACTGAGGAAGTGATCCATCAAAGTTATTTCATTCCAACTGCCACTTGTCGTTTTGTAATCTTTTTAGCCCCATTCTCACTGTGTCACAGTTCCACATTTGCTATCATCAGCAAGCTCTGTATTCCAAAATCTAGGTCATTTATATGAAAGCACTGATCCCTGGGAGACACCACTATCTACTACCTTTTAGCCTAAAGACCAACCTTTACCACAAATGACTGATTTCTTATGGGTCTTCATTCATGGAGGAAGCTCATTTATACTGCTAAATCATCACTGATGAACTTTTAAGTTACCAATGACAATATAGGCAAATGTTCGGATAAAGAAATGAGACCATACTATTAATGATGGCATAAGGAACAAAGCTGTTTTAAGTGGGGTCACAAACTATTGACAAGAAAGACGGAAGTAGCACAGAAATGTACATGTGTGACTGATGTGTACCTGAATCCAGGGTAGTTAGAGAACTGAGTAAACCAGTTACTTGTGTTCTAGCAGCTGTTTGTGTCCTTTCATGCTTCTCCATTCTCCCTGCACTACAGGAAAGATTCCTGACACAGTATGTGGACAGGCCGACTAGAGGAGAGACCACACTGGACCTGGTACAAGGCAATGAGTCTGATCAGGTTTCAGATCTCTCAGAGGGAGAGCATTTTGGAGATAGTGACCATAACTCCTTGACCTTTACCATAGACTTGGAGAGGGGTAGGAGCAGACAAGATGGGGAAGTATTTAACTGGGGGAGGGGGATTTATGATGCTATTAGGCAGGAACTTGGGAGACTAAATTGAGAACAGATATTCTTGGGGAAGTGCACAGCAGAAATGTGGAGGTTGTATAAGGAATACTTGCATGAGGCTCATTATAGGAAGGAGGGGACATAATTTTAAGGTGATTGAAGGAAGGTATGGGGGGATGTCAGGGGTAAGTTTTTTACACAGAGAGTAATGCACTACCAACAGAGGTTGTGGAGGCAGATACATTAGGGACATTTAAGAGACTCTCAGATAGACACATGAATGATAGAGAAATGGAGGGCTATGTGTCAGAAAGCAACAGAAAAGAATATGAAGGAAACTGCAGATGCTGGAAATCTAAAACAAGAGCAGAAATTTCTGGAAATACTCTGCCTGTCTTTATATGGGATACGAGGAATAGTCTTTGTTTCAGTCCTGCTCAGGTCCACTCCCCAACTCTTTTTCTTGTACATTGATGACTGCATTGGTGCTGCTTCCTGACTCGTGCAGAGCTCAAAAATTTCATTCCCTTTTCCACCAATTTCTACCTGGTCTCACTATCATAATCTAATTCTAACTCTTCTTTCTTTTTCCTGAATCTCTCAAAATCCATCTCACGGGATAGGGTAGCCACTAACATCCACTACAAACCAAGAGATTCCACGGCTACTTTGAAAGGAAAGACTCAAAAGGATCGTAAGTAACAGCCACAGGCAGAGCAGCCCAGGGACCTCATTCTCTGGAACTACAACAGCACAATGGCACTTTCAGACTGTTCCCCCTGGGGCTAATGTCCATACATTCCTGAGCATTGCCTCTTTAAATGCTCCTAAAATTATTAATTTTTTTACGGAAATTACTAGGTTTGTTTTCTCTTCCCAAGAAACTAGGGGTAATCTAGATTTCATGAAAACTTTGCCATCTTTTACAGCATTCTGCAAAATAGCTTCCATTGTAGATTCATTCATGGAAGTGAATTATTCTTAGTCAACAACTCCACCACCGTTGTAACATGTAACTAACAGGACAGCACTAGGTGCTCTTTCCAATGTGGAAACTGAAATTGTTCCAGTTTGAATGGCCCCCTTCACATTTACACTCGAATCAATGTGGTGTCATGTTACCAAAATGCAAATTCATTTAAAAGCTTGTGATAAGGATAGAACGGATATGAGAAGTACATCTCTATCACTCCGATGACTGACACACTACGCATGCTGGTGATGATAACATTTGTTTATATCCCTGCTGACATTTAAAGAGTCACAATGTAACTTCAACAACAACAACTTGAATGTGCAGGGTGCCTTCAATGTAGAAATGTATCCCAAGCGGTGTTAGAAGAATGCAATTAGAAATAAAATTACCATCACCCAAATTTACCCCCCAGGGCAGAAAGCACTTTCCCAACGCACACTAACCCACACTTAATTGATAAAGTAACAATCAGGTGACTGATTTGAATAGGTATTGATTTACAAACTTGTACATGTAGTTAAGCAAACTCAATAATGACTGGTCCCTGAATCTGATGGGACATTAATTGTTCTAAGGGCATTTAAATTCACCATTCCATTGGGATAGACCTTCAAGAAATTCATCACTTTTGTGGAAAAATGCCAGTTGCTCCACAGTGTGCACAAGCATTGAAGTTCATGGACTTCATAGACTTCAAGTTCATGACAGCTGCTTGCTGGTTCTTTCACTGCAAGCTTATGCGGTTGGGCAACACAGCCTTTGATGAAGGTTATTTCAATTTTTTAACTAACCAACTCTTCATGGTAGTGTAGCAGTTAGCACAACGCTATTACAGCGCCAGCGATTGGGCTTGATTCCCGTCGCTGTCTGTAAGGATTTTGTATGTTCTCCCTGTATCTGCGTGGGCTTCCTCTTGGGTGCTCCGGTTTCCTCCCAATTCTAAAGATATATAGGTAGGTCAACATGGGTTTAAAATGGGCGGCGCTGACCCGTTGGGCTGGAAAGACTTGTTGCAGTGTTATATAAATAAAGTTAAAGTTTTTAATTTGAAATCTGCCACTTTCAGATCGAATGAACTTCAACTGATACCACTTTTCTGAATGCAGTGATATCAATGCAGGCAAACCATTCCTGCTACCTCTATTTATCTCTGCCTTATAACAATAATTATAAATCAATACAATGGAAGCATTTTATTGGTTAAAACAAAATGATAAGAATATAGGTATAAGAAATCAGCATAGATAAAGAAACTGACATTGAAACATCCAAAAACAAATAATGAAATAACCATTCTTAATATATTAATAATAATGAATGAAGCAAGATTGGATTCTGGAACAAAATGCATAATCTTGCTTCATTCATTATTATTAAGCACTCCATACCATCCATTGCAAGCTGGTGGTTTGAGGCATCGGAGAGAATTCATAAACAAGCACTGAAGAAGCAGGTATTATAAGGGTGCTAAAGTTCAACCATGGAATCTTGATCAGCAAGATTCTAGACAATACAGAGAACAATGCTGCATTCCATAAATGCTTAAACTCCTGCTGAGTTACCCCTGATGAGTTATTAATGTGTAGAAGTCTCACTGCACGATTGAGTTTAGTTCAGCTAAATCTTAAGGGGAGAGTGGAAGAGAAGCAGTGGGAGACGGACAGGAAAAAATGTCTGACTTAAGCTACAGAGAGAAACCATTTAAACAATATGACATTTAGTACCACCTAGCAGATCAGGAATGGGATGCTGAAATGATAATTGAAGTATATGGTTACAAAGAGATATTTTGTGAAAGTAGGAGAAAAAAATGAGAAGCACACAGTTAAATTACTTAATTCCTGCAAAAGATATACAAGTGCATAACAAGGAGCTGTGTGATCAGAAGTGCATCTTGAAGGCCAAGCAGCCTCCCCTCTGTTGACTCTGTCTACACTTCCAGCTGCCTTAGGAAAGAAGTCAACATAATTACCGACTCCTCCTACCCCAGTCATTCTCTCTTGACTCCCTCCCTAGAAGACACAGAAGCTTGAGAGCACATGCCAACAGGCTCAAGGACAACTTCTATCCTGCTCTTATAAGATTCTTGAAAGGACCTCTTATACACCAAAGTTGAACTCTTGATCTCCCAATTTACCTTATCCTGGCTGTTGCACTGTATTTGTCTACCAGCACTGCACTTTTTCTGTAACTTTAACTCTATATTCTGCATCCTGTTTTCCTTTCAACTACCTCGACGTACTTATGTATGGAATGATCTGTCTGGATGGCACACAAACAAAGCTTTTCACTGTATTTCAGTATATGTGACAATAATAAACCAATTGCAATTCCAAGCTCATTCATAGAAACTGTGCAAGAAATGGCACAAAATTCTACTACAGTGAGTCAAGAGATGGCAACTTCCTCAACTTAATGGTAAAAGTGTTTTTGAGAAGGTAAGGGACACTTAGAAAACGTGTAAACAGGTTAAATCTAGAATTATGTGTGCATATGAATCACTTGTTCTTTTCAAAAAGAAAAAAGTAGCACAGAAATGTACATGTGTGACTGATGTGTACCTGTATCCAGCATAGTTAGAGAACTGAGTAAACCAGTTACTTGTGTTCTAGCAACTCTTTGTGTCCTTTCATGTTTCTTCATTCTCCCTGCACTACCCATGGTTAGAGTAAGGCAAGTGCACATATGTTATGTCCTCACCAGAGATGTACTCAACTTCAACTACATTTTTAAAGTTAATCAGCTCCTTGCAGCATATCTAGAGAGGACGCGTTATTGATTTCTCTTCCATCTTCTCATTGTCCGGCTGTGCAGCCATGAGCAAGGGCTATAGCAACAAAATTGCTATGTTCTGCAGAACGCAGCAAGTAACAATGAAGTAAGCATCCCTCTGATGTCTGTTGGAACTTTCCTGACAGGTCCAAGCATCTGAACATCTGCCTGAGCACCCCAGTTATGGTCTCCTCCTTACACTAATAGTTGCATAGCTTTCAGTGTAAGAACATGCCAAACATGTAATGGAAGCCCAAGGCTTAGGGGAAAGACCTTGTTCCCAGCAGTAACCCATTGGTCTGCAATTGAATTAATGGGTATGATTCCCTGCCACCAAAGGCAAGAATTACACAAGCTTTGATGACTGCACGCTTTCTGTGTGATGTTATTCTATGTAAGTTTTACTTTACAGAAATGAAAACCCTTTGGGTTCCAGTAAAGGCCTGGGTACTGGAAGTGTAGTTAATTCATTGTGGGTGATATTCTGGTCTGTGGACAACCAATTGTATGTTTAGAAAGCCACATGTCCCCGTGACTTTTCTTCTCGAAAAAAAAGGAAGGAATATGAAGGAAACTGCAGATGCTGGAAATCTAAAACAAGAGCAGAAATTTCTGGAAATACTCTGCCTGTCTTTATATGGGATACGAGGAACAGTCTTTGTTTCAGTCCTGCTCAGGTCCACTCCCCGACTCTTTTTCTTGTACATCGATGACTGCATTGGTGCTGCTTCCTGACTCGTGCAAAGCTCAAAAATTTCATTCTCCTTTCTGCTGATTTCTACTTGGTCTCACTTCACATAATCTAATTCTAATTCTTCCCTTCTTTTTCTGGATCTTTCAAATTCCATCTCTTTGGATAGGCTAGCCACTAACATCCACTACAAACCAACAGATTCCAGGGCTACTTTGATTGTACTTCCTTCCACCCTACCTCTTGTAAGGACACCATTCCATTCTCTCATTTTCTCCATCTCCATTGCATTTGCTTTGATGAAGAGACATTCCACAATGATGTCTCTGAAATGTCTCCTTTCTTCCTGAACCACGGCTTCCTCTTCAGCATTGTGGACAGAATCCTTAAATGTATCTCATCTGTTACCCGCTTCTCTATTCTCACTCCTCCTCCTCCATCTCTGAATGAGGCGAGAGCAAGACTTTTTAAAATTTTATTTATTATTCGACTTCTGATGAAGGACCCAGGATCTGATATGTTGACTCTTTCCACAGATGTTGCCTGAATAAGAGCTCTTTTCTTGGTGTAGGGAACTTCTGGAGCCTCATGAAGTGCTTCGCTGGCAAATGGAAGCTGTTCTTGGTGTCAGCGGATTCTGCCTGGAGAAAAGTCAAGTAGCAGAAAGGAAAGTGTCAAAAGTAACTTAAGTAACAGCCACAGGCAGAGCAGCCCAGGGACCTCACTCTCTGGAACCACAACAACACAATGGCACTTTCAGACCACCCCCGTGGGCCTTATTCCTGAACATTCCTGAGCATTGCCTCTTTAAGCACTCCTAAAATTATTAATTTTTTTACGGAAATTACTAGCTTTGTTTTCTCTTCCCAAGAAACTAGGGGTAATCTAGATTTCATAAGAACTTTGCCATCTTTTACAGCATTCTGCAAAACAGCTTCTATTGTAGATTCGTTCATGGAAGTGAATTATTCTTAGTCAACAACTCCACAACCGTTATAACATGTAACTAACAGGACAGCACTAGGTGCTCTTTCCAATGTGGAAACTGAAATTGTTCCAGTTTGAATGGCCCCCTTCACATTTACACTCGAATCAATGTGGTGTCATGTTACCAAAATGCAAATTCATTTAAAAGCTTGTGATAAGGATAGAACGGATATGAGAAGTACATCTCTATCACTCCGATGACTGACACACTATACATGCTGGTGATGATAACATTTGTTTATATTCCTGCTGACATTTAAAGAGTCACAATGTAACTTCAACAACAACAACTTGAATGTGCAGGGTGCCTTCAATGTAGAAATATATCCCAAGCGGTGTTAGAAGAATGCAATTAGAAATAAAATCACCATCACCCAAATTTACCCCCCAGGGCAGAAAGCACTTTCCCAACGCACACTAACCCACACTTAATTGATAAAGTAACAATCAGGTGACTGATTTGAATAGGTATTAATTTACAAACTTGTACATGTAGTTAAGCAAACTCAATAATGACTGGTCCCTGAATCTGATGGGACATTAATTGTTCTAAGGGCATTTAAATTCACCATTCCATTGGGATAGACCTTCAAGAAATTCATTACTTTTGTGGAAAAATGCCAGTTGCTCCACAGTGTGCACAAGCATTAAAGTCCATGAACTTCTTTAAAGCTGCATGCTGGTTCTTTAAATGCAATCTTGTACAGTCGTGCAACACAGCCTTTGATGAAGGTTATTTCAATTTAGTAACTAACCAACTCTTTTGAATGTCCGAACAGTTGCACTTAATTTGACATCAGCCACTTTCAGATCGAAGGAGTGTTAACTGATACCACTTTTCTGAATGCAGTGATATCAATGCAGGCAAACCATTCCTGCTACCTCTATTTATCTCTGCCTTATAGCAATAATTACAGATGAATTCAATGGAAACATTTTATTGGTTTTAAAAAAATTATCAGAATGTAGGTATAAGAAATCAGCATAGATAAAGAAACTGCTATTTAAACATGCAAAAACAAATAATGGAATAGTCATTCTTCATATTTCAATGATAGTGAATAAAGCAATACTCATTTTTTTAAAACTAATAGACATTCTTGCTTTGGAATAAGATTATGTACTATAATTATTGAACACAGAAAATATAAAGCTTACATTGGCATGGGCTAACATTTATTCATTATGAGAAAACTATCTAATAATTAAATTTGAGGAGATAATAAGGAGAGCTTAAAAGGATATTGAGTTTGATGTTATTTACAGCAATTTTACTAAGACCTTTATCAAGGTACTGGATGGTAGACTAGTCAGTAAGGTAACAGACAATAACTATTAATGGGTATGTTAGTGATTGGAAGACAACTTCCAATAAGGTTCCACAGTGCTCAGTACTGAGTTCCTTACTTCTATGAGAAATTAATGATGATACAAAAATTAACTTTGTGGTGTGTCATGAGGAATGTAGAGTGGACTACATGAAGTTGTCAGAGGACTGGAAAGCAAACTAGTGACAAATGAAATTCATGTGAAGTGATCCATTTGTGTCAAGAACACAGAAGGCATATAGAATAATATTGAGAAGCATAGAGGAAAAAAAGACCTTGGAATTCAATATTTGAAGGTCTCTTGAAGGCAGAAGCAACAAAAAAGAGGTTTAGATTGTTCAGAAGGCACTTCATTTTATTATCAAGGTACATAATACAAGAGCAGGGAGGTTGTACTAAAACCATAAAATGCTTGTTAGCTCACACTAGTGTGTTGCACATAGTTCTGGACACCACACAACAGAAAGTTTTCAACTGAATTAAAGAAGTTATTGAGGAAGTTTAAATGAATGTTGCTAAATGCTAGGCTGAGATTCTTTTCTCTGGAATATAGGAGATTGAGGGAAGATTTATTTAGTATAAAATTCTGCCCAGCTAAAACAGAATAAATGGGAAAACAGATTTCTTTTAGCAAGAGGTTCAAAACTTGGGGGGCATGGATTTAAAATGAAAAGAAAGATTACAAGACTTGAGGGCAGATAAGAGGAATTCTTTTCACTCGAAGTGATAAAGTTCTGGATTCCACAGTCTGGAAGGTGTTAGAGGCAGTATGCCTCATGGTATCAACACCAAGGCATTGTCGCCTAAAAACTGCAAATCAGGAGCAGGGAAGTGAGATTAGATTGCATTGCTGATTATTGGGTGACGCATACAGGTAAGCCAATCACCTCCTTCTGACCCATATATTTCTATGATTCTGGTTGGTTATGTCTCTCAGGATCATTTTCTTATTCTTACTTTAATTGTCACTGCACTGGATGAAGCTTAATTAAGTATAAATGAAGCAGCTATTTAGATGAGTATTCCACAAGAAGAATGTAAGATAAGATAAGATATCTTTTATTAGTCACATGTACATCAAAACACACAGTGAAATACATCTTCTTGCGTAGAGTGTTTTGGGGGCAGCCCGCAAGTGTCGTCATGCTCCCGTACATCTTTGGAATGTGGTAGGAAACCAGAGTGCCCAGAGGAAATCCATGCAGACACAGGGAGAACAGTCCTTACAGACAGCGACCGGAATTGAACCCGGGTCGCTGGCACTGTAAGGCATTACGCTAACAGCTACACTACCATGCCTGCATGGTATGTAATATATTGCTTAGTGAATTTCAGCTCAAAATAAATCAAACCAAAGGCTTAGGTGAACTTCCAACACATTTGTAGGGACAAGCAATGGTGCTTTTCAGTTCCAGTCTATGATGTTGTACTTTTTCCATTTTCTTTACATGTCCTATGAGCTACAGAAAGCTTGACTGAACAAAATCAGAACTAATATATTAATGCATCAACAAATAAATATTTAGAATGCAAAATCTGGAATGTTTCATATTCTCTGGTAATGCACTAGTCAATACATTTTCTTTTTTGTTTTAATTGGGTTAATGACTTTCATAAAATAGTACACAGAGGAATTTCATGTAAAAAAAATCAATCATTGCTTGATCATTGAAAATAAAGTCCACTAGAGATCCTCCAGAAATTTAAGCATTTCGAGGAAGGTTACAGATTTTCCTTGATTTTGTTGACTTATTCCTTTCAAATCTTTGTCCAATGGCAGGGGAGAAGAATATTACCCATTCTGAGTGGCACCAGAATAAGGAGACAAGTACTTTCCTGCAGACATCAGATAGTGGCCTCAGTTTGTGAGAGGGCAGTAAGAGGCTAGGGGGAAGGTGGGGTTAGGGGAGAGGGAGTCAAGATGACAGGAGCCCAAGAGTTGGTGAGAGGGCGGGAGCGAAGGGTGGCAAGCAGAAAGAGAGGGAAAGAGATGATTGGGAGGGGAGTGGGGGTGATCCTTCAGCTGCCATGTGGAGGATGCATACAGCATGACTTGTTGTGAATATGCATGAACACCTTTTTTACTGATGCCATTTAAAGCCAGCTGTACTTTAGCATTCTCAAGAGTTGGGTTTGTACGGGGGGGGGGGGGGGGGTGAGGTGATAGTTGTGCACTTTTAGTGTTGGCCTTGTTCTTAACCTGGTGGTCTAGTCCTTTGGGAAAGGAAAGCTCGACGATATCACAAACTAGGAAAAGCTATGAGAAAAGGGAGTTGGGGAGTGAAAAAAACTAGACACATTATGCAAGATACTGCAAGATGGCACTGGAGTGTGGCAACTCATTGCAAGCTGCTCTCCGCAGATCTACTCAGTACTTAGTCATAGAGTCATAGAGCAATACAGCACAGATACAGGACCTTCAACCCAATGAGTCCATGCTGATCACGCCCACCCAGCTAGTCCCAATTTCCTGCGTTTGTCCCATATCCCTCCAGGTCCCTCCCCTCCATGTACCTATCCAAGTGCTTCTTAAATGATATGATTGTACCTGCCTTAACCACTTTCTCTGGCAGCTCATTCCATATACTCACCACCCTCTTTGTGAAAAAGTTGCCCCTCAAGTCCCTTTTAAATCTTTCCCCTCTCACCCTAAGTCTATGCCTGCCAGTTTTGGACTCCCCTGCCCTGGGGAAAAAACTGTTACCAACCACCTTAACTGTGCCTCTCATAATTTTAAACACATATATGGTTTCTGCTCATTCTCCTAAGTTCCAAGGAATAAAGACCTAGCCTGGCCAACCTCTCTCCCGATAACTCAGGCCCTCTAGTCCTGGCAACATCCTCGCAAATCTTTTCTGCACTCTTTCCAGTTTAACCACGTCTTTCCTATAACAGGGTGACCAAAACTGTACACAGTACTCCAAGTGCAGCCTCACCAACAACTTATACAACTGCAACATAATGTCCCAACTCCTAAACTCATTGCCCTGATTGATGAAAGCCAACATGCTAAATGCCTTTTTCACCACCCCGTCTACCGGTGACGCTGCTTTCAACAAATTATGCACTTGTACTCCTAGGTCTCTCTGTTCCATTACACTCCCTTGTGCGGTACTATTCATAGTATAAGTCCTACTCTGATTTGACTTTCCAAAATGCATTACCTCACACCCATCTGCATTGAAATCCATTTGCCACTCCTCAGCCCACTTCCCTAACTGATGAAGATCCCCTTGTAATCTACGATAACCTTCTTTACTATCAACAACACCTCCTAATTTTGTGTCATCTGCAAACTTGCTGATCAAGCCTTGTGCATTCGCATCCAAATCATTTATATAAATAATGAATAACAAGGGTCCCAACACTGACCCCTGTGGCACACCACCAGTCACTGGCCTCCATTCCGAGAAACAACCTTCTACCACCACCCTCTGTTCCCTACCACTGAGCCAATTTTGAATCCACCTAACTTGCTCTCCCTGGATCTCTTCAATCTCAATGCACTGTTGTAATGAAATGATCTGTATGGATGGCATGCAAAACAAAGTTTTTCACTGTACTTCTGTATATGTGACAATAATAAACCGATTTACCGACTCATCCAATTTGGATCAAAGAAAGAAAGATTATTGAATTTCTTTAAGTTGTGAGAAGCTAGGGAAGCTTGCTACATTGTGCTGTAGAGAAGATTTAGCACTCAAAGATTAAAAGTCACTCAAACCTAGCAGACAATTACAAAATAAAAAAGTTAAAGCTCATGGAGCAACTATATTTAATATCAAAATGATTGAAATGTATCAGGAAGGTACATTTTAGCAAAGTTAGCAGAACAAGTTCAGAAAATAGTCTAATTAATAGGAGACACAAGAGATTCTGCAGATGCTGGAATCTGGAGCAACACACAGAAAATGCTGGAGGGACTCAACAGGTCAGGCAGCATCTATGGAGGGAAATAAACAGATGACGTTTTGGGTCAAGACCCTTCATCGGGATTGAATTGGTCCCTTATTAGTTTAATTGATAATTTTTTTTTGCAGTCACGTTGGGCTGGTGGTATTATAGTCATTTGATGGTGACTGGTCCCCTGATTGCTTTTGATACTTTTGAGGAAACTAATAGCACCTTTTGTTTTAAATTCCCATGGCATATCTCCTCCCTGTTCATTCAAATAGCAAACAGATGGACGTAACAACCTGAAAACAACAATTGTTTATAGCCCTAATTTTTAAATACCCCTCAGTAAATGAGGTAATGTTGCAGAAAAAGGACACCTTCATTCCTTTTATTACTGGGTTGAATGTATTATGGGATTCCCAGATCCACATTCCTTAATTGTGAATTAAGGAAGATGAGGGAAGATGGTTTTAAAGCAGCATTAATATTTGAGGCATGTGTATGGGGAGGATGGGATGAGGTAGTGGAAAGATTATTTGCTATGTTTAGCTGGAAGGGTTTTGGCAATATCCCAAATGAGAATGATGCATCCAATCAAATGCAGATATATATATCTATATATATAGATAGATAGATAGAGAGATAGATAGAGAGAGAGAGATAGAGAGAGAGAGAGAGAGAGAGAGAGAGAGAGAGAGAGAGAGAGAGAGAGAGAGAGAGAGAGAAAAGAAGTATGTGGCTTTTCAGTTTTTGTTTGGAGATGATAAGTTCATTATTTCATTTAATTGAGATGCCGCCTCCATTGTATGTAAAGATGGATGTGTAAAGATGTGCCTTCAGATCTTTAAATAGATTAACCTACTCCCTTTGTCAGCATGTTTTGTCGATGCTGATCTCGTTTTTTAAGCATAGTTCTTAATACAAATTGGGGAAGTGTAAGTTCTACTGTGCACAAATCCTACCCTGTGCCTTCCTTGCGTTCATGTTGTTACTCAAACTGAATGAATAGGCAAAACACTATTTAACATGTTTCAGAAGAGTGTCTCATATTGGCAATCTGTCTCTCCCAGGAAAAAAATCCAACGTGCACAAATGAAAGAGTTTCTTTACTTCTTTCAACAAACAATCTGCTGGAGGAACTCGGAGGGTCAAGCAGCATCTGTGGGGGGAACTCAGAGGGTCAAGCAGCATCTATGGGGAGCAAAGGAATTGTCAACATTTCAGGTCCTGATGCAGGGTTTTGATCCAAATCATTGACAATTCCTTTCCTCCCACAGATGCTGCTCGACCCACTGAGTTCATTCAGCAGATTGTTTGTTGCTCCAGATTCCAGCATTTACTGCCTTCTTTATTTCTGAACCAAATATGGAAATGGAAACTTACTCAGAAAATTCTTTCAATTATTACTCAAAATAGCACCAATCATTTTCTTCACCCAAGGGGCTTCAGGCATCAGACGAAACTTTCTTGCCAGATTTGAGTGTGGCTCTGGAAAGAATTGTAAAATTATATCAGTTTCTCAGTTAGCTGGTTGAAAAGCAAAAAAAAGTATAGCAACTCCTCACGAAGTGAAGAAGTCTATGCCTGCATGCTGCAGACAACATTCAGACAAGGGCTGACAAGTAACTTTCAAACTGCAGAAGTGCCTGGTAATGACCAGCTCCAACTACCCTTGACATTCATTTGCATTACCATCGCTGAGTCCTCACTAACAATCCTGGAGGTCACCTTTATCCAGAAACTTTACTGGATTAGCCATGTAAATAGTATGGCTACAAGAACAGGAGAGAGGCTGGATATCCTATGGTGAGTGACTCACCTCTTGACAGCCCAAAGCCTTTCTGCCATCTAAAAGGCACAAATCAGAAGTATGATGGAACACCTCAAGGAAATACATGAGGTAATGGGATCGCTCTGAGAATGGCCTCCTTCTGTGTCATGAAGAATATGGAAATATTTTGGGCAGCACAGTGGTGCAACCAGTAGACCTGCTGCTTCACAGCTCCAGCTACCTGGGTTCAATCCTGACCTCCGGTGTTTGTGTGACTTTTGTACGTTCTCCATGTGAATGCGTGGGTTTCCTTCAGGGTCTCTGGTTTCCTCCCACATCCCAAAAATGCACAGGTTAGTAGGATAATTGGCCACAGTAGATTTTCCCTAATGTGTGTAAAAGTGGTAGAATTCTGGGGGGAGTTGATGGAAATGTGGGGATAATAAAATGGGCTAGGTAGAATTAATATAAAATTGGTTGCATGATGTTTGGCACAGACTCAACGAGCTGCAGGGTGCATTTCTGTGCTGTATCTCTCTGTGATTCTATGAAAATATGAGTGTGATATGATTTATTGGCACCACATCCACTACCCTAAACATTAATTCCCTCCACCATCAGCACACAGCATTTGTAATGTCTGTCGCCTACAAAACCAGACTGCAATTACTTGTCCAGGATACTCTGACAACATCTCCCAAGCCTGCAACCTCTACCACCAAGAAGTTCAAGGGGAGCAGCCCCTTGTAAACACCACCACCTGCAGGTTCCCCTCCAAGACACACACCAGGCTGACTTAGAAGTATATTGTTGCTCCTTCTTTGTTACTGAGTGTGGATCTCCCTGCCAACAGCACCAGAGGAACTGAAGAAGTTCAAGATCACAGCTCACCATCAGCTTCTCAGGACAATTAGGGACTGACCAGTGATGGCCAGGTTCTGGGAATGAATATCAAAATAAACTTCTTCATATCCAAATGGTCCAAATAGCATTTTTTATCCACTTTCCTTTGTAGTTTTTCCGTTTTAGACTTTAGACTTCCAGAATCTGCAGTATTTTGTTCTTGTATCAGTGCAGAAGGATATGGGCTGCATTTTATGTTGTATAACACTGACAATACCTGGAGGTCATTCATTTCAATACCATCGGTATTACTCTGCCCATGTCCAGCCTCATGTAAGAAGATTTATATTTTTGACATTACCGACTAATTGATGCTCACTTCATACTTACAGCTTTCTGGTCAGCATTACCAAAAGGCTTGCTGCTTAATTTCTCTGGATCCTCCTCCAGTCCTCACCCAGTGGCCAGAGCTATTGCACTCTAACCCACTCCAGTATCCATGAACAAGGGTAAAACCAGTACTTTATAAATGCCTCTGTAATTGATCAATATGACCCACATCACTTCTGTACATGAGCAGTGAGGGCCACTTGGAAAAAGTCAATGTCTGTCATTTGTTTCAGAGGGATGAAAGTAGAGTCATAGTTGATGCACAGACAATGAAGCTCTCCTGTCCCCACTGTGATAGATACACTTGTACAAAAAAAATTACAGAACTTTAATCATTGTAGTAAGTACATTGATTTTACATTATATATATTGAACATTTCTTGACAAGTTTTAATTCCCCTTTAATTGTTTTTAATTAATGTTTACTTAAGGAGTTCTCCCAGGTCATGAATTACTTCCTCTGTCTAGTATGGTGCTTTGGTCCCCTGCTAGTTGTGCAGTTATCCGATCATAAGTGCACAAGAATGAAAGAAAACAGGAACAGGAGTAGGCACTTTGTCCCTCAAACCTGCCCCGGGCCTCAAACTCATTTCTGTGCCAGTTCCCCATAGCAGTGAATTCCCTGATCTTTCAAAATTTTATCTACCCGCTATTTAAGTACCTCCGGTGATATAATCTCCACAACCGTCCAGGGCAGAGAATTCTAGCGATTCACCAACCTCTACAATATGAAATTCTTACTCACTTCACCTTTAAATGACCATCTACTTTTCTTGTAACTAAGTCCCCTTGGTCAAGACTCTCACACTAACTAAAACATTTTAACATCTACCCTTTAACTGCCCCTTCAGGATCTTACATGTTTCAAAAAGATCACCCTTCATTCTTCTAAACTCCAGAGAATTCAGATCCGACTTCTCTATCTACTCGCAATGGGACAACCCTCTCTATTCCAGGACTTAGCCTAGTGAGTATCTTTTGAACTGCCTTTAATGCTAGTATATCCCTTCCTAAATAAGGGGACAAAAACTGTGCACAATACTCCAGGTGTGGCTCACTAATACCCTGTATAATTCTAACAATAATTTCCTATTTCTAAACTCTAACCCCCTTGTAAGAAAGGCCAGCTTGCTATTTGCTTTTCTAGTTGCTGCACCTGTCTGCTGGCATTTTGCGATCCATGCACAAGAACACCAAGATCCCTCTGTACCTCACTCATTTAGATAATAGTCTGAATTTTAATTCCTCTTATCAAAGTGTATAACCTCATATATCCCCACATAAAACTTCATTCGCCAAGTTTTAACCCACTCACATAAACTATTTATATCTGGTTGCAGAGTCTAAATATCCTCATTGCAACATGTCCATCTAGCTACTTTAGTGTGATCAGCAACTTTACACTCTACTTCCTCCTCCCAGTTATAAGTGTAAGTAGTAAGTAACTGAGGGCTACAAACTGGTCCTTCAGGCACTCCACTAATTGCATCCTTCCAGTCTGAGAAAGACCTGTTTATTCTGACTCTGTCTTCTACCTGATGACCAGTCTTCAATCCATACTCATACATTTAACCAAATACCTTGTCAAATACCTTCTGGAAATTCAAATACACTATATCTAGATGTTCCCATCCATCAACATTGCTTGTTTCATCTAGAAGAACTCCATCAAAATTGTCAAACATGACTTATCTTTCGTAAGACTGTGTTGACTTGGTTTGATTACATTATTCTCTACTAAATGAGTTGTTATTTCTTCCTTGGTTATAGACCCCAGAATCTTGCCAGCACAGCCATTGAGCTAACAGGATATTGTTTTCCCACTTTTTGCCTTCCTCCTTTCTTGTACAATGGAGCCACATATGCAGTTGTCCAATCTGTTGGTACCCTCCTGGAAGTCAGTGAGTTTTGGAAAACTTTAACCATCAGCTCCACTATCTCTGCAGCCACTTCCTTTAAAACATTTGGACACAGACAACCAAGTCCTTGTGACTTGTCTGCTCTGGATCCCATTAAATTTTCCACTACCTTGTCCCTTTTGAAAGGGGTTGTTACAAGTTCTTCCATGCTGTTTGAAATTAGCTTACCTGTTATCTTTGGGATATTTGATGTGTCCTCGAGAATGCACATTGATGCAAAGTATTCAATTTAACTTACCTACGATTCCCTTGTTTACTGTTATTAATTTCCCCATCTCAGCATCCAGGGGTCTCACGTTTACCCTAGTTATTCTCTTCTTTTTCATGTACCCATACAAGCTCTTGCTTGCAGATAGAGTTGCCCATGGAAACGATGTTGAGTCAGAAATGGTCCTATGTGCTAAAACTATACTATCTAGTTATTGCATGAGACTGATTTGAAATAATTTCAAATTTAAAGTCAGCAGGAAGAGATATGTGGGACAAAATGACGTTTGACATCCCCCATGGCACCTGACATCCACAATGTGAAGGGATGAATGAGCTGATTCTGTACTCAAGAGGTCTCAGGAATATCTTGACACCATTTGACAGCTCCCAGCTGCCATTGGAATGCTTTTTACATTTATCTGATTTTAAGGCATTTATGCAATTATTCAAATTGATACAAATGATTGAGATAAACATTGCCGCGGACAATAAAAAATCTCCAACCTCTCTTCAGTGCTCCATTGCTGGGAAATTGATAAATCCAGCTTAGGGTGGGAAGGCAGATGTGTCAAGGCAAGCTGAGCAATGTTTGGCTGACAGCCCACATCTCTCGATGGAAATGCTGGCTGTTAGCCATTTTGATTAGATTGGTGAATTTATCTTGAACATCTGTTAACAGATGGATCTTTTGTTGTTGACATAGACTTAGAGAACTGTCTCCAGTTCTGGTCGCCTCATTATAGGAAGGATGTGGAAGCGTTGGAAAGGGTGCAGGGGAGACTTACCAGGATGTTGCCTGGTTTAGGGAGTATGCATTATGAGGAGAGACTAAGGGAGCTAGGGCTTTACTCTTTGGAGACAAGGAGAATGAGAGGAGACATGATAGAGGTGTACAAAGTATTAAGAGGAATAGACCAGCGTCTCTTTCCCAGGGCACCAATGCTCAATACAAGAGGGCATGGCTTTAGGGTAGTGGGTGGGAAGTTCAAGGGAGATATCAGAGGGAGGTTTTATACCCAGAGAGTGGTTGGGGCGCTGCCTGGGGTGGTGGTGGAGGCAGATACATTGGTCAAATTCAAGAGATTGCTAGATAAGCATATGGAGGGATTTAAAATAGAGGGATATGTGGGAGGAAGGGGTTAGATAGTCTTAGGTGAGGTTTAAAGTTCGGCTCAAGATTGTGGGCCGAAGGGCCTGTATTGTGCTGTACTGTTCTATGATTCTATGATTCTATGTGCATTACAATATGCTTTTTTGAGTTGTTTAGCTGATAAAAGGTTGTTAAACATAATGATATGGTAACCAAGGATTAGTTTTAGTAAAGTAGTAGTAAAATACCATGTTTGGGAAATAGTGCAGTAAAACACATTTTCATTCAAAAGAAATGAATATAGGCCAAGTAACACTACTAAAACGACAGAGGAGATAGGGAGAGATTGGGTTCAGGCTAATTATTTTATTCATTTAATTCTCTGTGCATAGAACATGGAACAGCACAGAATAGTATCAGGCCCTTCTACCAACCCTGTCTGTGCTGACCATGATGCCAATCTAACCAATCCTATCTGCCTACACATGGTCTGTATCCCTCTATTCCTGCCTGTTCATGGGCCCATCTAAATGCCTCTTAAACATTGCTATCTGCATCTATCATCTCTCCTGGCAGCACGTTTCAACAACTACCACTCTGTGTATAAAAAACTTGCCTCACACATTTCCTTTAAACTTTCGCCCCTCTTCTTCTTAAACCAATGCTGTTGAGTATTTGATATATTCATCCTGGGAAAAAGACCTTGACTATCTACCCTAACTATGCCTCTCATGATTTTGTCAGTCACCCCCTCAGCCTCCAATACTACAGAGGAATCAATCCAACCTCTCCTTATAGCTAATACACTCCAGTCCAGGCAAAATCCTGGTGAACCTCTTCTGCACTGTCTCCAAAGGCTCCACATCCTTCTTATTGTGTGGTGACCAGAACTACACACAATACTACAAATGTGGCTTAACCAAAGTTTTATACAGCTACAACATAACCTTATACTCAATGCCCTGAGCGATGAAGCCAATGTTGTTCCTTTGTTTAAGAAGGGCAATAGGAATAACCCAGAGAACCTGACATCAGTGATAGGGAAGTTATTGAAGAAGATTCAAAGGGATAGGCATTTGGAAAAGCACAGACTTATTAGGGATAGTCAGCATGGCTTTGTGTGGGGAGTGTTCTGACTCACAAATTTGTTTTATGAGGAAGTAATGAAGGTAATCGATGAGAGTAGATCACCTTCTCATCATATGCCTTCTTTACCACTTATGTCCAGGGAGCTATGGACTTGCACTCCAAGATCCCTCTGTAGGGAGAAATTGGGTTGCTATAAGTCCCACCATTGTTCCTATAGGTGCTGCCACTTACTGTATACTTTCCTCTTGTCTTTAACCTTTCAACATGCATTACCTCATGCTTGCCCCAATTAAACTCTATCTGCCATTTCTCCTTTCAAGTTTCCACCCGATCCTTTGACAACCTTCCTCATTATCTACATCAATTTTCATGTCATCTGTAAACTTACTAATCAGACCATCTACATTTTTATCCAAACCAGTTTTATATATCACAAACAATAGATATCCCAGCACTGATCCTTGTAGAACACTACTGATCACGGACCTCGAGACAGAAAAAGACCCCTCCACTACTACCCTCTACCTTCTATGACTAAGATTATTTTGTATTCAATTTACAAACTCATCATAGGTCCCAAGTGAGTTAATCTTCTGGACCTGCCTACCATGAGGGACCTTGTGAAATGATTTACTGAAATCCATGTAGACAACATCCACTGCTCTATTCTCATCAATCACCTTCATCTCTTCCTCATAAAACAAATTTGAGAGTCGGGACAAAGCCATGCTGACTATCCCTAATAAGTCCACGCGTTTCCAAATGCCTATCCCTTTGAATCTTCTTCAATAATTTCCCTACCACTGATGTCAGGTTCTCTGGGTTATTCCTATTGCCCTTATTAAACAAAGGAACAATAATGGCTATTCTCCAGTCTTCTAGGACCTTGCCCATGGCTAAAGATGATACAAAGTTCTCTGTTAAAGCCCCAGCGATCACATCCTTTGCTTCCCTCGGTATCCTGCTATTGATTCCACCAAGCCTTGGGGACTTACCCACTTTAATGTTTTTTAAGACACTCAACACCTCCTCCTTGATCTCACCATCATCCATGTCCTTCTTCTTGGTGAATACCAATGTGAAAGTATTCATTTAGGACCTCATCCTCTTCCTTTGGCTTCGTGAATAAATTCGCTTCTTTGTCCTTTACTCTCTTTTTCCTAAGGTACATATAAAATCCCTTGGGTTCTCCTTAATCCTACTTGCCAAGGACATTTCATGACCACTTTTAGCTTTCCTAATTCCTTGTTTAACTTCTTTTCTGCTTCCTTTATATTCTTGAAGGTCCTTGTTTGATTTCATCTTCCAAAACCTTACATATGCTTCCTTTTACTTTTTGACTAAACTTGCAATATCTTTTGTCATCCAAGGTTCCCGAAGCTTGGCATCCTTATCTTTCATCCTTACAGGGGTGTGCTGGTCTTGAATTTGAATCAACTGGCCTTTAAAGGACACACACATGTCAGCTGTGGATGTACCGTCAAACAGCCGCTCTCAATCTACTTTCCTCCGTTCCTGCCTAATGTTGTAATTAACTTTCCCACAAGTTTGCACTTTCACCTAAAGACCAGTCTTATCCTTATCCATAACCATCTTAACACTTACAGAATTATTTTCATTATTCCCAAAATGCTCCCCCATTGAAACTTCAATCATCTGGCCAGGTTCATTCCCCAGTACAAGGTCAAGTATGGCCTCTTCCCTAGTTGGATTATCTAGAAACCCTCCTTGGATGCACCTAACAAAATTTGTCCCACTTAAACCCTTAGCACAAAGAGAGGCCCAGTCAATATTGAGAAAATTAAAATCACCCACTCCAATTGCCCTGTTGTTTTTACATCTTTCCATGATCTGCCTATATATCTGTCCCCATCTTCAGCTGTCTCTTGGATGGCCTATAGACTAATCCCATCATAGTGATTGCACCTTTCTTATCCTTGAGCTCTATCCATATGACCTTGCTGGATGAGCCCTCCAAGATGTCCTCTCTAAATGCTGCTGTGACATTCTCTCTAAATAGTAACACAACTCTACCACCTCTTTTACATCCCTCTCTGTCATGCTTGACAAAGTGTCTCCAACTTGAAACATTGACTGTTTCTCTTCCCAGAGATGTGACCTGACTTGCTGAGTACTTCCAGTGTTTTCTGTCTTTGTATTAAGAGAGATTGCGTTCTTCACAAAGAGACAGTATGACTTAACTGATGTACATCTCTTCTCTTGCCATAAAGTGATTAAACGTATAGCTGGGAAACAGCATATAAAATCAACTGGCAAACAAATAGAAGAAAATTCATCAGAAGAACTAAATTACTAAGTCTCAAGAAAATTTGTTTACAAAATGATAAACGTGATTTCGTGGAACAGGAGGTTACGATAGCAGTTGGAATGCAAAGTCAGTATTTCTTAGGGTGCAGAAGAGGTTCACCAGCATGTTGGAGAGGGTGCAGAGGAGGTTCACCAAGATGTTGCCTGAATTGGAGGATATTATATGTAAGGAGAGTTTGGACAAACTTAAATTTCTTTGCTGGAGCGTAGGAGACTGAGGTGTGACCCAATAGAAGTGTATAAAATTATGAGAGGCATAGATAGGGTTCATGGGGTAGGTGGCCAGAGTCTTTGTCCCAGGGTGTAAATATCAAATGCTAGCTGACATAAGTTTAAAGTAAGAGGTGGAAAGTTTAAAGGAGATTCACGAGGCAATTTTTTTAACACAGTAAGTAGTAGGTGCCTGGAATGTGCTGCCAGGAGAAGTGGTCAAAGCAGACACAACAGCAAAGTTTAAGAAGCATTTAGACAGACACATGTACAGGCAGGGAATATGGGGATACAGACCAGCTGTAGTCAGAAGGGATTAGTTTAGACTGGCATCATGGTCAGCACAAACATGGTGGGCTGAAGGGCCTGTTTCTGTGTTGTACTGTTCTATGCTTTATGTTCTATGTTTAAGCAAGGGTGCAGAGAAAGAAAGTATAGTGTTTTTCTTAGGTGTTACTATCTTGTCGCAGAATTCTCATTAACAGCAGAAACTTTATCCTGCTGTAAAACTTCCTGAAATTTTGTCACTAATGATGTGATGCACAAAACTCATCACCAGTGTGACTTTCAACATCACCGATCTGAATAATAAAGGTTCTTATGTACTTTTGGAACAACCAACCAATTTTTGTTTACTCGGAAACTGTATGTTTTGAAGGGTCAAAACTCAAATTCTCTCCTTTTGTCCTCTCTTGTGTCCTCAGATACAGGTTGACCTATGTGCTTGGACTGTTTTTCCTACTGTGGTCAAGTTCACAATCACTATTTTTCCCAGAATCGCGATCATTCCAGGCCGCTGCTGCTGATTTCTGCTACATCTCTCAGTTTTCTGCCTACTGCTGCATTAGGAAATCACCCAAGCTCGATAATCATGCATAAAAGGTGCATGTGAACCTTTGCCTCACCTGGAAGGGCTGGTTAGTTCCCTGGATGGGGGTGAGGGAGGAGGTGTGAGGACAAGTGTTACACCTCCTGTGAGGGCTGGGGAGAGTGCCAGGGGTCAGGGAGGGATGGGTGCGGAAGGATGAGCAGACTAGGGAGTCATGGAGGGAGTGGTCCCTGTGGAAGGCAGAAAGGGGTGGGGAGGAGAAGACATGGCTGCTGCTGGGATCTTGTTGCAGCTGACAGAACCCATTCTCACCTCCATTACCAGCACCGGTATCCCTTTATGTTCCTGCTTATCTCCCTCCAACAGCTGTCTCCAAACTTCACACTCTGCTCCCCCCATCTTGCTCCATCCGCCTCTCCATATTTCGCTCTCTCTCGCTCCCTCTCCCTCTGTCTGCCTCCATCTATCATTTACCTGTCACTGTCTCCTAACTCCACTCCTGCACCCCTCCCCAACCTGGCACTACCTGCCTGTCATCTTCCACCCCTCCTCAGTCCACCAGTTGCCTCAGGATCCTTTCTGACCGCTCCCCTTCTCCTCATTATACTGGCCATCTCGCCTCTCCACTCTCAGTCTTGATGCAGGATTTTGACCTGAAACTTCCAACAATTCCTCTCCTCCCACAGATGCTGCTCGACCCGCTGAGTTCCTCTAGCAGGTTGTTTCTTGCTTGCATGTTAACATTGGTCAAATGCTCATGTGAAGTTACTCCAATATCTTGGCACCAGTTCTTTGATATACGACCGTGTACCCTCATGTGATGTATCCCTGATTTGTGAACAGCAAGTAAAAACATCTCTGGCCATAATCAAGCAGTCAACAATTATATCGCGGGTACGGTACTGTAGCGGTTAGCGTAAAGCTATTATGGTGCCGGCGACCTGGGTTCAATTCCAGCCGCTGTCTGTAAGGAGTTTGTATGTTCTCCCTGTGTCTGCTTGGGTTTCTTCCGGGTGCTCCGGTTTCCTCCCACATTCCAAAGACATACAGGTTAGGAAGTTGTGGGCATGCTATGTTGACGCCAGAAGTGTGGCGACACTTGCAGGCTGCCCCCAGAACACTCTACACAAAAGATGCATTTCATAATGTGTTTCGATGTGCACGTGACTAATAAAGATCTTATCTTATATCGATGTTCCTATCAACATGGATTGTTAGCTTCCAATTTTAAAATCTTTAAGCTGCTCATTTTGCTCATTAGTTCATATTGTTTCAGCCTCTTTTCTAAGACTCTGTTATAAGCATTGCCATTACATTGAGAACCTACTTGGCTGATGTTTTTCTGGCTTGCATACAAGGGGCTAGCCTTCCGCAGAAGCAATATGCCATATCCCTTTGTAGCTGAAGCATCTCTATATTGGCATATTTGTGATGGATGATCACCATGCCAGGGTTAGTAGTTTTTAGTCTTGCCTTTCACACCAAATTCACTTATGTGACTTGGGCTTGGTATCAGTCACCTGGTCACAATTTCCACAGCCACAGTCATGAGCCTCCACCTCCTCCCTGTCTCTGATCTGATCCTCTCCATTCCTCAACTGGCCAACATCCTGCAGGGATGACTTCCTGGGTGACTGCACCTATCGTGGACTACATGTCACCCTTCTTTGTCTGCAACATTTAACATGGTTCACCACACCCTTCCACTCCAGCTGATGGGACTATTCTCACTTCCCCCCCACCCCTGCCACTGATTCCATTTTTATCCACCCTGTCGTATGCGGAGAGTCACAACCAAAGGTTTCTCTTCCCCTTTTGTAACATTGCCTCTGATGTCCCCTTGGGCTCCTCCTTCTAATGTCTGTGGCTGTTTGGAGGAAATCCACTGATCACAAATACGCATCACCACTAAGGTTGCCTATTTCGGTTTTCTGATTAGCATCTGAATCTGACCATGCCCCTGCCTCAATCTCATCTGCATCTGAAAATTTCATTAATGCTTTAGTCACTTCTATAAGTAAATATTTCAATGCTCTCTCTGCTTGTGACTCATCCTCCATGATGCATGAACTTCAGCTCATCCAATGTTCTGCCTCTCTAATCCTAGTGTGAGTCAATTCCTGCTCACCATTACCCCTGTACCCTGTTCACCTATGACTCCCCAGTCTTGATTTTTAAATGTTCATCTTCATTTCCCTCTGCACTACAGGAAGGACATAATTGCACAGGAAAGGGTGCAGAGGAGATTTACCTGGATGCTGCAGGGGATAGAACACCTCACCGACGAGAAGGGACTGAAAAGGCTGGGTTCATTTTCCTTGGAGCAGAGGAGGCTGACGGGACGCCTGATTAAGCTTTACAAAGTTATGAGAGACATAGGTACAGTATACACAACACTTTGAAGGTGGAAGAATAGGTTGTTCAGGCTGTTAAGAAGGGGTATGAGATCCTTGACCTTATAAATAGAGGCATTGAGCTTGAAACCAATGAAATCATACTAAATCTTTAGAAGACACTGGTTGGGTCCCAGCTAGGGTATTAACACCATACTTCAGAAAGGTCAAGCTCTTTGAAAGGACACAGAAGAGAATTACTGGAGTGACAGTTATGTGGAGACACTGGAGAAATAGGGTTGTTTCTCCATGGAGAGAAAGTTAAGAAAAATTTGATACAGGTGTTCAAAAGTGTGAATGAATTTGATATGAAAAATGAGGAGTAACTGCTTCCAGTGGCGGCAGGTTCAGTAAGTTGAAGATACAGGTTTCTGGGAAAAGAATTATAAGTGACAAGAGAAAAAGAAATAATCATGTAACTTGCTATGATCTGAAGTGCACTTCTTTAAAATCTGGTAGAGGCATATTCAATGGTCATTTTCAATAGTGAATTGAAGGGGAAGAACTATTGCAAATACTATGGGAAAACAGGAGGAAGTGAGACTCACAAAGCTAATACAAGGACAATTAATCAATTTGCTTCTTTTGCACTGTTTCATTCTGTGATTATGATAATGTCCATTCCTGCATGCTGGTGCCAGTCCATCAATTGAGGACTAAGTGAGACTATTAAAAGCTAGCATTGGCCACTACCATTGATATTGAAGCAATTTTCATGCTGATGTAGGACTGCCAACATTTTGTTCCAACAATAACATAGAAGAAACATAGAAAAACTACAGCACAGTTCAGGCCCCTTGGCTCACAAAGCTGTGCCGAACATGTCCCTACCCTAGAAATTACTAGGCTTACCCATAGCCCTCTATTTTATTCAGCTCCATGTACCGATCTAACAGTCTCTTGAAAGACCCTATCGTATCCGCCTCCACCACCGTTTCCGGCAGCCCATTCCACACACTCACTACTCTCTGAGTAAAAAACTTACCCCTGACATCTCCTCCATATCTACTTCCCAGCACCTTAAACCTATGTCCTCTTGTGGCCACCATTTCAGTCCTGGGGAAAAGCCTCTGACTATCTACCCGATCAATACCTCTCATCATCTTATACACCTCTATCAGGTCCCCCCTCATCCTCCACCTCTCCAAGGAGAAAAGGCCGAGTTCCCTCAGCCTGCTTTCATAAGGCATGATCCGCATTCCAGGCAGCATCCTTGTAAATCTCCTCTGTACCGTCTCTATGGCTTCCACATCTTTCCTGTAGTGAGGCGACCAGAACTGAGCACAATATTCCAAGTGGGGTCTGACCAGGGACCCATATAGCTGCAACAATACCTCACGGCTCCTAAATTCAATTCTCCGATTGATGAAGGACAATACACCATATGCCTTCTGAATCACAGAGTCAACCTGTGCAGCCGCTTTGAGCGTCCTATGGACTCGGACCCCAAGATCCCTCTGATCCTCCACACTGCCAAGAGTCCTACCATTAATACTATATTCCGTCAACATATTTGACCTACCAAAATGAACCATTTCACACTTATCTGGGTTGAACTGCATCTGCCACTTCTTAGCCCAACTTTGCATCCTATCTATGTCCCCCTATAACCTCTGACAGCCCTCCAAACTATCCACAACACCCCCAACCTTCGTGTCATCCGCAAACTTACTAACCCACCCCTCCACTTCCTCATCCAGGTCATTTATAAAAATCACAAAGAGTAAGGGTCCCAGTACAGACCCCTGAGTTACACCACTGGTCACCGACCTCCACTCAGAATACGACCCTTCAACAACCACTCTTTGCCTTCTGTGGGCCAGCCAGTTCTGGATCCACACTGCAATGTCCCCTTGGATCCCATGTCTCCTCACCTTCTCCATAAGCCTTGCTTGGGGTACCTTACCAAATGCTTTGCTGAATAAGGGGCAGGTTGCAGCGGGTCTTATTGTGAGGGTTTGTGAGAGGAAGCAGTTGCCGAGGATTGGGATTGTGGCGGGTATTGGAGGAGAGAATCAGGATTCCCAAGGAGATCGGAAGGAAGGTTTGGCATTCCTGAGGAGAGGCTAGCTAGAGCAGAAGAGCATGATTCACGAGGGGAGGATCAGGATGGCAAGGAGAGACAAAGCCTCCAGAAAATTTACCTGCCATTCTCAGGTAAAGGATTAAATTCCTGCCTGTTCTTACTCACCCCCAGGGACCACCCACCCCCACACCCAGACAGTGAGACATAATTCAGTTCTGGTTTCCTCCTCCAGTTGAACCTGTTCTATTGTGCCTCAGTCAGAACCAGAGGCGGATCTGGCATTGATCGGCTACTGAACAATAAAATGAAACTTGAAACTCGAACAAAGTGACATTTAATGTCCTTGCATGAACACACATGCCCAGAGGTAAAATATGATCCCACCATCAGATTCCCATTCTGAACAATAAAATGGAACCTGGCATAGAGCCCATCACTGTCTGGTCATGCAGGATTTTTAAATTATAGCTGATGATTAAGTTGTTAGTCTGAATATTTCTTACTTTGTATAGATGGCATGCACAGTGCAAAGGGAGCAAAGATGATAAAAGCAACTTTGCCATTCATTTTGTTTTAGCTGTATGGTTTCTTATTTTGTATAATTTGTCACTGTTGTGCTGCTGTGATCTGCCTATCATTCTTTACTGTTCAGTTAGAAGTACGGCTGGAAATTCTTGACTCAAAACAGGAAATTGTGCAACCTTAAAGCCACTGATAAGAAACACAGGCTCTTTGTTGATGGATATAATTATTCTTGTGTTCCAGACAATCCCCAGACTAAATTTGTGTGTTTGCTTTTGTCATGTCTCAGTAGTTGAGCTTTACTAGATCACCTCTACAATCCCTTCTGATCTTTACCTCTTACACTTTGATCCAGTCCAGTCAATGTAGCAAGTCTTTCAGCTGTAAACCAGCCTCTAAGCACCTTCATCTCCCAGGTTTACAATCCTTCTTAAACTGCTCTTTGTTCAAGCCACTACTTTAACACCCTTTCCTAACCTCCTCTGTAAAATATTGTTGGAAAATGTTAGATAATCTCAATTTCAGGGACATCAATTCTTGCATGCATCCGATATACAGGTGGGAACTGGTATCGTCCAATTCCCGTTGAGATGGAGACACATGTAGACTCCATGATTCCCCAAGCACCTGAGCTATGGTTAAAACCTTTTTTTACCTTCAATCATCAATTATTGAAGACCAGAGAAAAGATGAGGATCAAACCTTCTGTAGAAATTCATGGGAACCACAAGTGCTGCATGAGCAAAGACCCTGTTAAAAGTTACTTTGGCCTTGGTGTGGTCCACCATGGAGTAATTTGCTCTTGTTCTCATTCTAAGATGCCAGATGCGCAAGTCAACGTGCTTTTGCATAGTGTTACCAGAAGTGAAGTCAGCAGCCCTTGATTAATGAACATCATCATCCATCAACTACCCACACCTCCCACCACCCTCCAGTAATAGGAGAGAAGCTTCCCTGCAAACCCAGAACACCCAATCCATTGCAAAAAGGTATGCCATGACCACAGACCGCTGTGGAAAGGACTCCAATGATCCATCCTTTTAACAGCAAGGAATAATGGAAGGGTTAACGGAATAACAACAATGTCCCAAATAAACAACTTACCACTATCCCCACAGAAACGATTTAGGGACTGGTCCTTCCTTACCCTTGAACCACATATAAAACAGTGAGGTATTTCAGCTTTTATTGAAGTCAATGGTGAATAGATTTGACAGGCTGTAAATCAAACTGAGTGGCATGTAGAATGTTAAACATAGGACACAGCATGGAACAGGCTCCTCAGCTCACAATGTTGTACCTATCTAATTTAATTAGCAATCAAATGTCCAACCAAACTAATCCCTTCCACCTAAGTATCCATATCCTTACATCTCCCGCACATTCATGTGCCTATCTAAGAGCCTCTTGAACACCCCTATCGTATTTGCCTCCACCACCACCCCAGGCAACACATTCCAGGCACCCACCACTCACTGTAAAAAACTTGCCCCACACATTTCCTTTGAACTTACCTCCTCTCACCTTAAATGCATGTGCTCTTGTATTAGATATTTCAACCCTGGGAAAAAGATTCTGGCTGTCTACTCTATCTATGCCTCTCATAATCTTATAAACCTCTATCAGATCTCCCCTCAGCCTCCGATGCTCCAGAGAAAACAACCCAAGTTTGTCCAACCTCTCCTTACAGCACATGCCCTCTAACCCAGGCAGCATCCTGGTAAACCTCTTCTGCACCCTCTCCAAAGCCTCCACATCCTTCCTATAATCTGGTGACCAGAATTGAATGCAATACTCCAGATACAACCTAACCAGAGTTTTATAAAGCGGCAGCATAACTTCGTGACTCTTGAACACAGTGCCTCATCTAATAAAGGCAAGCATGCCATATGCCTTCTTTACTGCCCTATCAACCTGTGTATCCACCTTCAGGGAGCTATGGACTTGGACCCCAAGATCCCTCTGCTCAACAACACTGTTAAGGGTCTTGCCATTAACAGTACACTGCCTTTTTACATTTGATCTCCCACTTCACATTTGGCTGGGTTAAACCCCATCTGCCATTTATCTACCCATATCTGCAACTGATCTATATCCCGCTGTATCCTTTGGCAGTCTTCTACGCTATCCACAACACCACCAATCTTTGTATCATCTGCAAACTTGCACTGAGGAACTTCTACAGTGACATCCTGGAACTGGGGTGACTGGCCTCCAACAGCCAAACCAGCTTTGTGCCAATTAAGTCTCTAGCCATAGGAGTGTCTTCCCTTTGTTTCCCATTGACTTCAGCTTACGACACACTAGTTTAAATTCTGTCTTGATGTTGAAGAAGGGGAATAAAGGGTGGCACTCATAAAGCTAAGTAGGCTAGGGGCAATAAGGCTGAGAGCTGCAAGAATAGTGTGTAAGTGACAAAGGTAAACTCCCCTCCATACCATAGAATAGTAGGATAACAAAAGCAAAACATAGTTAGGGCCATAAAGCTAACTGGAGTAGGATTAGGCGAAGAATAAGCAGAAGTAAGAGAGCTTGCAACAGAATGTGGTCAGTAAGTGTCTGATCTGCAGGCATGAAGCAACTATTTTTAAGAAGGGTGAGGGATGTGGTCAATAAATGTCTGATCAATGGATGTAAAGGTGTTTCTTCACAAGACTGTGACATGTGTGTAAAAAATTGAATAGGAACTGCATTGTAGAACTGAGGGTAGAGTGTATTTGGGGACTGCCCCCAAAGTACCTCCCCCACGCTGCATGGTAAAGACGATGAATAAACCCTAGTTGTATCACTGAGTTCAGGAC
This sequence comes from Pristis pectinata, assembly GCF_009764475.1. Taxonomy (NCBI): domain Eukaryota; kingdom Metazoa; phylum Chordata; class Chondrichthyes; order Rhinopristiformes; family Pristidae; genus Pristis; species Pristis pectinata. The sequence continues at coordinate 115,767,134 of NC_067406.1, forward strand.
TCGAGATTCCTCATTTGAAGTTTCCTCCAACAAGTGTCAAGGGGAGTCATGTTCACCTTACATATGGACATCAGCTCTTCAGTCCATACCTTGACCAAGGCTGTCATGAGGACTGGTGCTGGCAAAACCTAAACTGGGTATTAGTGAGAAGATTATCAATGAGTAGGTGGCACCTGATAGCAGTGTTGACAATGGTTTCCATCAATTGATTGAGAGTAGACAGATTGGGAATTCATTGCCAGAATGGATTTGTCCTGTTTTTGTGAATAAGGCAAAACCTGGACACATTACCAAACCTGATAAAACAAGGAGTTTTAGACAAACACAAAACTCTTGTTGTTCCTGAATGAATCATTGGAAACCACCTCAGATGATCTGCTTCTTTGCTCCATATAGAAAAGTTTCACGGAAACTCTACTCCCTATTCACCTACTCTATGGGGAGGTCGAGCAGATAAAGGTTAAGGATAATTTGGCAGGTTATTTTATAGATGACAGGTGGAGAGTTGTTAACTTGTTGTTTCTCAGAAATATGAATCACCACATTGCTGAGATAAGACAGGTCAAATCAGTCTCATGGTATGCATGTAGTGTGGTTTGTTGCCCATGTTTCTAGGCATTGCATCAGCGCTGCTGCTTCTTGGTGGTCTTACTTATATGTAGTCTTTATAAATATATCAACTTCAGTTGAAAAAAGATTCATAGAACTACCAGGAAAAAGGGGGGAAAAGCACACAAAACATTAACTGAATAGATACTAATAAACATAGGTGAAAATAAATAATGACAAAAGATGGACAAGTGAACTAATCAATTCTTATGAAAGTAAAAATAGAAGAATGAGGAAACAATTGCAAACACCGAGCAAAGCAGAGAAATGATGAGGTGGAAAAAATTTATCATTAATTGGAGCAACATAATTTTGAAAGATTTTTTTGGATAGAAGCAGAAAAAGACAATAAAAACAAAATTAAGGTAAGAAACAAATGAAAAAAATACCAGGAGCACAGAATATGGGATAACTAAATGAAAGAATGGAAATCAAAATCAGCACCAGGTAAGATTTTTGATTTGATTGGACTGAATTGATCCCTTTAGCTCATGGAGCAGACTTTTTTCCCCCATTTCTCATTTCTTTTTTCTTTTTCTTTTTCTTTTTCCCTTTCTTTTCTTTGGAGCAGACTCGATGGGCCAAACGGCCTACTTCTGCTCCCTTGTCTTGTGATCTTGTGATTCCACATTCCTTGATGCCCTGAGGCAGAGGCAGTGGGTCTTCTGTTTGTATCCTGTAGCCCTATGAGAACTGTTCATATTTCCCTGAGGAGTTTCAGGTCTCCTATGCAAATATGTGCCAATACAGGAGTCCAAAACCTCCTTGTTGCTGCCATATTCACTACCTCAAGCGTTGGACTTCTGCCAGAATCCAATGATGCATCACCAGCTTCCTACAATTTCCCAGTGACAATGCTGAGAAAACTTTCCACTTAACCTGTCCCATGCTTTATTTCAGTTAAATTAAAACACCAATCAAATACATTTAATTTTTCTGATGTTTCTGTTTTTTCAATGTTATGATTTGTTTTTAGTAGTTTTTGAATGTTGTTGATTGTGAGTCAGAGACATTCAAAGCCTTTGGTGAGCTGGTGTGGGGCTTAACCAGCCCTCAAAGCATCCCTATGGGCCTTCTTGTGGATTGTGGTCGGAGTGTCTACTCTCCACACAGTTCCCTTGATCAGCTTTGAGCTGAGAATGGAGATCATGTTGCAGGCAAGAGCTGAGCAGTTGCAGCTGCTTATCACTCCCAGGAAATTCCAATCTGGTATCACATCATAACCTGTAGAATCACAGAATTGTGCGGCACAACAAAGGTCCTCGTTCCTCTGCCAGTTTTGTCAGAAAGCTCTATGATAAGCCCTACCTATTTGTTCACGCGTCACAGTCTGGAAATTTTATGTTGAATTTGCTCCCAACTTCTGTTCAGGATGCAAAGTCAGAACAAAACAAGTTGCGTAAAAAGATTTCTCCTCACTTCATTTGTGATTCTTTTGCCAATTGCTCCATAACCTTCAGTAACTATCTGCCAATGTAATTAGTCACTGCAAATCATGCAAGGGGCAGAGAGAGAGAGAGAGAGATGTAGCCAGTAGTTATGGTTTAATGGTTTATTAGGATACGCACAAGTAACTACTAATCGTATAATAATGAGATCCTAGCCTTCAATCTATTTCTAGTATGCATTACCAATGTAAGCCAAATGGATATTATAGCAGTAACAGTAAAGTAAATTACAAGCACAAGTATGTCAGGAACGCTCAATCTTGGCTACACTGCTTGTTGCATTGAAACAGACTGCTGATTAAAGAGACTGCAACTATTGGCAGAGTTGTTAATGCTGATGCAGTCTGCACTATTGAAATAGGTTGCTACCCTTTGTGGCTCAAAAGGCACTCAAAGCCCAGAGCTGTGGATGTAATGGGCTTTTATTCAGTATAAGCAGACGTGCAGCAGAGACCTGCTGGAATAATCCTCCTGAACATCAAATGCATCAAGTTTTATACTTTGTAGATACAATGACAATCATCAAACTTGCCCATGACCATGTCTAGTGTGCCTGGATGGAAAGGGAACCAGCCAGGAACCTCCCACAGTCCATGCATGGGGCCTGTTGTTTCACCTTATCTGTGGTTCAGTGCTGCAAAATACGTTAATTCAAGATGTATAGCTCTAATCCCTTGTTAAATGGTGCTAAATATCCTTACTCTAAAATGTCCTGTGTTTATAATGTTTAAACCATACATCTATTGTATAAGATAAGATATCTTTATTAGTTACATGTACGTTGTAACACACAGTGAAATGCATCTTTTGCGTAGTGTTCTGGGGCAGCCTCCAAGTGTCGCCACACTTCCAGCGCCAACATAGCATGCCCACAACTTCCTAACGTGTATGTCTTTGGAATGTAGGAGGAAACTGGAGCACCCGGAAGAAACCCAGGCAGACACGGGGAGAACGTACAAACTCCTTATAGACAATGGTCAGAATTGAACCCGGGTCACTGGCGCTGTAAAGTTTTAGGCTAACCGCTAAACTACCATGCCTGCCGCTACACTACCGTGCATATTAATGGCTATTCTCAGTCACCTGGTACAGTTTGTATCTTTCTATATTGTACATTGATCTCCTTTGTGCTAATCCCATCAGTGTTTTGTGGCTTGGAGTTTTGATATGTCTCTTGAGGAGTTAATTGGAATCTAATCAACATAGCCCTTGCTTTCTCAACCATCTTGAACTGGTCAATCCATACCAGAACGTCTCATGGTGTTGTTACATTTGCTATCTCAATATTGTTTATACATGTATACATTGGAGAGCCAATCAGCCTCGTATATTATAGTGATCAGCTTCCAAGTCACTTATTTTGAATGGCTCCACGCTGTGACAAGCAGCTAGAGAGCAGTTTTTGTTTGCATAGCCAAGCCTTATCAGTTCAAAACTAATTACTGTTCGTAAGCTATATTTGGGACTAATTTAAAGGCTGGTTCTTCCATATATCCAATATTAATTAAAAGCTCCCTCACTATGGCTCAATATTTCATTAGCTATGATTGAAATAGATCCCCATTAGTTAGAGTAAGATTGCAGCAGGAGTAATCCTAATGCTCAGTATGTGTATAAATAATCAATATTATGATAAACCTTGAATGGTACATGACCATGAGGCATCATGGAATGCTTGGCCAAATGTATATGTATATGGAATACATAAGGTACAAGCTACGGCAGTTAGGACAAAGGGCTTAGTTAAAAGTAATGCATTATCAACAGCTTGAGAAACATATTGAAAACAAGAGATCCAGGAACACTGATGAAGCTGGGATAGGGATGTTGTGAGAAATCCACATGACTGTCACGTGACAGTAACGACAATGACCCCCGCTGACCGGAGGACAGCATTGCTCCTCTGATCGGAAGTGATACTACTGTCAATCAAGGTGCGGCTCCACCCACCCCTCAGGTGTGAGAGTACCTTTTGCCTCTGAACTTGCCTGACCAGTACCCTTTGTCTCTGAACCTGCCTGACCATTGGCTGTGGCAGGAACCTTTGTCTTTGACTCCCACACCATTGGCTCGTTTAAATCACAACAGTGAGGCTCCACCCAGCCTCCTAGCACCATAAAAAGGGCTGCATCCCCTAGCCCTTCCTCTTTGATGACCTCAGGAGTAGTGAGGCAATGCTGTAGAGATCATTGGTAAGAGTACATCACCACATGGTCAGGAAGCGTTTCACTCAGACTCAGGGAGCGCTAAGGGCCAATGCTAGTGTGGGGCAGGCATTGAAGTGTTATATCCTGAAGTTGTACATTGTTATTGTGTGCTTGTTTGCATCAGTGTGTGTGTGTGAGTGTATTTTACCCCAGTTGCGATTTCCCTCTCGTGTTCGTGGTATCCTGTGCGTGAGTGAGCGTGTGTCTGTTCCCATCCATTCTGTCCCGCGTTTGCCTTTGTGATTAAACTAGTTTTGGTCTACAAAGCTCGTGCTCAGAGTCCTTGATCCTTAAGACAGTAAAGAACGATTTCACACAACAAGGGAACAACAGACAAATTAAATTTAAAGAGATGTGGAATGTATCTGATGGCTGACGACAGACATTGAAAAGCAGCAGAGAAGGTACGAGGGGAGCAGCATCAGAGAGCCCATATATGTGGGAATGAATGCATCCAGAATGATTGATCAGGGGAACAACCATCGGACGCACTTAGTTTCAAAATTATGTATGGGAGAACGGCATGCCCCAGATCGTCATGTCTGCTAGCCTAACCCAAAAACAGTGGGGTTATATCTGATGGGCTGTCAATTATCATCTTTACATGCAAACTGCATAAAGTACCATGTATTCTGATTTTTGGCTAGATTCTCACTTAAACTCCCCTGCAATTGCTTGTACTGATATCAAATAAATTCTCATTACTTCTATAGCTCTGGTTTCTTCCTAGCTCTTTAATCCACAACAAGTAATCAATCCTTATTAACTTTACCAAACCCCTTCATAATTTTCATTACTTTGTTTACATCTCCCTGAACTATTCTGTTTAAGAAAACCAATTTGAATACCTGAGATATTTAACAATTCCGCTGTGGGAGCTCTGTGTTGGAGATAGACGGGAATGTTGAACTCAAGTAATACATCAAATTATTCAATGTTGAGAAGACTTGATCAGGCTTGCAACAAACTCCTGCTTCTATTTCTTTATTCCAGGTTGATCAGGAAGGTATAAGATGATTGAAGCTGTTGGTCTCTTACAATGTTGCTGCTTTTATAGCCCTCATGATGGAGTTGCATTGAAGGGTACATGATAAGGTGGGAAGTAAAAGAGTTCAATCTGAAACAAGGAAGTTAAATCTAGACTAAAGAAACCATTAAGGACTGAGGAATATTTTGGCTATGATGGATTGGGAAGCTTTAATACAAGACATAATGGTAAACTGTCAAAAGTTGGCATTTAAAGAATAATACCATTACCATCAAACCATGTGGTCAACCCTGGTTCAAGGAGGGCATACTAGAGCATACTTCAAAATGAGGGATCAACCTGGTGAAACTACAAGGCAGAGCTACTTGCGTGTCAAATAGCACAAACAGCATGCCAAAGACAGAGCTAAGCAATCCCATAACCAACGGATCAGAGCTAAGCTTGGCAGTCATACCACAGTCAGTTGTGAATGGTGATGGATAATTAAACAACTCACTGTAGGAGGATAATCAGCAATGGGGGATCCCAGAACACTGTGCAAAAGAGAAAACTGAAGCATTTGCAAGTATCTTCAGCTAGAAGTGCAGAGTCGATGATCCACCTTGGCCTTCTCCAGTGGTCCTCAGCAGGATAGATGCCAGCCTTCAGCCAATTTGATTCATTTCACGTGCTATCAAGAAACAGCTAAAAGACATTGGATACAGAAAAGGCCATGGGCCCTAACAACATTGCAGCTATAGTACTGAAGACGTGCTCCAGAACTTGCTGCATCCTTGGCTAAGCTGTTCCTGTACAGCTACAACCTGGCATCTATCCAACAATGTGGAAGATTGCCCAGTTATGTCCTGTCCACAAGAAGCAGGACAAATCCAACCTGGCCAGTCACCATCCCATTATTCTAAACTCAAACATCAGCAAAGCGATGGAAAGGATAATCAATGGTGCTCAATTCAGGTTTCACCAAAGTCATTCAGCTCCTGACCTCATTACAGCCTGTTGTTGAAAAGGTTCTTTTGCAATCCTAAAGATCGAGGGCTCTGGACACAGGCTTTGGATTTTAAAAGTAATTTAATCACAAAGGCAAATGCGGGGACAGAATGAATGGGACCAGATGCACACTCGCACACACACATGCAGGAAACCGCGAACGTGAGGGGGGATCGCAACGAGGATGAGATACACACACTCACACACACAAACACACAATAAACAAGGTACAGCTTATCAAGGGATAAACACTTCAATACCTGAATACCTTGCCCCAAATAAGCATTGGTTCTAACATTCCCTGGAATCTGACTAAGACACTCCCAAGCCACATGGTAGTGCACACTCTTATAGTGGTCTCTGCAGCGTTGTCTCACTATTCCTGGGGAAGTTGAAAAAAAGAGACCAGGGGATTGCAACACTCTTTATAGTGCTGGGAGGCTGGTGGAGCCTGGCCAGGTGATTTAGACAGGCCAATGGTCAGGCAGGTTCAGGGACAAAGGTGACTTTCCAAAGCCAATCCCTATGCCCACACCTGATGGGGGTGGGGAGGGTGGAACCACACCTTGATTGACAGTGGTGTCACTTCCAATCCGAGGAGCAATGCTGTCCTCCATCCAGTGGGGTCAGTGTTGTTACTGTAACGTGACAGCCATGTGCTCTCCTACTACACAGTCTTGGTCTAGACATGGACAAAAGAGCTGAACTCCAGAGGTGAAATGAGAGTAACTGCCTTTGACATCAAAGCAACATTTGATCATGTATGGCATCAAGGAGCCCTGGCTAAAATGGAGTAAATGGGAATCAGGGGAAAGCCTTCTGCTGGTTGGAATCATACCTAGAGCAAAGGAAGATGCTTGTGGCGGTTGGAGGTCAATCATCTCAGCCACAGGAGTTCCTTGGGGTCATGTCCTAGGCCCAGACATATTCAGCTGCTTTATCAATGACAGAAGTTAGGAAAGGTCAAAAGTAGGGATGATTGCTGATGATTGCATGATGTTCAGACTCATTTGTGACTCCTCAGATAATGAAGCAGTCCACCTCCGTGCAGCAAGACCTGGACAATATCCAGGTCTGGGCTGGTAGGTGGCAAGTAACGTTCACATCACACAAGTGACAGACAATGGTGATAACCAACAAGAGAAAATACAGCTATCACTCCCTGATATTCATTGGTGTTACCATCACTGAATCCCCCACTATCAATATTCTGGGGGTTAGCATTGACTGGAAACTGAACTGGAGTTGCCATTTGCACAATGTGGCTCCAAGAGCAGGTCAGAGGCTAGGAATCCTGGGATGAGTAACTCACCTCCTACCTCCCCAAAACCTGTCCAGAATCTACAAGGCTCATGTCAGGAATATGATGGGACACTCTCCACTTGCCTGGATGAGTGCAGCTTCAACCACACCAAAGGAGCTTGGCATCATACAGGACATAGCAGCCAGCTTGGTAGGATTCCAATCACAAGTATTCATTCACTCCACCACTGACACACAGTAGCAGCAGTTTGTACCATCTGCAGTATGAACTGCAGCAACTCACCAAGATTCCTTAGACAGCAACATCCAAACCCACGACCTCTACCAGATCGAAGGACAAGGGCAGCAAAAGCATAGGAACACAACTACCTGGAAGTTGCCCTCCAAGTCACACACCGTCCTGATATGGAAATATATCACTGTTCCATCACCATCTCTGGGTCAAAATCCTTGAACCCACACCTCAAAGACTGCAGCAGTTCAAGAAGGCAACTCACTACCACCTTCTCAAGACCAACCAGGGATGGGTAATTAAATGCTGGATCAGTCTGCAAAGACCAAATCCCTTGAATGAATAATAAATAAATAAATAAATGCAGGAACTTCAATAGTTATATACTCCTACTTGGCATAAAAAAAGCCACCCAAGCATGGCTCACAAAAGAATTATGTGCTGACACATTATTTTCCACTGCTACTTTTGGCTAACTTGGATGTAGTGTACACTAACATTTACTCACAGAACGTGTGCTATCTTCAGGACAGTGCAGCTATGTTAAATGCAGTACAATGACATTATCAAGAACGTAACTGGCCCATGTCTGTGGACAGACAGAAGGGGACTTCAACTATTAAACAAAGGTCTAAAGAAACTGCACACATTAGAAATCTAAAATGAAAACAGAAAATTCTGGAAACACTCAGCAGGTAAATTGGTTTATTATTGTCACATGTACCGAGGTACAGTGAAGAACTTGTCTTGCATACTGTCCATACAGATCAATTCATTACAACAGTGCATTGAGGTAGTACAAAGTAAAACAATAACAGGTCAGAGAACATTGGTGAAAAGGTCGAGTTAAACCTCCTGATAATGGGTCATTGACCACAAGCATTAACTCACTTAATTTGTCTTTCCTCAGGTACTGCCTGATTTGATGAGTGTTTCCAGTATTTTCTGGTTTTGTTGGGGATTTCAAGTTCTATTTATATTTCCAGAAGTTAATGAACTCGGAACCTATTGTGCAACACAACTTTTTTTATGATTCACATGCATTCTATTTTAAACTTGCACATTATATATGATCAGGTCCTTGGTATATCAATACACCACAATTCCATATGTAAGGCCCAGTCCCATTGTGCTAGGATAGAGGCCTCTGGGCCAACACTGTGACATTAAAATTTGTGGCTCTTTCCAGCGATGGTCTCCAACCTGCTGTGTGTTTCCAGAACTTTCTGTTTTTATTTTAGACTTCCAGCATCTGCAGTTTCTTTGATCTTTGTTTACTGTTGAAGTCCCCTTGTGCCCATAGCTATTGGACAGTTACATTCTTGATAACATCACGTCTCAGCTTCTTCCTTTTTCACTCTTTAAGATATTGGAAATGGTAGCTTAAGCCATCAACACAGGCTGATTATTTATGAAACAGCTTATAGATCCAAGCCTGTGCTCTAACAATTGTTTTTTTTAAAACTGTCTCTTTTTGGAAACTTCTGGCCCCAGAAGCTGCTCTATCACTGGCAGAAGTTAATCATGTGACACAACAAACTGATATTACATATGACACATTTACGGGTAGGCTCACCTAGAAGTATTTTTCTTGGGATTTATTTCAGGTATGACTCCATAAACCACTACTGGTTAACTTGGTAACATCTCCCACATGTCCAGCCAATTGCCAGACCTCCTGGACTCATGTCCATCAATGTGTCCACCTCTGCTCCACCACCCCATAGTATCTGACTCCTCTTCAGCAACCAGTCACCAACGATCCATCTCCTTGTGTTGTTCCATCCTCTCAATGTCCTGACCACCTGTTGCCTCCAGCATTCATCCTCCCTCATAACCCCATCCCACACCCACACATAATCCTCTTCTTACCCCACTCTTCTCTGAATTCTGCTCTCCATCCCAATTCCTCCAATGCGAATCTACATTCAGCAAAGAGTCTTTCAGGAACAACCAACAAGTTAACATGAAACAAAGGAATTGCACATTTTGAAATTATATTCACAATGCAGGAAGATATATTTACGTATATGTTGAAGAGGGAGTGATCCTTGATCCTAAAGGGCCACTTAAGAGAGAAGAAAGAAATTGAAGGGGGGTACTCTTGAAATGTTGTTGGTAAGATGCTTCAATTCCATCAGTGGATCGTCATTATTACAGCCATAATGTATGGATGTGCGGAGAGGGACACTAACCCTGGGGACAAAAACATTAAAGAAGCAATCTACTCTGACTGGATAGTATTCCACATAAGGGCCAAGAGTCCGAGCACATCCTTGACTTGAGTTTTACATATAGCTAAGATTCGTCACTGAGTTCCCAGACCCACTGTGTTCCTGTAATCAGAGTGTTCATCATCTCAAGCCTCCGCAAAAAAAACAAGCAGTTTTTAATGTCCGTAACTGCGAGGAAATTGAAATTTCTGAGCAGTCAGCACAATAGTGGGAGACCCAAAGTTTGGCCCAGCTGATTGCAACTGTCGGCTCCACTGTGTTCTGATGCAGAACTCCTCTTCCAGTCCAGCAGTAGAACACAACATGCATTATCTTCTTAACTGTTTTGTCAGATAATCTGCTCAATAAACATTTTCAGCGACTCCATTTGATGGCAGGCATGACTCTAAGGGAGTGAGGAATGTTTCAGGTGAGTTATATTGTATGAATTGATTGAGATAATTTGTATGTATTTAATAATTTTCTATTACCTTCTGCTGTTTTAATCTTTGTTTATATTTGTGAAGAATTAACCAACCTGTATGATCAACATTTATTCTGAATACTTCCTGAGAATTTCATTTCACATGTGGGTGTTCTACATCATTGCATACTTAGCAGATTCCCCATGGAGAAGTACGCCTGATCATGGGAATATTGTGAAGGATCCTCCCTACAGCCAAGGAAAAGGAGGAGGGCACAAGATCAGGTGGAGCAGAACCAGCTGCTGTAGGGAAGGGGAAGGGGGTGTGTGAAGATGTACTGCCCACTGTGGGGTCAGAGATCTCCTCCCCTGGACCTCCAGTGCCACATTAAGAACCTGTACACTTTTTCTCAAGTTCCTGAGCCATCTTACAGTGTAAAGTTTGTCAGCCAGAGTTCTCCACATCTTCAATGCCAGCAGATCTGAGGAGCCCACACACAGTATATTACATTTCACATAGCCCCTATTTACTGACACTTCACCCCTTGGACAAATAACAATGGTGCTTTCCACCTTTATAACTTTACTCCAAGGTTCTGGAGAAGTTTACAGAGAATGTGAGACTTGATTTAAGCAAGTAAGCATTCACAGTGGCTCCTATGTTTAAATAAAGCATGGCTGGTAACTATTGAAACAGAAAATGCATCGGGGGATGGAACCAGCATGAGGAGAACTGGTTACTAGAGAGGAGTCAGGCGCAATGGCAACTATTTCTGGCAGCTCATTCCAAATACGCACCACCCTTTGTGTGAAGAAGTTGCCCCTGATGTCCTTTTAAATCTCTCAACTCTGATCCTAAACCTCTACCCTCTTGTTTTTAGCATCCCCTCCCTGGGAAAAAGACTATGTGCTTTCATCCTGTCTATGCCCATAATGACCTTATATACTTCTACCAGGACACCACTCAATCTCCTATGTTCCAGGGATTAAAGTCCTAGTCTACGCAACCTCTCCTTGTAACTCAGGCTCCCAAGTCCAGGCAACACCCTGGTAAATCTGTTCTGCACTTTTTCTAGTTTAATATTATCTTTCCTATAACAGCGTGACCAAAACAGTACACAATACTGCAAGTGCGGCCTCACCAACATATTGTATAACTGCAACATAACGTCCCAACTCCTATATTCAATGCCCTGACTAATGAAGGCCAGCATGCCAAATGCTTTCTTCACCAGTATATCTGTGACGCCACTTTCAGCGAACTATGTACTTGCACTTTGAGGGCCCTCTGTTCCATAACACTCCCTAGCGTGCTACCATTCACTGTATAAGTCCTGGTTTGATCTCCAAAACTGCAATACCTCTCACTTATCTGGATTGAAAGCTACTTGCCAATCCTCAGCCCACATACCCAGCTGATCAAAGTCCCCTTGTAATTTTTCATAACCTTCTACACTATCTACAACACCAGCTATTTTAGTATCATCCACAAACTTACTAACCATGCCTTGTACATTCACATCCAAATTGCTTACATAAATTACAAACAGCAGAGGTCTCGGCACTGACTCCTGTGGCACACCACTAGACACAGACCGCCAGTCTGAGAAGCACCCCTCGACCATCACCCTCTGCTTCCTACCACTGAGCCAATTATGAATCCAATTTGCTATCTCCCCCGGATCCCATGCAATGTAACCTTCCAGACTAGCATGCCATGAGGACCTTGAACAGGTCTTGCTAAACTCCATCCAGAAAACATCCACTGCCCTACCCTCACTTACCCTCTTGATTACCTCCTAGAAAAACTCTAAGGGATTTGTTAGACACAACTTCCCACGCACAGAGCCATCCTGAATCAGACCCTGTTTCTCCAAATGTTGGTAGAACCTGTCCCTCAGAATCCCCTCCAGCAATTTACCCACCACTGGTGTCAGACTCACTGGCCTGTACTTTCCTGGCTTGTTTCTTCTACCCTTTTTAAATGGAATGTGTGGGAGGCTCAGTGCTGGAGACATCTGTTGGGATGGGCAGTGGGGAAGGGGTGGGGAAGGTGTGGGGCAGATGACAGCAGGAAGAGGTGGCCTGAATCAGCTTCAGTCAGGAGGTGTTGTGCATCAGATAAGCTGTGCAAGTGATGTCATCAAGACATGCACGGCCAGCTGTTTAACATCACTGTGTACGCCCAGCAGCCTCTGTCACACACACAGTGGGACTTGATCCACATCTAAAACTGGGCTCGGCACATACAAGGATCTGACAATATTTACTGACAACAAGAAGGCATACAGGAGTGAGATAGATCAGCTGGCTTAGTGGTGTCACAACAACAACCTCTCACTCAACGTCAGCAAGACCAAGGAATTGATTGTGGACTTCAGGAAGGGGAATTTGGGAGAACACACACCAGTCTTCTTAGAGGGATCAGCGGTGGAAAGGGTGAGCAGCTTCAAGTTCCTGGGTGTTAACATCTCCGAGGATCTGTCCTGTGCCCAACACATTGATGCAATCACAAAGAAGGCACACCAGCAGGTCTACTTCATTAGGAGTTTTGGTATGTCACCATAGACACTTGCAAATTTCTACAGGTGTACGGTGGAGAGCATTCTGACAGATTGCATCACAGCCTGGTATGGAGGCTACAATGCACAGGATGGCAAGAGGCTGCAGAGGATTGTAGACTCAGCCAGCTCCATCAAGGGCACGACCCTCCCCACCTCCCCACCATTGAGGACATCTTCAAGAGGCAGTGCCTCAAGTAGGCAGCAACCATCATTAAGGACCCTCACCCTCTTCACATTACTACCATCTGGGAGGAGGTACAGGAGCCTGAAGACCCACACTCAATGATTCATGAGCAGCTCCTTCCCCTCCACCATCATATTTCTGAACAGTCCATGAACCCATGAACACTACCTCATTATTCCCTTTTTTGCACTATTTACTTATTGTATAATTTACAGTTTTTTATGTCTTTGCACTGTACTGCTGCCGCAAAACAACAAATTTCACTCCATATGCGACAGTGATAATAAACTTGATTCTGATTCTGAGCAGTTCTTAGACAGAATTTGCGTGGTTCACAAAAAACTTGTGCTTCACAAAATATTCCAAGCCTATTAATTTCTACAAATATAAATAGAACTTGAAAATCCCCTTCGAACCACAAACTACATTGTTGAAACACCACTGCCCTTCATTTCTATCAGTTGTCTGGTAACATAAGCACTGAGTAAACATTTTGTGAATAAGTGCTGGTAAACACTACAGCCAAATAAGGCAAAAGCAGCAGCAGAAAATAATACATTGCATCTAAGCAAAAGGGAAACATTTTGACAGAATAATTTTACGTCACAGATTATCAGTAAATTTGCAGATGAACAATGTTAAAGTTATTAAAGTTATTCATTACCAAAATCTTAAAAGAATTTTATACAGAAGAGTCTTTTAATTCACGGAGGACACCACTGTTGTTGGACGAATCACATGTGGTGATGAATTAGCTTACCGGAGCGAGATAGGACACCTAATTGAGTGGAGCCTCAACAACAACCTCTCACTCAACGTCAGTAAAACTAAAAAGCTGATTGTTGACTTCAGGAAGGGGAAGGAGGGCAAACATGTGCCAGTCTATGTTGGGGGATTGGCAGTGGACAGAATCAATAGCTTTAAATTCTTGGGCGTTAGCATGTTGGATGACCGGTCCTGTGCCCAGCACATAGATGCAAACACAAGGAAGGCGTGCCAGCGTCTTTACTTTCTTAGGATGTTAAGGAGGTTCGGCTTGTCACTGAACACTCTAACAAACTTCTACAGATGTACTGTTGAAAGTATCCTGACTGGTTGCATCATGGTCTGGTCCGGCAATTCGAATGCACAGGAATGTAATAAGCTGCAGAGAATAGTGGACTCAGCTCAATACATCATGGGCACATCCCTCCCGACCATCGGTTGTCTCAATAGGAGGCACTGCCTCAAAGAAGGCAACATCCATCATCAAAGATCCCCCAATCTGGGCCATGCCATCTTCTTGCAGCCACCATCGGGCAGGAGGTACAGAAGCCTGAAGCCCCGCACCACCAGGGTCAAGAACAGCTACTTCCCTTCAACCATTCCATTCTTGAACCAACTGGCACAACCCTAATTACTGCAGTTTAGCAACATTATAACTATTTTGATCACTTTGCACTAAAATGGACTTATTTTGTTCTAATTGTGTTCTTTTTAGTAAAATTTTCGTATAATTTATGTTTAATTTATGTTTTTTCTTGTGAATGCTGCTTATATGATGCTATGTGCTTGTGATGCTGCTGGAAGTAAATTTTTCATTGCACCTGTGCATGCATGTGACAATAAACTTGACTTTGAAATGTTTACTAGAAAACCCATTTAAGTTCATGGAGACGGGAGTCTTCTGAAGTATGAGCAATTCTATCAATGCAAATAAATTAAAGATAAAATAATGGAAATCTACATTCAGGAAGGAGTATTCAGCAAAAAATAGGGAAGCTAGGGAAGAAATTGACAGATCTGGCTGAGATATATGCATCATCGTTAGCAACAGGTAAAGTGCCTGAAGACTGGAGGTGGCTATTGTTTTACCTTTAGTTAAGAAGGTCTGCAAAGAAAAACCTGTGAACTATAGACCAGTAAGCCTAACGTCTGTAGTAGGTAAGTTATTGGAGTGGATTCTGCGGGATGAGATATACATGCAATTGGAAAGATGGGTTGATTAGGGATAGTCAGCACAGTTTTGTGCGTGGGAGATTATGTCTCATGAATTTGACTGTGTTTTTTGAAGAAGTAACCAAGAAGGCCAATGAGGGCAGGCAGGAGACTTAGTCTATGTGGACTTCATTAAGGCCTTTGATAAGGTTCCGCATGGTAGGCTGCTGTGGAAAGTTAGATCACATGGGATCCACGCAGAGCTAGCTAATTGGATACACAAAGGACTTGATAGGAAGCAAAGGGTGATGGTGGACGGTTGTCTTTCTGACTGGAGGCCCATGACTAGTGGTGTGCCCCAAGGGCCGGTGCTAGACCCATTGCTATTTGTCATCTACATCAATGATTTGGATGAGAATGTACAAGGCATACTAAATAAGTTTGTGGATGATACTAAAATAGGTGGTGTCATTGACAGTGCAGATGGTTATCAGGAATTACAGAGAAATCTTGATCAGCTGGGTAAGTGGGCCAAAGAATGGTAAATGGAGTTTAATTTGGATAAGTGCCAGGTGTTACATTTTGGGAAGACAAATGAGGGTAGGACTTTCACGGTGAACAGTGGGGCCCTGGGAAGTGTTGTAGAACAGAAGGCCCAAGGAGCACAAGTACATGGTTCCCTGAAAGTGGTGTCACAGGTAGACAGGATGGTGAAGAAGGCTTTTGGCATGCTGGCCTTGATCAGTTAGGGCACTGAGTATAGAAGTTTGGATTTTATATTGCAGTTGTAGAAGACATTGGTGAGGCCACATTTGGAGTATTGTGTTCAGTTTTGGTGCCTCGTTACAGAAAGATGCTATTAAGCTGGAAAGAGTGCAGAGGACATTTACAAGGATGTTGATGGGACTCAAAGGACTGAGTTATGGAGAGAGGTTGAGCAGGTTGGGACTTTGGAGTGTAGGAGAATGAGGGTGATCTTATAGCGGTGTATAAAACCATGAGGGGCATAGATAGAGTGAATGCACATAGTCTTTTTTCCTGGGGTTGGGGAATCAAGAACTAGACAGCATAGATTTAGGGTGAGAGTGGAGAGATTTAATAGGAACCCAAGGGGAAACTTTTTCACCCAGTGGGTGGTCTGTATTAGGAATAAGCTGCCAGAGGAAGTGGTTGAGGCAGGTATATTAACAACATTTAGAAGACACTTGGATAGGAAAGGTTTAGAGGGATATGGGCCAAATGCAGGCAAATGGGACTAGCTTTGATGGGCGTCTAGGTTGGCATGGAACAGTTGAGCCAAAGGGTCTGTTTCAGTGCTGTATGTTATATACAATCATATACACAATTTGTAGAAAGGAATATTTATATATCTATTAATAACTTTTTGCAAGACTAAATGTAAATGGAATCAAGCTAGGAGGATGGAGTTAAAGTGAAGATCAGCCACAATTCAAATAAATAGTGGCAGAATCTCAGTTGTGGAATGTCCACCCTGTTTTCCAATATTCCTGCACTAAAGCCAAATACTACAACTATTGACCTGTGCACGTAGAGGAGAGAGATAAATGAAGACATTTCTGCTGTGTTAGCTCTTTCTCACCCGTAAAGAGATCCACAATTCTGCAGTTTTGTTCTGCTGCTGGCAAAATGTTGCAGTGTGAATTGTAAAATGCTGGTGATTTGTACTTCTGACTGTTTTGGTCTCCTTAATTAAGAAAGGATATTCTAGCATTGGAGACACAAGAGTGATTGCAGATGCTGGAAGTCTTGAGCCCTGACTTGCTGAATTCCTCCAGCATTTTGTGTGTCGAACAATGAAAGGGGTATCACCTCAGGGAGCCACATAACTGGCAATTGTGCTATGTTTGTTTGTGTGTTTTTCTTTTTCAAGTTTTACCACCATGAATGTTAAGATTTTTTGTCTTTTGCACTGTGTTCTTCCTTTGTATACATTTTTTATTATGAAGTTTATTTTGGGGAAAAAAAAATTTATGTGTTGTTCCAGCATTGGAGGCAGTCCAGAACAGATTCACTTGGCCAAGTCCTCAGATGAGAACATTGTCCTATTCCTAAAAAAGTTGGATATGTACTCTTTGCATTTTAGGAGTGATCTTATTGAAATATATAAGACCCTAAGGGGGCTTGACAGGGTAGACTTGGTGATGTTTCCACTTGTGAGAATATATAAGTTTAGCTGAGACTTTCTTTAAGGTCAATGACCTCATTCATATGAACAAGCTGCACTTGATACACCAGTCATATTGAAAGGCCCAGTCTGAGGTTTACCAGTCTTTCAGTTCTTTAAGTTTAGGAATGTTTCTGGACTTACTGGTCAGAGTCAATAAACTGCAGATCTCACACTCAGTTATTTTCAGAACTTCTGCTAATATGATGAGGTCTGTGCTTGGTTTAAAAAGCTGGTCTGTGAAGCTTCTGAGACCAAGCAAGGTTAATATCTTTCTTCTGGTAGCCATACTTCACTGGATACAGCATTCAAGATTTACTTGGTCACAAATAGGGCAATGCAAACAGAGATTAAATTTCAATTGCAAATTCTGATAAAATAGGGAATCTAGGTAAGGCACAAACTATTGTTATTTTTAAATAAAGCATCAGAAATCATCTCAAATAATCTGTCTCTTTGTTCCATATAGAGCCGTTTCACTGAAACTTTAATCCTTATCCCTCCCTCTACCCTCTTTCCTGACAGCATGACTTGAATGGTAGATGGAGATCAGAGACATACCAAGAGGACAGCATATGGAGAGTAACTCACTTATCTTATTCCCAGCAACATGAATCAACACATGTCTCCAGAGACAGACAGGTACAGTCCGTCCAGTGTTGGGTTTATAGTCTGCTATATTGGCCCAGATTTCTCGGCAATGAATCAGCACTCCCCAGTTACCTTCCTCATTATTTATCTTTACAAATATGTCATTACAAATATGTTAACTTCAATTTCAAAAGTTTCTTAGAACTACCAGGAAACAGGAAAGAAAAGGAGCACATTTAACATTAGTTTTATAAAAAAGAGAATAGACACTAATAAACAGAGAAAAAAAATCAAGATAGATGGAAAAAATAAAATAAGCCAAAATCTTGACAGAAATAGAAGTAAAAATGAACACACAGTATGACATTTAGAGAAGAAAGAGATCATAACAATTTGAAAAAAAAATGTTAACATTAACCAAAAGGAATAAATTCAGTTAAAAATAAAATTTGAATGGAAGTTGAAAGAGACAATCAATGCAAGGTATGTATGGCTCAGAAGGCCTGAAGGGCATGTGATATATTTCTGCTTCTGTTTCTCAAATCCTTAATTGGAGTTGAAGAGGAAAGTATCTGAGGATTGGAGCTGCAGACCTCTCACAATATCACTTATTGTGGCCCTCATTGAAGGGGTTGTATGGTAGAGGGAGCTATTGCAATATCATTGGTAAGGTCCTTCAGTGGACTGTGAATATTGCAGTCACACTGTGTACTGGTGAAAGAGTGAACTCCAGCCTTGGTGACAAGAAAGTTGAAGAAACATTCTAATCTCTCTGGACATCTTTGGGTTTCTCTAATTTTGTAGCAGCTGACCTAGGAAGACCCGAGTTTTCCATCACACCTTTGACTTGAGATTGTCGAGATGGTCAACAGATGATCATTGCTTTCATTGCATTCACTGTTCTTATGTCTATTCTCTGAAATTTTCCACAGAAACAAATGCCTACAGCTCTGTGAGGATCTCTGCAACTGTGAGGGATTTAGGATTCCCACCTCAGCAGGCAAAAGCACAGAAGACCTGAGCTACCGCACAGCTAACTGCAAGAAGGATTGATACAAAGTGGGCTAGGTGATGGAATGGAGTGTGGGGAGGCTCAGTGTTGGGGTGCGCAGTAGGGAAGTGGTGGGGGCAGATGCTGATGGGAAGAGATGGCCAGAATCAGCTACAATCGGGAGGCATTGCACATCAGATAAGTTGTGCAAGTGATGTGGTCAGGGTATGAATCACTAGCAGTTTAACATCACTGTATGCACCTAGCAGCCTCTGTCATACACACAGTGGGACTCGATCCACATCAGGAATTGTGCTTTCCACACACAAAGGATCTGATCACGTTTGGTGTGCTGATTTTACCAAAGTTCATTTACATAGTTTACAGAAAATGTTGTGTTGTATGAAAGTTTTCTAGCCTTATAATCTCCAGAGACATAACAGAGCTGAAAATCCCCTTCTGTCCACAAATATCAATCAATTACGTTGCTGGTAACATCACTGTCCTCAAAACGACTGTGGTGTCACGTAGTCTATCTGCAACATCCTGTGGCTTAGGATGAGGAAACGCAGATTGGAAATAGCAGTGACGGATGTGTGTACATTAGCATTTTATTAACAGGATCAGATTTAGTCTGAACTGATCTATATCACAGATTCACTAATAATTATGCAGATCAACCTTATTAAAATATAAAAACAGTAAACAATTTAATGCAAAAATGCAATCCAAATGTTTATTAAAAAAGACAGGTTTTATTAATGGAAATAAACAAGTACAGCATGACAGAAGACTTTAAAGTGCGACCCACGTTAGAAGTACTAATAGATAATACAAAAAATAAATCTACATCGTAGAAGGAGAATTTTGAAAATTGCTGCAGCAAGTTACCTCTATGTATTATAATGAAACATTTTGTAATTTTGTGTTATATCTGTAGAATTACATATCTATCCTGCTTATACATGTAATCATTTTCTAACAATCACCCAGATCACTGCACACCATCAGTTTAACAATATGGTGATGAAGTGTCGGCCCTTAGTCTTGTTGCACCTCAGCTCCTCTGATGTATTTCCAGATCGCCAGCCCCTGATCTCTCCCAAATCCTTCACTCCTTTCCCTCGTCCCTCCACTCCCCCCACATCCCTCCATTCCCCCTCACATACCTCCCACTCCCCCCACGTACCTCCCAGTTTCCCCACATACCTCCCACTCCCCCCACATCCCTCCTACTCCCCCCACATACCTCCCAGTTTCCCCACATACCTCCCACTCCCCCCACGTCCCTCCACTCCTCCCCCACATACCTCCACTCTCCCCACATATCTCCCAATTTCCCCACGTCCCTCCATTCCCCCCACCTCCCTCCATTCCCCTCCACATACTTCCCAATTTCCCCACATACCTCCACTCTCTCCCACATCCCTCCCACTTCCCCCACATCCCTCCCACATCCCCCTCATACCTCCACTCCCCCCACATAAATCCACTCCTTACCCCCATGTACCCCCACTCCTCCCTGACCCACCTCCAATGTCCCTCACACACCCTGAGGTCCTTCCAGTACTCCCTGACCCACCTCCTGTCCCCAAGGTACCTCCAGTACTCCCTGACCCACCTCCTGTCCCTGAGATACCTCCAGTACTCCCTGACCCACCTCCTGTCCACAACCTATTTCATCCATCACTATGGATGCTCATATTTGCAACATCCACATCATATTTACAGACATATTACATGTTTGCTTTTTACTATTTCAATCAGACAGTAACCTTTAGCTTCATGCTTTTTAATTTTCAAAGGTTTTCCTCTCTTAATCTTCAGCAGCAACTCACTGCTGGTTTTGATGAAAAAAAGGCAAAATAGTAAAAGTGGCGAAATAAAAATTCCTATGAGGTGTGCTTAATTATCTGTTTACAATCTGAATGGATGATTTCCTGCCATCCAATTTGTGTCACATAATCCATTGTTCTTGTGCACAAAAAGTCTATTTCCTGGGAAACTCCGGGTGATGTCATAAGCTGCTGATTCACAGCATTTGCCAAATAAATACAGCAGCTGAAGGGTGAGCATCAGCCAGAGACAGTAGCAGCACGAAGATAAAGAATATCATACTCTACAGCACAATGAACAGCAGAGTTATGCTCTCCATCCTTGCCCTCTCTTTGCTGTTTGCAGCTTCTATACAAGGTAAGAAATTATTAAACCATATAATACCATTACTTCTACTCAGGATCCAAGATGTTGAAAGAACAAAGTACTAAATGTAAACAGAGTTTATGATTATTCCATGTAAAAATGAAAATAATGATAATGTTAAGGTTTGCCAGGGAAATGTTACTCAGGTGAATGAACTCTAAGGCAAGCGGTTCATTTTACCCCAATTAGCAAAGCCACAACTATGAATTGCATACCAAAACTTTCATTGAATGGCTTCTGTTCCATCCCTATGGAGTAATGTTAAAAGATCTCTAATAACTTAACAAGGGTATGAAAGCAGGGAGACTGTATAATTAAAAGGAATTGGAAAATTAGAATTAAATTAAAGAACAAGTATGTGCTCATTTTTGCAAAAAAAACTCTATTCTGCCTTCTGGCTCAGCAGGAGCCAGTTCTGCTTTCACACAGGAAATATTTTTCTAGGATGCCTGATAACAGGATGTCTGTAATACATGATCATTAAAGAGGGAGCAGGACGGAAAATGAGATCTTGAAAATAGTTCTGAACTTTGTATAAATGAAGTATAAGACAGTTTTGAGAAAGACTAACATTCTGTTGTTTTTCCCTCTTGCAGGAGCATCAATTGGAAACACAGGAATGAACCTGCGCTGTCAGTGTATCAAAACATCTTCAACATTCATCCATCCAAAGTTCATGGAGAACATTGAAATTATTCCAAAAGGTCCCCACTGTGAAACTGTAAACATCATGTAAGTTTTTTTGTAAGAAAGCGTCCTCATAATCTTCTGTTTCTTTTAAAGGTTAATTTCAACCGGAGGTTCAGTTGATGATTTAAGCTAATTGTTTGTTCTTTTTTTTTCTTTTCCTCAGTGCCACCCTCAGAAGTGGCAATCGAGTCTGTCTGAACCCTGAAGCAGACTGGGTGAAGAAAATTATTAACAGGATGATTAATGTGTAAGTTTCATTTCTTTAATCTGAGCAACAATGCAGTCAGAGCTGGAGCAGTAAACCTGCTTCACTCAAGTACAGAATAAACTAGCCATGGTATAGACACCCACTGCTTTATCTGACAACATACCCAAGTCAGGCAAGAAAATATTTGACCAACACTCGCACCCCATTTTAACTGCTCCTCCTCTCATGATTTCTGCAAGGCGTAGGGGTTAAAATCAGGGCTGCATCCTTGTATTGATGTGGATCTGCAGTATGGGTGAACATCTCCATTTCTCATCCTTCTGTGAAGCTACTTATAATAGGCTGCTCAGCTAACAACAGCCTGTGTTGGGGAAAATCGACTCAAAATTTTGGGGTACTTGCTCCACTGTTGAAAATGCAACTTAAACTTAGATCCACAAGTCTTACTTATTGGTGTCTCAACAATTTGTTTTAGTTCATGGCCTGGACTAAGACTAAGATTCTCAGAAGTAAATGTACATTGGCTGGGGAAGAGGAGAACTCACCAAGACAATATTCAGGGGCACCATTGCAACATTTTATACAAACTGATATTGTTCACCAGATGGGAATAAAGAATAAGAGGGATGGAGAGGAGAAAACTGGTCAGGAAGCTGGCCCAACACCTGACCTGCATTTCTATGGTATGCTGGGAAAGAACACCTGTAGGCAATTGAGGTAAATTAATTGAGATGAGGAGGCAGCCGGCATTGTCACCCAACTTTGAAACATTCTGTCTCGCTAGCCCATGTGATCATACAGGAAAATCCTACTCATGGTCCTTGAGTCCACAATCGAGACAGTATAAAATCTTATCAGATATCAACAGCTGGAACAGTGTATGTGTGTTGCACAAATGTTATAATCAGGTAAATTAAAAGCATTCAGACTACAGAGAGATCCTGTTTTAAAATTATTTGCATTAATCCAAAGAGTCAGAAAATTATTATATTGTCTCATACAGTAATATCATTGAGCCTCTGAAAATATTTAGCATAATGTTGTTAACAATAAGGGATAGTTTTGTTTTCATAAAAAATGCAACTTATCCTCTGAAATTACACAATATAACATTCATTCATTGTTGAAATTTCCATAGTTCCAAGAAGAAACCTGAAGTTCAATGAGAAGTTTGAATGTCAAGTTAAACCTCAATAAGACGTTTGAATGTCAAGATGTACATGGGACTCTACACTTAGCTTAGGCTTTCAGCTCTTCTGCTGTTGTTTTGCCTGCTGTCAACTCTTCCAGCCAATGGTGTTACAGATACATCTACTAAATCTATTTCGTTATAAATGTTTTTGCTTTATTTTTTAAGTTTTTTTTTAAAAATTAAGTTATAATTAAATTATATTGTGTGCATTGATGATAAAAATAATTGACAGTGGTTCAGAGACTGAACATAAAATAATCAAAGGGTTGGATCTGTGATCCTCATTCTTGGATTAAGTAGTTTGAATTATTAAATCAGATTACTACATTCTTGTGGTTATTTTAACGTTAAAGTATTTGTCATTATAATACAGTTATAACAGTTATAATACAGTTATAACAGACTGAAACTCTGTGAGATTTCTCTTGGTTTAATTGGCAGGAAACTGGCAGCATTGCCAAAACATGCCTTACTATATTAACTCTTAACTGGTGTCTCACCAGAGAATGCACAAAGTTTCAGAACCTAATGTGTGTATTTATTGTTTGATTATCTTGATTATGATCCCTGTAATTATTAAATACTTATGTTATTGTTTTCTATTTATGTATTTACCATATGTGGTCAGCATGGACTGGTTGGGCCGAAGGGCCTGTATCCATGCTGTATTGCTCTATGACTCTATGACTATTATTGAAAAATGCTCTGCATTGACAAAACTGAATAATTTACATGGAAAACAAACTGTATAGTTTTTTTGAACTAATTTAAATTGTATGGCATATTGCTACAAACTATTTTTATCTTTATGTAGACTGTTTACATAATAGTATAACTGTTAGAACCACGCAGTACAAAGGAGTTTGGCTATCCCATCTGGCCTCTGCCTGAGCTTAAAAGAGCTTTTAAATTAGTTCCACACTCCTGTTTTTTCTACTTTTATGATAAAACATCATGTTGTTGTAATTTTCTGCTTAAAATGTTAATCCAGTTCAAAAGAGCATTAAACCGAAGTTTAAAAAAATAGTTCATGTGTTTGAAACTTGATTACACATCCATGACCTCTATATTCTGTTCAGTACATATTTCTGTTAGTATTCAACAACCAGCAAAAAGAACTGAATTTATATTGCATTTTTCAGAAACTCAGAGCATAATATACTTCATAGGCACTGAAAAACTTTTGTAGCTTACTCACAATTGTAATGGATCAGCTTGAAATCCAATATCTACACAGCAATATGCCACAAACAACAGTGAGAATGCAGCCAGATATTCTTGGCAGGCACTAGAGACTGGAATCTGGCATGTGTGATTTGGTAAACACACTGCGGTATGTTGTAGAACAATGACTCCTTCTTTCTTTATTACTACATTCAAGATACTGGGCATGCTCAGAGCTATACAGTATCTAAAAGTGGAACCAGAATGAGCATTCTTGAAACAGAAAAGAAGTAACATAACATAACAATAATTCATTTCTCCACATTTTCATTAAAAGATCTAATGGAATCTTCTAGGTATTCATTTCACTTGGTGACAAAGTCTCTTAAACATCTCCTTAATTTCCACTCTCACAATTGATTTTGCCTTGTGATTTCCAGATAATAGGAGCAGGAGAAGGCCACTCGGCCCTTCAAGCCTGCCTTGCCATTCAATATAATCATGGCTGATCTGCCCCAGGCCTCATTTCCTCTCTTGTGCCAGTTCACCAAAGCCCTCAATTCGATGATCTTTCAAATACTTATTTAATTTCTTTTTAAGTACATCCAGTGACCTTGCCTCCACAATGGTCAGGGGTAGAGGAATGCAGAGATTCACCACTCTCTGCAAGAAGTTCCTATGCACCTCTATTTTAAATGACTGCCTCCTGTGTCCCCACATTGGTGAATCTCCCACTAGTGAAACATCTTGACATCTGCCCTATCAAGCTGCCCCTTAGGATCTTATGTTTCATTAAGATCACCCCACATTCTTCTAAACTCCAAAGAATACAGATGTAACTTCTTCAGCTGCTAGTGACAGGACAATCTTCTCATCCCAAGAGATAGCCTACTGAATTCTTTTGGACCATTTTCAGTGCTAGCATATCCTTTTCTTAAATAAGGGGAAGAAAACTGTACAGAGTACTCCATGTGTAGCTAACCAGAATTTAAACAATACTTTTCTATTCCTAAACTCAACCCTCTTGCAAGTAAGGTAGGTATGACATTCGTCACTTGCTGGACCTGCCCGCTAACTTTTTACAATTCATACTCAAGAAAATATCGATCCTTCCATACTTCACTCATCGCAACTTTTCTCCATTTAGACAGTAGTCATCCTTTAGATTCCCCTTATCAAAATGCATGAGCTCTCACTTTCCCGTATTAAACTCCATTTGCAAACTTTCCACCCACTCACTCAAGCTAAGTATTTTCTACTGCAGGGTCCAAATGTTCTCATTGCAACATGTCCTCCCACCTACTTTCATATCTTCAATTAACTTGAATAGCTTGTACTCTGCCACCTACTCCAGGTCATTAATATAAATCATAAATAATTGACGGCAAGAACTTATCCTTGGGATACCCTACTAGTTACATCCTCCCAGCCCAAAAAAGATCAATTTATGTCTGCTATGTGATCTTCAGTCTATGTTAATGTACTTCCCCTAAAGCTATGAATTCTTATCTTGTGCACCAGACTTTTATGTAGCACTTCGTCAAATGTCTTCTGAAAATCCAAATACTCTATATCTACAGGTTCTTCCCAGTTGACTCTGCTTGTTGCATCCTCAAAGAATTCCAGCACATTTGTCAAACATGATTTTCCTTTCATAAAACCATGCCAAATTTGTTTGATTACATTAAGTTTCTCTAAATGACTAGTTATTTCTTCCCTGATTATAGATTCCTGTATCTAAACTAACAGGCATATAGTTTCCCCTTCCTTTTAGAACAATGGTGTCATATTTCTGGTTTTCCAATTCGGTGGTATCTTCCAAGAACTCAGTAAGTTTTGAAAATTTTCAACCAATGGATTTCCACTATCTCTGTAACCACTTCCTTTAAAACCCTGGAGTGCAGGTCATTGGGTCCTGGTGATTTGTCTACCTTTAGTCCCATACTTTTTCCAATGCCTTGTCCCTCATGATAGTGACTATTTCAAGTTCTTCCATAGTGTACAAAACCAGACCATGAGAAATATGCAGTGTCCTCCACCGTGAAGACTGATGCAAAGTATTGATTTAATTTATCTGCCATTTTGTTGTTTCCCGTTGTTAATTTCCCAGTCTTACTCTCCTGGGCTTCCACATTTAATCTAGTTAACCCCTTCCTTTTTATATATCCATCAAAGCCTTTGCTATCTGTTGTGATATTACTTGCCAATTATTCTATCATAATCAATTTTCTCCCTCCTTATTAACTTCCTAGTCTCTCGCTACTAGTCTACTGTTAACCCTTGCCGCTTTGTATGATTTAATATTTTCCTTGAACTCTTTTGTTAACCATAAATGATTTATCTTTCTCTTGGGATCCCTCTTTGAGGAGATGAGAGGACACTGGCTATTCTGTCAACTCACTTTTTTCTTCATCCAGTTGTCATCCACTTGGGATTCACTGATGAGGAAAGCTATTGTGAGGAAGGACTCATTTTATATTGGTTGATCATAGAGCTATGGTGGTGGTAAATTCACAAGACTATGTGTTATCTGGAATTACTTGCTTACCTCTACGTTAATTCCATTTCACTAGAATTACATGCCCCGATCTGAACTTCATGGCTGTCCCTTCATTTGGTTAAGTATGTTCTTCTTAGTTTTGTTAAGTGCAGGTAGATGTTGACCACCTCTCTGATGGCATATCTCAGAACTGCATAAAAACAATTGTACTATTCCTATTACTGAATGCAACAGTATTCTGTAGTTCTATAAGAACCTGCAATGTTCTTGTTTCCATGAATTTCCTTTGCCACGAGGAGTAAGGATGACTTTCTTTTGCATTTGCATTAGTGTTAGGATATATCCCTGCTCCTTCATGTCCTAGAGACCTTGCCATAAGGTTTGTCTTCACTTATTGTCACTGGTAACTCTTGGTTGCTGTGAGCAAGGGATCCTCCTGTGATTATAGGAAGGTTACAATCAGATGTCGAGGAGCCCATCTGCACAGGAGTTCTGGAGCTTGGATAAACACCGGCATAGTGGCAGTATTTAGGAAGGAAATCACTTTTTCCATGGATGCTTGGAGTCCATCTTGCTCTTAAGGTTGGAACAGGTCAAAACTTACCTATATGATCAGACAGAATGTTCCACAAGTTTTGTTATTCTGTTCCACACTGTCCGGCAGTCCATGCACCAAGGCAGTATTGTACAGGGGAGGGTAACTTATGGACTGGTGGTGAGGCTGGCACCATCTTCCTCAATGAGGTACTTACTGTTCATTAGCTTGGGAATGGCAGTGCAGAGCCAAACCAAGTCTTTTGGCGTAAGCTGCACTTGGTTTTCCTCAACTTGACTTTGTCAAAACTTCTTCCATATTCAGGATATCACAATCATTGTTGGAGAGATGGGCTGGTGAAGATAGGAGGTAATGCTATTGCCACTATATAGGTAGACTTCACCACGTTGCTACATAGCCAATCATTCATTGATGTTATTTCCATATTTATATTGATCTTCAAAATATAATGCAAAATCTCCACCATCAGATTTCTGAACAGTCCATGAACCCATGAACACTACCTCGTTATTCCTCTTTTGCACTATTTATTTATTTTTGTAACTTATAGTAATTTTTATGTCCTTATGTCTTGCACTGTACTGTGGCCGCAAAACAACAAATTTCGCTATGTATTGTATGTCAGTGATAATAAACCTGATTTTGATATATCTTGAAGAATGGCCAATGGTCTCAAGTGGACAGAGTGCAATGCAAAAGTTTACAAGTTACCCTAGGGTCCACAATCAGCAAGGTCACACCTTCCTGGTCCTGAGCAGAGATAAAAAGGTAAAGTGAAGAGATTTGCACAAATGCCAAAGAAGGTCTCAAAGTTAAAGTCGAGTTTATTGTCATATGCACAAGTACATGTATGCACAGATGCAATGAAAAACTTACTTGCAGCAACATCACAGGCAATAGGCACATAGCATCATATAAGCATCATTCACTAGAAAAAAACATAAATTAAGCATAAATTATACACAATTTTTACAAGAAAGGGCGCAATTAGAGCAAAACAAACTTCATTTTCGTGCAAAGTGGTCATAGTGTTGCTAAACTGTAGTGATTATGGTTTTGCCGGTTTGTTCAAGAACTGAATAGTTGAAGGGAAGTAGCTGTTCTCAAACCTGATGGTGTGGGACTTCAGGCTTCTGTACCTCCTGCCCAATGGTAGCTGCGAAAAGATGGCATGGCCCGGTTGGTGGGGATCTTTGATGATGGACGTTACCTTCTTGAGGCAGCGCCTTTTGTAGATACTACCAATGTGGAGAGGGATGTTCCCGTGATGTACTCTTTTTACTCTTCATGCAGAAGGCAAATCATAGGAAAAAAATATGCTTTTATGAATTCTCTTTTCTCAGTTAGTTCCCATCTTTGTCGCCATGCAGCACAAACAATTGAAGAAGGACTTAAGGAATTAATCTTCAGTATCATGTATTTGCGTGATATTAAAATATTCACAATGCAAGTGTAGAACTAAACACTTAACCATGCCAAACTTTTAACCTTGGTGTTTTCTTATTGGGCCTGAACTTCAAGTATCTTTGCCTTGTCTACCATTCACTTCCTCATGTCAAATTATATCAATTCAGAGAGGAAGCCCAATAAATCTACAAAAATATAGTCAGTTAAATTGCACCAAATAACTGATACCCTGTCAGGCACACACACAAAACCAAGAACCTCAAGGATCTATCCTGGTTTATATCTGATTTCTCATCTACATACTAATCCTCAGCAACATTATCCAAGACACAATGTTATTTTCCACACTTACATTGCTGACTAGAAGTTCTGCCTCTCTTCCATTTCTCTTGATCATTTCACTGTTTCTAAATTGTCAGAGTGTTTGTGCAGAAATATCCTTATTTTGGGAAGAGGAAAGCCATCACTGTTGGACAATGTCACAAACTCTGTTTCATAGTCACTGACTCCATCCCTCTCCTTGGCAATGGTCTGAAACTGAAGAAGACTCTTCACAACCTTGAAATCATGTTTGATTCTGAGGAGTTTTAGACTTCATTATCTGTTGAGTTTTGTACCTTCTATTTGCGGGACTCCACTACAGCCTAATCTTGGCTGCCACTGAAACTTTCTTCCCATCTATATCAGCTTCAGACTATTCCAACATAATCCCAGCTCCCTCAGTCTACTATGAGCAGGAACCCACACCAAAATTCTGCTGTCTTTGTCATAACTCATATCAAGTCCCGTTCAACGATTACCCTGTGTTTGTTGAGTTAAACTGATTCTTGGTTAAACAAAGCCTCAATTTTAAAATTCTCCTCCTTTTCAAATCTCTCTGTGGTTTTGCCCCTCTCTTCCTCTGTAATTTCTTTCAGCCCTGTCACCTTTGAGATTTCTCTGTACTTCCAACTTTGCCCTCTTTAGCATTCCTGAATGTAAACATTCCACTACAGATGCCACGCCTGCTGTTGCTTTGGAAGTTCTTCTTCTTGATGTGTAATTGTTTTATTTCAATTCCTTATTTTGGAATGTAGTATTTCATTCTATTTTTTAAGTGTTCTTTTTGTGCTCAATCCATAAGAACGTTTTTGTGATTTCCTGTGGTTTAGTTCATCACGAATCTAATTATGCAATATCATGACTCAGATCGTGAACCAATAGCATCCTTATGCAATTGGTGTGGAAATTAACAATGAAAGCTTAATTTTTATTGTATATATGACCTGATTTAGTTAACTACCCTGATAAATAAGTACCAAGGTATATTTTGTTAATAGGATGTATTTTTCTAGAAGGTGGACTGGAGAGCAATCACTGATTACTATTGGAATTGAACAATCTATATGGTAAAAATTTATATGAACTGTGTCTATTTATCAAGTGTCAGCTGAGTAGCATGATGGCTTGCCTTCAAACTGCTCTAGTATGGCTTCATTATTAAAACTGTGACTCCAAACTTGTTGGGTTCCTGCTTAAAACTTGGATATGTTAATGAGGTATCTCATTAACCTCTGGAAGAAGCCCTTTCTGAAATTAGTCAGCAAATAGCGGGAAGGGACTAGCTCTACAGAATCCTCAACCGTCCATGAATGGTAAATCTTCAAAATTGCTTTAAAAAGTCATCAACAAAGGGAATCAGGAGAAGCTGACCTTCTCCAACCACATTGGTGCCATCCTTCACCTCTTCATCCATTTGTTGCTGCTCCATTCTGTAGGTACGTCCTGCTACCTCTCCTGCAAAGGCAACATCAATATGATTTATTTAGCTCCTTTTATACAGCAAAACTTCTCTAAGCACTTCAAAGTGTTATCAAAGTAAGATATTAGGGCAAATGACTATAAGCCTGGATATTATAGAACCATAGAACCATAGAACCATACAGCACAAAACAGGCCCTTCGGCCCACCATGTTGTGCCGTCCATCAAACCACCCTCACACTATCTAACCCTTTCCTCTCGCATATCCCTCTATCTCACATTCCTCCATATGCCTATCCAACAAACTCTTGAGCCTGTCCAATGTATCTGCCTCCACCATTGAGGTTTGTTTATAGAGAAGAGAGAAGAAAAGGTGGACAAGCAGAGAAGTTCTGAATATAAATTGCAGAGCTTAAAGCCCTGGGCAGTTGCAGACATGGTCACCAACAGAGAAATATTTAACACTATGACGCTGGAGGAACTCAATGTGCCAGGCAGCATCCGTGAAGAAAAGCAGGCAGTCAACATTTCAGGTCAGGACCCTTCTTCAAGACTGAAGATAGGAAAAGGGGAAGCTCAATATATAGGAGGGAAAAGCAGAGCAGTGATAGGTGGACAAAAGAGGGAGGGCGGGGTGGGCACAAGGTGGTGATAGGTAGATGCAGGTAAGAGATAGTGATAGGCAGGTGCGGGGGAGGAGGGGAGAGTAGATCCACTGGGGGATGGGTCAAAGGTAAGAAGGAGAAAAAGGGGTAGAAAGAAAGAGAGATATGCTAGGAAAGGGAAGACAAGAAGAGGCATGGTTCGGGTGTGTGTGTGTAGAAGAGGCCACACCCGGAGCACCGAATGCAGTAGATGATATTAAGGCAGGTGCAGGTAAATCTCTGTCTCACCTTAAAGGAATGTTTGGGTCCTGGATGGGTCATATCTCAAATAACGATGAGCGGAGTACAGCAAGGAGATAGGGAGCCTAGTGACATGGTGTCATGAAAGCAACCTTTCCCTCAATGTCAGCAAAACAAAAGATCTGGTCATTGACTTCAGGAAAGGGGACAGTGTACTTGCACCTGTCTACATCAGTGGTGCTGACGTCGAGAGAGTTGAGCGCTTCAAGTTCCTAGGAGTGAACACCACCAATAGCCTGTCTTGGTCCAACATGTAGGTACCACGACCAAGAAAGCTCACCAGCATCTCTACTTCCTCAGGAGGCTAAAGAAATTTGGCATGTCCCCTTTGACACCTACCAACTTTTATCGATGCAACATGGATTCGTATGGCAACTGCTCTGCCCAGGACCGCAAGAAACTGCAGAGAGTTGTGGACACAGCCCAGCGCATCATGGAAACCAGCCTCCCCTCCATGGACTCTGTTTATACCACTCGCTGCCTTGGTGAAGCAGTCAACATAATCAAAAATCCCACCCACCTGGGTCATTCTCTCTTCTCCCCTCTCCCATCAAGCAGAAGATACAGGAGCCTAAGGGCACATACCACCAGGCTCAAGGACAGCTTCTATCCCACTGTTATATGACTATTGAACAATGAGAAGAACTCTTGACCTCATAATCTACCTCATTATGACCTTGCACCTTATTGTCTACCTGCACTGCACTTTCCCTGTAGCTGCGACATTTTACTCTGTATTCTGTTATTGTTTTCACCCTGTACTACCTCAATGCACTGTGTAAGTAATTGATCCAGTCGGACAGTATGCAAGACAGTACAAGTGACAAGAATAAACCAATACCAATACCCTTTTGCCAATTGGAACAGTTTCTCTCTGCCTATTCTGTTCATACCTTCATGATTTCAAATACCTCTACCTGACCTCATTGTAATCTCCTCTGCTTGAAGAAGACCGACCCCAGTTTCTCCTGCCTATCCAGATAACCAAATTCCCTCTTCTCTTGAATCACTTTAGCAAATCCCTTCTAACAGTACATAGAAAAAGGAATGTGCCCTACAGGGAGATTTTAAGGAGTCAGAAAAGAGTTTAAGAATGGGACTTCAAAGGTGGCAACGTCTGGATTACTTTCTGTGTCACCTACCAGTAAGTGTGGAAACAGTAGGATAAGTGCTGATAAGTGTGTGGCTGAGGAGGTAGTGAAGGTGGGAGGATTTTTAATTCCTGGGGGCACTGAGACCAGTTCTGAGTGACTAGGGACCTGTACGGGATGGACAAATGGCTCAGCAGTGCTGGGTGCAATGTTCTAACAGGAAGGCTTGGTAACCTCTTTCAGCCCAGTCATCTTTGAGATTTCCCTGTACTTCCAACTTTGCCCTCTTTAGCATTCCTGAATGTAAACATTCCACTACAGATGCCAGGCCTGCTGTTGCTTTGGAAGTTCTTCTTCTTGATTTGTAATTGTTTTATTTCAATTCTTTATTTTGCAATATGTAGTATTTCATTCCATTTTTATGTGTTCTTTTTCTGCTCATTCCATAAGAATGTCTTTGTAATTTCTTGTGGCTTAGTTCATCACAAATCTAATTATGTAATATCATGACTCAGATTGTGAACCAATAGTGTCATCATACAATTTGTGTGGAAATTAACAATGAAAAGCTTAATTGTTATTGCATATCTGACCTGATTTAGTTAAATGCTCTGATAAATAACTACAAAAATATATTTTGTTAATAGGATGTATTTTTCTAGTAGGTGCACTGGAGAGCAATCACTGATTACTATTGGAATTGAACAATCTATATGGTAAAAATATGTATGAACTGTGTCTATTTGTCAAGTGTCAGCTGAGTATCATGATGGCTTGCCTTCAAACTGCTCTAGCATGGTTTCATTACTATAACTGTAGTTCCAAACTTGTTGGGTGCCTGTTTAAAACAAATGTTAGCCACTTGGATATGTTAATGAGGTATCTCATTAACCTTTGGAAGGAGCCGTTTCTGAAATTAGTCAGCAATTAGCAGGAAGGGACTAGCTCCACAGAATCTCAACCATCCATGAATGGTAAATCTTCAAAATTGCTTTAAAAAGTCATCAACAAAGGGAATCAGGAGAAGCTGACCTTCTCCAACCACATTGGTGCCATCCTTCACCTCTTCATCCATTTGTTGCTGCTTCATTCTGTAGGTACGTCCTGCTACCTCTCCTGCAAAGGCAACATCAATATGATTTATTTAGCTCCTTTTATGTGGACAAAAGAGGGGAGGTGGGGTGGACATAAGGTGGTGATAGGTAGATGCAGGTAAAAGATAGTGATAGGTGTGGAGGAGGAGGGGGAGCAGATCCACTGGGGGATGGGTCAAAGGTAAGGAGGAAAATGGGGGGGAGCGGGTAGAAGGGTAGAAGAAAGAGAGATAGGCTAGGAAAGGGAAGACAAGGAGAGGCATGTTTGCGGTGTGTGTGTGTTGGGGGGGGGGGAGGGGGTGCAGTTGAGGGGATTGCTTAAAGTGGGAGAATTCAATGTTTATGCCATTAGGCAGCAAGGTTCCAAGACAGAAAATGAGGTGCTTGTTCCCACAGTTTGTGCTTGGACTTCTCCTGGCAGTGGAGGAGGCTGAGGACTGACATATCTGTGATGGAGTGGGAGGGGGAGTTGAAGCGACTGACAATGTGGATTTGCAGATCGCGGTTATGGACGGAGCACAGGTGTTCTGTGAAACCATAGAAAGCATCCTATCTGGATGTATCACGGTTTCATACGGCAACTGCTCTGCCTGGGACCACAAGAAACTGCAGAGAGTTGTGGACACAACCCAGCACATCACAGAAACCAGCCTCCCCTCCTTGGACTCTGTTTATACCTCTCACTGCTTTGGTGAAGCAGCCAGCATAATCAAAGACCCCAACCACCTGGGCCATTCTCTCTTCTCTTCTCTCCCATCAGGCAGAAGATACAGGAGCCTGAGGGCACGTACCACCAGGCTGAAGAACAGCTTCCGTCCTGCTGTGATAAGACTATTGAACAGTTATTGAACACATTTATATGATGAGATGGACTCTTGACCTCATAATCTACCTCGTTATGACCTTGCACCTTATTGTCTACCTGTACAGCACTTCCTATGTAGCTGTGACACTTTACTCTGTATTCTGTTATTGTTTTTACCCTGTACTACCTCAATGCACTGTGTAATGAATTGATCTGTACGGATGGAATGCAAGTCAAGTTTTTCACTGGACCTCTTTGTAATCTCCTCTGCTTGAAGAAGACCAATCCCAGCTTCTCCTGCCTATCCAGATAACCAAATTCCCTCTTCTCTTGAATCATTTTAGCAAATCCCTTCTAACCATACATAGAAAAAGGAATGCACCCTACAGGGAGATTTTAAGGAGTCAGAAAAGAGTTTAAGAAGTGGGACTTCAAAGGTGGCAACGTCTGGATTACTTTCTGTGCCACCTACCGGTAAGTATGGAAATAGGAAGATAAGTGCTGATAAATGTGTGGCCGAGGAGGTAGTGAAGGTGGGAGGATTTTTGATTCCTGTGGAAATGAGACCAGTTCTGAGTGACTTGGGACCTGTACGGGATGGACAAATGGCTCAGCAGTGCTGGGTGCAATGTTCTAACAGGAAGGCTTGGTAATCTCTTTCAGCTCTGTCACTTTTGAGATATCTGTGTACTTCCAGCTTTGCCCTCTTTAGCATTCCTTAATTTAAATATTTCACTCTTGGAGCCCAGGGCTTTAAGCTCCAGAATTTATATTCAGAACTTCTCTGCCTTTCTGCCTTTTCTTCTCTCTTCTCTGTAAACAAACCTCAATATCCAGGCTTATAGTCATTTGCCCTAATATCTTCCATTGATGATACTTTGAAGTGCTTGGAGAAATTTTGCTGTATAAAAGGAGCTAAATAAATAATATTGATGTTGTTATTGCAGGAGAGGTAGTAGGATGTACCTGCAGAATGGAGCAGCAACAAATGGATGAAGGGGTGAAGGATGACACCAATCTTGGCACCTGTGTGGTGGGAAAAGTCCTGCTTCTGATTCCCTTTGTCAATGACTTTTTAAAATCATTTCTCAGATTTACTTTCCACGAACGGTTGAGGATTCTGTAGAGCTGGTCCCTTCCCTGCTAATTGCTGACTAATTTCAGAAAGGTGTAAGATAACTAATTAACACATTCAAATGTCCTAACATCTGTTTTAAGCAGGCCCAACAAGTTTGGGAGTTTTAATAATGAAGCCATGTTAGAGTAGTTTGAAGGCAAGCCGACGCTTGATAAATAAATACTGTTCATACAAATGTTTACCATATAGGTTGTTCAGCTCCAGAATTAATGCATGATTCCACTCCAGTCCACCTCCAAAGAAAATAAATCTTATTAACAAAAAATATCTTGGTAGTTACTTATCAAGGTAGTTAACTAAATCAGGCCATATATACAACAAAAATTAGGCTTTTCATTGTTAATGTCCACATCAATTATATGAGGACTATTATTTCATGCTCTGAGAAATGATGTTACATAATCAGATTCATGATGAACTAAGCCACAGGAAACCACAAGAAAATGGAAAAAAACCTTATGTATTGAGCGGAAAGGAAACACAAAGAAAATGGAATGAACCACGGCATAGCAAAATTAAGAATTCAAATACAACCATTAAATAGCAAGGAGAAATCGCAGGACAGCAGGACAAAGCAAATAAGTTAGAAACTAGTCTGAGAACTCAAAAAACTCAACATATTAATAGAATGACAGATACAATCCATGGTAATGGCATTATTAAAAATGAAAATCCTCGATACTTAAAGCTCAAAGTATAAATAAAGAAGGTGCAATACAGTTAACCCTAACCAGTCAGTATGCAAAGGTGCCTTTTGTTGCGGCAGAGATGGATGGTTGCATGGGGGTCATATACTGTGATTGAACAGTTAGGCCTGAGGTTCACAAGATGTCGGAATTTGGACATTGTAAGATTGAAAACTGCAAACATTTCAGCAGCCCTGTGGTGACTGTGTCGGGACACTAAGTCTGTAATAACTTCTGAACATGGGAGTAGGAGGGGCAGGATATGTTCAGATTTGCATTTGGAGTTAGGGTCTGGGACACGTGAGGGGATTGCAATCAGCACTAGAGCTAGAGATAGAATTACAGATTGGAACCAATGGTTGGGTTGAGGATCACAGAGATGTATATGCCAGTAAATGTATCTTGAACACAGCGCTGAAGATCAGAGGAGCAAGGGTCAGGGTGACTGGAGGGGTGTCAGGTTGAAGAGAGGGAAATTGGAGGCCAGACAGGGGGCGATTAGGTTCAAGGCTACACACATGTCAATGGAGAGGAAACAATACCGAAAGGGAAAAGGAGAAACAGGGTTCAAATCGTTTATAAGGAGTCGGGGGAAAACTGATGCCCCTCCCAGCAACACCTCCATTTAAGCTGACCAGCATGTTGGCTGAGTTGAATCAGTGATCCTGACACCTGTTTTCCCAGAGGGCAGCAGGTGCTCACAAAAGAGTGGAAACCTCAAAATGGCAATAGGCACACTAGTCTCCTTTGAAACAGGATTGATGACTGATTCACGGAGAAGGAATTTATCATTTATTTTCTTGCCCAGTATCGTGTGTAGTCATGTTCCTTCAGAATTGTACCAAAGAATTCAGACCACAGAATCAGAATGACAGAATGATTACAGCAAGGAAGGAGGGCATTTGGCCTTTTGAGTCTGTACTGGTTCTATGTAAGAAGTCCGCACTGGTTCTATGTAAGAAGTCTACACTGGTCCTATGTAAGAAGTCCTCACTGGTTCTATGTAAGAAGTCTGTGCTGCTTCTATGTAAGAAGTCTACACTGGTCCTATGTGAGAAGTCTACACTGGTTCTATGTAAGAAGTCTACGCTGGTCCTATGTAAGAAGTCTACACTTTTTCTATGCAAGAAATCTACACTGGTTCTTTGTAAGAAGTCTGTACTGGCTCTATGTAAGAAGTCTACACTTGGTTCTACGTATGAAGTCTACACTGGTTCTATGTAAGAAGTCTGTGCTGGTTCTATGGGAGTCATTCGACTCCCCTCCCCTCTATCCATACTCCTGCAAATTGGATCTGTTTCCACCACTACCTCTGGAGTGAATCGAAGACCTTAATCATTTGCTGTACAATATAATTTTTGTTTCTTTTGCTCATCACCTTTATTCTATGTCCCATAGTGGTCATCCCCTTTGCCAATGGAAATAGTTTCTCTCTATATGTTTTGTCTATACTTTCATGATTTTAAATACCTCTACCAAATCTCTTCATACCCTCCTCTGCTTGAAGAAGAAAAACATCAGCTTCTTCAGTCCATCCAGAAAACCAAATTCCCTCTTTCCTTGAATCATTTTAGCAAATCCTTTCTAACCAAAACTAGAAAAAGGAATGTGACCTGAAGGTAGATTTTAAGGAGTCAGAAAAGAGTTTAAAAAGTATCACCTGATTACTTCCAGTCCATATTACTTTCTGTGTCACCTAACAGTAAGTATAGAAATAGGTTAATGCTAATAAATATGTGGCTGAGGAAGTGGTGCAGGAAGGAGTATCTTTGATTCCAGGGGCAATGAGACCAGTTCTGATTTACTTGGGACTTGTACAGGGTGGACAAATGACTCAACAGTGCTGGGTGCAATGTTCCAACAGGAAGGTTTGGTAGGGCAGACAGGGGACATTTAAACTAACTTGCAGGAGGATGGGTATGGGAAGTTAGCGTTAAAAAGAAGAAAAAAGTGCACAAAGCTTTGGGAGAGAAAAATAACATCAGAACAAGAAGGTTTTCAGATAGGTCCAAACAACAAGGGAACATAAGAAGGTCCAAGATTAGTTTATAGACCATGTATATCAATGGAAGAAGTTTAGTAAATGAGGTTGGTGATCTACAGGCACAATTGAACATGTAGACTGACAACATTGTAGCAATAATAACTCTGTAATGTAGATTCAGAATGGGCAGAAGTAAACTTATTATAGAAAATTTGTAAGTGTGTTTAGAGGGCAGTGGGCACTGATGCTACTAACCTAGAGGAATTTAGATTTGCCTGTCCCACCCTTTTATTTATGTGAGAACATATTTGCTATGGAGCCTTACTTTCTTCTCCTGAATTCCTCTCATTATCACGGATTCATCTTCAAAGAGCTGCTTCCAATTCATTTTTGCTGACTCACATCTCAGTAGGGGAAAGTTGTT
This sequence comes from Pristis pectinata, assembly GCF_009764475.1. NCBI lineage: Eukaryota > Metazoa > Chordata > Chondrichthyes > Rhinopristiformes > Pristidae > Pristis > Pristis pectinata. Next base: position 115,805,724 of record NC_067406.1, read on the forward strand.
CTTACTTAACTGAGAACTTTTATTCCTGGTCTAACATTGTTTTTGTCCAAAAATGAAGTGAAATTTAACAGAAGTGAGGCTTGTGAATCATAGTCTGAAAGTGTAGTGAAGGCAAGAACCCGCATCATATTTCAAAAAGTATTTGTAAATTCACTTGCAGTATCATAATCGCAAGACTATACGGTTCAAAACAATTGAAGTCAATAGGCTGGGTCTGAAGGTTCCATAGGCAGTCCCATGCAAGTAACTCCCAGACGCACATGGAGCCACTGTAATTCCAAGACTTTTTTGAATGGCAAATGCCACTGCACTTGTCAGCGCCCTCAATTTCTGGACAACCATGAAGTCCAGTGGCAGTGTTTGGTGGGGAATTATCTCTTTGATCCTCCATCCAGACATTGGATCATTCACCCCATCCATTTTAATGGGGATTCTTGGCTTGCAGGGTAAGGAGGCTTGGGTATTTTTAATATTTAGTTTCATGATTTGTAAATGTTTCGATGTGTTTTAATGAACCTCTTGTTTAGAAAATATTTATGACAACTTTAATAGTTTTTAGATGTCCCCAGCTCTCAGAGCTATCTAAAAACCTAAAAATGCTTCACAGCTTTGACAGAAGCAGAAGCTCCCCCAAGATCTCCCTCTTGTCAATGGCCGTCAGATGTTCCAAGGCAGTCTTTGGAGTAAGTTGCCTGGACCTTGTCACTGATGAAGTCTGATCATCTTTCTGCAGGTGTGGAGGGCCAGCCAATTGGCCTTCCTTAATCAGTCCAAAAGCAACACACAAAAAATGCTGGAGGAACTCAGCAGGTCAGGTAGCATCCATGGAGGGAAATAAATAGTCAACAATTTGGGTTAAGACTCTTCATCAGGACCGGAAAGGAAGAGGGCAGATGCTGCCTGACCTGCTGAGTTCCTCCTGCACTTTTTGTGTATTGCTCCAGAAGCTAGTATCTGCAGAATTTCTTGTGTCTTATTCAGTCCAAGAGGACTACAGTGACCCTGGGCACTGGCCTCATCCCAAGAAGATCTGACCTAAAGGAACTGAATTTGAGAAGCAGAGTCCAATGTGCATATGTTGCCTTCCCAATCATTTTGTTCATATAGACAGGCACTCACTTCCACCTTTACTGATCAAGTGGAAGTGGATTTAAAGCTTCTTATCAGCAGTCAACAGGTTCAATGCTCGAAAAAGAACATAGAACACTGCAGCACAGTACAGACCCTTCGGCCCACAATGTTGTGCTGACATTTTATCCTGCTCTAAGATCTATCTAACCCTTCCCTCCCACATAGCCCCCTATTTTTCTATCATTCATTTGTCTATCTAAGAGTCTCCTAAATGTCCCTAATATATCTGTATCTTTTTGAGTGGCAAATGGCACTGCACTTGTCAGCGCCCTCAATTTCTGGACAAACATGAAGTCCAGTGGCAGTGTTTGGTGGGAATTATCTCTTTGATCCTCCACCCAGACATTGGATCATTTACCCCATCCATTTTAATGGGGATTCTTGGTTAGATAGAATGTATCTTTGCCGTAAATTGCTGTGATTCTAGAAAATATTCATTTGTCAGCAAATAAACCTAAAATCTGGCCAATATCATACTTTCTGACACTTTAGCATGATCTAATTCACCCTTAACTTTGGATATACTGACCAGTTAGAAAAATTCCAGTCTGTGTCAATGATACTCTGAATGACGTCATTCGTTTCCTACCAGCAGGTCTGCACATGATCAATGTCTTCTAGAGAGAGAACATGAAATCCTGCGGGGCAGCTGACACATAAATTCACAGAACAGCAAATGAGCCATGGACTATGGCATACATTTGATTGCATTCATTATTTCCTGTTGCAATTTAATTATGTATGAAGAAATATAATATTTTTTGTAATAGGTGACAATAGTTTATCCATACACAGATTGAACAGGATTACTAAGGAACAAATGATTACTCATCTTTTGTAGTGACTCACCATCTGATCAAGCGAACCGGCTCGGCAGTCGGGTCGCACGTCGTCGGAGCAGCGAGGCCCAAGATGGCTTTGGGCCTTCGTCTTCCCCGAGCGATGGAGAGAACCCGCGTGCGGGAGAAGTTTGATGATGTAGTGCATACGTCATTTCCGTTTTCGGTGGGCGGGAACCATTCGTCTTAAAAGGCCCGCGCAAGGCGGGAAAATAAATTGGTTTTTGTTCTGCAGCACACCGACTAGTGTCTTGCTTTCACATCACGGTAGCAGCCGCTACATTGGTGACCCCGATGGTCCAAATGGATTTTGGACCCGCACGATGGACGACAACACAGCAGCCAATGCAGTGGCACTCAAGCTGCCCACCTTTTGGACGCTTCGGCCCAGCGTCTGGTTCGACCAGGTTGAAGCACAATTCCAACTTTGGCAGATCACCTCCGACTCCACAAAGTACTACCACGTGGTCAGCTCTCTGGACCAGGAGACAGCTACCCAGGTCGGAGACTTCATCCAGTCTCCTCCTCCGGAGGATAAGTACCCGGCTTTCAAAGACCTTCTTACTCGGACCTTTGGCCTCTCCCGTCGCAAGCGCGCTGCCCGCCTGCTTCATCTCGACGGCCTGGGGGACAGATCCCCATCGGCCCTAACGAACGAGATGTTGGCCTTGGCTGAGGGACATAAGCCTTGCCTAATGTTCGAACAGGCCTTCCTCGAACAACTACCCGATGACATTCACCTGCTGTTGGCTGATGCTGATTTCAGCAACCCACATGAGGTAGCTGCCCGGGCAGATGTCCTGTGGAAGGCCAAACACCAGAGCGGGTCGTCCGTCGGCCAAATCGCCAGTCCGCGAGCCCAATGCCTACCTAAACCAGTCCCAGCAACCAAGCGACCACACCCCAGAAACACAGAAGACGACACTGCCGACCAACTGTGTTTCTACCATGAGAGGTGGGGCGTGGAGGCCCATCAATGCCGCCCACCCTGCAAGTTTCAGGGAAACGCCAGGGCCAGCCGCCGCTGATGGTTACGATGGCTGGCCGCCAACACAGCCTCCTGTTTGTTCGGGACAAACAGTCCAGGCGTCATTTCCTCATCAATGCTGGAACAGAGGTCAGTATTTTGCCCCCGACTGGCCGCGACACTCGTAACAGGCAACAAGGTCCTGTAATCAATGCCACAAACGGCACAATGATATGGACTTTCGGTACCCATACAGTTCAATTACAATTCGGGGACAGCCATTTTACCTGGAACTTTACCCTTGCCACCGTCACCAGGCCACTCCTGGGAGTCGATTTCCTTCGGGCCCACAGCCTGTTAATCGACCTGCTAGGGAAGAGGCTAGTGCACTCCAGAACTTTCCAAACCTACCCCCTGGGAGAAGCCAGCCTACCAGCCCCGCGCCTGGACTCCGTTTCCCTGTCTGGCAACGAGTTCACCAAGCTCCTAGCTGAGTTCCCATTGGTTTTGGCACCTCAGTTTACAAATTCAATGCCCAAACATGGGGTACAGCACCACATCATTACCACAGAGCCACCCCTTCATGCCCGAACACGACGACTACCTCCAGACAAGCTCTGCCTGGCAAAGGAAGAGTTCCGCTTCATGGAGGAGCTGGGGATCATTCGCAGGTCAGATAGCCCCTGGGCCTCCCCCCTGCACATGGTCCCCAAAGCCACCAGCGGGTGGAGGCCCTGCGGCGACTACCGCAGGCTGAATGATGCCACCACCCTGGACCGCTACCCCATCCCTCACATCTAGGACTTCGCAGCAAACCTACATGGGCCCCACATCTTCTCCAAGGTGGACCTCGTCTGGGGATACCACCAAATCCCGGTCCACCCTGACGACGTCCCCAAAACTACGCTTATCACTCCATTCGACCTCTTCGAATTCCTTCGAATGCCGTTCGGCCTTAAGAACACCGCGCAGACTTTCCAGTGGCTGATGGACGCTGTAGGCCGAGACCTGGACTTCGTGTTCGTTTACTTAGATGACATACTAATCGCCAGCCATGACCGCCAAGAACACTTTTCCCACCTCCGCCAACTGTACTCCCATCTCCATGATTTCGGCCTCACTATCAACCCAGCCAAGTGCCAATTCGGACTTGACTCTATCAACTTCCTCGGCCACAGAATCACCAGCGAAGGAGCAACACCCTTACCCGCCAAGGTAGACGCTATCTGCCATTTTGCCCGTCCCAACATGGTCAAAGGCCTGCAGGAGTTCCTGGGGATGGTCAACTTTTACCATCGGTTCATCCCTGCAGCAGCCTGTATCATGCGTCCTTTGTTCTCGCTGATGTCTGGCAAGGGCAAGGACATTGCCTGAAACGACGAGGCTGCGGCTGCCTTCGTTAAGGCCAAGGATGCCCTGGCAGACGCCGCGATGCTGGTACACCCTAGGACAGACATCCCAACCGCCCTCACGGTGGACTCATCCAACAATCTCCAGCAATCGAAGGCCGTTGGCAACCCTTGGCATTTTTCGGCAGGCACCTTAGACCACCCGAACTGAAATACAGTGCTTTTTATTGGGAACTTCTAGTGCTGTACCTGGCGGTCTGGCATTTCCAGTACTTTTTAGAAGGCAGGCCTTTCACTGCTTTCACTGTCCATAAGTCTTTGTCCTTCGCCTTCTCCAAGGTCTCCGATCCCTGGTCAGCTCATCAGCAGCGACATTTGTCCTACATTTCCGAATTCACAACGGATATCCAGTATGTCTCCAGAAAGGACAATGTCATTGCTGACGCGTTTTCCAGACCGACCATCCACAGCCTGTCCCTGGGTGTTGACTACACGGCACTGGCTGACGCACAGCAAGCCAACAACGAGCTGCCCAGCTACAGAACCGCAGTCTCGGGCCTGCAGCTCCAAGATTTCTTAGTCGGTCCGGGTCAGCAGACCCTCCTTTGCGACATCGCAACAGGTCAACCCCGCCCTATAGTTCCTGCAGCCTGGTGGAAATGCGTTTTCGACTTGGTACACGGGTTGGCGCACCCGTCCATCAGATCAACTGTTCGACTGGTCGCCAGCAAGTTCATCTGGCATGGCCTGCGCAAACAGGTCAGCGAGTGGGCCAGGACTTGTCCACACTGCCAGACATCAAAAATCCAATGACACACCAAGGTCCCACCACAGCAGTTCGTGCCTACCCATAGAAGGTTCGACCACATCCACATTGACCTCGTTGGTCCTCTGCCAGTTTCAAGAGGAGCCTGGTACCCCCTTACCATCGTGGACAGGTTCACGAGGTGGCCAGAGGCAACCCCTCTATCCAACATCACGACTGATTCCTGCGTCCGGGTGCTGTTCACAACTTGGATCTCACATTTTGGTGTTCCGGCCCACATCACTTCAGACAGGGGCACCCAGTTTACCTCCAGCCTCTGGTCTGCATTAGCAAACATGCTAGGGATGCAGCTGCACACCACCATGGCCTACCACCCTCAATCAAACGGGTTGGTGGAATGTTTCCACCGCCATCTGAAATCAGCCCTGATGGCCTGCCTGAAAGGTCCTAACTGGGTCGACGAACTGCCTTGGGTCCTGCTCGGCATATGCACTGCCCCCAAAGAAGATCTCCACGCTTCGTCAGCTGTACAGTGCGCCCCTGGTCATCCCAGGGGATTTCATACCCGTCCATATAAATTTGTTTCCAGTGTTTAACATTTCCAGAGTTCCTGATACGCCTATGGGTGTATCATGAGCTCAAGGAATTTATGCTGACTTCAGAGATCCTATAATACCTAGTTGCTCCTGAACATGAGTGCTTTGAGTAGCCATTCCTTTCAAAGTGCAGCATGAGGAGCAGGTGTCAGGATGAGAACAACCTACTGAGCAAAAGAAGAGGAGAAAGAGGGATGAAAGCTTTCATCAAGAAACTATATACACAAAGATGTTTCAAGATTTACTTCCCCTTACATCTAGCTCAGGAAGGAACAGTGAATGAGGTACTTGTAATTCAGTAAAGAGGTCATCAGGAAAGATGATTCCTCCTCTAGTCATTTGAGGACCACATTGTCAGTGGATGTTAAAGGTTACAGTCACATCCACTTTCACACAACATACTCCTGGGGTGTAGATGGAGATTTTTTTGTAGCGGGATCTTAGAAAAGAGATGAGTCTCTGTACTTGAGCTTGTGAGTTTAACCTTGCAAGAATCTAAATGAGGCACATTTGCAAATTGTTACCTGCTGATTGGCTTATTAACAGCAGCAAATAAAGGTAAGGCAAGTATAAGCAGAGCAGCCATTTTGGGAGTGGCCATTGTTGTAGTGGATCAGTGTCAGAGTGGGAGAGTTGAGGTTTTGGGGAGAAGAGACAAAGATTAGTCTCTGGAAAGTTTCTTTCTTTCTTTGATTTGGTGTTCCCTTTAGAGCAGAGTAGTGAGAATGACTCCAGGGTCAGTGGTATGTTCAGCTTGTGAGATGTGGGAGTATTGGGAGACATCTGGTCTCCCTGATAACTACATCTGCATGAGATGCATCCAGCTGCAGCTCATTACAGACCATGTTAGGGACCTGGAGCTGCAGCTGGATGACCTTCAGCTCCTACAGGATAATGAGGAGTACATAGATAAGAGCTATAGGGAGGCAGTCACTCTGGAGCTGCAGGAGGCAGGTAGCTGGGTGACTGTCAGGAGAAGGATGGAGAATAGGCAGATAGTACAAAGTACCTTTGTGGCTGTTCCCCTCAATAACAAGTATATTGCTTTGGGTACTGTTGAAGGGGACGGCCTACCAGAGGAAAGCTGCAGTGACCAGGTCTCTCGCATTGAGCCTGGTTGTGTGGTGCAGAAGGGGGTGGGGTGAAGAGGAGAGGAGAGTGGTAGTGATAGGGGATTCCATAGTAAGGGGGGCAGACAGGAGATTCTGTGGATGTGAAAGAGACACCTGGATGGTATGTTACCTGGATGGTATGTTGCCTACATGGTGCTGTGGTTAGGGATGTCTTGGATTGGGCCCACAAAATTCTGAAGGGGGAGGGTGAACTGCCAGAAGTGGTGGTACATATTGGTACCAATGACATAGGTAGGAAAAGAGATGAGGTCCTGAAGAGGGAATGCAGGGAGTTAAGTAGGAAGCTGAAAAGCAGGACCTCAAGGGTAGTAATCTCTGGATTGCTGCCTATGCCACATGCCAGTGAGGGTAAGAATGGGATGATTCGGTAGATGAATGTGTGGCTGAGAAATTGGTGCAGGGGGCAGGGTTTCAGATTTGTTGATCATTGGGACCTCTTCTGGGGAAGGTATGACCTGTACAAAAAGGATGGGTTACACCTGAACTGGAGGGGGACCAATATTCTTGTGGGCAGGTTTGCTAGAACTGTTAGGGGAGGTTTAAGACTAGTTTGGCAGGGGGATGGGAACCAGAGTGATGGGTCAGAGGTTGGTTCATTTAGTGTACAAGTAGATGCAGAGTGTAGAAAGACTGAGGAAGGATAGGCAGTTGAAAGGGCAAAATTGCAGTCAGTTGGATGGGCTGAAGTGCTTCTACTTTAATGCGAGAAGTATCAGGAACGAGGCTGATGAACTTAGCGCATAGGTAAGTATGTGCAACAATGACGTGGTGGCCATTACAGAGACTTAGCTGTCACAAGGGCAGGAATAGCTGCTGGATATTCAAGGGTTTAGAGGTTTCAGAAGGGACAGAGGTAAAAGAGGTGATGGAGTGGCTTTGCTGATCAGGGACAGTGTCACAGCTGTAGAAAGGGAGGATGTCCTGGAGGAATCGTCCACTGAGTCAGTGTGGGTGGAAGTCAGAAATAGGAAGGGAGAGATCACTCTATTGGAAGTATTCTACAGACCCCCCCCCCCCCCCCCCCCCCCAATAGCAGCAGAGATGCTGAGGAGCAGATCGGGAGGTAGGTTATGGAAAAGTGCAAAAATAACAAGGTTGTGTCACGGTTGACTTCAACTTCCCTAATATTGACTGGCACCTCCTTAGTGTAAAGGGGATAGATGGGAGAGTTCGGTGTGTACAGGAAGGATTCCTGACACAGTATGTTGAGAGGCCATACTGGACCTGGTACTAGGCAATGAGCCTGATCCACTTTCAGATCTCTAAGTGGGAGAGTATTTTGGAGATAGTGACCATAAACCCTGACCTTCTCCATCTCTGTGGAGAGGGATAGGAGCAGATGACATGGGAAAGTATTTAACTGGGGGAGGGGGAATTATGATGTATTAGGCAGGAATTTGGGAGCTTAAATTGGGAACAGATGTTCTTGGGGAAGTGCACAGTGGAAATGTGAAGGTTGCTTAAGGAACACTTTCATGGGGCTCTGGATAGGTTTGTCCCATTGAGGCAGGGTAAGGATGGTAGAGTGAAGGAACTGTGATTGACATGAGATGTAGAATATCTTGTCAAGAGGAAGAAAGAAGCTTACCCAAGTTTCAGAAAGCATGGATCAGACAGGGCTCTGGAGAGATACAAGGTGGCCAGGAGAGAGCTTAAGAATGGACTTGGGAGAGCTAGAAGGGGACATGAGAGGTTCTTGGTGAGTAGGATCAAGGAAAACCCCAAGGTGTTCTACACGTATGTGGAAAAATAAGAGGATGATTAGAGTGAGGGTAGGACCGATCAGGGATAAAAGAGGAAATGCGTGCCTGGTATCGGAAGAGGTAGGGGAGGTCCTTAATGAATACTTTGCTTCAGTATTCACCAGAGAGAGACCTTGACATTTGTGACAATGGCATATGACACAGATATGCTAGGGCATCTCAATGTGAGGAAAGAGGATGTGCTGGAACTATTGGAAAAACATTAGGAAAGATGCTGTAAGTCACCAGGGCTGGATGGGATATCTCCAAGGTTATTACAGGAAGTGAGGGAAGAGATTGCTGCACCTTTAGCAACTATCTTTGTGTCCTCACTGGCTACAGTAGTGCCAGATGATTGGAAGGTGGCAAATGTTCCTTTGTTTAAGAAAGGGAGTAAGGATAACCCTGGGAATTACAGACCAGTGAGTCTTACTTCAGTGGTGGGTAAATTACTGGAGAACATTCTTACAGGATTTGAGCATTTAGAGAAGCATAAGTTGATTAGGGACAGTCAACATGGCTTTGAGGGGCAGGTCATGCCTCAAGCCTGATTGAATTCTTTGAGGATGTGACAAAGCACATTGAAGGTAGAGCAGTGGATGTGGTGTACATGAATTTTAGTAAGGTGCTTGATAAGGTTCCTCATGGAAGACTTATTCAGAAGGTCAGGAGGCATGGGATCCAGGGAAACTTGGCTGTGTGGCTTCAGAATTGGCTTGCCCATAGAAGACAGGGTGGTGGTAGATGGAGTATATTCTGCCTGGAGGTCTGTAACCAGTGGTGTTCTGCAGGGATCTGTTCTGGGACCCCTGCTCTTTATGATTTTTATAAATGACTTGGATGAGGATGTGGAAGGGTGGGTTAGTAAGTTTGCTGATGATACAAAGGTTGGTAGTGTGGATAGTGTAGATGGTTGCTGTAGATTACAACAGGATATTGATAGAATGCAGAGCTGGGCTGAGAAGTGGCAGATGGAGTTCAACCCAGATAAGTGTGAAGTGATGCACTTTGGGAGATTGAACTTGAAGGCAGAATACAAGGTCAATGGCAGGACTCTTAACAGTGTGGAGGAACAGAGATCTTGGGTCCACGTCCATAGATCCCTCAAGGTTGCTATGCAGGTTGATAGGGTTGTTTAAAAGGTGTAAGGAGTGTTGGCCTTCATTAGTCAGGATATTGAGTTCAAGAGCCTTGAAGTGATGTTGCAGCTCTATAGAACTCTAGTCAGACCACACTTGGAGTATTGTGTTCAGTTCTGGTCACCTCATTATAGGAAGGATGTGGAAGCTTTGAAGAGGGTGCAGAGGAGATTTACCAGGACATTGCCTGGATTGGAGAGCATGTCCTGTGAGGATAGGTTGAGTGTGCTAGGGCTTCCTTTTTTTTTGGAGAGAAGGAGGATGAGAGGTGACTTGATGGAGGTGTACAAGAGAGGCAGATCGAGTGGACAGTCAGACTTTTTCCAAGGGTGACAATGGCTAGTACAAGGGGACATGATTTTAAGGTGATTGGAGGAATGTGTAAGGGGGATATCAAGGGTAAGTTTATTAAAAAGATGGTGGGTGCATGGAATGCACTGCTGGCAGAGGTTGTGGGGGGCAGATACATTAGGGACACTTAAACTCTTAGCCCCCTATTTTTCTATCATTCATGTGTCTGTGGGAGGGAAGGGTTATCTAGATCTTAGAGCAGGATAAAATATCAGCACAACATTGTGGGCTGAAGGGCCTGTGCTGTGGTGTTCTATATTCTATAATACATCTTTATTGTATAGTCCATTTTATTATATATTTAAGCACAATGCAATTATCTTTATTTTTGTACCAGGCAGAATTATTTTCAAACTTTCAATGTTGTTAAACTTGCACCATATCAATAAAGTGCATGAGAAATTTTTAAAAAACCTAATTTTTCCACCACATGGAAGGAAATGAAAAACAGGCAAAATTGTTGAACTGGAATTGCACAGATGGCTGTAAAAATTGGCCATGAAATCACTATTGGATAAGTGCAGTATGTGCTGATTTTGTTTTTGTGTGCAATGCATGTGTGTATATTTGTAGAAACATCCTCATCTGTCATAATACTAAACAGTAAGTACATTTGTTACATCAATTAGCACATGCAACTCCTACCTAATAACCAAACTGCCAAATTGCTCAATACACAAAAAGGGTTAAGATTTAAAGATTAATCACTAACTGATTTCCATATAAATTTGTTGAGTGTTTGACATTTTCAGGGTTCCTGATATGCCTATGGGTGTATCATAAGCTCGGAGTCTATTCTGACTTCAGTGATCCTATAAATACCTAGTTGCTCCTGAACATGAGTGCTTTGAGTAGCCATTCCTTTCAAAGTGCAGCATGATGGCAAGATGAGATTGAGGAGCAGGTGTCAGGATGAGAACAACCTGCTGAGTAAAAGAGGAGATGGAGGGACGAAAGCTTTCATCAAGAAACTATATACGTGAAGCTGTATCAGGATTTATTTCCCCTACATCTGGCTCAGGAAGGAACAGTGAATGAGGTCATCAGGAAAGATGACTTCTCCAGTCATTTGAGGACCACATTGTCAGTGGATGTTAAAGGTTACAGTCACATCCACTTTCACACAACATACTCCTGGGATGTAGATGGCGATATCTGCAGTCTATCCCAGTGGCTGTGCAGTTCTAGAAGGGCAGTTATTGACATTTCCAATTTCAAGATTGTTGAATAGATCATATTCTCATTTTCAAATGGTGTTGGATGCCTTGAACTGCACTTATGTTGTGTTGAAGACACCGCGTATCAATTTGAGAAAGCACCACAAGTAAAAAAAAATAACTTACTGCACATCTAGCTAGTTTGTGACCACACATTTTTCATTGCTGGTCAGTACCAGCTATCTGAGCAGCAGTAATGATGCATACAGTTTGCACTAGTGTCCTATGCTACTGATATGTGAGCCTTCATTGGAAACCAAGGGGCAGCTATTGGGTGAGGAAGGTTTTCCCTTCACCAGATAGTGTATGATTCCCGTCAGTGCTCCAGAAACACATTCTAAGCCAACAAAGGAAACCACTGTGCTCTGCAGTATGTATACAGCAGACCAGTTTCTTTCTCCAACAAAAGTCCTGCAGCACAGTCACTCTAGAGTTGCCCTAAATACTTGTCAGAACAAATCTCAAGATGTATGTTTCCACAATGTTGTACCTGTGTGCAGCACAACTTCATGAGGCCTTACTACCAGCTTAATACTGAGCAGATGCCGAAGAAGTGGGGGAAAAGAAAGAAATGGGGAAGCCAGAATGACAGCTCCTTCCATTGCAGGGTGTTCATGTCCAACTAATCCAACAGTACCACCAATAAAAATGACTCCTATTCACTTTTGTACACAACAGCTCCCGTGTTGCCTTTCCTCTTGCTGACCATCGCAATGTGTGTCTGGCCTCACAGCTAAAATAAAAGTCAACACAAAAATATCTATTTTTAACTAAAGCAATGCCAATAGAATCAGAATCAGGTTTATTATACTGACTTATGCCGCAAATTTTGTTGTTTTGCAGCAGCAGTACAGTGCAAGGAAATTACTACAACCTACAAAAAAAGTGCAAAAGAAGTTTCTTACTTGAAGTGGCAGAGTTTGCAGAAGGCTCTCTAGGATGACCTTGCAATATTTCAGTCTGCTGTCAGGATGTCCAACCTTCACAAGAGTAAGGACTGGCTGGCTGACAGTAAAGGCACCAGAACAATGCTGGCAAGTGCAACAGAAATGGTCTTACTGACAGTGGAGAGGAGAGCCACTGCCACCATCCCGTCTCCCACCCTCGGCCGGAGTAGCAGCTCACCAGTCCTTGCAACCTGTGGTCAGGCTACATGTGAGGCATTGCCTGGCAATGTGAAAATGAGTGATAGTGTGACATTGCTTTCACTCTCTTTTGTACTTTTATCCACCATGTACGCACTATCCAAAAGGATAAAGGCAGAATGTTAGCATTTCCTCAAAAGTTTATTTGGGTTAGAGGTGTGTGCTCACACCATAAGCAACTTGTTTACTACAAGAGATTCCAGGCTGGGAGAAAATGAGGAGGATCCAGTCATTTTAATAATACCAATGGGTGGCACGGTAGCGTAACGGTTAGCGTGATGCTATTACAGCGCCAATGATCGGGGTTCAATTCCTGTCACTGTCTGTAAGGAGCTTGTGCATTCTCCTGTGTCTGCGTGGGTTTCTTCCGGGTGCTCAGGTTTCCTCCCACATTTCAAAAGATGTACGGGTAGGTTAATTTGGGTTTAAAATGGGCGGCATGGACTCATTGGGCCAGAAGGGCCTGTTACCACGCTGTAAGTAAAAAAAAAATAAAGTTTAAAAAAAAGCTCTGGCACCAGCAGCAGTCTAAGTCTAGCTCCAGTAATGGACACCATTACATCCTCCATGGGAGCACTGTGTGAAGTGATGCAGTCACATCCATGTCTTCCCCCATCTCCCACCATCAACTGCTTGGCTGTTAATGCTAGTGTTTATGTATCATCTTTTCCTGTGTTCCAGAGAGTGTCATGCTATGTGCTGAGTGATGTGATGATCAAGATTTAAAGGGCTGGAGGAAGTTTTGCGTATTGGTTTCCTCCCACTCCTTCTTGAAGACAAAACAACCATCAGCTCAGAGAGGAGAAGTGATAAGTCTGTGAGGGTGGGCTGCCAAATGGGAATGCTGGGCATGACTCCAACTGAGCTAAGTGCTGTGGGGAGTTGGTTTGATGCGGGTATTCAGCTGTGCTGTATGACATGAGATTTGGAAATGCATTCCCTGAACTTTATCACGTGTGAAGTGTTGATTTTTTTTGCAGCATTCTATCCATATCCTTGGTGTTTGCCTCGGGGCTGTCAACTTCTGCATTTTCATTTTCCACTACATTTATAGCATGTGCTCAGACAGTCTCTAGCATCCCACAAACACTTTCTTTCACAAAGACCTCCAGAATAGTACCAGGAATGTGTGGAACCCACTTCCTTGCATGCTGCACAATACCCATTTGGGTAACAAACAATCTGCTGGAGGAACTCAGCGGGTCGAGCAGCATCTGTGCTCGAAGAAAGGAATTGTCAATGTTTTGGGTCGAAACCCTGCATCAGGACTGAGGGACTGAGAGTGGAGAGGTGAGATGGCCAGTACAACGAGGGGAAGGGGACTGGTGAGAAGGGATTCTGAGGTGACTGGTGGATGGAGGAGGGGTACATTCCCTCACTCTCCTTGTGCTGGCCACCTCGCCTCTCCACTATCCACTCTCAGTCCTCATGCAGGGCTTCGACCCAAAATGTCAACATTTCCTTTCCTCCCACAGATGCTGCTCGACCCCCAGAGTTCCTGCAGCAGATTGTTTGTTGCTCCAGATTCCAGCGTCTGCAGTATCCTGTGTCTCCACCTATTAGGTGGAGACATTGCCACATTGATTCATGCAATGCGCCTGCCTTTTATAAGGTGCAGGGTTGCATTAAGAGATATGAGATGAGATATCTTTTATTAGTTACATGTACATCAAAACACACAGTGAAATACATCTTTTGCGTAGTGTTCTGGGGGCAGCCTGCAAGTGTTGCCACACTTCCGGCACCAACATAGCATGCCCACAACTTCCTAACCCGTATGTCTTTGGAATGTGGGAGGAAACCAGAGCACCCGGAGGAAACCCACGCGGACACGGGGAGAACGTACAAACTCCTTACAGACAGTGGCCAGAATTGAACCCAGGTCACTGGTGCTGTAATAGCATTACACTAACTGCTACACTACCGTGCCTGAGATAGTATATGCTAGCTTCAATTCACACCAACCACTCCTATCATTTGCAATCCACCCCACCACACCTTAGGGCAGTACACAGATGCAGCAGGCAGCCTCACAGCTCCAACAAGCCGGGTTTGATCCTGAGCTCTGGTGCTGTCTGTGTGGAGTTTACACATACTCCCTGTGACCATGTGGGTTTCCTCCGTGTGCAGTGGTCTCCGCCCATATCTCAAAGACGTGCTGGCTGTTAGGTCAATTGGCTACTATACATTGCCCGTAGTGTAGGTGGCTGGAGGGCAAACCAGGGAAATGTTAATGGACATGTGTGAGAGAATAGGTTTTAGGGAAATAAATGGGGGAATGAGATCCAGGGGATTGGTCTGGAAGCCAGCACAGACTCTATGGGTTGAATGGCCTCCTTCAACGTCACAAGGAAATATGAAATATGAGAAGCTATGTAACAGTAAAGGTTGTACACCACAGTGATGTTATCTTGCATTATATATGAAACAGAAAGGCTATGCCCAGTTGTCATGGAATTTATGATCGCACGTCTGTCTTCTGGTGCTAAGCAAATTGTCCCTTAACAATGTGCGAACTAAAATTAGGGGAATAAACAAAAAGATGAATAGAAATCAAAAAACTTCTGATACTGAAAATCTGAAATGAAAACAGAAAATGCTGGGAATACTCAGTGGGTCAGGCAGCATTTGTGGAATGGGAAACAGCTAACAGTTCAGGTCGAAGAGCCTTCGTAGGGTGACCTTTTCTGTTTTTATTAAAGAAAACGTGGGGGAAAAAAAAGTGGTGAAGTTTTAGAGCTTAACCCAAACAGCCAGGAATAGATAGAAGTAGTAAAAATATTTTCTTTTACAAAGACCGGCAGATGAAGGAAAGGAAAAGCTGCATTGTTGGAGCAGAGCTGCTTGATGCAATATTGTTCTCGTCAGATCAAATGTAACAAAGGAGGCAAATAGAAGTGCAAGAAGGTGAACACACGAAAATCAATGGAAAATCTTAGCATAAGACACACATTTCTCATCACCAAATTAGAGGAAGGATGGAGAGAGTAAGAAGGAAATTAACAAAGGTGTTGCCAAGACGATACTTCTAAAAACAAGTCGGCCATGCTGAGGCTGTTTTCCTTAAAACAGTAAAGTCTGGGGTGGGGAGGAGATGATGGCGAGGAGAGGAGTGTAGTTGTGATTTAGTCAATACGTTTAATATTATGAAAGCCTTAGACAAGGAAAATAAGAAGGACCTATTTTCCCTTTAGAGAGGTCAATAAGATGAGGGCATAGTATTAAGAAAATGCACAATTCCCCACAAGTATTAGAGGGGAATTGAGGAACATTTTCATCACCCAAAGAGTGAGAAAGATCTGAAACTTTCTGCTGGAATGGGTAACTTACTTTGATTGCTCTAATGTACATCAATAGATTCATTGCAATTTATAGCACAGAAAGCATTCTTGGTGCCCTACTTTAAAGCTCTCAGGCCATATCCTTTAGTTTAAATAAGAAATCCAGGTACTATATTCCAAAATCCATACACAAGGAATGGCAACTTCATCTAGGTGAACTCCAAACCACAGGAGGAGGCAGAGAGGGAAGGAAGGGCCTTTGGCTGGCATTGTGGGCTTCCCCAATGGGCTGGCATTCAGAGGCCGCACACATCCTCACAGAGACTTCCTAGGCCACCTCCTGTCAGCAGTCCTGTTTGTAGCCCTGGAGGGTTCTGTAACCACCAGGTATGATAGATCTGCAGGAGGCTTCAAGCAGGAGGAGTAGGAGGTGCAGCACCTGCACTATAAGTAGCAGGGAATGATGATCGCAGTAAAGGAATGCCCTCTCTGGCTGAGCTGCCAGAGCCAATCCAATTTCTCTCAGATCCCCTTCGAGTCCCCTTTCCAAGCAGGAAGGATCGAAACATGGAACTGATGGGTTGCATCCTCATCACCATCTATTCTTACCATGATGGACGGTGAATGCAGAAAATGCCACTCTTTAACTCCAGTTGACCATGTATAAATGTTATTGAAAGCCTCCATCATTGCCTGCAGAGAAATATTCAACAAGGTCAGAGGCTGGGTATCCTGGACAAGTTCTCCACCTCCTAAAACTCAAAAGACTTTCCACCATTTGCAAAATACACATCTGGAGTGTGATAGAATACTCTCTGCTTGGCTGGATAAATGCAGTTCCAATATCATCCACTCTAACATTCATTCGCTCCACCAATGGCACACAGTGGTTAAAGTGTGACCTATCTACAAAACGTAGTGCAGTTACTCATCTAGGTTGCTCCACCAGCACCTCCCAAACAGGCAGCAGGCCCATAGGAACAGCACCACCTGCAGGTTCCCTCCAAGTTGCACTCCATCCTGACTTGGAAATATATTGCCATTCCCTCTTTGTCACTGGGTCCAAATCCTGGAGCTCCATACCCAGTGTATTTACTGGCTGCAACAGTTGAAAAAGAAGGCGATAAATGCTGCCCTAGCCACCAAAGCCCACATCCCAAAACATTAACTAACAGTCACAGGAAGCTGAATGTGACTGTAGCTTCCATTGAGAGACAGGACATCACAGGGCAGAAATAAAAACACAAAAATGGAGATGCAAAAGTACTGTCTGCTTCAAAAAGTTACTCTGTGCTGGAGTGTTACATATACATTAATAATAACAGTGCACCTCAGTTCCTTGTCCTTGTGAGTGCTCTCTAGCTCAGCTTACTTGCTCCACTAAAACGGCATAGTGCCCTTTCCACACTCTGTGGTTGCTGACAGGATAGTGGAAGATCACTCCTTTGGAGGAAAAGAGAGGTGGTTTGTGATGGACAGCCATGACGAGCGTCAGTTGTGGGGCTACATTGTGGGGTAGGTGGTTGTTGGACAGAGATGAGAGCATTGTCCAGAATCAATGGTAGGAGCAGAAATACTGACATCTTGCTTCAGAACAACAATGGAGTTGGGTAGACAACAGAATGGCTGTGAGCACTGAGAGTTTTTTGTTTCAAACTCTCCAGATCCATCTGACCCCGAGGACAACAGCATTCTCCCAGTTGTCAGCTCTCTGTTCACTGATCTTCACTGTCTTGAGAGCAATCTATTCTTCAGTGGTGTGGTCCTGAGAGGTTTGCAATCTCAGTGCAAATTTAGAAGAATGCAAGGTAATCTCATTGAAACATACAAAGTTTTTAAATGGCTTAGGAATTGGAGTTGATGTTTTCGTGACTAGAACCGGAGTCAGAGTCTCAAAATAAGGAGTCAGCCATTCAGGACAGATGAGTTTCTTCATTCAGTGGGATGGTGAATCTTTGGAATTCACTACCCAGGAGGTAAAGGAGAGTCAGTTGCTTGGTGTATTCAAGGAAGAGATTGTTTGATTTTTAGATCTTAGGGATCAAGGGATATAGAATCGCTGCAGAAAAGTGGCACAGAGGTAAAAGATCAGCTGTGGGCTTATTGAATGGCAGAGTAAGCACAAGGTACATGAGGTTAAATGGCCTACTCCTGCTTCCATTTTTTATGTTCTCTCTGTGAACTTATGTCAGTGACCCGCTCCCAAACTCAAGAGGTTAAACAAATGCAGCTGCAGTGAAATAACTGTGCTAGAGGGAGGTAGTATGCCACTCTGCTAATGTACTTACAGAAGTTATCTATAATCTTGAATACTATTCTGTCCTCACCAAAGGGAACTGACAGAATTTATTTTTGACACAAAAAAAGCACATGTCCAAATGCTGAGCAATAACATAAATGCTGCCAACACACACATACACGCGTGCGCGCGTGCGCGCGCACACACACACACACACACACACACACACACACACACAAAGTAACACACATACACACATAGGATGCTAAGAAACCACTTTTCTGATCTTCTGCAATGCTTGAGCTACTTCATAGTATTACACAGACCACTCTGACATTGTTAATGAAGAACCACAGTGGGATAGCAATATATTTACAGGTCAGTTGGGTTATGACTTGAACACCTAGAATACCCAAGCGATACCTTATACTTCTAGGTGATAGAGACCAAGGGTGTGTGGCTGAGTAAGTAGTGCTGGTGTCCATTCAATAACTGGGAAATGACAGGATTTATCTTTGACATGTCAAGAAGCTCATTAATAACACACGTTGCTAATATACACACACACACGCACACGCACACGGAATGTGCACACACACGCACACACACACACACACACGGAATGTGCACACACACACACACACACACACACGGAATGTGCACACACACACACGCACACACACACACACGGAATGCACACACACACACGCACACACACACACATGGAATGCACACAAACTGACACACACATTGTCTGAAACTTAATCATATGTGAAAAATGTGCTGAAAATGTGTTTCTGGGGGAAGTGAGCCAATGGGATTGCACAAGAATTTCCTGCAATGAGCTGCGTGAATAAGCAGTTGCAATTGTGGTGCTTTTTGCATTCGTACCTAATAACACAGTGTGATGTCAGAGGCCCCATCATCTTCTGAAAGGAATCTATGCTGATTAAAGTCATGATCGCGACTCTTAAACAGAAAACTCCATGTAGTTCCACCCTGGGCAACAGTTTTACTGGCTTTTGCCAGTACTGCTGTCTAAGCAGACCTGTTGGAAGTTAGCTCAGTACGGTAAAACTATAACAATTTTCTATCTGGTTGTTCAGAAATCCTAATAGTTTGGAACCTGGCTTTCCTGGTTCTGTTTCCCATGTTCCCTTTTAACTCAATGAGTGTCCATTCCCATGCCCCTTACAAACCCATGGGCCCCATTTGCAAACTCCTTATAAATTTACCAGGGCCCCAATCTCCTAATAAACCTACCAGGGCCCCATTTCCCACAATCCTTTTAAACACACAGGGTCCTGGTTCCAGTGCTCCCTTTAAACTCACTGGGGCCCTGTTAACCATGCTCCTTTTAAACTTACTGGGTCTTGTATCCCACCCTCCTTTTTAAACTTAACTAGTTCAGTGGAAAATTTATTATATGACTGTGTAACATCTAAAAAAAGCAAATAGAACCTGATATCAAATGGAAAATCTGCCAGTCTGGCACCACCAAGGTCCCAAAGGTATTGGATAATTGAAGTTTTACTGTACTGTGCACAGCACATCGAAACGGTAAGGAATATTTGTGAATGTTCTCCCAAGCAGGGCACTCAGTTTCAGTTGAAGAGAGTTCTGGAGAGACAATGACCCTTCTGGGTCTTCCACAGGTGTCCTGTGTGCAAAATGCACCAACTGTGGACAGTTTACATTTTAACCCAACTAGGATCTCAAGTACTCAAACCTTTGAGGATGACAAGCTTTTAGCTGAGGAACTTATAGATCCCAAGGTTATTCAGCTACCCTTGTCTTCTACTAGGGTGAGTGATATGGGAGAAGAGCAGGATGAGTGTGACCCAGGTAGAGCACTGACATATCTTTACACTCATTCTGCTGTTTTAACCTTCTTGAAGAGTCAGTCTGGGACAAATTTAATATTGTATTGAAAGACCTGAAACCCATGGATTTTAAGGATTTTAGATGCTATTTTTAATGGACATTGGTGGGTAATAGCACCATTATCACTACTATGGTGGATGATCAAGTGGAGGTCAAAGCAATCCACCCTTTGTGCTGTGAATGATGTAGTGAGGATTTCATAACTTTAATGCATTTTAAACATTAGGATAGGATGCAATTCAAAGGGTTTGTCAAGAAACAGTGATCTGGATGTGACAAGACCAATAAGCACCATGCTTTTGCCTATCATTATACTAAATGTAGGGCTGAGGTAAATTATCATAATGGCATCACTAATGATCAAGGTAGAGCTAAAAATTTCCAATGTCCATAATGTGACACTCTGTTTTCAACTAAAAGTGGACTTGGAAAATATGAGAGGTACAATACGAGAGGTTCAATATGAGAGGTTCAGATTGGAGGGCTGTGACTAGCAATGTCCCACAAGGATCGGT
The DNA here is from genome assembly GCF_009764475.1 of Pristis pectinata. Lineage (NCBI taxonomy): Eukaryota > Metazoa > Chordata > Chondrichthyes > Rhinopristiformes > Pristidae > Pristis > Pristis pectinata. Next base: position 115,826,018 of record NC_067406.1, read on the forward strand.
TCTGGGACCTCTGCTTTTCATGATTTTTATTACTGACTTGGATGAGGGGGTAGAAGGTTGGGTTGGCATGTTTGCAGACAACACAAGGGTTGGTGGTGTTGTGGATAGTGTGGAGGATTGTTGAAGATTGCAGAGGGACATTGATAGGATGCAGAGCTGGGCTGAGAAGTGGCAGATGGAGTTCAATCCAGAGAAGTGTGAGGTGGTACACTTTGGAAGGACAAACTCCAAGGCAGAGTACAAAGTTAATGGCAGGATTCTTGGTAGTGTGGAGGAGAAGAGGGATCTGGGGGTCCATATCCACAGATCCCTGAAAGTTGCCTCACAGGTGGATAGGGTAGTTAAGAAAGCTTATGTGGTGTTAGCTTTCATAAGTCAAGGGATCAAGTTTAAGAGCTGCGAGGTAATGATGCAGCTTGATAAAACTCTGGTTACACCACACTTAGAGTACTGTTTCCAGTTCTGGTCACCTCATTATAGGAAGGATGTGGAAGCATTGGAAAGGGTGCAGAGGAGATTTACCAGGATGCTGCATGGTTTAGAGAGTATGCATTATAAGGAGAGACGAAGGGAGCTGGGGCTTTACTCTTTGGAGAGAAGGAGGATGAGAGGAGACATGATAGAGGTGTACAAAATATTAAGAGAAATAGATAGAGTGGACATCCAGCGCCTCTTTCCCAGGGCACCAACGCTCAATACAAGAGGGCATGGCTTTAAGGTAATGGATGGGAAGTTCAAAGGAGATATCAGAGGAAGGTTTTTTTACCCAGAGAGTGGTTGGTGCATGGAATGCTCTGCATGGGGCGGTGGTGCAGGCAGGCACATTGGTCAAATTCAAGAGATTACTAGGTAAGCATATGGAGGAATTTAAAATAGAGGAACATGTGGGAGGAAGGGGTTAGGTAGACTTAGGTGAGGTTTCAAGGTTGGCACAACATTGTGGGATGAAGGGCCTGTATTGTGCTCTACTGTTCTATGTTCTATGTTCAATCACCTGGTGCTTCACAACACTAAAAGAGCAGAAGTCATGAGCTCTTTAAGTAGTTTGAAAAGTGGAATCAGTATTAGTGGTGGCATTAAAGATAAAGATTGGTATTTTAGAAGAACTTAATGAATTTACTGTGTTGATTTTGCAGTTTAGCTCTTGCCAACAGTGCAGGTTGTGGCAGAGATTAGAGATGTGTCAGAGGGTTTTAAGAAGGTATGCTGCCAATCTGGGTGATCTTAAATTGAAAAGAGGTCAGGAAGATTGATGTTTTTCTGCAGTTTTTGTTTTGTTTGCAGAGCAGGAGAATCTATAATAATATTAAAGGCAGTTAAATAGTTTTAGGTGCAAAATCTGATGATCCAATTAAATTAATGAATATTGATAACTGGAGACTGGTCACAGTTAGCTCCATTTTTATCAAAATACTCTCTAAGAGATTATCTGAAGCAGTGGTTTAAAGTATCTGCCAGAAAGAGTTTTTCTTTATCAAATACTCCCAGGTGTAACCAAAATATTGCAATTTTAAAGAATTTAATGATAGGAACCAAAAAGATCTGGAAGAATTTGGCTGTAGTTTTTATTGATATAGCTGAAGTCTTTGACTCTTTGGGGCACAAACTCACAGTAAAGGATTTGTGTTGCATGGGTGTCGAAAAATGCTTTTTTGACCTCATAATGGATTTGCATTCTATCACATTTACTGTGATAGCCAATAAGGAAGGGAAATTTAAACCTATATCTAGCAAAAAAAGGAGACCCACTTTATCTCATCTCATTTAATCTAGTACAGCACACACAAAATGCTGGAGGAACTCAGTGGGTCAGGCAGCATCCATGGAGGGAAATGGACAGTTAATGTTTCGGGCCGAGACCCTTCATCAGGACTGGAAAGAGAGAGGGCAGAAACCGGAATAAAAGGGTGGGGTGAAGGGGAGGAACACAAGCTGGCAGGTGATAGGTGAATCCAGGTGATGGGGGAAGGTAGGTAGGTGGGGGAGGGGGGGAAGTGGAAATGATGTGAGAAGCTGGGAGGTGATTGGTGGAAGAGGCAAAGGGCTGAACAAGATGGAATATGAACAAGATGGACTCGAGCACCTTCACTCCGTCTGCTGAAACAGCCAGGATCTCCCAGTGGCCAGCCATTTTAATTCCATTTCCTATTCCCACACTGATATGTCTGTCCACAACCTCCTCTACTGCCAAGTTGAGGCTAAACGCAGATTAGAGGATCAACATCTCATATTTCGTCTTGGTAGTCTCCAACCTGACAGCATCAATATTGATTTCTCTAACTTCCAGTAACCACACCCCCCCCCACCCCCCGTTTCCCTCCACACCCCTACCTTTGCGTGAGCGGTTATGTCTGACTTTTCAATCAACTTTTATTAATGCCATACTGTTCCATATGAATACCTACCTGGTTATGTGTCATCTTGCAATGAGTAAGCCTGGCTTGGTGAGAAGTTGTGGATGTAGTAAAATGATTAATGAAACTTTTGCCCACGATTCAGGGCATCATCCAGCCATTAAGAATGCCAGAATTAAGAGAGCTAACACAATCTTAGAATTACTATGTAAAAAGGCAGGTCAATACGGATGGATTGTGTTCAAGGAACCCAGGCTTGCTGTGGAAAGACACGGATTGTGGATGGGGTTTTTGGAAAGGATGATATTGTAGTGTTAGTCAATGTAACAATTAGGGTTGAGGTCAACAATGGATCCCTAGGGAAAGCATACATTGAGAAATCGAGGAAATATACTCACCTGGATGCTGTTACTGCAGAGCAGTTTCACACCATCTGACTGGACCTTTTGACTTTGTTGTTGGTGGAGAGGAAAGTGGTTCTTAGGAAATAACCCTCCCCTAAAATTCCTTGGGATTAAGAACTTTAAGAGCTTTTCTTCTCAAGCATCTGGGGCTGCTTTAACCAGAACCAATTTTTTTAATTGATCATTTATATGCTGTATCTCTCTTAGTTTAATCACATAATTTTTATTGTACGTTCTTATATTTTCTAACATTTAGGTTTGTTAGGTTTTCAGTTTTATCTTTTGCTTTGGTTTAAATGTTTTACCTTTCAACACATCAGATGATAGCAAAAATGAAAACTGAACCAATGTTCCAAACCCATGTCTAGGTAGGTGAATTCTCCACTCTGCTGTTTCATGTTTCACATCATATTTCTGGCATAAGGCCTGTGAGATGGACCTGCAGACAAACTATTTAAAGACTCCAAATGGTAGCATGTTGCATACAGCGTATAAATAGTAGAGATGTGGGACTTTCTCCTGCTCTTCAGTCCTGATTTCTTTTCCATGGCCTAAACAATACACCAGTTGTATAAAATTACTCCAGTGTGAAAGGTCAAAGGGCTTTGCACAATGATTGACATTGCCACAATCATGCAAATCTATATAGAACCATATCTTCATCTGTATGAGGCATGTGGGGACTGGACTGCACACATGCTGTTCCCCAGCTTGTGGCCATGCTAGCCCTACAACTGCACTAAAGTTTGTTAGCTGTGTGGCTCCAAAGATCCTGCTTGCGTTGCTGTCGTGATCATTCTGCCAGCACACTAGAGGCAACCAGCTATTGAGTGGCAGGAGGTAGGCCTTGTCTACCGGCCACCCTGATGGTCACTGACAGCACTTGCTGTCAGTGGCCTTTCCATTGTTTCCAAATGTTTCTAATGACCAAAAACAATTGAAACAAGACATATACTTAAAAAAAACATAAATGATAAAATTATTCAGAACCACATGAAACTGCTGGCAATCAATTAATAACATAAATGTACATTGGTATAAAGAAAATAAGCAGAAAACTTTCCTAAGCCTACCTTTTAAGTGGGGAGTTGGGAGGCAGAGGGAGAGGCATTGACTTCCAGTCATGGAGTCATAAAGCACTACAATGGGTCTTTTGACCCGACTCATCCATGTCAACCTCTTTGCCTATCTACGCTAATCCCATTTGCCTGCGTTAGGTCTGTATCTTTCTATGCTTTGACTATTCAAGTTCTTATCTGAATTCAACATATTATATCTGATTCTACCGTCTCCTTTGGCAGTAAGTTCCAGACATCAACCTCTGTGTACAACAACTTCCCCTCAAATCCCCTTTAAAACTCCTTCCTCTCACCTTAAACTCAATGTCAACAAAACTAAAGAGCTGGTTATTGACTTCAGGAAAGGGGGCGGTGTACATGTACCTGTCTACATCAATGGTGCTGAGGTCGAGAGGGTTGACAGCTTCAAGTTCCTGAGAGTGAACATCACCGACAGCCCATCCTGGTCAAATCACGTGGATGCCATGGCCAAGAAAGCTCACCAGCGCCTCTATTTCCTCAGGAGGCTAAAGAAATTTGGTTTGTCCCCTTTGACTCTCACCAACTTTTACCGATGCACCATAGAAAGCATCCTATCTGGATGTGTCACAGCTTGGTATGGCAACTGCTCTGCCCAAGACCGCAAGAAGCTGCAGAGAGTTGTGGACACAGTCCAGCGCATCACGGACACCAGCCTCCCCTCCTTGGACTCTATCTTTACCTCTCATTGTTTTGGTGTAGCAGCCAGCATAATCAAAGACCCCACCCACCCAGGACATTCTCTCTTCTCTCCTCTTCCATCGGGTAGAAGATACAGGAGCCTGAGGGCACGTACCACCAGACTTAAGGACAGCTTCTACCTCACTGTGATAAGACTATTGAACGGTTCCCTTATACAATGAAATGGACTATGACCTCATGATCTACCTTGTTGTGACCTTGCACCTTATTGCACTGCACTTTCTGTGACACTTTACTCTGTACTGTTATTGTTTTTACCTGTACTACATCAATGCACTCTGTACTAACTCAATGTAACTGCACTGAGTAATGAATTGACCTGTACAATCGGTTTGTAAGACAAGCTTTTCACTGTACCTCGGTACAAGTGACAATAATAATAAACCAATAATAAACCAAACCAAACCAAACCCATGCCCACTTGTTTTTAATACCCTGGGAAAAAGATTCTATCTTCCCTTTTTATACCGCTTATAATGTTATGTATTTCTATCAGATCATCCCTCAGCCTCCTTTGCCTCAGGACTAACAAGACTAGCCTATCCAATCTCTTCCGATAACTAAAATCCTCCAATCCAGGCAACATCCTTCCTGTAGTGTGGCTACCAGAATTGCACACAATACTCCAAGTGCAGTCTAACCAGTGTTTTGCACAGTTGCAACATATTTTGCTAACTGTTTATCTTAAGCTCCAACCTATGAAGGTAAGCATGCCATATGCTTTCTTCATCACCTTATTGACCTGTGTTACCACTTACAGGGAACTTTGGACTTGAATCCCTAGGTCTCTCTGTTTATCAACATTCCTCAGTGACCTATCATTTAATGTATATGTCCAACCTCTATATGACTTCCCAAATGGCATCACCTCACCCTTGTTAGGATTAAATTCCACCTACCAAAGTTCCATCTAACTTCCCATCTAATCTATATCCTGCTCTTGCCATAAACAACCTTCTTCACTATCCACATCACCAATTTTTGTGTCATTCCCAAACTTACTAATCATTCCTCCTATCTTCACATCCAAGTCATTGATATATATCACAAATGACTGTGGTTCATCACTGGTCACAAACTTCCAACCCTGCCTCCCCCACGACCCTCTGCCTCCCATCACCAAGCCAATTTTATATCCAATTAGCCAGTTGGCCTTGGATCCCAGGTGTCTTAACTTTCTGGACCAGCCAACATATAGGCAACATTTACCAGCCTATCTTCATCAATCTTCTTTGCTACCTCCTCAAAAAACTCACTCAAATTAGTGAGACATGATTTTCACTGCACAAAGCTATGCTGATATCTCTGATCAGTCAGTGCCATTCCGATAGTACACTTAGGATCTCACCCTAATTCCCTGGCTCCACACATAAATAACCCCTTTGATTCCTAAGGGAGTCTACTCTTTCTCTGGTTACCCTCTTGCTCTTGATATATACACATATACACATACATGCCGTACATATACACAATGAACATACACACATGCACGCGCGCGCACACACACACACACACACACACACACACACACACACACACACACACACACACACACACACACACACACACACGCACGCACACACACACACATGAAAAGTAAGTAGCATCACCAGTAATATGAAGTGGCTAAATAGCAAAAGCAAGCTTACATAGAAGAGTTGAACGGATAATGGAATGATGAAGACTTACAATGTAGAAGAAGGTCACTTGGGCCATCGTACCTCTGCTGGGTCTTTGAAAGACCAGCTTTGCTTAAATCTACACTTCCACTTTATGTCTGTAGCCTTATAAGTTCTTCATCCACAATAACTGTCGAACTTCCCTTTAAAATTATTCATGAAATAACTTCAAGATTGCTTCAAGTGCCAACAACTCTCGGTGAAAAGATTTCTCATCTCCTCTCGAGATCTTTCATCAGTGATAATAAATCTATAATCTCTGTTTATTGTTCCAGTTGCTAGAAGGAACCTTCTTCTCTATCTAGAATCATAATAAGTAAGTCTGAATAGCTAAGGAGTTGCAGTGTCAAAATGGCACAGGATCCAGCGTTTGAGGAGAATAAAGGCACACCTGAAAATTTAGGGACGAGCTTCCGTCACTGGCATGTGTTCCAATGAAGATCTCCACCCCAGACACCAACCCTGTCTCTCCCAACACAAGATGTAACATTGCCTGTCATAAAAAAACTGAGAAATTAAAAAAAAAGAAAAAAAAAGAAAAGTTATGGTTTGGATAATTACATTAAGTGCTAATATCTTATGGTATGACAATGTACCTGCTTCAACCTCTACCCACTCAATCCTCTTTCTTTAAACAGAAAAACAAGTTCTGTATATATCTCCCGGTGTTTTCTCGTGGGTTTGGAACCATGAACATACCACCAACCCATAATCTTCAACATGAAATTGGCAGGGACCTTTCCATGGTTACCTTGGAAGTTCTACCAACTAGCATCAGTGGATCTCTTAGAAAGTAGGATATCAAGTGTGACCCCACTATTGCATAACAGAGGGAAAGAACTACTTACCTACTACCCTGACATCAGTAGTTGGGAAATTGCTCAAATCTATTATAAAGGATGACACATCAAGACACTTAGAAAGTAATAATATGATTGAGTATAGTCAACATGGATTTATAAAAGAAAACTCGTGTTTGACTAATGAATTAAGAGTTCTTGAAAGAATGTATCTGGTAGAGTAGATGAGGGACAACCAGTGAATGTGGTTTATTAGATTATTAGGAGATAAGGTGCTAGAGAAGAGGCTGGTGAACAAGGTTAGAGCACATGGAATTGGAGCTAATACATTAGTTTCAATTGACAGTTCGTTAATGAAGAGAAGCCAAAAATCAAGAATAAACAGGTACTTCTCAGGTTGGCAGCTGTAATCAGTGGCGTATGAAGAGATTGGTGTTTAGGTCCCAGCCATTCACAATCTTTTGTCAATGATTGGTTGATAGTATAAAATGTAACATTTCCAAGGTTCCTCATTGCACGTAGCTATGAGGGAATGTGAGTTTGATGAGGATGCAAAACAAAGCTTCAAGGGGCTCTAGGTAAGCTAAGTGAGTGGCAACATGATGGCTGACGAAGAACAACATAGTAAAAGGTGGAATAGATACAGACTGAATCACTCCAGCAATAATCAGAAAATAAACAACATTGTAATAATATCTGCTTTGGTAGGAAAAAACAGAAATGCCTATAATTTTTTAAATGGTGAGAGTCTGGGAAATATTGTTGTTCAATAGGGCCTGAGTGACCTATAATTTATATTTATAATATAACTTCTATCTTCTAATAATCTAAAACAAAAATTACTAAATGCTAATGTGCAGTTGCAGGAAGTCAAAAAATGTTTGCCTTTATTGCTGGAGGATTTCATATCCTTACAACATTGAAGAAGTACATTTGACCCATTGAGTCTATAGCAGCCCTCCAAGCATTTCCATTAGTCCCATTTGCCTGCAACCTATTCTCTCACACGTTTCCCTCGTCTCCATTCAATTCTCCTGCCACCCACCTACATTAGGGGCAATTTATGGTGCCCAGTTAACCCACCAACTAACATATCTTTGGGTTGGGGGGGAAGCTGGAGCATCCGGGGGAAACCTACATACCCATGGACAGAATGTGCAAACTCTGCACAGAGATCAGAATCGAATTCAGGTTCCTGGAACCGGGCGGTAGCTGCACTAACTGCTGCACCACTCTGCCAACCTGAGAGGTACAAAAGGAAGCATGCTTTACTGCAATTACTTAGGGATTTAGAGAGATTGCACCTGCAGTAGTGTGTACAGTTTTGGTCCTCTTACCTAAAATAAAGGAAATACTTTCCACACAGAGAGTGCAGTGAGTATTCATCAGCCTGGTCCCAGGGATGACAGATATATTGTATGTGGTGATGTTGACTAAAGTGCGTTCTATTGTCTGGAGTGTAGAAGCGTAACAAGTAACATGCAACATTCTTAGAGAATGATACAAGATAGATCTGAGGAAGATCTTTCCCTTTGGGAAAGGAATCTAGAGCTAAGAGTCACAGTCTCAAAATAAGGGGTAGGCCATTTAGGACAGAAATGTGGACAAGGTTCTTCAGTCTGTAGGTAATGAATCTTTGACATTCTTTACTCCAGAGGGCTGTGGAGGCTCAGCCATTGATTGATAGATTTCTGGACCTTAGAGGAATCATGGGGTTTGGAATTAGGGCAGGAAATAGTGTTTGAGATGATCTCATTGAATGGCAGATCAGGCTTGAGGGGCTGATAACCCTACTCCTGCTCCTATTTCATTTGTTCTTAATAGGTTCTTTACATCTTTGAAGGATCACAATGATTACTCATAGTTAGGTAAATGATCCCAGAGAGGTAAATTAGCTCCTTTTGGGAAAAAGTAGGCATGACGATACCTCAGAATCTTCACTTCCCTCTTTACGATGGTCTTTTAAAAGCTATTCCTTTGACCAAACATTTGCTGGCTAGCCTAATATATCATATGTAGCTCTCTATCAAAATGTGCTTTATAACAAAGCTCTTTTTTATATTTTACAACATTAAAGTTGTTGCAAGAATGCAAGTTACTATCATTGCATCTATGAAGCCAAAAATATTCCTCCATAACTATTAAATTAATCTATTAACTGGAACATTTTGGAAAAGGTGCATCTTTCACTGTATTTAGATAAGAACTGTACATTTAGTTGATTTATATATGACTGACAAAGCAAATAACGTATTTAAGATTTTGCTTTCATTGACCCTGTTCTGATGATCATTGCATAATTCATCTGAAATTTCCTCTGACTGAACTAACGGAAGTGGTGAGTTTGGTGTTAACCTCTCGTGACAAACAGTTTGAACAATATTCCTTATGCCAGAGTTTGTGCACTTCCTGTAAGTGTTGAAAAACCACTACAGAGCAATAAAGGTGAATATAAACCCTTGAGGAATGTTATAGAGAGATAAACTTATGACATGGGAGAATGAGAGCTGCAAGCTAAACCAAGCAGGAAATTGCAGTAACATGATTCACCCAGTGGATTTATGTTTTTTTGAAGAGAAGGCAAATCATGGTTGAGAGCAGATGAAGTTGATGCCTCCTGCCGACTTTGACGTGCAACATCTGGAGTTGTTTTGTAACTGCAACATAAGAATTGTGGCTTGGTTGTGGGTAACGCTCAATGAACAAGGAAAGCAGAAATTGTGATTTGAGGAGATGCTCAAATAACACATTCCATTTTATAACATTCTAGTTCTAAAATGCAATCAGAGTTATATTAAACAGGATTATTGAAGCTTCCAATTGACCTCACCATCTGGCACCCGAAACAGAGAAATATTTTACACTGAAGCTAGGATCAGCATGCAGACTGAACTCACTCACTGGTTATACATGTTCTCTCCCATATTTCATTATTTACATTGAACGATCTAATCCCCTGCCACTGACCATAGAACACAGAACAGTGCTTGACAGGAACAGGAGCTTTGGCCCATGATGTCTGTGCCAACCTTGCCAATCTAATGTCTGCACAAGATCCATATCCCTCCATTTCGTGCCTATTCATGTGTCTGTCTAAATGTCTCTTCATATCTGCTTCCACCACCTCCCCTGGCAGCACATTCCAGCCACCTACCACTCTCTGTGCAAAAAACTTGCCACATAAATCTCCTTTAAACTTTTCCCCTTTCAGACTAAAGCTATGCCCTCTCGTATTAGACATTTTGGCCCTGCGAAAAAGATTAAGCAACTAAGTAAAAAATTAAAGGAATTGTGAATTTTCAATAAAATATAAATTGTTCAAACATTTTGGATAGATTCTGTTTCTGGCTCTAAACAGTCGCCAAAACTTTCAGTAAATATCTTAGAGAATTCTGGTCACTGTGGATTAGATATGGCTAATCAGATTAATATGCTTTTATTCCTTCAATAAATGATTTGTGCAATAACTGAGGAACATTACACTGCTTTGCTAATAATGAATCCTGCATGTTTGACCACAAGCTTCTGGAAAGGGGAAGACCCAGCTTGCACCACCTTTTACTCATGACACAAGAAGACAATAAATACAGATGCCATGTACTATGGATTGGACACAGACTGCAAGCAGTGCAGCAACGGTCAGAAGATAAAGAACATTGTAACAACACATCACCATGAACATCAAAGTTAACTTCATTGTTCTCACTCTCTTCTTATTTTATGTGTCTTCCATACAAGGTAAGAAATGTGTAAAATCAGAATTTCTTCCAGTCACTGTTAGCCTAAATCTAATTTTTCTGATAGAATTACAATTGAAATTCGATTAGTTCTGTGCTATCTATTTAAATGAAGACGCAACAAGATTAACAGTAATCTGTATCTTTGAATAAACAATACAGCATTCATAACACCAGGAATGTAGAAGTTGGATTTACGAAATGCACTTAAATTCTGTTTTCAAAACTAACCACTAATCACATGTTTATTTTGATTTTACAGCTGCATCAATTGGGAGATCAGGAACTAAACTGCGCTGTCAGTGTATCAAAACATCCTCAAATTTCATCCATCCGAGGTTCATGGAGAACATTGAAATTATTCCCAGTGGTCCTCACTGTGGGAATGTAGAAATCATGTAAGTGTTTATGATAGAATATTTATGTTTCTCCTTGACATTGTATTAGACATTGTTTTATTCAGAAGGTAAATCTTGAAGTGAGGACAGAAATTATTAAACAATATGCAAAAAAAAATTGGCTAGATTCACCCAAATCCCTACTTTGTTTAATAACTTCAGAACCAAAGCTGAAAAAACATTATTTGTTAAGTTTCCATTTGACCAAAATAGATTTCATACTATTGGGCCATACTCAATGGTTTTTCAAGTATGACAGGCGTTCAGCAGGTACGTAACACCTGTTGATGTTTTAATTGTTTCTGAATCAAACGTGAAAGAGCTTTCACGCAAGGTTTTCATTTAACCATAATAGATTTCACTGAATTCAGACACATCCCACTGTACTGCACCTAGAAAACAAGGAGCAACATGAGGAAGGAATTTTCCAAGTACATTAAGCATCTTGCAGGTAGTAACAGAGCACCATTTTGCAGCCTGCTATAGCTTAATTAGAACTATCCTTCCTGTGATTTATAGTGTACAAGTTTATCTGTTATCAAATAGGAGATGAAGGATCAAGGTCAAAGCAAACAAGGTCTGTAGGGGTCCATTTCTCTCTAGAATACTGACTAGGATTCTAGGATTATTGTATAACAGGTTCCTCATTTTGCCACGAGCTCACTTATAGATCTGAAATGCATGCTATCCATAAGACAAAGGAATCTTTCCTAACATTGGTCAAGATCACAAAACCAGAATGAATGATAGAATAGTTAAGAATTTTATTGGTATTTTGTTGCCCGTTTTTTTATATATATTCAGACAACTGATTTAAAATCTGTATATTTCTTCACTTCTTTAGTGCCACTCTTCAAGATACTAATCGA